>NC_064920.1:1093753927-1094378927 GCF_023897955.1 Schistocerca gregaria
CATGCCTGAGGAAGGATACAAACCTGCGACCGTAGCAGTCGCGTGATTGCAGACGGAAGCGCCTAGAACCGCTAGGCCACACCGGCCGGCAACTTTGAGGTTTGCCGATGACATTGTAATTCTATCTGAGACAGCAAAGGACCTGGAAGAGCAGCTGAACGCAATTGACAGTTTCTTGAAAGGAGGATATAAGATGAACATCAACAAAAGCAAAACGAGAATACTGGAATGTAGTCCAATGAAACCGGGTGATCCTGAGGGAATTAGATTACAAATGAGACGCCTAGAGTAGTAAATGAGTTTTGCTATTTGTGGAGGAGACTAAATAATGATGGTCGAAGTTGACCGGATATAAAATGAAGACGGGCAATGGCAAGGAAAGTGTTTCTGAAGAAGAGAAATTTGTTAACATCGAGTACAGATTTAAGTGTTAGGAAGTCATTTCTGAAAGTATTTGTATGTAGTGTAGCTATGTATGGTTCAAATGGTTCAAATGGCTCTGAGCACTATGAGACTTAACTACTGTGGTCATCAGTCTCCTAGAACTTAGAACTACTTAAACCTAACTAACCTAAGGACATCACACACATCCATGCCCGAGTCAGGATTCGAACCTGCGACCGTACGGTCGCGCTGTTCCAGAGTGTATCGCCTAGAACCGCTCGGGCACGCCATGTATGGAAGTGAAACGTGGAAGATAAATATTTTAGACAAGAAGACAATAGAAGCTTTCGAAAAGTGGTGCTACAGAAGAATGCTTAAGATTAGATGGGTAGATCACATAACTAATAATGAGGCATTGAATAGAATTGAGGAGAAGAGAAATTTGTGGCACAACTTGACCAGAAGAAGGGATCGTTTGGTAGGACACATTCTAATCCATCAAGGCGGCACCAATTTAGTATTGGAGGGCAACGTGGAGGGTAAAAACTCTAGAGGAAGACCAAGAGATGAATACACCAAACAGATTCAGAAGGATGTAAGTTGCAGTAGGTATTGGGAGATAAAGAAGCTTATCACAGGATAGAGCACAGGATAGAGTAGCATGGAGAGCTCCATTAAACCAGTCTATGGACTGAAGACCAAAACAATCACAAGTTTAGGAGTGTAATGGAGTGATCTGAGAAACACACTGGCGAGTTGCAGTTAATATGCTGGCCCACAACTCGCTGGCTCTGAGCCCGATCGAACACATCTGGGATAAACTTCATGTGGCGTCTGAGATGATCGCCCCCCCCCCCTGAATTTACGCGAGCTGTGCGTGGAGATGTGGTTTCAACCCCCTCCAAAGACCTACATTGCTTCCACGTCACGACGCGTCGCCGATGTGATCCGTGCCAAAGGTGGAAATACCGGCTATTATGTTGGTGGTCATTATGTTCTGTCTGATATGTGTATATAACTGCAGTCTGTTTCCCGCGGATAACTTTTTCTTGCTAGTATTGTATTCCAGATAGTTCTTGTTTCCAAGCTTACTGCAAATCTACAAATGCTGTAAATATACTTTGGCCTATCTTCTCAGAAAAGTCATACTGATGTCGGGGTCAGTTTCTGCCTGTCTTCCCATTCTTCTGTAGATAATTTGTGTTGGTTTTTCCCATCATGGCTTGTTTAACTATATTCTATGCAAATGAGACTGCTGCATTCTTTTTGAAGTCTGAGGTGATTTAGCCTGTTTCTTTCTTCTTGCATGCTGAGTGGAATAGTTTTGTAGCTGTAGGTTTTCCAAAGGATCTTAATAATTCTGGTGGGCCGTCGTCTTCTGCACGTTCTCCTGTCAAAAATATCGAAATTTACGGTTTACATCTGGAGAATGCCTGCTCATAGCGGTAAAGTTAATGTCGAGGCAAAGATTGTAGTAAAATGGTCACTTAATTACTTTGAAAGCGTAATAAAAGGTCGCTTAGTTTTTAAATGAATATTGTCTTAAACCGTATGATTTTTTTTAGTTATTCGTAATTCACTCCTTTTACTTTCGGATGAATGAGGAAGGGGAAAGGAAGGGAAATCTGCGTGCTGGTAAAAGTGTCTGATCTGTTGTATACACCCTAGGATTTCCTGAATGATCACAGGCTGAGAGAAGCTGACACTGAAAAACTTTTAAAGCTGTCTCTGGCGTAAAAGCTAGCCTGGCGAGTTCGGTAAAGCACTGAAGCTGATAGCCGGGTGCGAGGAGACGAATGTGTGCCTGCTCTCAAATTTAAGTCCCAGTGGTGTCGCTTTGTCACGCTTTAGCGGGCTTTGCGGACGGAAAGGGAGTGCATCGCTAAGGGGTGGGCAGAAGCAGTAAGACGAGGTACCGGTGTCCCGGCGGCTTCTCTGAAGACTGGTGATACTGCTGCGCTACATCAACCCATTGCGGTAATTTTTCGTGAATATTTAATACACTTCACAACTGAAACTGAAACTGTGTGGCGTCTTCCCATCTGTGTAGAGTAGGTTGTTGTTGAAAGTAGCTACAATTGGCTGGCGTGGAATACCGTCACTTGGAAGTGACGGTAGTGATAGTTAAGCTTACCGCTTATGTAGGACGAGACTTTGCAGGTGCACTTTACTGTGCTATACAAACGTATAGTACAGCACAATGAAGTAAACCTCGGATAAAACAACAATAAAGCTCTGTGTTTATTGTATTCTTTCTGTCTGTGTAATTTACCCCTCCCTTTTTGGTGTGTTTAGGACATTAAGATGACATCGATCATAGTACTGAACTTAACTTCTCTGAAGTACTTCTGTTTGATATTTTTGTCACTTATCTTGGATGCTGAAAATTCTTTCGTAACCTAATTACGATTTCCGAGTACACAAGCGTTAAGCCTTCAGTTGTGGAGAGTCGGAGGTGGAGGACTGGTCAGGTACGTTACGGTTTGTTCCTGATTCCATGACTGCCCCCCCCCCCCCCACCCGCTCACCACAATTCATTCCAACTATAACTTACTAGAACCCCAGTTTTAATGGGTCACAAATGCCAACGCTTTTAAGAATAGGAAGAACAAATCGTAAATTCCATTGATATTGTAAACATTACAAATGGTTTTATTCGTTTGGTAATTTCAAAAAGGCCTTCGATTTCATTGGCACACAAACTAAAGAGAAAATAATCAGAGAATTTCGTATAATCTCTAAATTGGCAAATCTAATGGGTGAAACACACACACACACACACACACACACACACACACACACATACATACATACATAGATACACACACACACACACACACACACACACACACACACACACACACACAGAAAGAGAGAGAGAGAGAGAGAGAGAGAGAGAGAGAGAGAGAGAGAGAGAGAGGGAGAGAGAGAAGAGAGAAGAGAGAGAGAGAATCTAAAGTGAAATTTATGGTAGAAATGTTTCAACCCTCTGAAATACAGGTTTACGCCAAGGTGTTGGAATATCTTCAATTACTTTTGTGTTCCAGAAATAACAGTGAGACTTTGGAGAAAACAAACTGAATGAATATAAGATTCCATTAATAAGGTTGGGGGGGGGGGGGGGGAGAGAGAATGAAAAACGTTGCAATAAACCGGTTCGCATTCGTAGATGGCTTTGCTACACCGCCTGAATATGTGACATATGCTGTAACAAATAAATTTTTCAGAAGAAGTAGCCAATAGCAGTAGTTGAAGTATTTCTGCACAAAAATCCAAACTGTTTACTAACATTAACCATACACCGAAATTTCTGAAACCAAATGTTGAGCAAATATAAAAGGTTAAAACATTAGAATATCATAGAGAGATAATAGGAGGAAATGATTTGGAATAATCGGCTGTAGAAGGGAGAATACATAAATTATAAAGAGCATAATGTATACCTAAAGACTTTAACAACAAAAACCTGTCTAAAAGCGAAAGAATAAAGCATTACAGTACAGTAGTGAAGCCAAAATGCCTTTATGCAAGCGAATATGTGGCATTATGCTGTAATTTAGATACATCAAAAATAGTAGAATGGCAAATCATTTGGAAAGTTTTAGCTGCACGAAAAACTACGGGACTTTGTAAATTACGAAGTAACGATGAAATTTATCGAAATACAGAAAACTTTCCTGAAGTAATGAGAAAAAGTAGTAATGAGAACTAATGAGAAAAAGAAGACGTAGTATTTGACATTTTTATCGATTGCAAGCCAGTAGATTAAGCAGAAAGTTCTTCAAATGTCTGTAAGATAAGAAGTCAACAAGAATTTGGATCTATGAAGTAAAAGATGATTCAAAAGCAAAGGGTGGATAAATAGATGGCAGAGATGTGTTTAGGGAAAAAGTACCGAATACGGAATGATTCCAAGGTAGGAGAGTGAAAAGAACTGGCCTGAAGTGGTCACAAGACAAGTAGAAGACAACATAGCAAACAGAAGAAATAATAGTGAAAGGAAAGAAAAGTAGATCGAATAAACGATAGAAACGCATTCTTGGATGGCCACAAGTTGTTCAACAGCATTCACCGTTTAATTCAAATATGTATTAATAATAGTCATTCAGAAAACAACAATTTAATTAAACAGTTAATTCAGAGGTTGCTTCACCAATCACAAGACTGTGTAACGTGGCCGTCATTAATAACATCAAAATCAAGGTTCACAGGTTTGCTAATGCTCAGATTAGAAGTGTATGTTAAATTATTTTCTTTTACAAAGAAAGAAATCAAATTTATTTGCCATTGGGACCGAACCCCCAAGCACCGCTATTAAAAAGAAATACACCCTTTAAGAAAATCAACTGTATCAAAATAAGAATAATAATTAGCGTTTTATCGATAAAATTGCTTGAGAGAAATAACAGTGAGATCAATATATGATGAAGGGGAGGCCAGGCCTGCAGAACTTAATCACGACAGTAACAGACCAGTTGCAAGAACATCCAACAATAAAGCAAGCAACTTCTTGGAGCATGGAAAACGAATAAGTTTAAGTTATTACACGAACCATTAAAGTCTCAAGGCCAGTTTCCAATCTCAATGAACGACAACTTGCCTTTGCCAATTAGTTTCGTGGACTAGTTGTAACAGACACCCTATGGAGGCGCAGTCTCTCTGGAATGGTTGCATGCAACAAACTGTGTCGCCCGATGTCTGGGTGTCGTTTCGCGATGGCAGATGTGGAGACTTGACAGCGCGAACCTCTCAGCGACCAAAGCATGGACGACTAACACAAACAAGTTACCCCATACACGAAAGTACATTAACAACTAGGATGGGAGGCAGACCTAGGTCTAATTCCAGGGAGCTACACAGCAGTCACTCACAATCCTATTAGTTTTTATTATTCTTTAAAATCTAGATTTCGGCTATAAATAATCATCTTCAGTGCATTTTCGTTACAGACACCTTCTGCCTATATATCTGTAAGAACATTTATGGCCATACAAAATGCCACGAGTCTGTTGAGTTGTAATGAAAATGAGCTGAAGGTCGCTGTTTATAGCCAAAATCTAGATTCGCAAGAATAATAAAAACTAATGGTGTTGCGACTGTGTGCGTTTCCTTCGTTACAGCCTACGGTTGCTGTGCACAACGATTCCTGATGAAGTCAAACTTGCCTTGCTGGACTTGATGCAAGAGGGAAAACTCGCGTTAACTGTACTGAGGGGTACGTCAGATTTGAACTACACTGCGCATGCGTGTGACACAAATTTAAACAATCGCCATAAATGCCTGGACGCTACTACCTGGAAACCTCAGTAACGTGAACAAGCTTACAAACACGATAAAATGAAATTAGTCTCACTAGGCAGCAGAAGACATTTACAGAAATCTGAAATACATAACTAGCAAAAAATATTGGCTAGGTCATAAATTCATACCAGACTGGCAATGGCAAGGAAAGCGTTTCTGAAGAAGAGAAATTTGTTAACATCGAGTATAGATTGAAGTGTCAGGAAGTCATTTCTGAAAGTACTTGTATGGATTGTAGCCATGTATGGAAGTGAAACATGGACGATAACTAGTTTGGACAAGAAGAGAATAGAAGCTTTCGAAATGTGGTGCTACAGAAGAATGCTGAAGATTAGGTGGGTAGATCACATAATTAATGAGGAAGTATTGAATAGGATTGGGGAGAAGTTTGTGGCACAACTTGACCAGAATTGGTTGGTAGGACATGTTCGGAGGCATCAAGGGATCACTAATATAGTATTAGAGTGCAGCGTCACTGTCAGTAGTGAGACAGTGTGTGTTTCGGAAGTTAACAGAAGCCACGAACCCCCTTGAAGATGTCCTCCGCAGATGGGGACGAAACGTCGGGTTACAATGCGAAATCCATCAGACCACGGCATAATAGCCCGGAAAAGAATTTTATTAATCATGACAGTTCCGGCCGTGAAAGTTTACATTTTACAACAAGAGATGACAAGACTAAGCAGATTCAGAAGGATGTAGGTTGCAGTAGGTACTGGGAGATAAAGAAGCTTGTACAAGATAGAGTACCATGGAGAGCTGCATCAAACCATTCTCAGGACTGAAGACCACAACAACAACAACAAGACCTGTAATGCTGCGCAGATGGTTACATGTAAAATTTCACAATGTAATGAAAGGCAGATTAAGCTTCAATAGCTTACAGTTTACCACAGTCCCAGCAGGCAGTGCAGCAGGGAATGACAGGTCACGTGGACCCAGCGGGACAACCATCCAATGACATAACAGTAGTGTGAACTTAGCTGTTCGCGTGGGCAATACTAGAACACACCAAGACTTGCACCAATGTTAATACAAATAAAATACATGAATTTTAAAACAATCGCTCAGACGCCAACTTAAACAATGTCGTATTATAAATAATCAGAGTCAGAGTAGGTGAAGGCAGTCATTTAAAATGCAATCTCGAGCCAGCTCTGTGCCACATTGGCAATACAAACACAGAAGGAAGCAATTAGAAAGCTGGGCTCCAGAGTTCAGAACAGTAGTACCTACTCCTCCCGAAGAACGGCTTTGTTCTCGGCAAATACGGATTTAATGGAACAACGGAAGGCGCCGAAAACCAGTACTGCCCGCCGGCGAATGTGCACCAGAGACACAGGCTGTTTATTACGTTTCTCTTTATTTCACTGTTCGCGTTCACTCAGAATTTAATGGTCGAAAATTGGTTCAAATGGCTCTGAGCACTATGGGACTTAACATCTGTGGTCATCAGTCCCCTACAACTTAGAACTACTTAAACCTATCTAACCTAAGGACATCACACACATCCATGCCCGAGGCAGGATTCGAACCTGCGACCGTAGCAGTCGCGCGGTTCCCGACTGCGCGCCTAGAATCGCTAGACCACCGCGGCCGGCAGAATTTAATGGCAGTTCATATTTAGGCGGGATAGGTCCTGATGAGCTTCTATAATGTGATAGGTGGAATAATGTTTGGTATTGCTGACACTGTAGAATTTTAACTGCGTTAATGCTTGAGATGTGCGTGGCTCGTGTTCCCGCCATCATGTATTTCAGACCCAGTTTTTAACGTACTTCCACCTCACTACGTTAATTTAAATTACTACTGTCACTGAGTTGCTGCTTTGCCTGACCGTGACCAGCGCTAGCAGCGCGTATCGATATATCCCCTCTCGTAGTATCTTTGCTTGACTGCTATTACTTTCCGTTCGTTGTCTGTTGTAATGGAGTTAGGATCCCACGTTCGGATCGTGAGTTCGGGTCTGTCAGTCGGTTGGAACGCGTCTGGAGCGCAGTCCGGACCTGCCAGTCGGGAGCTGCAATGTGGCACTAATGCAGTCGGGTTGGAGCAGCAGTGAGGTCTGCGTCGACATGGCTCGCCCGACCATTGCCGCTACGTATCACATGAGCTGGGCCACGGTCTTGGTGGATCGTCGGTCGTTCGTCCAACCAGAGGATGCGTTTTGACTAGCCGATCGTACATGAGTCGGCTGTGTGTGTGTGTGTGTGTGTGTGTGTGTGTGTGTGTGTGTGTGTGTGTGTGTGTGGACTATTTTAGATGTTGTCAGCATTCGGAGGAGTCGGTGTGTTGTTGCGGTCGAGGGGAGTTACCTCCGAACGGTGTAGTTGGCTGGGGCCGCTGGCAGCCCCTGCGCAGTGTCGGAGCTTGTGTGCAGCTGTCCGATCGCTACGAGATTCGTGGTTCGCCGACCCAGGACGTCAAAGTTGAGTAGTGGTTTCAACTACCCAAGCCACGTCTATTCAGGTTGTGGTGATTAGCTTCCGTGGTTTGCTGTGGGGGAGGTTTTCCGGTGAGCAACACAGTGGTTCTACTGCTGAGATTTACGCGCCATGCGGTGTAATTAAGTCTTCTGGTCGACTATGATTTGAGTGCACCGATGGAATTTTCTGTCTAGTGGTCGTTAGTGTTCCGGTTACCTGCCCGGCCACTAACTTAATTTCAGGCAGCGTCCTTTCCTCACCTGTTGTCGCTGTCCAACATGGTGTGTACTTTTGACAGCTAATACGTACTCCATTGTGGATTATCACGTTTGTAGCGTTGCTGGTTAGGGTTCCCGTGTACTGATTGACGGGAAGCAGGTTGTTGTGTCTGTCGGTCCGTGGCTGCCCCCTGGTTGGTTTCCGACGGATCAAGTAGAGTTGGGCTCACCAGCTGTCTCACCTAAGTGAACGAGGGCAGACCGACCGCCCTGGAGGCTTTGAGTGCCACAGGTGTTTAATCATCTGTTGTCAGCTATTTTAAGGTTTATGGTTATGTTTTGTTTTCTTAAAATTTTGTAAAATAATTTTTTAAATTTATCTCTCAAGTTTAAACATTGAGGCCTTCTGCTTTTAGAGATTGTGGTAATATATTTTTAAGTTTCGAAATTGTGGCCCTCAGCCATTTGTGTTCCACCTTGCATATGTTGCCTTCTGGGTTTTAAATTATTTTATTGCTCTTTTAATTGAATTTAGATTTTTTTTAAGATTTCTTGTTGGCCTTCTGCGTTTGAAGGTCTATGGTAATATATTCTAAAATTTTGGAAATTAATTGTGGCCCTGAGCCATTTGTATTGCTCTTTGAGTATGTTGTTTTTTGAATTACTTTATTGCTATCGTAATTGGATTTTTATCTTGTTCAGATTTCTTGATGGAATCCTTCAGCCGTGAAAGAGTTACAAACTTAGAATAAATGACAATTAGAAAAAGAAACTGACCTCAACCTTTGGCCCCTTTCCACAATCCTATTACCTGTTCTGCCCAGCCGGTTTAGCGGGCGTCTCAATGCTGAGGGTGAAACTGATAAATTTCATTCATTTCTTCTTGAGGGTCTTTTGCGTATTTAAGTTCCTCTGAAGTCGCTGTGAGGTCCTGCAGTATGAACGCTGCATGAAGGGCTTGAATTTGCTCCATCCCCTCACTTTCCTCTTGCTATCTAAGAATGCAGTCCGTCTTATAGTAGAAACCCAGCTGTGTAAATCTCTCCTTGAGGATGACTACGCTAGTAAACTGTCAAACAGGTCGGCGGTATTCGATTCGGCCTGTTGCAGTTTCACACACTCTGTGCGACTGCTTCAAGCACAAGTAACTTTGTTGCGAAGTACTGCGTGCCTTGCGAATAGATATTCCAGCGGAGGATGTTAAGTGGCACGTCATATCTTGGTCAGTTTAGTCTGCGAGAGCCAATGACAGCGCCGGATAACAAAATTCACTGGTACATCTACACGCTCTGACGTTGAAATTACGCATTGGTGTCTGGGTCCTGCTTCGATTTGTGTCAAATGTACTGGTGGAGGATAGTCTTTTGGTGCTTCAGCATGCTGTACTGTAAAACTGGATAAGACTGATGCCTGTTGCAGGCGCTAGGCATGCAGTTAAGTCCCATTCCTTTCGTTGGTCTTGCGTTGTGTGTGACGGTCTCCCATTTCTTTCTTTAATTACAGAATTTGGCCAATTAAAGACCACTTAAAACCTAAGACAAAGATAGTGTCTTTATCTTGCCAGAATTTCTTCATGCATTACATACGGTATTGCGGTACTTGTTATTCCGAATCACGATGCAACATTTCTTCGTATTTCGGAATAACACAGGCACAGCAATATCGTATTAATCCGCCTACAACGAGCGAGCGTGTTTCAAGGAAAGTGTCTCCCCTGTATGGGAATATACATAATGGATGTACGAATACAGGTTGTACACACATGTATGCACGTCCGAAGGAACGTTACATCGTAACGGGCACTGCAATATCAGTTTTATCCGCCGATATCGATCGAGTAAGTCTCAAGTAAAATGTCTCCTCCGTGCGATAATATACATAATGTATGTACGAGTGCAGGTTGTAGAAAGGTGGTAGACGACGTATGGAAGTTTGGCCGTGGCTCAGAGCCGTGCTCGGATGGCAAAATGGTAAGGCGACCGCTTGCGATAAGCGGGAAATCCGGTTGCAAGTTCCCGTCCGACACAAGTTTTCTTTGTCGTCATTCCATTCTACAGCTGATGGTTGTCCATATTCGTAACTGGAAATAAATTTCATGTATGTCCTTCATGTGCTAGCTGATGGTCTACCTCTGCTCATTTGACATCACCCCCTCCCCCCGCCGGCCGCGGTGGCCGTGCGGTTCTAGGCACTCCAGTCCGGAGCCGCGCTGCTGCTACGGTCGCAGGTTCGAATCCTGCCTCGAACATGGGTGTGTGTGATGTCCTTAGGTTAGTTAGGTTTAAGTAGTTCTAAGTTCTAGGTGACTGATGGCCACAGCAATTGAGCCCATAGTGCTCAGAGCCATTTGAACCATTTGCAACCCTTCCCCCAGCCCCCCACCAGGTTGGGGGGTTTTTCTTGTTGGACAGGAAATTTTGCAGTATTCATCAGTAGCCCAAAATTTTCTCTGCCTCGTACCGTGTCTTCTGTTAAGTACTCTCAAGTCCCTTCTTCTTGCTTCCAGCCGTCGTGTGGTGGTTTTGAATTTGGAAATAAAATTAAAAATTTCTTCCTCAGCTTATTGTTAGTCATTTGTAACACCAGAGTTTTAATGCTCAGTTGATTTATTTTGCCTTTTTATTTTATTTAACATTCTGTAGTTAAATTGTTGTAAATATTATTTGACTGTATCGATACCATAAGAGTGTTTACTTTTTTCTTTGTAAAAACTTTGATGTCCTGGTAACAACATATGCAATGTATTGTCTTTATTAGTTAAACACTTAGCCTCACTTGGAGGGAAACAAAAATTATTATATATAACTGAACATTTGTTTAAATAATTTTATATTGAACTGTCAATATGAGCAAATTTTATGTTTTCTTTAAAATGTTTTTTCGCAACTTTGTATTTGCTGATCCTCACTTTGGGTTTTAGTTAATTGTAGGATGAAAGGTTGTTGTGGTTCCCCTCAGGAACGGAATCATGCAGCGCGCGCAAGATATGGTTGGCATGAAGGAAGAGGTGGACAAGGAGTTAGAGACGAGCTACCGAACCACCAGCAACTTATGTCCTGGCAGGTGAGTTGTGCTGGTGCTAAGAGAGGCCTTTTGTGCTGCTTTCCACTGTGTCAAAGCTTCGGATGGATGGAAAAATAGCTGGCTCTATTCTGGAAATGATACGTATTAATCTGAAGATCGTCGCTACCAAGAAACGTCACAGCTCAGCATTACCGACTACAAATCCACCTGTCAAGACATACTAGCCAGCAAATTGTGCAATAACTGCAACGGAATGAAGGAATCGTAAAAACGTACAGTGAAGGATCTGCTTATATGGATGTGTTATCTGTTTCCAATAATAAGCTAAATTAAAAGCTAATTTTGAAAACTTACCTTGATTATCCGCAGTCAAATAACTACTTAAGATCTTTCCCATGTTAGATATGCTTACCGAGTGTCTATATTGTGAAAATAGGAAAGTCCAATTATTAATTTAATAATGCCACTTGAATATAGTAAGAAGAAACTAATCAAAGTTAATGTGGCAAAAGTGTATGATATAGTAAATGATGCTTGCTGAAAATAATTTTGCAATTAAAACTGCTTATTAAAAATTTGTGGGATTAAAAAAACCTAAAGTGAATAATTGAATTTAAAGCAATAAAGTAGTACACACAGGTATTAAAACAATTTGCGTCAACTTCAAAAGTAAATGTTCTCAAAACTTTAGATTATAGAGTTTTGCATAGTAAGTGATCATAAAGCAACCTGTTGAAAATTGCGAAAAGATGAGTCATTGTCTTACAACTATGTCAATTTGTGTTTCACTGCAGTGAAAGTTAAAAACTATCGCTGTTGAAAGATATGTACTTATACTTGCTAAATTCTTGATTGTTATATTTGTTGAAAGTGCGTATTACCAGTGCAACAGAATCCATAGTTTGTCCATTGTGCTCACTGATAGAAAATTATTAACAGAAAGATCATTTTCTAGGAAAACAGTAATTTCTATTATTCAGAGGACAGTGGGATGTGTTCACTAGTGACTTGTATTTAATTTTCATGTTCATAGAAAAGCACTTGTTAATGTAAGACTAAACCTAAGCCCAAATTTGCAATTCGGCAGTGAATGTCAACAGTAATGTTGTTAAAATTAGTTAGTTTGACTAAGCCCTGAATACTAAAGTGTGTCAATATCTGCAGTGTCCATGCAGATAGGTATCTTCTGCCATGACTGTCAGTACTTTCTTTAACGTTATCATATGCGCATGACTGGGTTCATTGCGCTCTCAAACGAGAAAGTATAGGCAGTGCCATTCCAGTGAAGTTACTTATATCTATTTCTTGAGCAGGAATGTTAAATACTTCTATGCCTGATTTGGCTGGCGGTCGTTTTTTCTTTATTAGTTGGTTTAAATAGGTAAAACATTATCTACTACCTGTTTAATAATTACGTAATCCTCACTTTTACGTCCTATAGGCAACCTCCTTTAGGCACATCAGTCGAAACCACAAAATTCCTTTCAGAGGGTAACGTTGCACTGTTTTTTGTTATACCATATTTGGTTAACAAAATAATTTCATTACGCAAATAAGAGGCAACACGGATGTCATACGTAGTAACGCTTTCTGAAACAGTACTGTACGTACGTTTTAAAGAGCAGTAAACGTAAAAGATAATGATACTGTATTTGGTAGTACGTACTGCCTCCAGTCTTTATTCGGCCTCTTGGGTAAAATAGTCCCCCATTCGGATCTCCGGGCGGTGACTACTCAGAAGGACGTCGTTATCAGGAGAAAGTTCTACGGATCGGAGCGTGGAATGTCAGATCTCGAAAACGGGCGGGTACGTTAGAAAATTTAAGGGAGGAATACACTAAGCAGATTCAGAAGGATGTAGGCTGCAGTACGTACTGAGAGATGAAGCAGCTTGCACAACACTGAGTAGCATGGAGAGCTGCATCAAACCAGTCTCATGACTGAAGACCACAACAACACCAACAACAGTAGAGTGTTAGTGCTATACATTCTGAAAAGATGACCTTAAAACTTTAATCCCCACATCCGTATTGTGCCTGTCAATGTTTCTACGTTTCTGATTAGATCTTTATATCTCTTCGTCTAGTAGTTATCTTTGTTCATTTCTGTTCCTAGATTATTTCTGAGTATTTTCCTTTCTATCTTTCATAGTTCTTGTTCATCTCTTTTATTCAGTGTTAGGCATACAGGTCCGTATAGAGCTTCCGGTTTCATTGTTGTTTCGTGGTATGTATGGAATGATATTGATCTCTTGTTATATCGGTTTTGGGTGAGTTCGTATTCTTAAAATACTCAAATTTATCAACTCTTTTGGAGTTTCCGTGTTGAGTTTGTGTGTTTCTTGTCTGTTGTGTTTATATCAAATGTATTTAGTTTCCTCATACGACAGTTTTAATTACGTGACGTGTTTCCATGATTACCTCTGCATCTGTTTTTTCCTTCGAAACTACTGCAGTGTAGTCAACAAAAGTGAGACATTTCACCTCAAATCTTCCTCTTCCTTGTCCTAGATGGATCCCTTCGATGATTTTCTCTTACAGTTCTTTATCCCATTGTCTCGTGACCTTTTCTTAGACCTTACTAAAGAGAATCTGAGAGCCAATCGCTCTGTTAATTCTGAAGGGTCCAGAAAATTCCCCTAGGGATTTAATTTCTGAAGTTTTGTTTGTAAGTCTCTCCACCATTTCTTGTCTTCTCTTCTTTTGCACCTACTTCCTCCAGTGTTTAGGAATAATGTTAGTCTGTTTAATCAATCAGTGTAACGACCGTGTTATGTTTCCGCATTATTCCGCTCCTGAGGGTTGTTTTCGAGTTAAAAATTTTCTCTGGGCACGATTTATTGTTTTATAAGTCCCACTTGGTACTCGCCAGTTGTGTGTCTTGCTTGGTCTTCTGTCTTATTCAGTAGCCGTTTGAGTGTATCCAGTTATAACATTTCGTGAAATAAGAACTTCTTGCTAAGAGGCCCCTGAGGCTAAGCGATACCGACGTACTGCTAAGTTTTTTCTCTCCCAAACGCATCATTCGATGCGAATGTGAAGTCTCGTGTGGTCAGCGCACCGCTCTCGCAGCCGACGTCAGGTTTTGTGTACTGGAATCGCTACTTCTCAAAGAAGTAGCTCCTCAATTGATTTCACGTGGGCGTCGCACCCAGCTTGCCAACAGCCCACGGTAGATCTGGATCGTCACACATGCAACTGCTAGTCACGCTTAACGGTGCATAACTTCGGTGACCTGACGGGAGCCGTTTTATCAACCGAGACAAGCCGTTGGCATAACTATTCCACATGTGAGTACAAATGGCTAACCCCATCTCTGTCTGTCTCTCTCTCTCGTTGAATGCAATGGAGACATTTTGTAACATTCCTAGTGGGTTTCATCATCTCACTCATTTGTGTACTATTTTCCACTAGACTACTCTGCACTATCATTTTCAAACGTCATTCCACTCTCGCCATTTTTTCGTTTTCCGTCGGTCCTCAGTTGCTTCAAAATTCACGGCGGTATGTCCCGTCTTTGCAGCTAAATTATGGGCAGTTAGTTTTTTCCAACATGCGTCTCGCTTCTTTTATTTATGAAGCATCTTCAGTGGCCTGGCCCGTAATACATTTATCATATATATTTTATAAAAAATATGCATCATGTAGTACACTTAAGAGTCAAAGAAACAGGTACACTTCCCAAACATCAGGTTGGGTGCAAGCGAGGACGCAGAAGTGCCACAACAAGATGTGGCATGGACTCAGCTAATGTCTGGAGTAGAGCTGCAGGGCATTGTTACCATCAATCCTGCAGGACTGTCAATAAATCCGTAAGAGTACGAGAGGGTGCAGATCTCTTCTGAAAAGCATGTTGCAAGGAACCCCACATATGCTTGCTAATGTTGGTGTCTGGGGAGCTGGCGGCCGGAAGTGTTTAAACTCAGAAGTGTGTTCCTGGAGTCACCGTATAATAATTCTGGATGTATAGGGTGTCGTATTGTCCTTCTGGAATTGCCCAACTCCGTTGGAATGCACAATGGATATGAACGGATGCAGGTAATCAGACACAATGCTTTCGTACGTGTCACCCGTCACAGTCATATCTACACGTATCACGGTTCCAACACAATTACAGAGCCTCCATTAGCTCCAACAGTCCCCTGCTGACATGCAGGCTCCATGGATTGGTTCAAATGGCTCTCAGCACTCCACGAAAATGTAGAACTACTTAAACCTAACTAACCTAAGGACATCACAGACATACATGCCCGAGGCAGGATTCGAACAAATGTGTGAAATCTTATGAGACTTAAACGCTAAGGTCATCAGTCCCTTGAGGCAGTATTCGAACCTGCGACCGTGGTGGTGACGCGGTTCCAGACTAAACGGCCTACAACCGCTCCGCCACACCGGCCGGCGGTCCATGGATTCATCAGGTTTTTGTCTCCATACTCGTACACGTCCATCCGCTCGATTCAATTTGAAAGGGGTCTCGTCCGACTAAGCAACATCTTTCCAGTCATCAACAGTCCAATGTAGATGTTGACGGGCCCAGGCGAGGCGTAAAGCTTTGTGTCGTGCAGTCATCAAGGTACACGAGTGAGTCATCAGCTCGGAAAGCCCATATCGATAATGTTTCGTCGAATGGTACGCATGCTGAAACTTGTTGACAGCCCAGAACTGAAATCTGCAGCAATTTGCGGAAGGGTTGCACATCTCTCACGTTGAATGAAGCTCCTCAGTCGTCTTTGGACCCGTTCTTGCATAATCTTTTTCCGGCCGCCGCGATGTCGGTGATTTGATATTTTAATGGATTCCTGGTATACACGATACATTCGTGAAATGGTTATATGTGAAAATCCCCACTTCATCGCTACCTACCACGTTCAGTCACTTAAATCTTGATGTCCTGCCATTGTAGCAGCAGTAACCGATGTAACAACTGCGCCGTTCTTTTCCCTTTATTGTTATTTTCATACCTGTACAATCAGGCAGGCTGTCAGCGGCATGCTACGCCGCTCTTCAGCCATAGAGTTGACAATGATATGACTCAGAATGGAGATCCAAAATAAACATAGTGACGGGCAAAAAATAGCGGACACAGAAATACAAAACAACACGGAGCCGTTCACACTCGACTGTAATGACACTGAAAACATATTGACGCGGCGTACATAACACTGATGAATCCGACAGCACACAACTGCGCCGTTGTCTTATATAGGCACTGCCGACCGCAGCGCCGTATTATGGCTTTTTACACATCTCTGTATTTCAATATGCATGCCTATACCAGTCCTTCGACGCTTCAGTGTATGTTACGTCCTCTCATGTCACTTTTCGTTTTTCAGACTCCTGGCGTTACCTGTAGTTTAACATGTGTGAGCAACCCGTAACGAATTGCCTTCCACGTACTATACTTTAATAATTTTGTGACTAAAGCTATATTACTTGATATTTATGCTATATGTGGCATGGCAGTTTGAATGTTTCACTTCTGATGAAGGCGCTCATAGTAGTGCCGAAACAAGGTCAAAATACTTAATTTCTGGACCGAGGGCTGATACTGCTTGAATTTTACTCCGAGATACACTGATTCACATTCTTGATATTGTAACTGGTATATTGATGACCCTTGGTATTTATCTGATTTTTCTATTGCTTTTTCGAAATGTGACTGGAGTGTTTCTTGTTCTGTAAGCCATGTGAAATCTTTTTTTAGTATATTTGCTATTCTGTGTTTTTATTTCTGTTTGTATATTAAAGTGAACCATTTCTCTCATATGGTCAAGTCATGAGTATTGGTGCTTTGGGTCTCTGTGTGTTCTATATCATTTGTGTGATTCTGTTGCGTTTCTTTTCTCTGATTACTCTCGTTTTTCTCTTGTTGTGTTTTGATTTTGTCGTTGAGTCTTTGTGCTTGTGGGTGTTAAGACCACAGTTTGTTAACATGAGTTATCGTATTTCCAATTTTTTGCGCATATTTATGTGCAGTGGAAAATGTGTTTTTGTCAACCGATACAGCAATAGACTGTAGCATTGTTCATTCATATTGATAGAATTGGCTTCCTGGGTACTTGCCTATCTTTTCTATGTGGTTCTCTTTGAAGGCTAAGCGTCAAATTACTTTGCAGTCCACACTCCATCTTTTATTTCGTGAGGTTCTTCAGAGGCCGTGTAAGAACGCTGCGACGCATTTCCTTATACACTCCTGGAAATTGAAATAAGAACACCGTGAATTCATTGTCCCAGGAAGGGGAAACTTTATTGACACATTCCTGGGGTCAGATACATCACATGATCACACTGACAGAACCACAGGCACATAGACACAGGAAACAGAGCATGCACTATGTCGGCACTAGTACAGTGTATATCCACCTTTCGCAGCAATGCAGGCTGCTAGTCTCCCATGGAGACGATCGTAGAGATGCTGGGTGTAGTCCTGTGGAACGGCTTGCCATGCCATTTCCACCTGGCGCCTCAGTTGGACCAGCGATCGTGCTGGACATGCACACCGCGTGAGAGGACGCTTCATCCAGTCCCAAACATGCTCAATGGGGGACAGATCCGGAGATCTTGCTGGCCAGGGTAGTTGACTTACACCTTCTAGAGCACGTTGGGTGGCAAGGGATACATGCGGACGTGCATTGTCCTGTTGGAACAGCAAGTTCCCTTGCCGGTCTAGGAATGGTAGAATGATGGGTTCGATGACGGTTTGGATGTACCATGCACTATTCAGTGTCCCCTCGACGATCACCAGAGGTGTACGGCCAGTGTAGGAGATCGCTCCCCACACCATGATGCCGGGTGTTGGCCCTGTGTGCCTCGGTCGTATGCAGTCCTGATTGTGTCGCTCACCTGCACGGCGCCAAACACGCATACGACCATCATTGGCACCAAGGCAGAAGCGACTCTCATCGCTGAAGACGACACGTCTCCATTCGTCCCTCCATTCACGCCTGTCGCGACACCACTGGAGGCGGGCTGCACGATGTTGGGGCGTGAGCGGAAGACGGCCTAACGGTGTGCAGGACCGTAGCCCAGCTTCATGGAGACGGTTGCGAATGGTCCTCGCCGATACCCCAGGAGCAACAGTGTCCCTAATTTGCTGGGAAGTGGCGGTGCGGTCCCCTACGGCACTACGTAGGATCCTATGGTCTTGGTGTGCATCCGTTCGTCGCTGCGGTCCGGTCCCAGGTCGATGGGCACGTGCACCTTCCGCCGACCACTGGCGTCAACATCGATGTACTGTGGAGACCTCACGCCCCACGTGTTGAGCAATTCGGCAGTACGTCCACCCGGCCTCCCGCATGCCCACTATACGCCCTCGCTCAAAGTCCGTCAACTGCACATACGGTTCACGTCCACGCTGTCGCGGCATGCTACCAGTGTTAAAGACTGCGATGGAGCTCCGTATGCCACGACAAACTGGCTGACACTGACGGCGGCGGTGCACGAATGCTGCACAGCTAGCGCCATTCAAGGCCAACACCGCGGTTCCTGGTGTGTCCGCTGTGCCGTGCGTGTGATCATTGCTTGTACAGCCCTCTCGCAGTGTCCGGAGCAAGTATGGTGGGTCTGACACACCGGTGTCAATGTGTTCTTTTTTCCATTTCCAGGTGTGTATATAACTCGAAGTAGGAGCACCTTCCCTTTTTGTTCAGTAATTTTTCAGGTGATGCCTATAACAGATGTCAAAAATATTTCCTTTAAGGAATCGAGCATCTAAGGGGATACTCATAGCGAGATTATTTTTTTGTTTAAGCAGCGTGCATACGTAACATCCAATACGTGCTAGTTAGAAATACTTTTCCACTTAGGGAATTTTTATCAGGTCAGAACCTAAATTCTACACGTCAGTTTGCGTTATCTGCAGTATTTGGTATAAAACTGAGGATGAACAAAACTTCGTTTGAACTTCGGTTAAAGCTTTACAACACGTGGCAAGCTTGAAAGTTAGTATTGTTTTTGGTAACTGAACTTGGCCAGAAGAATGATTAATTATTGAAGCTGTGCGTCTCCCAATATCCCTCTTTTATTTAATTGATTCATGTATTTATTTATTTATTTATTTTGAGTCGCCAGTCTTCTGACTGGTTTGATGCGGTCCGCCACCAATTCCTCTCCTGTGTCATGCTCTTCACCTCAGAGTAGCACTTGCAACCTAAATCTTCAATTATTCGTTGGATGTATTCCAATCTGTGTCTTATCTTACGGTTTAAACCCTCTACAGCTCCATCTAGTATCTTGCAAGTTATTCCCCGATGTCTTAACAAATGTCCAGTCATCCTGTCCTTAAATTCTAGTTAGTGGTTTTCGTGGATCCATATATTCCTTTTCTCGCCGACTCTGCAGAAAACCTCCTAATTTTCAACATTCTTCTGAAGCGCCACATTTCAAAGGCTTCGATTCTCTTCTGTTCCGGTTTATCCACCGTCTATGTTTCACAATCTCCAAAGTTGCATTCTCAGAAATTTCTTCCTCATATTACGGCCTATGTATGTTACTAGTACACTTTTTTACTAGTACAATTTTACTGGCCAAGAATTCCCTTCTTGCTGTTGCTAGACTGCTTTTTATGTCCTCCTAGTTCGGTCCGTCGTGGGTTGCTGCCTACATGGGAGAATTCCTTGACATCGCCTACTTCGTTATTCCCAATTCTGATTTTAAGCTCTTCGCATTCTCATATCTTCTAATTCTCATTACTTTGGTCTTTCTTCGATTTGCAATCAGTCTGTATTCTCTGCCCATTAGATGGTTCATTCCATTTAACATATCCGGTAATTCTTCTTGAATATCACTGAGCACAGCAAGGGTATCAGCGAATCCCATTTCTATCCTTTCAGCCTTAATCTCGCTCTTGAGACTTTCTTTTATTTCCTTCATTGCTGCTTCGACAGATAAATTGAACACTATGTAAGAAAGAGTGCATTCCTGCCTTACACTCTGAGTACTTTGTTCTTGGTCTTGCACTTCTTTTGTTCCCTCTTGGTTCTTACACATAATACTTATTAATACTTATTTCTCGTCTTTCCCTATTTCTTACACCCACTTGTCTTATAAATTCAAACATCTTGCACTATTTTATATCGTGGAATTTCTTTTTCCAGGTCAACAAATCCTATGGAGGCGTCTTGATTTTCTTCAGTCTTGCTTCCATTATCAGCCGTGACGACAGAACTTTCTCTCTGGTTCTTAAACCTTTCCTATAGCCCAACTGATCGTCATGCAATGGATCCTGAATTTTCTCTTCCATTCTTCTGTATATTATTCCTGTCAGTAACTTTGATACGTCAGCTGTTATGCTGATTGTGGTGTAATTCTCGCACTTGTCAACTTTTGATACCTTTGGAATTGTGTGAATGATGTTTTTCAGAAAATCTCATGGTATATCGTCAGCCTAATACATTCTACACACCAGCGTGAATAGCCGTTCTGTTGCCATTTCCTCCAATGATCACTGGACTCGCATTCGTGAGGACGACGGTTCAATCCCACACCCGAACCTCCCGATTTAGGTTTTCCGTGATTTCCCTAAACCGCTCCAGGCAAATGCCGGGATGGTCCCTTCGAAAGGGCAAGGCCGACTTCCTTCCCTGTCCTTACCTAATCCGATGACTGTCTGGTCTCCTCCCCGAAACAACCCAACCCCAACCCTCCAATGATGCTGTGAATTCTGGTGTAATTTTATCTAGCCCTGTTCTCTTCTTTATCTTAAGTTCTCCAAACTCTTTTAAAATATGATTCTACTGCTGGACCCCCTATGTCTTCCATATCGAGCCCTGTTTCTTCTTCTCTCATGTCATCAAAGAAGTGTGCCCCCTCATAGAGGCATCGATTGTACTCTTTGCACCTAACTGCTCTCTCTTCTGATTTAACAGTGAAATTCTCCTTGTAAGTAGGCTGTTTAGGTTTTTTTATTGGTAACGCCGCCGCCACGTAGCGCTCTGTGTGAAAATCACTGGCTGTGCCGTGTGCAGTCTTTGGCTGGTTGGCATTGTTGTAATACTCGCCATTGTAGTGTTGGGCAGCGGCAGCTGGATGCTAACAGCGCGTAGCGTTGCACAGTTGGAGGTGAGCCGGCAGCAGTGGTGGACGTGGGGAGAGACATGGCGGAGTTTTTTAATTTGTAAGACTGGATGTCATGAACTGCTATATATATTATGACTAGTGAGGTAAATACATTGTTTGTTCTCTATTAAAATCTTTCATTTGCTAACTATGCCTATCAGTAGTTAGTGCCTTCAGTAGTTTGAATCTTTTATTTAGCTGGCAGTAGTGGCGCTCTCTGTATTGCAGTAGCTTGAGTAACGAAGATTTTTGTGAGGTAAGTGATTTGTGAAACGTATAGGTTATTGTTAGTCAGGGCCATTCTTTCGTAGGAGTTTTTGAAAGTCAGATTGCGTTGCGCTAAAAATATTGTGTGTCAGTTTGAGCACAGTCGAGTATAAGTTGTTCAAAGGGGACGTTTCATATCCTTATACTCTTAAACGTTACCGCCGTTGCTTTTAATTTCTCCTTTCTTTTCTACGTGTGAGTCAGTCCCTAAGACCATACTTTGTGTTGGATTTCTTCACATTTTTCCTGTAGCCATTTCTCCTAAGTTTTCCTGCACTTCCTGTTTGTTTCAGTCCTCTAACTTGTATTTATGTATTCCTGAATTTCCCTAAACATTTTCGCACCTCCTTCTTTCATCGATCAACTGCAGTATATCTTCTTTTACCATACTTTTTTCGCGATTACCTTCTTTCCAACTTACGTGATCCCCCATTTAGAGATATCCATTCATCTTCAACTATACAGTTTCCTGATCTATTTCTTCTTGCAGTATGTATAGCCTCAGAGAACTTCATTCTGTAGTACTTTTATATCCCACATTTTTGCGCATTGATTCTATTTCGCTGGACTCTTAAACCCAAGGCTACTTTTCTTCAACTGTGATCTGAGTCTATGTCTGCTCCTGGGTACACTTTGGAATCTAAAAACAGATTTGGGAATCTATGACTGGCCATGATGTAATCTAACTGAAATCTTCCCGTATCGACGGCCGGGGTGGCCGAGCGGCTCTAGGCGCTACAGTCCGGAACCGCGCAATTGCTACGGTCGCAGGTTCGAATCCTGCCTCGGGTGTGGATGTGTATGATGTACTTAGGTTAGCTAGGTTTAAGTAATTCTAAGTTCTAGACCACTGATGTCCTCGGATCTTACGTCCCATAGTGCTCAGAGCCATCTGAACCATTTCAATCCTCCCGAATCACCCGGCCTTTTTCAAGTGTATCTCCTCCTCTCGTGGTTCTTGAACAGAGTATTCGCTATCACTAGCTGAAATTTGTCGCAGAACTCAATTAGTCCTTCTCCTCTCCCATTCCTCGTACCAAGTTCAAATTCTCCCGTAATCATTTCTTCTACTCCTTCCCTTACAACTGCTTTACAGTCCCCCATGACTACTAGATTTTCATCTCCCTTTACCTCAGAATTACCCGTTCAGTATCTTCGTATACTTTCCGCGCCTGTTTATCATCTGCTTGCGACGTCAGCGTGTATAACTGAACTACCGTTGTCGTTGTTCATTTGCTGTCGATTCTGATGAGAACAATTCTGTCACTGAACCGTTCGCAGTGACTAATTCTCTACCCTACCTTCCTATTCATAACGAATCCTACACTCGTTGTTACCATTTAGGTGGAACAATTGGTCTCACCCGATAATATTGTTGCGACTGTGGCAGTCAAAGAATTCTCTTTCAACCAGCAGTGCTTTCTGACAGCTAGAAAATAAAATCATTTATAGGAGCAAGACGGTATTCTACAAATCATAAAACAAGTGGGGTTGTAACAACAGTTATTCCACCATAATTAAATCAAACGTAGCATGAAAAAATCTTCCTTCAGGTAAATGAAAATGAAACGAGTAACTGAAACGTAAACGAGCGTCTGAATAACACGTTCAGGCCCTGGTTAGAGAGAGAGAGAGAGAGAGAGGGGGAGAGAGAGAGAGAGAGAGAGAGAGAGAGAGAGAGAGAGAGAGAGAGAGAGAGAGAATTGAGAGTTACATTAAAATGAGTTGTAGCAAAGAGAACTGAGGTGGTTAAAGCCCAGGATAAGGACATTCGAAATTACCCATAGCGAAAGCATGCTGAGCTTTAGCGCGCCTACGGGTCGGGATGCTAACGGTTGCAACATGACGGAATAGCAACGGAAATATTCGCGTTTGTGTCACAGTCAAAGATGCACTAACCCGACCTGGTCGGGCCATGGCTGTGCAGATAGCGTGCACACAGACGTGAAAATGGCGGCAGCACCCACTCTAGTGGAGATAAACACTTGCTCCCACCAAGAACTGCGAGCGACAGACAAGGCGAGTAACACTTCTGCGAAAGCGTTCACCGCAGCACCGCAGTACAGAATGCGCCTGCGAACATAAAGATGACCCTGTGGCCAACCTATACAGAGTGGCCGCAACAATTTGCTCCCGCCAGCGAAGTTAAACCTCGTAGCTCATAGACTGGTCATACTGGAGTGGCGACAATTCAGAGAAGAGCGCGGCAGTCCATTGTGTGCCCGCCTCGAAGTATCTGTGACATGAATTTCAACGTAACGGTTCGGCCAGCCTTTGTGGATATCCGGCAGCTTTCAAAATTTCAGGAACTGAACACATCACTCTTAACGGAACAAAATCGACAGATGTATTGGTAAATTCCAGAGTACCACAGGGAAATGTGAAAGGACCGTTATTGTTTACAACGTGTATAAGTGATCTATTAGAAAACGTCGGATGCTCTTTAAGACTGTTCGCAGATGATGTTGTTGCCTATAACGAAGTAGCATCGCCTGAATACAATATTGATTTGCAGAAACGACATGGAGCGGATTGATGAAAGGTGCTGACTCTGGCAGTTGACCCAGAACGTAAAGAAATGTAACATTTTTCCGCATACATAACAAAAAGAATTCTAGTACTTTAAAACTGCACTATTGCTGAGAACCTGCTGGAAACAATATTTATCGTAAAACTTCTAGAAGTAACTACCCAGAGTAACCCTAACTAGAAAGACCGCATAAATCCAAATAGTTGGAAAAATAAACGCCAGACTGAAATTTATGGGAAGAATCTTAAGCAACTGCAACTCAAATCATATGGTTCAAAATGCTCTGAGCACTGTGGGACTTAACTTCTGAGGTTATCAGTCCCCTACAACTTAGAAGCCCTTAAACCTAACTAACCTAAGGACATAACATACATCCATGCTCGAGGCAGGATTCGAACCTGCGACCGTAGCCGTCGCACTGTTCCAGACTGAAGCGCCTAGAACCGCTCGGCCACAACGGCCGGCAACTGCAACTCATCAACGAAGGGAGTGGTTTACAAGGCGCTTGTTCGATAGATTCTTCGATAGTTTTCGTCAGTCTGGTATCTTTACAATGTAGGAGTGACAGAAGAGTTGGAGAATTTCCGACGAAGGAAGACGCGTTTCGTGACGGCTTCGTTTAGTCGGCGCGAGAGCGTTGCGGAGGTGTTGAACGAACTGCAATGTCAGACGTTACAAGAGAGGCGTTGTGCGTCACGGAGAAGTTTACTGCTGACATTTCGGGTGAGTGCATCCCGGGAAGATTACCTCAGTCTGTGTTGGTCCGTCATGGACAGGGAATATCGGCTGGTTAAGTAATCATCCATGTCAATGAAATTCTCCAATAGTCGTGTAACTTACGATGTTATTTTGTTTTATTATGAAGGTTGCAGAATTTTACTACCCCACCTTCAGGCCCCATATGCATCTCTCCATCTGTCCAAATAAACGAAAATGTCATATAGAGCCATAAATCTCTGTATATCGTGAATTAAATCGTTTCACTAGTGCTACGTCCGAAGACTTGGCAGCAACTGGTTTCCGTGGACAATTGCATATCACTTCATCTCACAGACATCTCGAGTAAAGAACACGGTGGAAAATTCTAAAAATTGGATCTAATACAGAAGCTTACCAAAAATCATTTCTCCCGCCCGCCACTCACGAGGGAAGCAGGCACCAGTTAATGGCATCAGAAGTACCCTTCGCAACACACCATTAGGTGGCATACGGAGTAGCTATGATGTAGATGTAGACATATAATAATTAATCAGGGATTTAGAAAATTAATCCGGCCAATCGAGATGATAGTCCTGTGTTTATGAAAGCCTACAGAGATCTGTAGCTGGCGGGGAAAACTGTATTGGTACAATTTGTTGAACAATCATTTCTACTGGTGTCTGACATTAAATCTGCTGATCCGCTGACCTTTGCCAACCGATTCGTAACTCCATGCTCAAAACGAATCTGCGATCAAAAATGTAAATTATCTAATTTTTTTGCATTTTCATATGCACACTTCACATTTGTAAGCTAACGTGCACTCTCCACTGTACATACGTAGGGCACTACAAATGAAACCAACAGTGGGCGTAAGGAACGCAGAAGAAGACATGGAAATTTTTAAATCCACGTCTTTTCTGCCATGCATTGGAAGCCTATAGTAAAAAATAGGACGGATCCTTAGCAAACACAAAGTAATTTTTCGCCCTCCACCAAAGCAGCTGTCAGGAGGACAATGAGAGACTCTTTTAACGAATTTGAAAGCAATATTTTATCTGCAGATTCCAAAAATAACCCCAAAAATTTTGGTCGTACGTAAAATCTATTAACGCATCAATACCTTCACTTACTGACAGTATGGGTAATATAACTGATTATGATAAACAGAAGGCCGAAATTCTATACCTAGCTTTCAAAAACTCGTTTACGATAGAGGACTGCAGCACCATTCCCCCTTTCAATTATCGAAGAAACGAAAGGATTGCTGACATACTGTTTAGTGTATCTCGGATTGTAAAACAGTTAAGATCCTTAGACGCCAGAAAGGCATCTGGCCTAGACGGTATCCCGGTAAGATTTTATGTTTACTATGCCTCAAATATAGCACCATTCTCATCCGTCATCTATCAGAGATCACTGGAACGGCGGAAAGTTCCACGGGACTGGAAGAAGGCCCAGCTCTTAGCAATCCATAAAAAGGGTAGAAAGTCGGATGCATATAATTACCGGCCAATTTCACTGACATCGATTTGTTGTAGAATCATGGAACATATTTTGTGGTCAGACATAATGACCTTTCTATACTCTGAGAAGCTCATCTGCAGAAACCAGCACTATTTTAGGAAGCAGTGGTCATGCGAGTCACAGCTGGACCTCTTTGTGCATGATACATAACAGGCTCTAGATACCGGCTCAAAAGTTGATGCCGTATTTCTCGACTTTCGAAAAGTGTTCGGCTCAGTTCCTCACTGTCGCTTGCTACAGAAAGTGCGTGCTTACGGTTTATCCAATGACATATGCGGTTGGATAGAAAGTTTTCTAACAGACAGAGAGCAGTACGTCGTCCTGATTGGGGTAACTTCAACAGAAACAAGAGTAACTTTAGGTGTGCCACAGGGCAGCGTAATAGGTCCTCTGCTTTTTACGATTTACATAAACGATCCAGTTGACGCTACTGACAGCTGCCTTAGACTGTTTGCCGATGATGAAGTAGTCTACAGGAAAGTAGTATCACACGAAAGCTGTGAACAAATCAATGAGTATACGCAAAACATGAATGCATGGTGTAATGACTGGCAGTTATCTCTCAATATTAGTAAGTGTAGCCTAGTGCGTACAGCAAGGCGAAAATCCCCATTAATGTATGAGTACAAAATAAATGATCAGTCTTTGGAAGCGGTAACATCAGTCAAGTATCTGGGTGTTACTATTTGAAATGATGTCAAATGGATTTGTCAGATTACACAAGCAACGGGCAAGGCGAACTCTAAACTGAGGTTTATTGGTGGAAACCTGAAGCGATGCAGTCCTTCAACAAAAGAAGTAGCGTATAATACGTTAGTTCGTCCTGTCTCATAGTATTGTTCGTCTGTATGCGACCCTTACCAGTTGTGTCTGATTCAAGGGATTGAGAAGGTCCAAAGAAGAGCGGCAAGATTCGTGGCTGGTACATTTAGCCATCGAGGGAGCGTTACAAATCTCATAGAAAGTTTGAAGTGGGACACATTTGCAGATAAACGACGCGATAAACAGAAGGGGCTGCTCACTGAATTTCGAAATCCAATCTTCACCAAAGATGTAGAGCATATATTATTACCATCAATTTTCAAATCGCGTTATGATCATCATTCAAAGATAAGGGAAATAGAGCTCGTACTGAGGAGTTCAGACAGACGTTTTTCCCTAGCGCGATCCGCGAGTGGAACAGAGGGGTGAGGGGATGGGGGAATATGACTTTGCCGCGAATTGTGCCCTCCGCCACACAGCGCTTCGTGGCTAGTGGAGTATATATGTAGATGTAGAAAGACAACAGCACTTCTGGGTTCCGTTAAAGATGATTTGGTGCTTCGGACGCCTGGGATTTACAAGATCCTCCGCGAGTATGGCCGTTCATACATCGGATGAACGACACGTACAGCTCATGAGAGATGCACAGAATACCGCAGTTACATCCGGCTCTTACAAGCTAATAAGTACACTGTGTTGCCACTGGGTACCTTACGGTGTACAATAACGTCGAAATTTTAGCTTCTACTTCACCTTTCTGGTTCTCAGAAGTGAAAGAAGCAACTGAATTTTGGTTGAAACTTACTGGCAGATTAAAACTGTGTGCCCGACCGAGACTCGAACTCGGGATCTCTGTCTTTCACGGGCAAGTGCTCTACCATCTGAGCTACCGAAGCACGACTCACGGCCGGTACTCACGGCTTTACTTCTGCCAGTATCTCGTCTCCTACCTTCCAAACTTTACAGAAGCTCTCCTGCAAACCATGCAGAACTAGCACTCCTGAAAGAAAGGACATTGCGGAGATGCTGACAGAAGTAAAGCCGTGAGTACCGGGCGTGAGTCCTGCTTCGGTAGCTCAGATGGTAGAGCACTAGGCCGCGAAAGACAAAGGTCCCGAGTTCGAGTCTCGGTCGGGCACACAGTTTCAATCTGCCAGGAAGTTTCATATCAGCGCACACTTGGCTGCAGAGTGAAAATCTCATTCTGAATTTCGGTTGTCGATGAATTTAATTAACTGAGGTAGCGGCTTCAGCTTGTGCAAATCATGTAAACCGGCACAAAGACGTCGCGACGGTGCAGCCCGCAGTGATACATCTATATCATCGTGTGGATCGACCGTGCAGCCATAGATCTAATTTCAATCATACGTGGTACCTGTTAGCCACTGATCAGTCTATGGCGGCTTGCGTATCCGCAGTATCGCGGTCCGAGGGTCTAAAAGGACGGAGCAAGTGCTGGAGCGTCAGTCACCTCTTCTCACTCTGAAGATGGCAGGATAATATACACCCAAAATACTGGAAGAAGAATTGAAGTGTATGCGGCTATACGCCAGAAACATTACGGAACTATCCTTTATTCTATTTCTTTGTCAGGAAGTTGGATAGGGCTACTGTGCCGTGCGCCCGCGTTTACTTCCGCGTGATTCCCACGGATTTGGAATCCCTCTGGCCGAAAGAGCGCTTGGAGCGTTACTGTCGCTGGTAGAGGGCAGGAGGGAGGAGAAGGTAGTTAAGGGCTGCAGCGACCTAGAAAGGAGGAGAATGTCACACGGCCGATGAAGAGCGCAAGTGAGGCGGAGTGTTGGTGTGGCCGAGCGTCTGCAGTAGTGCCTTTGTTGACTGCGGGTTTGGAGGGGCCGAGTGTTGGTCGCAACAGTGAACATCACTCGTTAAAAGCTACTTCGGCAGGACACCCAGTATTTGATGTGTCCTGTGCAACTGATGTTTCACGGATATGGATCCTCTACACCTCCTGTAAACTTGATCCCCCTTACCCACTTGTCTCTCCCATCCTCTCCCACCTCCCATCAGCTGCCGTTCCTGCATTCCCACATCCCACCTGCTCTCCATCTCTCCACTCTCCTTAATCTCCCCCAAGGTGGCTTCCACCAGCTGCCCCTCCTTGGTGATGCCCTCATCCCCTCCATCCACCCCTCCTATCAACTTTGATCCTCCTCCATTTCCTGTGTTTCTCCCAAGGGCACTCTCTCTCCCTTCTCTCCCTCCTCCCTTCCTCCCCCTCCTCCCCCAAGCTTCCCCTACCCCCCATACCTTCTTCCCTCCCCCCATCACCTCTGCCACTGGCATCTCCCCTCTCCATTCTCCAATCTCCCCTCTCCCCTCTCCCCTCTCCCCTCTCCCCTCTCCCCTCTCCCCGGACTCGCAGACGTCATCTGAACATTAGCGCGCTGGAAATAACCGCCATTGGTTTTGTGTGTGTGCCGCCGTGTTTGTGCTTCAGTGTTTTTCGCCGCCAACGCTCCATCGTTCACGTGTCATCTTACTCATCAGTGTTCGTGTACAGTGCTGACAGTTTCTTTGTTTTTTCTTTGCGTGTGAACGGCTTCATGTTCTTTTTCTGTGTCTGTTTTTTGTCCACCGTTATGATATGTTAATTCTGTGTCTTCATTGTTTTTCTCTCTATATACTGCCTGTGACTGAAGAGCAGTGTAAAGTTGCCGCTGCCAGCCCACCTTGTCTAAGGTGTAAAATGACAATAAAGAAACAAAAATTGAAGTTGAAGTAGTTTGTGTCCATTGTGGTGGTGGGTTGGAATCCGGTGTGACCTTTGGTGGCGTCTGCTGTATGATACTCGTGGTTTTCCGACTACGAGTAATCTTCGTTGCATCCTTCTCTCGGCGTTTGCCAATGGGAGCTGGAGTTTATGAGAAATAACAGAAATAACAGTGAGCTGCATCAAACCAGTCTCAGGACTGAAGACCGCAACAACAACAACAGTGAGAATCCGATTAGTGTGCACGTCACTTGCTGTCGTGTGGTGGCTATTTTAACTCTGTATCCTGGTTGCCCATTGTCATGTAGATCAGTGTGTTATTTATGAGGATTTTGCCTGGTACTACTTCAGTCCAGCTCTGTCAGTGTGTGTGGGCTTGTGACTGTTACTACCCCAAAATTGATTTTAGATTTAAGAGTATATAACGCAGATGTAATTCTTCTGATTTAAGAATTGTACTTTATAGAAAGAGAAAACTGTTGAATCTCGCTACCTTACTTCTGACGCATGTCTATAGTTACCTGTTGGCTGGTATCACGAGCTCGAGCTGTTTACTAAATTGTGTCCATATAGAGAAAAAAAGACTAAAGAGGAACTTGTAGTGTGTTAAGCTTTACTAAATAATTAACACTTTGCCTATAGATTACAAGATAAGTGGTCGTATCTCTTGTTAAATGTGATCTTGTTAAATATGCCTGAGTACTATGATTGGTAATGTAAGTCTCTATAACTGTGGTAGCGGCAACAGCCGTCCTAGTTTGGTAGAAAAGGAGGAATTATTGCTACTGCCATCGCCTCTGCCAGCCTCTGTCACAATAAATTTCAACGACTTTCGATACTCCTTTTGATAATTACTGGCAATAGTCGATGTTTGATATCTGTGACATAACCATTTGACCATATGTTCTGCCGTTTGTAGTGTAAAAGTATCTTTTAATAATCTTTTGACTTCTCCTCGTGTTGACTGGGGCCAGTCGTTTCGCAAGCATTGCCTGTCCGCTAGTGGCAGCAGCAGGGGTTATCGATATGTAGGAAATGTTGCCCTGTTTTTGGGGCGGCATCGTTGTTTTCCCGGGGCGTGTGAGTGGACCAGTTCGGTTACCGCTGCGGCACGCATGGACTGCTGGATGGAAGGGCTGTGGTCACGAGGGTGTACGACCTCGTCGTAAACCAGATCCGGCAGGCTTTAAGATGAGTGCATTTTAGTTAAAGTAGAGAAAACCTCCACCATTGTGACATATTGCGATTCTCCAGTGACTTGGGTTCGTGTTGCTGCTTGTAGTTCTGCAAAGGCGAAGTGCTATCACTGGAGTGCTTGGGGAAGGCGGATCTGATTAGGTTTCCTCGACTTCTGATTACTATTTACTGCGTTCAGCTTGTTACAAATTGTTAAGTTCAACCAGCGATATTTTTCCTGCCCGGTGGCCGGTAATGCCCCAGTAACCTGCAGTGTATGTAGCGGCAGTGTACATTTCCTCGCCTTGCCACTGCTGTCCGGTTAGGCGTGTAGTTCTGTCAGCTTTCTTGATTGCAGGACGTTTATGATTCTTCTACTCCGGTGGTAGTGATTCCTTTCTCGTTCCAGGGGCTCTAAGCACAGTATTCTGGAGGGCGAAGTGCAGTCCGCCAGTTCCAGCTTTGGTGGGTTGTTCCATTCTTGCATTTGGTTTGTTGGACGTCAGCTAGCTGCAGCCAGATTATCATTCGTTAGACTGCCACTAGGCATCTTGTGAAGTCAATGTAACTCTTTGGTGCCTATCTCATCGCTCGCGAAAGTGTTTGTTGCCAGACGTCTCAGAGGTTGATTCCTGGAACAATGTCTGTGACTGATCCTTGAGTTTTGTTATTGTATTATATATTACCATACCTTGTAATGCCTACATTAAAGGTATATATGTCTAGTTAACAGTTCCGGTCGCCTTATGGAATAAATCTAGCAGTGTAAGGGTTGTGTTACAAGGTTACGATCACCTTATTTTACCTGTTTGGTGGTCAGTTGCTTGTTCCTTTTAATTAAATTTTGCTTGTATTTACTCTTTTAAGGCGGGTTTCTAATTTTTTTTATATAATTGCATTTCCTGGTGTGTAGGGCCTTTGGTCGTGATTGTGGTTATTTGCTTTAAAAAAATAAATAGATATTTATATTTCATCAGAAAGGCTTAAAACCTTATTAACTGCCATTCCTGGAGTCTGATAACTGCTGCTGTGGTTTTGGCCACTTACCTTTTAATGTTTCAATACCTGTAAGTTGTAATTGCAGCGAGTTCTTAAAAAGTCTTAATTTTATTGCCATTCTTGGCAATAAAATTTTAAACATTATTTGTATCTGTATTTTCTGATGATTTGCTACATTGTAATGTACTGAAAACACTATTATTTGCACAGTTGTTTATTCCTGTATCAATAACATGTGGAATTTTTTATTTATTGTTGAGTCTGGAGTTAATGTTTTAAAGAGAAATGTGTGTAATGTGTCTAACTGTAAATGGCTACTAACAGTAACTGATTATGGCCCTGTACACAATCGTAACCGAATCATACCTTCCCTTGATCACCATGTTTCAGTGATTTTCTATTGTTGCCCTTCTGAGGTGTTAACCATCAGTCAGTAGTTGAAATTTAGCCTTCTCTGTCAATTTTATTCTTGGATTTTTGCTTTGAAAATGAATTCATTAGAGTATTTAGAACCGTTAATAAATTTATTATGGTTCAGTATCTTTCTGCTCAACATAAGCTCCCTACCGCATATCAGCGAAAGTGGTACTGTATATTCATCATGCCTTGTGGTACGTCAGAGAAAAGTCCCAGCTTTCATTTGTCAGACATAGTTTTTCCGATCAGTGCACTTTCGATGCACCAAACGTGTCTCATAATCAGAATGAGATTTTCACTCTGCACCGAAGTGTGCACTTAGGTGAAACTTCCTGGCAGATTAAAACTGTGTGCCGGACCGAGATTCAAACTCAGGAGCTTTTCCTTGCGTGGGTAAGTGCTCTACCAGCTGAGCTACCTAAGCTCGACTCAGCCCCGTCCTCACAGCTTTACTTCTGCCAGTACCTCGTCTCCTACCTCCCAAACTTTAGAGAAGCCCTCCTGCGAACCTTGCAGAGTCAGCACTCCTGAAAGAATGGATATTGTGGAGACGTGCTTAGTCACAGCCTGGGGGATGTTTCCAGAAGGAGATTTTCACTCTGCAGCGGAGTGTGCGCTGTGTAAAACTTCTTGGCAGATTAAAATTATATGCCGGACCGAGACTCGAACTCGGGCCTTTGCCTTTCGCGGGCAAGTGCTCTACCAGCTGAGCTACCTAAGCTCGACTCAGCCCCGTCCTCACAGCTTTACTTCTGCCAGTACCTCGTCTCCTACCTCCCTGTGGGGACGGGGCGTGAATCGTACTTGGGTGGCTCAGTTGGTAGAGCACTTGCCCGCAAAAGGCAAAGGTTCCGAGTTCGAATCTCGGTCCGGCACACAGTTTTAATCTGCCAGGAAGTTTCTTGTCTCGTAATGTTCACGGTCACTAAGCTGTTGGCATAGAGCGAGCTGAGGCATCTCACATTCGGGGAAGCGGCGCCGTGTTACACTTTAACGACCGCCTTGCCCAAATTCTCCCCATTCATCATACCGACGAAGGCCTGCGGCGCCTTCTCGAAGCCGTCGGTCACCGTCTCTCTGTACTTGAGCTTGCCCTCCCTGATCCACTGTGCCATCTCCGCGAAGGCGCCGTCCCGGCGTCCCCACCGGGAGCTCATCTTGATCCATTCCATCCTGAGCTGGCGGTCCTGCACCTGCGTCTCGGCGACGGGCGCCGTGGGGACGCTGTCCTGGTTGTACGTCGAGATGCTGCCGCAGAGGCAGACGCGGCCTCGGGGCCGCATGTTGCCCAAAACTGCTTGGCTCACGGCTCCGCCCACGTTGTCGAAGTAGGCGTCGACGCCTGATGGCGCTGCCGACGCTACCGCCTTCTCCACGTCCGACGTCTTGTAGTTGATCGCCTCGTCGAAACCCAGCTCCTCCTTTAGCCACTTCACCTGCGGCCAGAAACGCAGTATAAGGTTCAACTCAATTCACCAACATTCTGTACGTCGATTCTTCTCACTGGAGCTCTTGGATCCCCAAGGTCGTTCACTACTATAACAGAATGAAACGCCTACAGCCGTCCTTATGATCTTACTTACACTACTGGCCAGTAAAATTGCTACACCAAGAAGATATGCAGATGATAAGTGGGTATTCATTGGATAAATATATTATACTAAAACTGACATGTGATTACATTACCACGCAATTTGGGTGCGTAGATCCTGAGAAATCAATACTCAGAACAACCACCTCTGGCCTTAATAACGGCCTTGATACGCTTGGGCATAGATTCAAAAAGTTTGGATGGCGTGTGCAAGTACAGCTGCCCATGCAGCTTCAACATGATACCACAGTGTATCAAGAGTAGTGACTGGCGTGTTGTGACGAGCCAGTTGCTCGGCCACCATTGACCAGACGTTTTCAGTTGGTGAGAGATCTGGAGCATGTGCTTGCCAGGGCAGCAGTCGAACATTTTCTGTATCCAGAAAGGCCCATGCAGAACCTGCAACGTGTGGTCGTGCATTATCTTTCTGAAATGTACGGTTTCGCAGGGATCGAATGAAAAGTAGAGCCACGGGTCGTAACACACCTGAAATGTAACGTCCACTGTTCAAAGTGCCGTCAATGCGAACAAGAGGTGACCGGGACGTGTAACCAGTGGCACCCTTTACCATCACGCCTGGTGATATGCCAGTATAGCGATGACGAATACACGCTTCCAGTGTGGACTCATCCGAAAAAATTACGTTTCGACTTTTGTGCACTCAGGTTAGTCGTTGAGTACACCATCGTAGGCGCTCCTGTCTGTAATGCAGCATTATAGTCCATGCTGCTGCAAACGTCGTCGAACTGTTCGTGCAGATGGTTGTTGTCTTTCAAAGGTTCCCATTTGTTGACTCAGGGATCGAGATGTGGCTGCACGATCTGTTACAGCCATGCGGATAAGATGCCTGTTATCTCGACTGCTAGTGATACGAGGCCATTCCGAATGCGTAAATATTTTGTTGAGCCCAACCTACATAGGTAGGAATGATCATCAAAATAAAATAAGTGAAATCAGAGCTCGAACAGAAAGGTTTAGGTGTTCGTTTTTCCCGCTCGCTGTTCGGGAGTGGAATAGTAGAGAGATAGTATGATTGTGGTTCGATGAACCCTCTGCCAAGCACTTAAATGTGAATTGCAGAGTAGTCATGTAGATGTAGATCCAGCACGGCGTTCCGTATTACCCTCCTGATCCCACCGATTCCATGTTCTCCTAACAGTCATTGGATCTCGACGAACGCGAGCAGCAATGTCCCGATACAATCTGATCTTTATCCTCCTTACACGAAGCATCACAACAACGTTTCACCAGGCAACGCCGGTCAACTGCTGTTTGTGTATGAGACATCGGTTGGAATCTTTCCTCATGTCAGCACGTTGTAGGTGTCCCCACCGGCGCCAACCTTGTGTGAATGCTCTGGAAAGCTAATCATTTGCATATCACAGCATCTTCTTCCTGTTGGTTACATTTCGCTTCTGTACCACGTCTTTTGCGTTGTGTATCAATTTTAATGGCCAATAGTGTATATTATACATGTTTAATTCTTGCAGGTATGTCGTCCAGCAAGGGATATGTTTGTTTTCTAATAATTGACATTCTGCAATGCTGCATTGACGACATTCATATCGGGTCTCCAGCCGGAACATGATGGCAGCTCAGCACATTATTTGAGCGGCATACGAGGCTTCAGCTGAGTAAGCCGTCGTGCTAACTCGCTGAAACTGAAATGAAACGGCAGCGGGGGCTGCTTCATACACCAGTCGTGGCTCCACCGCTCGTGCGCGAAAGTGGCTGCCCTTTAGCCCAAGCAGGGCACCGATGGTGAACACTCGCGGAAACAATAAATCGATACTGAACTCTGCTGACGTCTTCTGATGACCAAAAAAGACCGTTATTTTTTAATATCAGACAAAAGAGGTTCAAAAATGGTTCAAATGTCTCTGAGCACTATGGGACTCAATTTCTGATGTCGTGAGTCCCTTAGAACTTAGAACTACTTAAACCTATCTAACCTAAGGACATCAGACACACCCATGCCCGAGGCAGGATTCGAACCTGCGACCGTAGCGGTCGCGCGCTTCCAGACTGTAGCACCTAGAACCGCTCGGCCACCCCGGCCGGCAACAAAAGATGGTTCCAACTACTTCTTAAAGGATACTTCTTATCTTTGTCTATAACACTGTCAGACAGCCAGATATCAATAGCTTCGATAACGCGACCCAGGACAACCACTTGTGTCTCATCACACAACAGTTTGTTCTCCAATAAGCCAATTTTCCACAACCGCATATTTTTCTGACTGAAGTAAACGCGTATGGTGATGGTGCTTCACGAGTCAGTCTTTTGTCCAATACACACTTTCTCGCAATGGCAGGGAATTTTGTAGACACCGAGATTCCTCAAACCCGGATTGTCCTTTACTGGACCAACCACAGCTCTAGTCTTAGCTGGAGGACGGTATACACTTTTAACATCGGACCTTTTTAAAATATTTCTATTTTTGAATATATGCTATCCGTGAAAGGTAGTAACGCCACTGATTTGCTTGTATCGTATGCTGGTTTCCACAGAAGTCCAACCTGTCGACCATGACGGATATAATTGACTTTATAACCATTCTGCTAGGCCACTGTTTTTATATGATCCATTTATTGAGTCAAACTACAACTGAGATGTTTAAGCTCTTCTTACCAATACATGTAGATCCCGTTTGTGTTGGCATGGTGGATGACAACTTGATGCACGAAGATACCTGTCCATACGATTGGGATTACGATAAACACTGGTTCCTATGTCCCATTATCACCCTTCTAGACGAATACATCTAGAAACACAAATGATCTAGGATAGTATCCAGAGCATCCCTCAACAGAGTAGGACTAGCAGCCTATGTCCTCATTTATTTGTAGGTATATTCTAATTTCTCTTTTCTTCTATAGTTCTTACCCTCTACAGCGCCCTCTGCTACATTTACTCTACGTACACACTCCGCATTCCACCATACGGTGCGTGGCGGAGGGTACCTCGTACCACAACTAGCATCTTCTCTCCCTGTTCCACTACTAAACAGAACGAGGAAAAAATGACTGCCTATATGCGTTTGTACGAACCCTAATCTCTCTTATCTTATCTTTGTGGTCTTTCCGCGAATGTAAGTTGGCGGAAGTAAAATTTCAGTGCAGTCAGTCTCAAATGCTGGTTCTCTAAATTTCCTCAGTAGCGATTCATGAAAAGAACGCCTCCTTTCCTCTTGCGACTCCCACCCGAGTTCCTGAAGCGTTTTCGTGACACTCGCGTGATGATCAAACCTACCAGTAACAAATCTAGCAGCCCGCCTCTGAATTGCTTCTACGTCCCCCCTCAATCCGACCTGATAGGTATCCCTGGAGCAGTACTCAAGTATAGATCGTATTAATGTTTTATAAGCGGCCCCTTTTACAGATGAACCATATCTTCCCAAAATTCTACCAATGAACCGAAAACGACTATCCGCCTTCCCCACAATTGGCATTACATGCTTGTCCCACTTCATATCGCTCTGCAATGTTACTCCCAAATATTTAATCAACGTGACTGTGTCAAGCGCTAAACTACTATTGGAGTATTCAAACATTACAGGATTTTTTTCCTATTCATCTGCATTTAATGTAAGTTATCCTCAGGTGTCATAACTGCCCCTTCATGTCACCAGTGTTTTCCACATATTCAGTTCCTTGCCTATTTTCTGGAGGTGCTCCTTATTCCTTAGCTTATCAGTCCATCTAAGGTGCTGTAAGACATTACTACTTGATTGAAAGAGAAACGTAGAAATAGAGGACAGCAAAAGCTGTATCCTAAAGTAGATGCTGAGTCACACCATGTGCCTGAAAGTATTGCTCAGATCTTTAAGTTACGATGGCGTGCTGTTGTAGATAAGGTGGTTATCTTTTGGGTTGTTTGGGGGAAGAGACCAGACAGCAAGGTCTTCGGTCTCATCGGATTAGGGAAGGACGGCGAAGGAAGCCGGCCGTGCCCTTTCAAAGGAAGCATCCTGGAATTTTCCTGGAGTGATTTAGGGAAATCATGGAAAACCTAAATCAGGATGGCCGGACGCGGGATTGAACCGTCCTCCTACCGAATGCAAGTCCAGTGTGCTAGCCATTGCGCCCCCTCGCTTGGTAGAAAAGGTGGTGGCAGTCCAGGAATGAGGGACTCAATGACTTTCTGAAACACTCCCTCCACGACACCACCAGTAGTGGCGTTCTAATTCCCAACATATTTTTTATTTCTAATGTTCTATTTTCTATCTTCTTAATTTTAAGTATTCCATACTTTAACTGGTTTTAAGTGTACAATTTTTTAGAGCTGCAAGATTGCTAAATCTTGTTAGAATAAAGTTTAATGTTCTGGTTACTTATAATTTCATGTCGTGAAAACGCAACTTGGCTGAGTAATTAGGTGGCATGGTACTTGTAAAAGGTACCAAACAACAATCAAAACAATAAAAAATAAAAACCCGGCCTCAGGCAGGGAGAGACGGACAGTGGACGAGTGAGCGTGGGTCGTTGCGGGATTACCTTTGCGTCAGAGCCTGCTATGCCGATGACCTTGCAGCCCTTGATGCGAGCTATCTGTCCGACTATGGACCCTACAGCGCCCGCTGCGCCACTGACGACCAGGGTCTCTCCAGGCTTCGGGTCGCAGATGTCGAGCAGTCCGAAGTAGGCGGTGGCTCCTGGCATGCCAAACACCCCCAGCGATAGCGACATGGGAAGGTCCCCGTAGTCCGGCACCAGCATCGGCGGCAGGATGTCGCTGCCGGTGTCTGCCAAGGTAACCACCGTGCGGTCGCGCCAGCCCCAGAAGCCGACCACATATTGACCTGCCGCGTACCCTGGTGCACGGCTCTCCACGATGCGTGAGAGCTGAAATTTTGTCACTCGTGAGACCCAACACCGACAGCTGAGGGCGACACAGCATATTGTAATATGTGTTATAAATTTTAATAGCCATTATCGCAATATAATGAAATAACTAGATGATATAGTTGCAGTAACAACTAATAATAACCACTAACTCATCTAGTTGTTATCACATTAATAGCATCACCCAGGTGGTCATTTCCTCAATTTTCTATTAGAAAAGAAACAAGAAGTTAACTTTCTTTCTAGAGCAGTATAAAAAAATCTTTACCGTGAAGTTGTGAAACTGCCTGTGAAACTATGAAACAATCGTTCAAAAGAAATGAATAGTGTACACAAATATATAAGTGCAGTGAAAATTTTAGGAAATGATAGGCTTTCTGTATGACTGGCGTAATTGCTTTGTTTGTTTACCATATGATTCTGTAAACGTCTCTATGTCAAGGCCTCTACATAGCTCTACAGACAGCCGTTTGTGCTTCGCCGTTGGGTTCTGACAGAGACTGCCTGGTGTGTGGGATGTTCTTAAGGTGACTTAACTCTAGGACATTCTTAGTAGTGAAGAATAACTGTGTTAAAACTTCATGTGTGGTACGACATTTTTCACGCCTCTCAGTGTTCGTGACGTCGTATCTCATGATATATGTGTCATGTAATGATATATTTTTCTAGGTACATTCGGCAGCATATGTGAGTAGGTCTGCAAAATGTGTTGCGAATAGATTCAGTAGCAAAGAAGTAAAAAAATTATACATCATATACAATGTGTAGTTTATCATGCATAAAAGTGTTTGTGAAGCATCTCCTCAGCTTTGTGTGCTGTCATGACATAATTATGTATGTGAATTTACCGGCGTCTTTGGATACAGTCTGAGAAATTTATTTCGAATACAGAAGTGATGATGATGACCGTATGACATATTTGACCGGGAGGCCCCATGCGGGGAAGTTCGGCCGCCGTATTGCAAGTTCTTCTTAGTTGATGCCACTTTGGCGACTTTAAGCGTCAATGATGATGAAGAACACACAGAGTACGCGAAAGAACTTGCCCCCCCCCCCCCCCCTTCTAACAGCCGTGTACCGCAAGTCTCTAGAGGAATGGAAGGTTCCAAATGATTGGAAGAGAGCACAGGTAGTCCCAGTCTACAAGAAGGGTCGTCGAGCAGATGCGCATAACTATAGACCTATATCTATGCCGTCGATCTGTTGTAGAATTTTAGAACATGTTTTTTGCTCGAGTATCATGCCGTTTTTGGAAGCCCAGAATGTACTCGGTAGGAATCAACATAGACTCCGGAAACAGCGATCGTGTGAGACCCAACTCGCTTTATTTGTTCATGAGGCCCAGAAAATATTAGATACAGGCTCCCAGGTAGATTCTATTTTCGTTGATTTCCGTAAGGCGTTCGATACAGTTCCGCACTGTCGCCTGATAAACAAAGTAAGAGCCTACGGAATATCAGACCAGCTGTGTGGCTGGATTGAAGAATTTTTAGCAAACAGTACACAGCATGTTGTTATCAATGGAGAGACGTCTACAGACGTTAAAGTAACCTCTGGCCTGCCACAGGGGAGTGTTATGAGACCACTGCTTTTCACAATATGTATAAATGACCTAGTTGATAGTGTCGGAAATTCTATGCAGCTTTTCGCCGATGATGCTGTAGTATACAGAGAAGTTGCAGCATTACAAAATTGCAGCGAAATGCAGGAAGATTTGCAGCGGATAGGCACTTCGTGCAGAGAGTGGCAACTGACCCTTAACATAGACAAATGTAATATATTGCGAATACATAGAAAGAAGGATCCTTTATTGTATGATTATATGATAGCGGAACAAACACTGGTAGCAGTTACTTCTGTAAAATATCTGGGAGTATGCGTGCGGAACGATTTGAAGTGGAATGATCATATAAAATTAATTGTTGGTAAGGCGGGTGCAAGGTTGAGATTCATTGGGAGAGTACTTAGAAAATGTAGTCCATCAAAGGAGGTGGCTTACAAAACACTCGTTCGACCTATACTTCAGTATTGCTCATCAGTGTGGGATCCGTACCAGATCGGGTTTACTTAGAGAAGATCCAAAGAAGAGCGGCGCGCTTCATCACAGGGTTATTTGGTAACCGTTATAGTGTTACGGAGATGTTTAGCAAACTCAAGTGGCAGACTCTGCAAGAGAGGCGCTCTGCGTCGCGGTGTAGTTTGCTCGCCAGGTTTCGAGAGGGTGCATTTCTGGATGAGGTATCGAATATATTGCTTCCCGCTACTTATACCTTCCGAGGAGATCACGAATGTAAAATTAGAGAGATTCGAACGCGCACGGAGGCTTTCAGACAGTCGTTCTTTCCGCGAAACCATACGCGACTGGAACAGAAAAGGGAGGCAATGACAATGGCACGGAAAGTGCCCTCCGCCACACACCGTTGGGTGGCTTGCGGAGTATAAATGTAGATGTAGAAAAACACTCAGTCATCACGAGGCAGAGAAAATTCCTGACCCCGCCGGTAGTCGCACCTGGGACCCCGTGCGCGGGAAGCGAGAACACGACCGCAAGACCAAGAGCTGCGGACATCTCGTTGTTACTAACGTCATATCTCCTGATCTATGATTGGTAGGTTGCTATTACTCTCGCACCTACTGTTGCCTGACAGAAAGAGATATGTGTAGCAAGTTTGACTGAAGCCCGTCAAGTTGTTTAGGAAGAAAAAACACACACAGATACATCGATATTCTATAATATGTATGGATTAAGAAGACCGTTCGGACAAGAAGAGAATAGAAGCTTTCGAAATGTGGTGCTACAGAAGAATGCTGAAGATTACATAGGTAGATCACATAACTAATGAGGACGTATTTAAGAGGATTGGGGAGAAGAGGAGTTTGTGGCAGAACTTGACAAGAAGAAGGGACCGGTTGGTAGGACATATTCTGAGGCATCAAGGGATCACAAATTTAGCATTGGTGGCAGCGTGGAGGGCAGAAATTGTAGAGGGAGACCAAGAGATGAATACACTAAGCAGATTCAGAAGGATGTAGGTTGCAGTAACCACTGGGAGGTGAAAAAGCTTGCACAGGAATGAGTAGCATGGAGAATGTATCAAACCAGTCTCAGGACTGAAGACCACAACAACAAGAACAACAAGACTGTAGGCTTTTAAAATATTAGATGATACACTGCCAGAAAAAAAGTTCATCACCGTCAGGAACTGTCTTTAGAGAGATGAGGGTATCATAGTTGCATAATGATGGCTTGTAGTGTTGCTGATTCGTTTTTCATGGTCATTGATCATCAGATGGAGCCCAGGAGATGTGCCTCGACAGAGCAAGTAGTAACTATGCTGTGTTTAGAGGTGAACAGTATTTTCAAAATGGTTCAAATGGCTCTGAGCACTATGGAACTTAACTGCTGAGGTCATCGCTCCCTTAGAACTTAGAACTACGTAAACCTAACTAACCCAATGATATCCCATACATCCATGCCCGAGGAAGGATTCGAACCTGCGACCGTAGCGGTCGCGCGGTTCCAAATTGTAGCGCCTAGAACCGCTCGGCCACCGCTGCTGCCCAGTATTTTCAAAATCAATTCTAGGATACTACTGTGTTCTCCTGATGAGTACATATAGTCCTGTTGGACAAACTAAGCCATCTGAATGGGATTTCACTGTGGCCATGCAGGAAGATGGACAGGCGTATCAAAGGGTTGCTGTACATGTTGGACACAGAGTATCAAATGTCTGTCGCAGCTTCCAGCAATTGTCTGTGGAATGTTCCATAAAATGTCGGTCATCTTCTGGATGTCTGTCTAGTACAGGCGCACGACAAGATTGTCGTATTGTGACGGTAGCACAGGCTGACCAAGAACCATGCACGGAAACATTCTGGTGACATGTTGCCCGGGGAACTACTCAATAGCAGCAGCACTAACATCACCTGCACTCTGGCGAGGCTACTACTGACATCATGACATGCCAAGCGTGGGTGCGTTGGCGTCCTCAAACAGCCGGCTGGAGGTTGGAATGGTGCTTCACTGTTAGTGACGAGTTTCTGTCTATACGTGAATCAGATGTACTTCTGTACGACGTTCACGTGATGCGTTCCTTGCTCTGGAGTGCATCAACCCACGACACACACGTTCCGCCCCAAAGTTTCATAGTGTGGAAGGATATCATATAAGACTCGCAGTCGAATTTGGTTAAATTAACCAGAGCACACTGATTCCCTTCAATGTCACCTAAACATCCGCTATAACATCACTGTTACAGACGTCTGGGTCCCATGGTCCACGGATACTAGTTGTCAAGGTGTCTTGATGGATATAAAGCTGCTCTTCCATCGACGTGCATAATACGTCACCCAAATTGGGCAGAAGCTGATAAAAGCATTATACCCGCTCTTCAGCAGCAGGGAGCGGACTCTAGAAGCCAATCTCCGACTGTACCAGATTGTTGTCCACCCTGGCCTCAGCTATGGCTCTTCTGCAGGCCTCTCCAGAGCCTGCAGAATAAGGTGCTTTGGTAGAGCCTATATGCTGCTCCATTCATGAGGATTGCTACTCTACACAAGGAGACCAGACGTCCGCTCGAGAGAAAGTGAGGCTACTCTACAACCAAGTGGATATCCTGCACACTACAGTCCATGGATTGCAACACATTGTACCAGTGCTGGGCAGTTATTCTACCAGTCACCGTGTTGCTCTTACTATCCTAGAGGACTCAGATACTGACCATATCTAATGGTAGCCCTGGTACGGCCACTAATTATGCGTGTTTCAACATGGCCACTCATTTCATGAAGTTGCTGTTGCGAGTACCTCTGTAGTTGTGTCCCATCTTCTCAGCTACCTTGAACTTCCACCGTCAGAGGGTGGTACGGGCTACAAGTTCCACTGCCACACCTTTAACGTGCAGCAAATGATGTCAAAAAGAATTCCTTGTATGAATGCTCTGAAAAGCTAATCATTTGCGTATCACAGCATCTTCTTCCTGTAGGTTAAATTTCACGTCTGTAGCACGTCATCTTCGTGGTGTAGCAATTTTAAAGGCCAGTAGTGTATAAGGACGTCTTGGTGCCTAGGAACATGAACTGTTAAGTTACACGTTGTCGGATCATTTTCTTTGCCTCGCCTAATTCTGGAGGAATCCAATTTTCCATCATCCATTGTATGCCTACCCACCAGAAAACCCAGGACTTTCTTTTATTACCAGGCTATCCATCAATGCTGTTCAGTACGTTAACACTTTGGTTAAAGCCTTAACACTTCGTTTAAAAACTCTCGCTTGACACCACGTGTGAATTAAATAGGCAATGCGCTTCTGATATAATTTTCTGAGAAATCACAAGTGCGCTATGTAAAACGACGCAAAATGAAGAGAAAAATTCCTTTTTTTAAGATAATCCGGCTTAGGACTAGCAGAAACTAGCGTAATTAAAGCAGGACGTGTGGGTGGAATCAGACTGGGAAGTGAGGTACTAAAATTAATAGATGAGGTCTTTCGTTTGCTCACCAGAATTACGGTCGGTGGCGGAAGTGGAGACAATATACAAAGTAGACTGGCAATAACACTTAAAGAGTTTCAGAACGGAATTTGCATGGAATGTGAATCTGTGTTATGAAGTCTTTTCTCGAGGTTTACATCTGGAGTATAATCTTGTAAACAAACGAAAACGACGATGAACTGTTCAGTTAATATAAGAAACCTAAAGTCAATAAGAAGATACTGTAACTAACAGTGAAAAAGTACATTTATGGTCCAACTATACTAAAACGAGACATCGGTTAACTGGGTGTATACTGAAGCATCAAGCATCCGCAAGTTAAATAATGTCAGGAAGTATGGGCGATAAAATTGAAAATGTATAAGAGCTTATACGTAACACCAATTGTCACCATTGTGACAGGAATATTCTAAGGTAATTCAGTAATTCATAGCAGCGTCCGATAATTTCTGAAAGCTATCCTGGAAGACTATCAAATGACGACACTTTTGAATAACTTCCTTACGATGACGACACACATTGAAACAAGCAGTGAGAATCCTGTTATCAAATGCTTGGTAAGCATTCGTTGCGGAATGTGTATCTGCAAATATAAATCGAGATAACTATATCTGTATCTCCAATTTTTCCTGCTATATGATAGTGTTACAACAGAGATGCAAAAAACATGAAGTGATTATTCAACCATCCTACTTTTTTGTTTGTCATCAGTCTTCTGGCTGGTTTGATGCGGCCCGCTACGAATTCCTCTCCTGTGCTAACCTTTTCATCTCAGAGTACTACTTGCAACCTACGTTTCAATTATTTGCTGCATGTGTTCAAGTCTGTCTTTCTGTACAGTTTTTGCCCTCTACAACTCCCTCTAGTACCATAGAAGTCATTCTTTCATATATTAACAGATGTACTGTCATCCTGTCCATTCTCCATATCAGTGTGTTCCACAATTTACTTTCCTCTCCGATTCTGCGTAGAACTTCCTCGTTCCTTACCTTATCAGTCCACCTAATTTTCAACATTCGTCTGTAGCACCACATCTGAAATTCTTCGATTCTCCTCTGTAGCGGTTTTTCCACAGTGCATGTTTCACAACCATACAATGCTCTACTCCAGATGTACACTCTCAGAAATGTCTTCCTCAAATTGAGGCCGATATTCGACATCACCAGACTTAAACCTTGGCCAGGAACGCCTTATCTGTCATAGCTAGTCTGCTTTTGATGTCCTTCTTACTGCGTCCGCCATTTGGTTATTTTATTGCTTAGGTAGCAGAATTCCGTAAGTTCAAACTGATGTTAAGTTTGTCGCTGTTCTCATTTCTACTACTTCTCATTATCTTCATCTTTCTTCGATTTCCTCTCAATTCATACTTTGTACTCATTAGACGGTTCATTCCGTCCAGCCGATCATGTAATTCTTCTCCACTTTCACACATAATAGCAATGTCATCATCGAATCGTATCATTGATATCCCTTCACTTTGAATTTTAATTCCATTCCTGAACTTTTCTTTTATTCACATCATTGTTTCCCCGATTTAAAGATTGAACAATAGGGGAGAAAGGCTACATCCTTATTTTACACCCTTTTCTAATACGAGCACCTCTTGGTTGGTCGTCCGTTCTTATTATTCCCTCTTGGCTGTTTTACATATTGTACTTGGTGATCAAAAAGTCAGTATAAATTTGAAAACTTAATAAACCACGGGATAATGTAGATAGAGAGGTAAAAATTGACACACATGTTTGGAATGACATGAGGTTTTATTAAAACAAAAAAACAAAAACAAAGTTCACAAAATGTCCGACAGACCTCTTGCGAGAGTCGTTTGGTGCTGATCGTGTGCTCAGCCGCCACTTTCGTCATGCTTGGCCTCCCAGGTCCCCAGACCTCAGTCAGTGCGATTATTAGCTTTGGGCTTACCTGACGTCGGAAGTGTATTGTGATTGACCGACATCTTCAGGGATACTGAAAGACAACATCCGACGCCAATGCCTCACCATAACTCCGGACATGCTTTACAGTGCGGTTCACAACATTATTCCACGACTACAGCTATTGTTGAGAAATGATGGTGGACATATTGAACATTTTATGTAAAGAATATCATCTTTGCTTTGTCTTACTTTCTTATGCTAATTATTGCTATTCTGATCAGATCAGATCAGAAGTGCCATCTGTCGGACATTTTTTGAACTTTTGTATTTTTTTGGTTCTAATAAAACTCCATATCATTCCAAACATGTATGTCAATTTCTACCTCTCTATCTACATTATTCCATGATTTATTCAGTTTTCAAATTTATACTGAGTTTTTGATCACCCGGTATATCACCCGCCTCTCCCTATAGCTTACCCTTACGTTTTTCAGAATTTCGAACATCCTGTACCATTTTACATTGTGGAACACTTTTTCCAGGTCGACAAATCCTATGAACGTGTCTTGATTTTTCTTTAGTGTTGAATACATTATCAACCGCAACGTCAGAATTGCCTCTCTCGTGCCTTTACTGTTCCTAAAGCCAAACTGATCGTCACCTAGAGCATCTTCAGATTTCTTCTCTATTCTTCTATCTCAGCAACGATCTGTTAAGTTGATTGTACGATAATTCTCGCACTTGTCAGCTCTTGCCGTCTTCGGAATTGTGTGGATGATGCTTTTCCGAAAGTCAGATGGTATGTCGCCAGACTCATACTTTCTACACTCTAACGTGTATAGTCATTTTGTGGCCACTTGCGTGGCAGAGTCACGGCGCAGATGAAGGCCTGACGCCCGGCGGCGGCATCTGGTCGTCGCTCGAGTCTGATTTCATTCTTTCCATCTCGGACGCCCAATCACCATGCTGGAGGTGTGGCACGTTAGGCGACGCATGACTTTCGTCCGATGTCTTAGCGGCAAAATCGCTAGAGGGCTCGTCGGTGAGCTGAGCATCGTCAACTTGTCTTTGTCCTTGTGCGGACGTTTCTTGCAGCGATCCAGGAACCGTTGGTGTGAGGTCCACAGCCCTGACCGCTGTTGGATTTTTCTCATCCTCGTGCAACATGTCACCATCTCTAGAATCATTTCATTTAGACAGCCATCTCATCTTTCGTCGCTTGGCCGACTTCTGCTTGCGGGAACGCATGACCGCGTCCGGTGTATCACGGCAAACAGTAGGCACCTCCCGCATCTCCGTGTCCGAACTCGAACCGATTTGCTGATGCTCTCCTTCCTCACACGGCTGAGGTGCAGACATGGTCGCTGTTGTCGAGCACGGCGACGGTTCAGATGGAGGCTTCATCGTCGTGGGCGCGGAAACTGGAACCGCGGGGGTCGGCAACTGGAACGGAACAACGTCCGCTTCCGACATGTTCCGCGCTGCCTCAGCGTATGTAATAGGCAGCGTTGTCGGTTGCGATGTAGGCGTCGTGTCTGCACGTGGTATCTGGACGAGACGTCTCTGCAGGCTTTCAGAGCGCACATGCCATTCCTGCCCACACCCTGATCAAGTCGGCGGTTGACCGTCATAAATGACGATCTCTCAACAGCCTTACGATGGGATATGTTTACGCACTCCATTTAGTACAGGATACGTCTCGAACGTATGCCACATTTCTTAAACGTGACTTAGTACTTCCCTGTAAGGCCGTAGCGCGTTCACGACAAGCGTGGCCGGAACTTCAAACGTCAGCTTGAAGATTCGTATGTTCCGAACGCCGAGTCCTGCATGGTCGACAGTTACTCCATCCACGTTGCCATCCGAGCGATGGAAACGATATCCATCGGTGGACCGGCGAAGAAGTCGTTCACACGCTGTTTCGTCGACAAGTTTCAGGTAAAGTGTGCTGGAGACGATCGAAAGACGTATACCGATAAGTTCCTGTGGATCGGCGTGCATTACTTCATGCAGGGAACTCTCTACTTCCTACGTCTTAGGTCGTGCGTACTGGGAATCGAGCGTTATCTAATCATGGTCTTTCTATAAAAAATGGTTCAAATGGCTCTGAGCACTATGGGACTTAACATCAAAGGTCATCAGTCCCCTAGAACTTAGAACTACTTAAACCTATCTAACCTAACGACATAACACACATGCTTAACCGAGGCAGGATTCGAACCTGTGACCGTAGCTGTCGCGCGGTTCCAGACTGTAGCGCCTCGATCCGCTCGGCCACACAGGCCAGCTCCTTTATATAAGCAAACGCCATCGTCGTTTGAGGTGATCTATTTACAGTGCAATACCACTACTTGCGCGAGTAAACAACGACCCGCTGTAGGTGCGCCGCACAGAGCTTCGAGCACGTCCGCTTCCCAGGGAGCCGACTGACCCCTAGACCAGTGGTACATCCAACATCATACTACCAATCTAAATGTTGTGTTTAATACTCAGACATTACTCTCCAATTATTACGTTTTGGATGTCCGAAGATATTATCTTCCTAAGTAGCACACACTCTGTTCAGCCGCTGTGGCCGAGCGGTTCTAGGCGCGTCGGTCTGGAACTGCGTGACAGCTACGGTCGCAGGTTTGAATCCCGCCTCGGGCATGGATGTGTGTGATGTCCTTAGGTTAGTTAGGTTTAAATAGTTCTAAGTTCTAGGGGACTGATGATCTCAGATGTTAAGTCTCATGGTGCTCAGAGCCAGCACACACTCAGGTATATCATACTTTCTTGTTGTCAACAGATGCCATCGTAAGTATGAATACGCTATGGCAGTTTTCCTAGTAACCTTCGACACTTAAGATCTGCACCGCGTTACCTGTACGTTAGGTGTGTTGCATACTTATCACGCGTTAAGTCATTACGATCCTTTTATTCTTTTTTGCGTATGCGGTAAATGTCTCACTAGATCGTCTAAGTAACTGGAAATGGTGAAAACTCTAGAACGTGAGTGAGGATATATACATGTGATCACATTTTCACGCAATTTGGGTGCATAGATCCTGAGTAATTAGTACCCAGATAACCACCTCTGACCGTAATAACGGCGTGGATACGTCTGGGCATTGAGTCAAACAGAGCTTGGGTGGCGTGTACAGGTACAGCTGCCCATGCAGTTTCCACACTATACCACAGTTCATCGAGAGTAGTGACTGGCGTATTGTGACGAGCCAGTTGCTCGGCCACAATTGGCCAGACGTTTTCAGTCGGTGAAAGATCTGGAGAATGTGCTGGCCAGGGCAGCAGTCGAACACTTTCTGTATCCAGAAAGGCCCGTACAGGACCTATAGAATGCGATCGTGCATTATCCTGCTCAAATTACGGCCCGAGGTAGTTGTTCTGGGTTATGATTTCTCAGGATCTATGCACCCAAATTGCGTAAAAATGTGATTACATGTCAGTTCTAGTACAATATATTTGTCCGATGAATACCCGTTTATCATCTGCATTTCTTCATGGTGTAGCAATTTTAATGGCCAGCAGTGTACATTGGTATGTAGAATGTATGAGTCTGGCGACATACCTTCTGATTTTCGGAAAAATATCAACCACACAATTCTGAAGGCAGCAACAGCTAACAAGCGTGAGAATTATCGCATAATCAGCTTAAAAGCTCAAGCGTTCAAGTTGCTGACGAGAATAATATGCATAAAAATGGAGAAGAAAGTTGAAGATGTGCTAGATGACGATCAGTTTGGAAAAGGTAAGGGCACGAGAAAGACAATTCTGACGTTGCGGTTGCAAGACCAAAGAAAATTCAAATCACGTTCATTGGATTTGATCCACCTAGAGAATGCATTCGACAGTGTAAAATGGTTCTTGGTGTGCGAAATTCTCTGAAGAATATAGGGAAGGTATGGAGAGAGATGGGAAATATACACTATGTACAAGAGCCAAGAGGAAATAATAAGAGTGGACGACCAAGAACGAAGTGCTCGGATTAAACAGGGTGTGACACAGGAATGTAGTCTGTCGCCCATACTGTTCAATGTGTACATCGGAGAAGTAATGATGGGAATAACAGAAAAATTCAGTAGTGGAACAGAAATTCAAGATGAAAGAATATCAATGACACGATTCGCTGATAACATTGCCATATTGAGTGAAAGTGATGTAGAATTAATGATATCTGAAGTGGAATGAACAGTCTAACGAGTACAGAATATGGATTGAGAGTAAATCGAAGAAAGTAATAAGAAGTACCAGAAATGATAACAGCGACAAATTGAACATCAGCACTGACGCTCATGGTGTGGATAAAGTTAAGGAACTCTACTTCATAGGGCAGCAAAATAACCAATGACGGACGGAGCAAGGAGGAAACGAAAAGCAGGCTAGCATTGGAAAAAGGGCATTCCTGGCCAAGAGAAGTCTGCTAGTATCAAACATATGCGTTTATTTGAGGAAGAACCTTCTGAGAATGTACGTTTGGAGCAAAGCATTGTTTTCTAGTGAAAGTGACTTCCATGGTATTAGAGGGAGATGTAAGGGACAAAAATTGTGTAGGGGGACATAGACTGGAATACATCCAGCAAATAATTGAGCAAGCGCTACTCTGAGATGAAGAGATTGGGACAGCAGTGCAATTCGTCTCGGGCCGCATCAAACCAGTCATAAGACTTGCTTTCATATCTGTTAATGGTATTCACCGTTTCATCATTTTTATTGTGCGCAGAGTTCACTATAAAGTTGCGGCGCAAATGAAATGTTAAGAATCGGTGACCTGTCTGCATTTACGGAAGGTGTACACTGCTGCGATAAACTTAATGATGAGCTAGATAAAGTGACACATTAACCACTTAGTGGAAACCAATGAAATTGAGGGACCGGCATGTTGAAACGATCCCCAATTAGAGCGCAGAAAGTTGGCGTGACGACAACGTGACGACACGAGGCAGTTGAAAGAACGGGAAAAGAAATGACAGCGACAAACTGAACATCAGGACTAACGCTGATGGGCAGTGTATGTGAATCACCGATCAGTTTCGGTACCCTGAGATTGTCTTATTTATTGCAATATGGCCTGCGGATAACGTATGGACGACGTCACACGGGGAAGAATCACCGGAAAATTGGAAGAAGAATGAAATGTGACCAGTTTGGCCCAGGAGTTCGGTTCTGCCCAAGCGTTGTTTTGTGTGCATCGGGAGCGTTCAGGATAGCAGGCACTGCTGGCCGAAAGAGAGGATGTGGTCGATCAGGGTCAACTACAACAGCGGGTGACTACTTCATTGTACCACGGGCAATAATGGACGCACGTCAAACTGCGAGTGCCGTTGCAACCATATTTAACAGGACAGCAGGGCACGCAATCTCAACGCTCCACACCGACTCGGCGACTGCATGACGAATGGTTTCTTTGATCGACGGCTAGTACGTTGGGTTTCACTGACACATTGGCAGTACGGGTTACAATGGTACCAACAGCGTAGGAAAGGAGTCGTGTGATCTCCTCGGATGAGACCAAAGTTACTGCAAGTAGTGATTCCGCACGAACCCTCATTCAGCGAGAGCTGGAAAACAGGATTGCACCCTGGGACATTGTCGATCAAGATCCTTCTGGTGGTCCAGTAGTTATAGTGTGCTGAGCATAATGTTGCAGAGGACTCTTTTCTTCATTGTTGCTCATCAGTTTTCTAACTGCTTTAATGCGACCCTCCAAAGATTCCTCTCCTGGGACAAAGTAACCAGAAATATTTCGGCGTATTAAATTAGGTTGGCAAGCTCATTTATGAAGTCCAAGATGTCGACCGGACCGAATAAAATAGTTATTGACCATTTTTTATTGCAGTAATAACTTATAGCTGTGACATATGGCCATTAAATGAGTCCATTGTCAGAAAACTAATGGAAAGGTCAATGAGGGAGACAGAAAAGAAAGCAGTTGATGGAGCATAGATAACAAAAGTCAGTGACGTAATGTAAAGAATGAATACCTTGAAAAAGGCAGTGAGCTGGTCATGTCGCTAAAGTAAAAGATTGTAGGTGGTCAAAACAAGTACTAGACTGGAGCGCAATTTACCAAAAACAGGCCAAGGGCAGACCACCAGTCAGATGGATCAAAGACTTAAAAGATTACAACAGAATTGAAGTGGGAATGGGAAGCTCAAGATTGGAAGAGGTGGAAGAATCTCTGACTTAGTGTCCACATCACCAAGTGATTGTGTTGGATAATATATATATATATATATATATATATATATATATATATATATATAAATTGGCTTTGTTATATATGACTTACTGTGTATATTCATACATATAGATATATATTGCCTTAGTAATTTAGCCTATATATATATAGGCAATTTGTATATAGAGTAAGCAAGGTATATATATATATATATATATATATATATATATATAATGCGTTTCTGTACATATTCATATAGATATATACTGCCATAGTTATTTAGCCTATATATGCTGTACTATGTATACAATATATATAGACTAAATAAGTAAGGTTTTTGATATATATATATATATATATATATATATATATATATATATATATATATATATATATATATATATATATATATAGACTAAGTTGTTCGACCTATATATATATATATATATATATATATATATATATATATATATATATATATAAGGCCTTACTTATTTAGCCTATAGGGATGTAAATATATTTTTTTGTGGTAAATCAGTAAGGCATTTTGTGAGACAGCTCTGTTGGTCGAAGTAAATAGTTTAGAGTGATTTGTGCTTGGTACCTGCGAACCGACCATGGTGCTTCCAATGGGTAGCCGTATCGCGGCTACCCGCTGGTAGGGGTCCACGCTGATGTACGTCGTCTCACACAACATTTGTCCATCCTGCAGAGCTGGCAGTCGTTCCGTCTCGACCCTGAAGTCGGTTACTTTCGGCTCTCCCTCGAACCTCTTGGCGATGACGATCTTCCGCGCCTCCGTCATGGCTGCCTGTTTTGGTGTTGTGTGATGGTCGCGTCAGAAGACAACACAGGGAGCCCGCTGTTTGCAGGAGAGTATACTGCTCTCTGTTGTGCCAGGCTGGAGTATTCGCGAACCACTAGCTTTTGTGAAGAGCTCCGCGTGACTTTATGGCGAGCGGTTGGTGCGATAACACGATGACGTGCAGAAATTCGGCAAACGGCGAGCTGAGTCAGGCTCTCTCCGTAACAACTTACTACTGCACAGGAACTGCCGCGTAATGGTGACCGTCGCACAGCGTTATCAGTACATGTGAAGAAAAAGCTGTTTCACCTCCACACAGATTAACCGCAAAAGCTATACAATACGAAGCAGTTTAGTTTGATGTGACGCCTTTATTTACGTGGTTGCACAGGCATAACCGGCCAGATCATCGTGTGAAAAACGAGCAAGCGTGTTATCTACAAGGTTTACGTGGCATAAAAAGGCGATTGTGGTTGCTGGGCCATTAGTATGTGTGTTCAATTTCTGCTTTAGGTATTTTAACAGTATCACGATTACTTACACAGGAACAAGGAGACAATACAAATGAAATGACGCAATATCAGAGTCTTTACTCCTCTCATTCAGATATGATTTCATGTATACAGAGAGAAGTGGCTCTTGAAAATTTGTGCCATGGCCGGGAATCGAAGTCGGATCCGCTGCTGACTATGCTACCTTGGCACTGCGGCTCAAATTCTCACTACCGGCGCAGTATACATTAAATCCCCTGCCCCCCTCCCCCTTAATACACGAACAGAAATACCGTGGCTCTCCATGTTCTGGAATTCGGGAATGGTACCTCAGCAAGGAACGTAGATGGGGGATGCAGACTCAGACCCAGCCGCAGGTACTTACACAAATTAAATTACACAATTTCACAGACTTTACACGTCTTATACAGAGGTATAATTTGGATCGAGGAGGGAGAGGTGCCAAGGTAGTCCTAAGAGTTGTGTGAATTGCTGTGACAAGGTGGCTTAATGGCTGACGCACCTACCTAGTATGCAGGAGACGCTCGTTCGATTCCTTGGTACAAATTTTCACTCACCCCTTCTATATGTATACACGAAAGCAGATAACAGTCCATCAAGCAGCATGCACCTCCCATGACTGTTCCCCAGATGTCACTGCAGCTCTCCAAATGCACTTAAGCACGTTACACCGAGCAAACGATCGGTAAAGAATCCTCCAAAATATTGACTTCCTCCCTTGCGACCGTTTCATTATAAGTTTATTTCTCTCAACCGAAGTATAAAGAAGCAGTAAAGTTACCACTGTTGAAGAATTAGTTTCAGATCTTCTGTAACACTATCACGCTATCCCAGTTACCAGAACCGGGAACCCGGAACCTTGGACCAGTTGCAGTGCAGGCTCAACAAAACACCGATTTCCAGTATATCCCGTAATTATTGGCAGAATTAAAAGAAATTAAAATGCTGTCGTAATCTACTCCTTAACAGGTGTAATTTCTTGTTAAAAGCTAAACGACAAATACCTCAGATAGAAGCCATGTATTTGGCTTCAGGCAAATTCACTGACGTCACTCAAATACAAGGAATTCATGCACCCATTATTTGACAATCAGAGGGTTTAGCGACTTCCAGCAAAGTTTAAACGTAATTTCAGGCCTTTGAGAAACTTTTATCGTTGACACCTCTCAACCCCACACAAAACGACGGAAGAAAAAAAATTATCGGTTATTGTACTTTTGCTGTTCCCGCAGTCAAATGCATTCGAAGTTTGGCATCAGGCATGGAATTTTAATAGTTCTTTACCTCTAACTCAGCTCGCAATACATTTCGCTTATTGTACCTACGTACCTCACTTGGTATACCTGCGCAAGTTAAAAATTTCGGGAGATATGACGTCATAAATATTGAAATGCGTGAAGAATTGGCTTTCGCTTAAAATGGAGCGTAAATTACGCTCATTATATTCATTCAGCGTTTCATGATAGCACTTGGCGATCTCCAACATGTTTGAAGCATAATCGTTCCCAAACTTTTTCTCATTTACTTGTGTTGATAGTCAAATAATTAATACATTAACTTATTTATGAAGTAATAAAGTGGCTGAAGCTCTTTTATACCTGGGAGTTCGATTCTTTGAAGAGTCAGGGGTTTACTGATATCTCCAAATGTCAGAGGTATCATTAATCTCTTTGTGAGACTAACAGATAAGGGTGTACTGCAAACAGCAAGTTGTCTAGACACTCGAAATGTGCCCACTGCACTACGAACACGATAGAGAGCTACCACAAGGCTTGTACTTACTTCAGAGTTGTTTTGGCACGATGATGTTTTACACCATACACATCACTGTTTGGCTATTAGTGGAAACTGTCTAAAATGTCTTCCATCTCGTTCGGAATCCACACCCTGCGACACATGAAACCTGTATTCAAAGAGGAAAGTGTATCTAATGCTTAGGGCGACATAATTTGATGCATTCGTAAATGCCAAACATGGCGAGTGCATCAGTTTCAGCTGAAATGCTATGCTTTGCAGCCTAATGGCGAGTGCACCAGTTTTAGCTGAAATGCTATGCTTTACAGCCTAAAGCCCTAGCACATCCGGAAACACAGAATGTTTCAAAAAGTTTATTTACATTTCATAGGATCATATGGATATGCACCCTACAGCAAGCGCTACCAATATGCTCAAAATGTCGCTCGTACAAACACGATTGACCCGTGGCTGATACCTCTGGTTCTATTGATGGCAATAATCAGGTGTCAAGTGTTTTAAATAGCTTTGGCTAGAGTCCATTTTATACATCCAACAGAAGCATTGTCTTACTGTGAGTATCCTACAGTATAGCATCACAGTTTGAATGCTTCACACTTCCTTCAGGTTAGGCAACTGGAGCAAATCGGTTTGTTCTTTTTGCATGAAATGTGGTCTACGGTTCTCCTTAGGGATATCGTAGCACGTGTTGCGTTTGTTGAAAAGTTCGAAGGGTTCCTCCACAAATTTAATAAACGCAACAGATACACATAATAAAGCCTTTCCCAATCAGTAATGTATCATCCTTAGTATTCACAACAGTCTGCCAACGCTGGTGTAGATTTTCGATTCAAATCACGTGACTTTAGGGCAGAGAACCCGTCAAGCAATGTTCGAAGTTCATTTCTACCAAGAAAGGAAGTTCCTTGAAGGTTGTTCGATAGAGAGCAGAAGAGATGAAAATATGATGGCCCAAGATGAGCTGCATAAGGTGAGTGTGAAATGACTTGGGAATCGAAAGCCTGCGTAGTGTTTCTTGTCATTCCAGTAGAAAGCGGGCCGGAATTATCGTCGAATCGCTTCGCAGGGCGCTGTCATCCTGGTCGTTGTCCTAGGGCTCCATCTGCAAGACCCCTGTTGTTGACAATAAATGTCTGCAGTGATGTTTACACCTCGGGGAAACAATTCGTACCACATCACACCGCCACTGTGCAGCGGTGCGGTTCCTTTTCGTCCTTTTTACCTGCAGCTACCTATGAACTCGTTCCAGAAGATCGCCGGTAGGACAGCCCAGCAGCAGCCTACCGTACTGCAATTCGCACCAGGCTGCGTACAATGTAACTATTCTAAGAATCGGGAAGAGGCCTTAATTTTGAATGAAACGAGGAAATAGTGGCAAAATTTCGGTATATTCTGAACCTTGAGATGTACACATTCACTACCAAGCCCGTATTAATGTGAACACAGTCATGGACAAACCCTTTCATTCACGTTAGCAAGTTTGTGGTAACGTATTTCCCGAAATCTGAAGAGCTACTAAGCACGCAATGTTCTTAAACGACAATGGTCGCCATATTATTAAGTTTAGTGGTGTATAATGGGCTCAACTTTCTAAGGAGATCATACTACACTTGACCGTACCATTGAAGGCTAGGCCCCGTCGCTCTTTAGACTGCTGTAAACATTCTGTATCTGAACGAGAAAAGGCGTAAGAACAATGCTTCGTTCTGATTGGTCAGTTTTCTTTAAGGCCAATAGTAAAATATTATTCTCCGACGTTAGTCCACGCCTTTCATGGCTAACCAATCAACATTTAACACGCTTTCGAATAGTATTTTTTCCCGAAATAAATATTTAACATTCTGATATTTTGTTCATACGTTACGTTATTAACTATTTTCATTTGCTCTCGAATTAGATTTCCTTTTACCGTAAACATTCTTAACATATTATGATAGAAAATTGCCCATAGTCTGCAGCCACATTGCCTTAAAACTTTCTCATACTAGTTCCAAAATGTTCAAATGTGTGTGAAATGTTATGGGACTTAATTGCTAAGGTCATCAGTCCCTAAGCTTACATACCACTTAACCTAAATTATCCTAAGGTCACACACACACACACACACACACACACACACACACACACACACACACACACACACACACACACACACCCATGCCCGAGGGAGGACTCGAACCTCCACCGGGACCAGCAGCACAGTCCATGATCTCACACAAGTTCGTAAAGTGCTCATCAGTAGAACAATGATCTACATATTTATTTTAGACCACATTCACGCATCATTCACACTACTAAAAGCATATACCAAACTGTACAAACATAAGTAAACAAAAATCCTTCAAGAAATAAACAGAACAACTCACAAAAACATGCTCTTGGCCTGTTTCTTGAATGTCTCTGTGCTCTACTGGACTCTGGTTGTCAAAATTCTTGACCGCATTGTAGATGTTTCGGTTTAGTCCTGTCCAGACAAAAATTAGAACTGCGTACTCAACTGAACACGCTTCAGACCACCTGTCACTGTGCACATATAAGTCACTCTCCCGACACACAGGCTCTAGAGCGATAATAGGCGCCAGGCCTCAGATGCACTACAAGACGCATCAAAGTTCGTATCTTTGTACGGAGAGCTGCTGCTTTGTTCGATCTAAAGCATTCTTTTCCTTGTGTTAGCATAAAGACACCATTTATGGTTACGAGTAAAGATGCAGGATAGGTGTGGTCGATGTTGCACACGGACCAATTGATGACGAGTAAGCAGAGATGCTCATATGGCATCTGCTGATTTTGTGATTTTGGCTTTGAGCAGTGAGGGTAGACATTTGTTATAAAACATGCTTCCCCTGCATTACTCCTTTCCATTGCCGCACTTGCTCGACCTGCACACTTCAACCCCCACTTAAAATCAAACAGTTTCAACTGTGTGCATTATACTTACTGTTTGTGAATCACGTGATTGCTGAACTCATTACTTCTTAACTGGTACAGTCGGACGTCATCAGGCTATTAATGCTTTAACCAGTCTAATAGTAATAATAATAATAAACAACCTTATATGCTCAGTGCTGTGTCGTGCTGTCAATTAATTCATTGGTCTATTTCTAGGTGAGTAATGATGCAATTTCTGGACGACTGCAGATATTATCTACTACTCAGAGAAGACTTTTCCTTGAGATACTTAGCATTTGTTACGTACGTGCCTCACATTTATCATGAGGAACGTACGGAGAAAAAGCACAACATACTTGTGTAGTGGGTGCACAATGTGAGGAACCTGTAGCCTCCGCGGAATAATTACACTAATTGAGAATAAGTAATTATTGATAACAAGTTCAATCAATGCAGATGCTCGCGCGATAGTTGAATAATCACGGTTCATATCATTTGCAAATTCTCAAGTACAATGCCGTGGATCATTGTGTATCAATGCTCTTAAACGATCTTCATCAAACTCCGAAGGTCTTTCTGGCCGTGGAGAGACTCTAATATTAAAACGATCCTCCTGAAAACGAAAAAAACCATTTTCTTTTCTTTGCTCTGTCCCGTGGCATTATCCCCATACACGATACAAATGTTTCTGGCTGCACTACTTCTGTCATTCCTCTACTGAAGTCAAACAGGAGAATATGTCGGAAACGTTTCGATTTCTCCACTTGGTAGTCTATTTTCCAGTGGCCACAGCTCCACCCAGCACCTCCAAGTGACGGAATGGCAATATGTAAATTCAGATAGCAACAGTGAACAACAAATAAAAAATGACAATCGATAAATAAACCCATATCAACCGGAATACCAACATGCAAAACAAAAACGGTGCGAACAACTTGATAGTTCACGGACGGTTCATGAGAAAACTCGAAAAGCGTTCTTCACTATTTTTCACCATAGAAGTAGATATTCCATAATTCGCACCAAAAACAACTGCGAACGTCAGTAACTTAGTAGACATACTCGGCGTAGCAAACCAGCTTAAATCACATAATAAAGACAAAACTTCCGGTCCAGAGTGTTTAGTTAGATTCCTTTCAAAGTATGCTGATACATTAGCCTCATATGTAGCAATCATGTACAGCCAATAGCTCGTTGAAATATCCAAACCTAAAACCTGGGGAGCTGCACAAGTGACACAAATACTCAAGAAAGTAAATAGGAGTAATCCGCAGAATTACAGACCCATATCGGTAACGTCTATCTGAAGAGGAATTTTTGAGCATATACTGTTTTTGAACATTTTGAGTTATTCGAAGAAAACGATTTTTTGACAAACATACGGACTCAGAAAATAAAGTTCTTGTAAAACACAACTAACTTTTCTTTCTCACGAAGTAATGAGTGCTACTGACAGGGGGTGCTACTGACAGGGGATGTAAAATTGACTCGATATTTTTAGATTTCCTGAAGGCTTTTGACACCGTACCTCACAAGCGACTTATAATCAAATTTCGAGCCTGTAGACTATCGTGTCAGTTGTGCGACTTGATTCGTTTTTAATGTAAAACGTCACAGTTCGTACTAGTTGACGGAAACTCATCAAGTTAAATAATAGTAAAATCCGGTGTTCCTCAAGGAAGTGATGTAGGTCCACTGCTGTTCCTGATCTTTAAACGATTTAAGGAACAATCTGAGTAGCAATCTAATATCGTTTTCAGATGATGTCACTTACAGTGTTATATTTAAAGTCATCAGATTATCAAAAGAAATTGTACGGCAATTTAGACAAGATATTTTTGTCAAAAGCGGCAAATGGCTCTCAATAATGAAAAGTTGAAGTCATCCGCATGAGTGCCGTAAGGAATCCACTAAATTTCGGTTACTCGATAAATCACGCTAATCTAAAGGCTATAAATTCAACTAAATACTTAGGGACTGTAATTTTGAACAGCTTAAGTAAAGCAAACAAAAGAGTACGATTTATTTGCTGAACACTGAGAAAATGAAACAGGTCTGCTAAAGAGATTGCCTACACTATGCTAATGCGTCCTCTTCTAGAATATTCCTGTCTGGTATGGGATCTGCATCAGATAGGATCGCAGGAAGACTTCCAAAAAGGTCAAGGAAGGCAATTCGTTTCGTATTATCGCGATGAGGCGGATATGTAGTGGGCTCAGCTCAGCTAAAGACCCACTCAAACTCAACAGACTTGGTATATACAGCGTTCTCTGCGAATGTGGTGTACAGTACATTGGACAAACGCAGCGCTGCATCTCGAAGAGGTACGAGGAACACACCAGGTATGTCCGACTTGGACTGATAGAGAAATTTCCTACAGCGGAACATAGCATCAAAGAAAACCACACCTTTCATTTCGAGGACATCAGGGTGCTGTGCGGAGCCGGGAGCTATTGGGACAGCGTCATTAAAAAATGAATAGAAATACGGGTCCACGAGAATCTTGTGAACAGGGACGAAGGTTATCAACTGAGCGCGGCCTGGAATCCAACATTAGCCGCAATACGCCAGGAACGCACCAAGAAGCGTCCAGCTCACGAGACGCGACCGGAATGCTCTGACGGAGACACGAACGGCGCACCCGGTTCCCCCTCCACCCCGCCCGCCGGCTGATCTGGATCTATCCAGGTGGGGGGGGGGGGGGGGGGGAGGGGGGGGTTATAAAGGGACCGGCATCCGCAAAGTGTCGGCACTTCGCCAGAAGATGACGAGTATGTCACTCGTGGAAACGTCGCAGTTTGAAAATACCGCCTCCCGGCTGGAAGCCCGAGAACTCTTCGCCAGCTGTATACGCCGGGAAAGCATACATTCACATTTACGACACCTCTACGGATAAGAGATGCTCTGCAGCTTCAGGTTGCTGCAGAAAGAACGCAACAGGAAAGCCAAATTGCTCAGCTCATTGGCTTTCCTCCAACGTTGCCGAGATAAGAACATCTTGCCACGATTTGCGGAATTAAGACATCCTGTGAAAACGAAGAAAACCGAACGATTTTACGGCGAGCAGGAATGGCCATTGTCAGGGAACGCAATCACTAGCCATGGCAAGAACTGGACAAGAATGCACGCATCCTGATCGCCTGTCACCTGAAAATGGCGTAAGCATTACCGGGACACAATTTGGAGTGGGTTGACTGCAGCTCTCACGCCGAAAGTGAGGTGCAGAAGCGACATGTTGCCGCAAAACAGATCGACAAATTCTACAGACTCTCTGGAGCTCAGTCGACACAGAAGGTGACAAATAGCACCAGAGCTATTGTAAATTTGGCTGCTAGATGCAGCCACAACTTCTGCCCTCACGAAAGGATTGAACTTTGCACCTCTACTAAGGACCATACCGAAACGGGACATCATCAGCAGAGTAGAGGAAGCAATCCGTGGCCTAAACAAGGATGAAACTGAGCAGATCCGAAGGGATTGCTGCAGGATCATCGACAAGTCACGACTCCCGAAAGCCAACATTACTGTGCCGGAGCGAGAGGCTATCTTCACACTGAGGGATGACATCATGGTCCTCCCAGCACACAAGGGAAATGCGACGGTGTTCACTTGCACAGTCGACTATCAACAGAATACGTGCTCTCTGTTGCAAGACCCAGGCTACAGGAAACTCAACAAGGACCCTACATCGACGATGACCAGGAAAACCGTGGCGCTACCGAAGGACTCAGATCTACCAGAGCCAGTGCAGAAACGGCTGTGTCCCAGAGTGCTTAAGATTCACAAAGATGGGGTGCCTCTACGGCCGATTCTGGACACTATCAACTCGCACAGTTATGGACTTGCCAAATACCTGGCGACACTATTAAAGCCACTGGTGGGACGCTGCAGTCATCAAGTGAAAATCTCCGCAGATTTAGTAAGAATACTGAAGGACATCCGAATACAGAGAGATGACCTACCCGTGAGCTTCGACGTCACCTCCTTGTTCATGAAAGTACCTCTACAAGACGCCTTGGCACTCCTTGATTAGCACTTCGAGCCTGCGCCTACACGCCTGCGCTCTCTGCAGCTCATACAAAAAAAGTACTCAAAATCATAAGCCATGCTCCACGATACACACGCATCGCGGACCTTCACCAGGAATACCGACTTGAGACTCTCACGGAGGTAATCCACAAACTCACCACAAGACTATACAGAAACTCCAGACATTCGCAGAACCCGTTTATTCTGAATATGGGGAACTACGACCACAACCATAGATGGAAACATAAAAGACCAAAAGACATACTTGTAAGGACCTAACATCTATGGCCAAGCATGCGCAAACATAACGGTACAGGCGAGCCCCTGCTAATTAGACGGCATTACTGGATATACAGCTGAAACACACTGCCGAATAACTGGCACCACACAGGGAAGCTGTACCGTACACTGCATGCAGACAAGCTCCACACATCCCCCACACAGTGAGATGATCTATAGCCGATCTCCCACTACTGTATAACGATCTTGATTGTTCCAGGAATGTAGCAGCTGCACCAACTGGGACACATCGCCATCGCTTGTCACGGCAATGATGCATGATACCTATACTAACAAATCCAACCTTGCATGAACTATCGCTCTTCAAATCGCTACCCTCACCCGCGTTTCGTCCACTATCTATCACCTGATGGACCGTGTTAATGCGTAGTATTACCCAGACGCAAGGGCAACATCACAGCCGAGCATCCTGTGATCCACTTACTAGATAACTAACATGTTTACGTGGGTGACAGTAGAACTTTTGGTTTGGTCACCATCTTGGTGCGGGCGTGGAGGGGCCCCATCTCTTTTTTTAAAGTCACGCCACTAGCCCAACGCCATGTCCGGACGCGGGAAGGGAGGCAAACTTGCTGCTGTGCCAAAGTTTCTGCTCACGCTGTCGGAAGACGACCGAGGCAGCAACAAGAATAAGCTCTGTCAACCGCAGCACAAGAGGCAGTGCTACCGCTGCCAGAAGATGGGACACGTCGCCAGGACGTGTAAGGACGCAGTCGCGTGCCTGAAATGTGCAAAGGCACGTGATACACGCGACTGCGACAAGCCACCACACGTCACGTCAACGTGCGTTAACTGTGGCGGCCCGCACGCCGCAAACGCCCGCAGCTGAAGCATCGGACACCAACAACCGCCAAGAAAGCGGTACATGAGGAAGAGGCAGCCGTCCCGCCACCCCCGCCCAAGGGGGAAAACGGGGCAGCCGCAATGCCGCCCAGCGCCGCCACCGACGACGCTGTGGCCGCCTTCAAAGCCGCGATGGCGGCAGAGAGGGCGGCCATGCAGAAGGAGATCGTCGGTCTCCACCGGCTGCTGCAAGAGTTGCGGGAAGAAATAAGGAGCCTGTCCCGCCGCCGCAGCCGCCGCCACCGCCGGATGTGGAGAAGAAGCAGCAGCAGGACAAACAAGAGCGGGGAGGGATGTACTTCGAAACCATCCCTTTCACCAACCTCCCAGCGGTCCTGAAGAAGATCGCGACCATGGTGCGGGATGGGCGGTACGACGTCCAACGAAAACCGTACTTTTTCGCGCAAGCGGAAGGGAAACGGAAGCCATCGCTTCCACACCGGTCGTTCGAGCTTCATGGCGAATATCGGGCAATTATGCTCGAATTCGTAACGAAGAAGGGCCTCCACACCATAAAACTCCAACCCCATCTTCACGACGCGGGACTGGGGCTTCATCTTAGAGGACGCGGTCGCGCGGCTGAAGAAAGAAGTTGTAGATGGAGAGGGAGAGAGGAAGCTCACACCCGAGCTGGAGTCAGCACTGAACAACATAGCGCGAGATGGGAAGAACACCTAGTACCACAGGAACATCCAACGTCACCGCCAGCAACCAGGATCTACGACCAGGCAACACGCAAGGACCATCCAGAACGAGAGGCAACACCATTCCAACCCATGAGGATCTTGGAGGAACAGCTATACTAAGCTTAGACTCCATACATCGGGCCAAGGATGAGGCCCGTATGTTTAGCGTCAGCGTCAAAGTCTCGGCACATCACCAGAAGATGACGAGTATGTCACTCGTGGAAACGTCGCAGTTTGAAGACACCGCCACCCGGATGGAAGCCCGAGAACTCTTCGCCAGCTGTATACGCCGGGAAAGCCTACATTCACATTTACTTTATAGTTCATTTTAATTATACTTTAATTTTTTGTGGGTAAATAAGAATTACGTTTTGGCTGACAAGTTAAGGGGACACTTTCTCCAAATAGAAACATACTTTTTTTTGTAAAAATTAATTTAATTTATAAATAGAATTCACATCTCGAGTCCATAAAACTTACCTCAAATTCAGATACATCAGAATATAACTTAGAAATGGCCCATCTCTCAGACAGTCATGCTTCTGGTCGGAGAATTATTATATTTGTCCACTGTTTGTAAAAGTTCTGTCTTGCTAGTTCTGTTTATAACATTAACTTCCTACACGTGTGCTATCAAATACCACATATGGTTCACTACGCACTGTACCCCAAAATAACAAAGAGTTACGGAAAAAGCCACGTATAGCACTATACACTCCACCGTGTGTGTACTGATACTATACTTATAACCAGTTACGTTATTTAGATGCAGTATAATGTTACTCTCTGTGAGGATTTTTGCAGAACTGACCGTGAAATGCCTAAAGGGTTTTTGCTTATCGGACACAAAACTGAAGTTACGTAAACACACTAAAAGTAACTGAACCTGTTTAGGAACTGTTTTAACTAATCAAACTCGGTCGAATGAAATAGAATACGTTTGCCAGCCTAATTAGGCATAGAAATGTGTAACATTTCTTTTATAAAAAAGTAAACAGTTTTAGTGGAGAAACACAGCCTATGCTTGTTTCCCACATAAGTGCAATGACCCCAATGACAAGGGGGGGAAAAGGTAAAGTTGATACTAACAGTTATTGTATACTCATCAATTTTAAATACTGTGTCAAACTTGAGTAACTCATCAATACAAAAGATGCAAGCCAACGCTAAACTGGAAATTGAACATGTGTCTAGTCTTACTTTGTCAGATATTTTCTATGCAGCACAAATTCAATTCAATTTTATTTGCATAACTTTTCACACTTTTAAGAAAAGCAAAGAAGTAACTGTATTCATGGATAATGTTATTTGTAGTAACATTACCTTCAGTGAGAATGAAACAGTGGGTGGGTGCTTATAAACTGATATTACACTTTGTAGATCACAATGTGCAGAAAACTCAACATAAATTTCAAGAGCATTGAGAATGTTCCTTAATCCTGTAACGTAATGTATTTTAGCAACTTTCAATTGGGGCCCCTTAATCTTGACAACTGTTGCAAAGAATGCCAACTTTTCGAATTCTCCTGTTGAAAGATTGACCCACCTTTTATGCATTTCTATAATAGATTTTACAGTAAATATGTTCACCACATATTGCATTTCAAACCAATCTTTAAGAAGATTTACTTTAAAGCTAACCTCAAAATGAATTGTTGTCTATTAGTTATCATCATATTTCTTTACTTTTGAAACCAGAAGTTAAGCTAGTAATTTTAAAAGTCCACAAAACTTTAAAATGAATTAGTTCAATCACTGGGAGGCTTTCACTAAAACTAGCTTCATTCCCAACGCTACGAAAATCCTCAGTAATATTAAATAACCTGTTTCATGCCATTTTGAACAAATTTAATTAGATAATTGTCTTTCAATTTTTGATAATCATTTGTCGCAATCTGGACACTCAGGAATCATACCTCAAAAGGAGAGAATCATGATAGGTGTTGTGATAGGGAAAAACTCAAGGTAGGTACATACATTTTGATATGAATTACCTTGTATTTGTACGTACTAAATGTGCTGATCCATCACTTTACGAATCTATGATTCCTCTTCTCTGTTATAGTGATTGCGATATACTGGCGGCAAGTGTATGATGGCAGATGGACGTGCACTTGTAATTGATTTGCTCTGTTATTTTCTTCATGGCGACGATCATCAGATTTTATAACGATTCCAGGCCACAGAGCATCATATTCAATCCCTTCATCCACCCTAGGCCTTCGCGAATAGATCGAAGCACTAAAATTCTCACTCGGCACATGTACAACGCACTTCCCAATCACTAGCTCCAAACTGTACGGTAGCTGGTCTCCGACTGACTCTCATTTCCACCTTTTGGACATGGACCGCAATTTGCGCGCGCTAAATAAGTTCCGTTTTAGAGGGAAACCACTCCATCTATTACCATAACATGAACAAAGAGCGCTAAGTGTGGATTGTGGATTAGCAGTTAAAATTTTAATCAAACATTTCATTTCCCCGTATTAACTAATCAATACAAAGTGATTTAACTAAAATCATCCCTTTCTGAATACAGCCAAAGCAATTAGTCAGTAAAGAGAAATCATAGTACAACATATCGAAGAACACATTTTAAAGAAAATACGCTTGATGCAAGAGCATAAGTAAAAATTACATAATGTCTTACTATGGTGTTACATGTTGGCTACAAGTGCGACGTCCTCAACCTGTCTAGCTGTACTCGTTGACTCGGCTGTGCAAGTGTGAAGAGTTAACTCTGAGCACCGGAGGAAGCAGAAGTGTTAACTTTTGCTTAACCTTAAAGCAATGACATCCAGAGTGTTTTCATACAATTCATAATGACTACAGACACAAGCACCCGCAAAGTAACGTCACGCTCTATTATTAGAGGTGACTGTCCTGCCCTTCTACTGATTATAAGGAAGTGGTATTCGCAAGTGTTTACTCAGATAAAAATCTCTGTGCTAAGATTTGAGAATATTCTCTAGATAACGTAAAAGTACAAGATCATGGACTTAGCAGACAAGTTCTATCAGTATCTTATCTATAGGTGTGGATGACAAGCGAGGTCAGATGACGAAATTCGTGGTTATTCCGTCGACTGTATCACCGCACTGACCACTGATCGAAGAGTCAATTGTCAGACTGAAGTAAAGCTAAGATTACGAATACAGCCATACACGCTGTAGCTAGAGAGGATATGAATACAAATTTAGAGCTTTTTGGGGAATGCAGGCGCAAGACGTAAGTTGTTTCCGTGCCTTTTTCACCGACGTACGATCTATTAATCTGATTTGGTATCACATTAAGTTGAAGCCTGTTTTAAATGTGGTGCAGCAAAGCCGATGCACAGCGTCGGCGTAACCTGCGTTTTGTTTTAATTTTTATGTCCCCTTCCTAATCACCAAATTTCAACTCTACTCCGGCTCCCTCTAATGCATGAGGATGTAAGTTCAGCTGAGTTTTAGGAGGTATTTATGTTATGCCTTGTTGAGGGAACACTTCGAGGCTCCGTTGGCTTTCGTGGCACAATAGCGTGGTGGACAAGCTGAGAAAATCTGTAGGAGCGCCCGACGGTACTTTCCTGCGAGAGCTACGTGCCTCGGTCGGTGTGACGTTCCCGCCATATTTTCCAAGCAGGGTGGTTATTGGCCCGGTGGGGGCGGGGGGGGGGGGGGGGAGGGGGGTGCTTCTAGGAGCTTGTGGTAGCTCTCTATCGACAGAAGGCACCAAGTAAGATTTGTTTCTATGCGTTCTCGGAGTCTGATCTGTACCATCGAGCAGTAAAACGTGACAGAGGGTTGGTCCCTGAGGACTGCTTAAAACGAGGGCAAGAAGCGTCTTGATCGCTGGAGAGAAGTCTGATAGCTTTGGGAAGGCGAAGAGGATAGCTGTGTTAGCTTGTGGGGAGCAAAGAGTACAGTGGAGACAGCTTTGAGTTTGCTGCAAATGTAGTCAGATATCCGTGTAATTGTATGAAGTTCAGTGAGATTGCGTTGGAAAGTTATGCAGATTACGAAGAATAATCTCGGTGCTGGGCATCGTCAGATAACAGCTGCGAGCAACTCGGAGTAAATTCAGTGCTGAGGTCCTCAGACCAACTTTGGGCGTTGCAGAAGTCAGAGTCTTGTCAGATGGAAGAGATGGAGGACTGCAGAGGTTGCTGCCGTACGGAACTGTTCCAGCATGCACGCTGAAATGGTAAGAAACATGTAATTTTAAGTAAGGTTAGAGATGTATTGTGGACCCTGGAGTAGTTGATTTGTATTTAATTTTTCTCCTGTTTTGAAGAACAGTTAAATAATGAGAAAATTTAGAATAGTTATTTCAGTTCACGTGAGTATCCGATATGTTCCTTCAGAAAGACTTTGTTCCGAAACCTTAATTAGCGGACTCTAACTTGTCTCTCTCAGCTTGTGTCCTACATGGTCTGTAGCTGTCTTTGCTAAAATCTCAGTGTTTACATTTGTTTACCAGAGTTCCTTTAATGGAGCATGACTCCTGTTCGTATGACTGACATCGCCTTCAACGCAGTATCCATTTCCTCAATAAACAGCGTATGCCCTTTCTGATCTTCCTTCCACTTAGTTTGCACGCAGTTGTTAGTGTATACGGGACAATTAAATGAATTAAATTTCCATTCTTTGATAGTCAAATTCCACGTCAATTGGTCAAAAGAATGTTAACAAATGTTGAAGTTTGCAATGTTTCTTTAAAATTTACTAGTTTCCCCTTCTCGTGTAGCTGTAATCGGCGGTAGAAATTAAGAAGGTACTATTAAATGTAATGATCGAGTAACCGTCATCCTAATGCTGCCTTGAGTTAGGGGTACCTTGTATAGGCTTTGATTAAGGTCTCTCTCTTAAATTCAAGACTTCAAAGATTCATGTTTGTATGAATAGGAACTGGTACATATATTGCACTTATCACTGAAGAACTACTGGAAAATATTAGAGAAAAGTTTTGGATGCTTGATTGGAAAAGACACTGACGTACTATTATAGCCTAGAAACGATCAGCTTTTAACTATTCACAAGTTTCTCTGTTGGTCCATCATGGACAGGGGGACATCCGCTGGTTAAGTAATTGTCAGTGTCAATGAATTTCTCCAACAGCCCCCTAACTTAAGATGATATTTTATTTTGCTTTGGAAGCTACCAGTTTCAGCATTTCACTTTGCCAATTTCAGGTCCCATATGCATCTCTCCAAATAAATGAAAATGTCATATAGTGCCGTAAGTCCCTGGATGTCAAGAAACGAATCGTTTCGCTATTGCTTGACTTGAAGACTCGGATGCTATCAAGTCTTCGAATGAAGCAATAGCCAACGATTCATTTCACGACATCCAGTGATTTATATCGCTGTAGGACATTTTCGTTTATTTGGACGGATGCATATGGGGTCTGAAGATGGCATAGTGAAATACAGAAACTGACAGCCTTCAAAATAAAATAAAATAACATATTACGTTACATGGCTGTTGGAGAATTTCATTGAGATTGATTCTCACAAGTTTTGTCATTTATTACCACCAGACAACTCCAATAATTTGTACTACAATAATTCGTAATAAATCAACAACTAGGTTACATTTATGGCGACCCTGCTTGAGGATGGGACTTCATGGCATCCCGGTTTTCCACAATCAGAACAAAGAAGTGGTATAAGATAGATTTAACTTTATTTATGTAATATGTGATTTTCTCTTTTCAATAGGCATCACGCAATTCTGTTTTACCGGGTCTCTGAATTATTCAGCATTGTGACATTGTGACTCATCGTTGATGAGTATACTGCCTTGTTTGAGATGTTTTTGGTTTTACAACAGCTCTTAAGTCGCTTAGTTAAATCTGAGGTTGAATTAGGAGTCGATAGCGTTTGCTGATTTCAAGAGAGCCATATTGGGTTTTGGTAAGAAATAATGAAGTTTAACTATAAATACTGCCATGCTATCGCGAGTGAAAGGTTTTGTGGGCTCAGCCCTGAAGAAGACGATGCCAGGTGAAAGCGCCGTGGTCGAGGCCCAGGCAGAAACCAGTCCGATAGGTTTGGAACGAGCAGGTGTCGAGAGTGGCTACGTGAGTCAACGAACTGACGCACAGAAGACAGACGCAAGAAACAAGGGTCCAGAATATTGCTTACCGCCCGTGGCACGGCGACAGGTTTAACCCACTTCTAAGAATCAACAATGGAAGAGAATAGGTCACACATGGCATGATTTCCACCAACTGTCTTTGACCTGAATAAGTTGCAAGCACTCCTTCCAAGAAGAAAATGCTTCGAAAAAAGGAGGAGACAATTCAACAAATAAATGACATTTGAAAAAAAAAACTAGAACATACTTTGAAAAACAGAAGAAAATTCCAAGAATATAGAAGATCAGGCAGAGAGCATTAAACAGAGTTTAGAAGAGTTTATATCCGACAGTATGGGGATAATTGAAAACCTTCGGCAGGAAGTCCAAAGCTTTAAATTGGCATTAAACGTGATAAACCAGTGCTAAGACAAAATGAAGAAACACAATGTGAAGGTAGTCGAAAATCTAGAGAACCGAGTTTCAGTGATCAAAAGTAATGAGGGAGCCAGTGAGGATAATGTTGCATTAGGTCCAGACGTTGTGAAGAAATGTCTGGAAGAAGTCATAAAAGAATATAATGAAATGTTACACGATGTCCGTCATCCGTCAGAAAGCATCGAATCAATCAAGGTCATAAGCCAATCCGATGTTGTAGTATGTAAGGTAACAAGTCAAACTGAAGTCCTCACGGCAGCAATTGAGCAATTATCTGCTCGTTAGCAGAATGATTCTGGTAGGATTCGTTGGGTATGTGTAACAGAAATGGAAGAAGTAAAATCTCTGCTTCGTTTCAAGAAAATCATGTTGAAATTAATAGGGGAGACGCGAAGCTCCTGACGAATGGCATAAAGTAGACTTTCATGTTGGGGAACTACAGGAACCGCAGGAAATATTGCATTCCGATGACGACGATACAAAGAAGAATCAAGAACAGCTGCCAACATTAGTAACTTAGAAATAGATTTCCTCTGAGTAGTGAAGCAACGTAAATCGCTTCATAAAGCGAAGTCTTCCAGTGAAGACTGTATACTAGAAAGATTCCTTTCAGAGTATGCTGATGCAATAGCTCCATAGTTTACAACCATATTTAACTGCTCGCTCGATGAAAATCTGTACCCAAAGACAGGAAAGTTGCATAACTAACACCAATATTCAAGAAACATCATTAACGTCGACATGCAGCAGGATTTTGGAACATATAGTGAGTTCGAGCATTGCTAACTACTTCGAAGTGATCGGTGTACTGACATACAGTCAACTCGCTTTTAGAAAACGTCGTTCTTGTCAAATGCAGCTAGCTCTTTACTCACACGAAGTGTTGAGTGCTATTGACAAGGGATTTCAAATTGATTCTAGATTTCCACAGGGTTTTTGACAATATACCACACATGCGGGATGTAGTGAAATTGCGTGCATATGGAATATCGTCTTAGTTATGCGACTGGATTCGTGATTTCCTCTCAGAGAGTTCACAGTTCGTAGTAACTGATGGAAAGTCATAGAGTAAAACAGATGTAACTTTTGACGATCTCCAGGGTAGTGTTATAGGCCGTCTGCTATTCCTCATCGATATAAATGATATGGGAGACAATCTGAGCAACCGTCTTAGATTGTTTGCATATGACGCTGTTGTTTATCTTGTAGTAAATCCATCAGAAGATAAAAAAAATTCAAAACGTTCTAGAAAAGATATATGTATTGTGTGAAAATTGGCAATTGACCATAAATCATGAAAAGTGTGAGGGCATCCACATGAGGGCTAAAAGGAATCCATTAAACTTCGGTTACATCATAAATCAGTTAAATCTAAAGGCCGTAAATTCCACTATAACCTAGGAATAATAATTACGAAGAACTTAATTTGGAAAGAACACGTGAAAAGTATTGTGGGAAAGAAGAATCAAAGACCGCACTTTTGGGCAAAACTTACAAAATGCAACAGATCTACTAAAGACACTGCCTACACTACGCCTGTCCATCCTCTTTTGGAGTACTGGTGCGCGGTCTCGGATCCTTACCACATACGATGAACGGAGCCCATCGAGAAAGTTCAGAGAAGAATAGCACATTTCGTATTATCGCGAAATAGGGGAGAGAGTGTCATGGACACGATAGAGGATTTGGAGTGCACACCACTAAAACAACTGCGGTTTTCGTTGCGGCGGGATCTTCTCAAAATTTCAGTCACCAGTTTGTTCCTCGGAATGCGAAAACATTTTGTTGACGGCGATCTACCTAGGAAGAATCGATCATCGTAATATGTTCGTTTTTTCGCATGCTATTCGAGATTGGAATAATAGAGAATTACACTACTGGTCATTCAAATGGCTACATCACAAAGATGACGAGCTACAGACGCGAAATTTAACCGACAGGAAGAAGATGCTGTGATATGCACATGATTAGCTTTTCAGAGCATTCACACAAGGATGGCGCCGGTAGTGGCACCTACAACGTGTTGACGTGAGGAAAATTTACAACCGATTTCTCATACACAAACACCAGTTGACTGCCGTTGCCTGGTGAAACGTTGTTGTGATGCCTCGTGTAAGGAGATGAAATGCGTACCATCACGTTTCCGACTTTGATAAAGGTCGGATTGTAGCCTGTCGTCATTGCGGTTTATCGTATTGCGACATTGCTGCTCGTGTTGGTCGAGATCCAATGACTGTTAGCAGAATATGGAATCGGTAGGTTCAGGAGGGTAACACGGAACGCCGTGCTGGATCCCAACGGCCTCGTATCACTAGCAGTCGAGATGACAGGCATCTTGTCCGCATGGGTGTAACGGATCGTGCAGCCACGTCTCGATCCCTGAGTCAGCAGATGGGGACGTTTGCAAGACAACAACCATCTTCACGAACAGTTAGACAACGTTGGCAGCAGCATGAACTATCAGCTCGGAGACTATGGCTGCAGTTACTCTCGACGCTGCATCACAGACAGAAGCGCCTGCGATGGTGCACTCAACGACGAACCTGGGTGTACGAATGGCAAAACGTTATTTTTTTGGATGAATCCTGCTTCTGTTTACAGAATCATGATGGTCGCATCGGTGTTTGGTCACAACGCGGTGAACACACATTGGAAGCGTGTATTCGTCATCGTCATACTGGCGTATCACCCGGCGTGATGGTATGGGGTGCCATCGGTTACACTGTAAGTAGGCTGTTTAAGTATTTTTATTCGTAACGCCAACACCACGTAGCGCTCTGTATGAAAAATCACTGGCTGTGCCGTGTGCAGTCTGTGGCTGGTTTTCATTGTTGTCTGCCATTGTAGTGTTGGGCAGCGGCAACTGGATGCTAGCAGCGCGTAGCGTTGACAGTTGGAGGTGAGCCGCCAGCAGTGGTGGACGTGGGGAGAGAGATGGCGGAGTTTTGAAATTTGTAAGAATTGGTGTCATGAACTGCTATATATATTATGACTAGTGAGGTAAATACATTGTTTGTTCTCTATTAAAATCTTTCATTTGCTAACTATGCCTATCAGTAGTTAGTGCCTTCAGTAGTTTGAATCTTTTATTTAGCTGGCAGTAGTGGCGCTCGCTGTATTGCAGTAGCTTGAGTAACGAAGATTTTTGTGAGGTAAGTGATTTATGAAACGTATAGCTTAATGCTAGTCAGGGCCATTCTTTCGTAGGGAGTTTTGGAAGTCAGATTGCGTTGCGCTAAAAACTATTGTGTGTCAGTTTAAGCACATTCGTGTATAATTGTTCAAAGAGGACGTTTCACATAGCACAGTCGTGTACAATTTTTCTAAGGGGACGTTTCATTTGTCGACCCTTAGCCAAAGATACCTCACTGGAATCTTCTGATTTTCCTTGTAGTTTGTGTAGTTAGTGTAGCCTTTGTTTATTGCTAGCGCGTAATCATAGAGAGAATTTCCTTTGTACTTACAGTCTTTCATTTTTGTACAGTAAAACAGTTTTGGAATCTATGTAGTTTTTGCACGAAGTATTTCGCAGCTGCGCTTGCAATTAACTAGATATTATTTTCTATGTTAATGTATTCTCTTATTTTTGCTCTTCAAATTGTGTTCTTTTCTGTGTTGTCGTGTGAAATATTGTGACAATAATGGCGTGTGAAAAACGTAATACTAGGCTCCAAAGTAAACTGAGAAATGACAGTGAAGACGAAAGCAGTGTGTTAGAGCCACCATGTAATGAATTAACTAATGTTCAAAGTAGTAATTTGGTAATTGTACATAGGGAAATGGAGCGGCCTGCAAACAATGGCTTAGACAGTGAAACAATTAGTGAACAGGGAAGCATTATCGATCGATTGGTCGGCAACAGCTCGCGTCAGGATTCCGATATGACAGGACACAAGCTTGCAAATACTGTACATTCAGGTTTTGCGTCCTCACCGGTTTCTCAAATAAGTCAAGACACATTTTCTGTTTTTCAAACTGCGAATATTGCCGGTTCAAATACATTTCCGAATAGCACTAAGGAACATGTTTCAGACACCAGTGCACTGTTATTACAATTAATGCAACAAATGGGACAAAAGCTTCAAAAGTTAGACACAATGGAACAAAATCAGAGACAAACACAACAAAAGCTTCAAAAGTTAGACACAATGGAACAAAATCTTCAAAAGTTAGACACAATGGAACAAAATCTTCAAAAGTTAGACACAACACTTGAACAAAATTAGAAACAAATGGGACAGAATCTTCAAAAGTTAGACACAATGCAACAAAATCAGAGACAAACACAGCAAAAGCTTCAAACGTTAGACACAATGGAACAAAAGCTTCAAAAGTTAGACACCACACTTGAACAAACACGTGAAGATTTAACTAATGAGTTACATAACATCTAATCGAAATGTCAAAAAGTCTGTAATGACGTAAAAACACAAATTTGTGAGCATTTCCAACCTATTTTTTCGCGGCATGAAAATGCATTACAGAATCATGAAGCAGCCACAAAAGAACTGCAAACTATTGTTCATAAAAATCATGAGACCTTGCAAGCTAAAATTGGCTCAGTTGCATCTACCGATTCGGTTACACAACTTGCAAAAACTCAAGCGAACTTAAAGGACACAGTAGATACTCTGAAAATTGGTTCAGAAAGACACACAGAGGAAATAATTTCACTGTCGGATAAAGTATCCGAACTTTCAGATCAGTTCACTAACTTATCTACGAAGGTAGATGATGATCTGAATGACACAAAACCTGTAGCCTTCACTGACACTGAAGAGTATGAACAAATTAGGAAATTCAAACAGAATCAAAATCAAATCAACCCACAGTACAAAAGAGAAATGCGGGAAGTACAAGATCAGTTGGCTCAAGTAATACAAGAATTACATATTTCAGAGGACACTCGCGCCCCAGTATGGGAAGAGGGACATAGCAATACAGAACAACCACAAAATAATAACACAGTACATTTCGGAAATCATGAAAGTAACTGGCAAGGTGCACCGAATTTTGAGATGGAACCGCCGATACGACGTAACAATGACCGATATGCTACCCGCCGACACCATGATTTTGACTATAAGCTGTTCATTACTGCACGTAAATTCAAAACATTTAATTATTCTGGCAACGACCTTCTTCCACAAGCTTGGCTCCATCAATTCTCTCATTGTTTTCCTCCCAACTGGTCATTAGAACACAGATTAGAATTTATGTGTGGCTACTTAGAGAATGAACCAGCTGTAAGAATGCGATCGGTCGTTCACGATTGCCACAGTGAAGGAGAATTTTACGATGCCTTCCTCTCAGCATAATGGTCCCAAGCCACACAAGACCGAGTAAAACATAGCATCATAATGATGAAACATTTCGAACAATCTGAATTTTCCAGTCTTGTCAAATATTTTGAAGACATGTTACATAAGAATCGGTATCTGTCAAACCCATACAGCCCGTCAGAACTCATCCGCATTTGCTTAATCAAATTGCCTGAACATTTACGGCATATTATTTTGGCAGGCCGTTGCAAAGACGACATTGAAGCTTTTCAGGGACTCTTACAAGAATTAGAAATTGACACTGACAATGGCGAAACGCGAAAACAGGAACACAACAATTACAGGTCACATCCGTCGCAATTCCGCGATGAAAGAAATAATAACTGGACACGACAAGGCTATTCTCACAATACAAATCGTGACCAAAACAGACACCACCCGTATGACAACCGTTGGCAGAGTAGTAATAATTACAGGGAAAGGTCACCTCTTCGCGGTAGTGACTATCACAGAGACAATCAGAGAAACAGACAATATGGGAACCAAAATAATTACTATCAAGTGAGACAGAATAACTTCAGACGCAAGGGTCCACCGCGCAATGATAATTCAGGGAGAAATTCTCCACCACTTAACCGAGAAGAAAGAAACTACAGGAACTACCGACATGACGACAGACGATATAATCATAACGACAGACCGGAATTTCATCAGAACTGGCGGGATCCAAACAGAGCTGGGCCCTCTTGGCAAGTTAGGTCTCCTAATCCCAATAACGGCGCGCGCCAACAAAGAAACAGACAATGACTCGCACCGCAGGCAGCCGCGTGCGCCGGCTAACTCAGAGAAGAATAACATAAGCTAACCTTGAGCAAAATTCCAATGTTCCTTACCGACGTAATCACATGATAATTGCTTTTCAGTTGAAACTCTGAGTACTATGAAGAGTAAAGAATTGCACTATATTTCACATGTAAAACCGTTTATTGAGCGACAATCTGCTTTTTAACTTAGTCTTTACCATAAAATTTTTCACTTCACGCTACTAGTACAATTTGTCACACTGAGAAACTGTTAACATGCAACAATGTTTTGAAGTTAATTATACAGTCTAGAACCTAGGGAACATTTTTAAACGGAAATTACGAATGCATTGTTATAGTGAACAGATGACACAGTGTTGTTATTTGTACATTCTTGCTTGTTAGTTGCACGATTACGTAACGACTATAAAGCTGACATATTTAGAACATTTACCAGTACTACTAATGAGATTTTAATGCAACATTTTGGTTTACTTGCAAATACATTCTGGATTTAAAGTAGTTTCTGTGAGATACCAGATGAAACAGTGGTTAGTATATGTGACAGCTACACGATTATATCACGACGCTACTAATGAGCGACAATTTACAATGTTGCTTTTGCGGTGTATCTGTTTTATATCTGCAGTTTTTCTGAATAATTCTGGAAAGTAAAACATGTTTTACTAGTAACTTTTGTGGTATAGCTACAATGAGACAGCCTTTTCTGTAGCACAACAATACGTTACAGTATAGTACTTACTTCATCAAGGCAATAAGCGTAGTAACTACGATATCTATACGCAAAGCATTTCACTTTTGTTTATCATGAGGTAAGTACATTGACTTCTGCAGAACTTAGTTTTCGGAGGACGATAACTACGACACTTCCACAGAGATTATCTTACAACAAGACCCACAGTTTAGCGCTACCCTTACACATATTTGAGTGATTAATTTTGTACTTAAACATTTATTCTTAAAGATATTTGAAGTACAACGATACAAAGGTTTTCCATGATACATTTCATTCCATTGCTGTAATCTGTAACATCTGAGGATATAATTACATTAATCCTCAGGGGGGTACACGCTTACTTTGTGTACCATGTGTGTGGCAAGCACAAGGAGCCCTAGCTAATATGGTATTTGCTTATACAACTTTACACATCGGTACCATATTTCTCCAACACAGAATTACACAGCTACCTGGTTATTTAACAGCCAAAAAAAAAACAATATTTTTACTACGCAAGTGACACATGTTTAAGCAATTACACAGTTGGATAACTTCACACTTACGAAATTGTATTTTGTCTGTACTTTATGAACTGTTCATATTTTTTTGGAACCATTGTGATACTATGAGAGCTTTGAATGACATATTTGGTATGGGATCATGATTTTTTTAAAGTACGTTTGAGGTAGATGACACTTTTGACATGAGCAGAGCATTTTTTTAGGTTTTGAAATTATTGGAGGAAGCTACGACGATTTTGAGAATTGACTGAGGTGTTATGATGTTATTTTTACGACGACGATGTGTATTATGCTGCTGAGGTATGTGTAAGCTGATGCTATATGAGTTATTTGGTTATGCTACGTATCTGTTATGATGAAATATTGAAGAAGTGTCGACGAATATATATATATATGTGTAATAAGGTAAGAAATAATGAGTAGTGGTTAGGGACTCTGATTTGTGAAAAAGGATGTTGGAAACGGAGAATCGTACTTTAAGAGTTATGAAATGAGTGTATATGCGTGAATGTATCACTATGCTGGCGAAAATTTTTTGGACACAGTTATATTTAAATGATTTTATTTCTACAGATTTGTAACGCAAATTCTTGACCTGTGAAATTTTTTATATGAGACTGCCACTGTAGCGGAAACTGGTGTCGTAAATATTTCGGTAAGACAATTAAGTGACCACCTGCAGGTAATGCGTCGTGGGCACCCAGCTGCGCGACAACCACCTGACAAAAGAAAGCCATTAGTGTGTGCCTTTCAGAGGCACAGGTAAAAAAAAAAGGCCATTATCCTCTCTATTGACATTCCTTTGTAGAAAGCACCGCAAATACGACACGCTCATTACTGAGAAAGATACTTACATCTGACACCTGATTATAACAAACGTCTTTCTATGAGAGTTGAGAGAATTCTACTAACTTATGAAATGTCACATGACTATTGAATGATATTTTTATGCTTTGTCCATAGTTGCTTATTTCATTTGATATCTGTTTTCCAGCTGTGTTGCAGCATTGGTTTTGTAAAATTAAATGCATTTGATAATGTGAACACTTTCTGTCGACAGATCTATTAAATAATTATTTTATGATCCACATTCTGCGAAAAAGGAGCTCTTGGAATGGAAAGAGCAATAAGAAGCGACTAATAACAGTAACTGTATATATAATTTTCTTTTCAAGTACTTGCTAATTTGTTGTAGCATTAATTTTTGAGGTGCACCACTTTAATTGCATAGGTATTAAGATGTGAATAGACATTGTCCTTATCTGCATTGTTGTCTTTAGTGTAACATTTTTTCTGCTTGAGCTTTGTCATGTTTAGTTATAAGCTGTTGCATTTGCTGCTGCTGTTTACCAGGCACAATGTTACTGAATTTGACTTTGTATTACTCTGTTAAGCCAGTTTTACTATGGATTTATTTTTTCTTGTTTGCTACGCATTGCCTTATATTAGTTGTAATATTGCTGCCTTTTTTTGCCAATTTCCGTTTTTTTCATTTCTGTTTGTGTTAATTGTTTTGTGCTGCTGCATTGCCTCGTCCCTTAGTTAAGCATATGAGCTCAGTAGATTTAAGTTAGCTTAAGAGGGGTAGCCTACATAAGAGAATGATTTGCAATGGATTGGAAGAAATGCATTGAGAAGTTATACGAAAAAAGTACAGAAATCAGGTATAGATAAGACTTCTTGGAAATAATGAAGAACGAAGGGAGATCTCCGAGAAGTAAAGAAAGTTTTGTTTGCAAAATACTGCAGTAAAACAAACCCTGTCCTTTCCTTGTGTTATCCCACTGTTTTTTTGTGTACCCTTGTGTATTTGTTTTCTTCCTGTCTCTGTGTACTGTTTCATAGAATTTTTTCTCTTCTAATACTAAGCTACATTCACTATGATGAGAAATACTGTTATCCTCAAATATAATTTGCATTAATAACATGCTATTTACTTTGTAAAGATGTTTAAACATTATTTATTCTGTTTTGTTCTAATGCTCATGTGTGAAAATGATGTTTCAAAAGTTATTCTGATCTTTTATGTATGTACTTACGTCATAATTTTTGCAACACCTATGAATTTGTTATTTCGATTCTTTTGTAACGCCTGTACTACTGCAAATGTTCTCTGTATTGTTATGTTATTTAAAGATGTATTTTGTACCTTTGTTATTGTATTCTCATGTTATAAAATTGTAATTGACACCAGTTCATCAAATTAAGTAACTTGTAAATTACATTTCACTGCACACGTTTCTGTTGGTCATAGTATATGGACAATATGTGAGAAGTAGGGACTGATAGTGTTTGCACATGTGTTAATAACTCAGCAAGAGACTGGTTAACAGCATTGCTGGTTCTAAGGACAATTCCAAAAACTTTGTGAGTGGACAAGTGGTGGGTTATGGACTTGCTATGTTATCCGCAAGACTCTTCAATGATGATTGTGCACCTGCACAGTCGCAACAGATGGCTGCTGGCAGTCTCTACAAGGTTTACAGTGGGTCAGTACCTTTGATGACCCACCAATACCATTATTTATGCAGTGGGTCTGCACCTTTGATGACCCACCAATACCATTATTTCTGCAGTGGGTGTGCACCTTTGATGACTGACCAATACCATTATTTCTACAAGGACTGCAGCGGGTTTACACCTGTGATGACCCACCACTACCATACTCTCTACCAGGAGTACAGTGGGTCTACTCTGTGACGACCTACCTACCAATATTCTTCAACTTTGACTAACTGCTATGGGTTTGCTCTGGTGTGGCCCATTACCTGTCTGCATGTCAAGAGTCAGCACTGTCTTTCTGTTGGAAGGACAACGCTACTTCTTCAAAACTGCATGGAAATCCACTACTTCCGTGTGCATTTTCTTTTACTACTCAGACTTTGAGAAAAACACTGCAATTTTACTTTGATGAATGATCATGATTGTCTTTATGGACTGTGAGAAAATTTTAGCTTTCGACCAACATTGTTTCGATAAGTGTGTGCATTTCATTTCATTGTTATTGTAATTATGAAAAAAATTTTCAAATCTGTATTGGCCACTGCCCAAAACAACTTGTAAATTTTTTGTGGGGAGCATGGGGGCTATGTAAGTAGGCTGTTTAAGTATTTTTATTCGTAACGCCAACACCACATAGCGCTCTGTATGAAAAATCACTGGCTTGTGCTGTGTGCAGTCTGTGGCTGGTTTTCATTGTTGTCTGCCATTGTAGTGTTGGGCAGCGGCAGCTGGATGCTAACAGCGCGTAGCGTTGACAGTTGGAGGTGAGCCGCCAGCAGGGGTGGACGTGGGGAGAGAGATGGCGGAGTTTTGAAATTTGTAAGAATTGGTGTCATGAACTGCTATATATATATATTATGACTAGTGAGGTAAATACATTGTTTGTTCTCTATTAAAATCTTTCATTTGCTAACTATGCCTATCAGTAGTTAGTGCCTTCAGTAGTTTGAATCTTTTATTTAGCTGGCAGTAGTGGCGCTCGCTGTATTGCAGTAGCTTGAGTAACGAAGATTTTTGTGAGGTAAGTGATTTATGAAACGTATAGCTTAATGCTAGTCAGGGCCATTCTTTCGTAGGGACTTTTGGAAGTCAGATTGCGTTGCGCTAAAAACTATTGTGTGTCAGTTTAAGCACATTCGTGTATAATTGTTCAAAGAGGACGTTTCACATAGCACAGTCGTGTACAATTTTTCTAAGGGGGCGTTAGAACACGTCTCGGTCAACTCTTGTTCGCACTGATGGCACTTTGAACAGTGGACGTTACATTTCAGATGTGTTACGACCCGGGGCTCTACCATTCATTAGATCCCTGCGAAACCCTACATTTCAGCAGGATAATGCATTACCGAATGTTTCAGATCCTGTACGGGCCCTTCTGGATAGGGAAAACATTCGAGTTCTGCCATGGCCAGCACATTCTCCAGATCTCTCACAAATTGAAAACGTCTGGTCAATGGTGGCCGAGCAACTGGCTCGTCACAATACGCCAGACACTACTCTTGATGAACTGTGGAATCGTGTTCAAGCTGGATGGGCAGCTGTACCTGCACACGCCATCCAAGCTCTGTTTTGACTCAATGTCCAGGCGTATCAAGGCCGTTATTACGGCCAGAGGTGGTTGTTCTGGGTACTGATTTCTCAGGATCGATGCCCCCAAATTGCGTGAAAATGTAATCACATGTGAGTTGTGGTATAATATATTTTCCAATGAATACCTGTTTATTATCTGTATTTCTTCTTGGTGTAGTAATTTTAATGGCCAGTAGTGTAGTATTAATTTTGGAATGAAGTGGTAAGTAACCATTCTGAAGCAATATTATTTTATTGAAAGTATACAATAATTTTATGAGTAAATTAATTCTCTTGTACTGATGAACTGGCAGATATTATCTCACTCTGATGAACCACCAGCGTCCCTCACATCTTCCTGGAAATGAGAGCATTTTATCGTGGGTGATGATCAAGTCACACCTTGACAACCGCCTTGCCTAGGTTCTCCCCCCTGAGCATGCCAATGAAAGCTTGCGGTGTATTCTGGAAGCCGTCAGTGACGGTCTCCTTGTACTTGAGTTTGCCCTCCCTGATCCACTGCGCCATCTCCGTGAAAGCTTCGTCCCAGCGGCCCCACCAGCGGCCCACCATGAAGCCCTCCATCTTGAGTTCCTTGCCGACCATGTGCATCTGCAAGACGGGCGCCATCGGCACTTTGGTGGCGTTGTAGGTGGAGATGCAGCCGCAGACGGAGATTCGGCCGCGGTGCCTCATGTTGGCTATCACTTCGCCGCTCTGCTCCCCTCCCACGTTGTCGAAGTAGCAGTCGACACCCTGAGGAGCTGCCTCCTTCAGAGCCTTGCCCACGTTCACCGTCTTGTAGTTGAAGGCGTAGTCGAACCCTAGCTCTTCCTTCAGCCACTTAACCTGTAAACACACAGAGATGAATTGACTACACATAAAACTGATGATGGTATAAGCTGCTGTTCATGCATCACCACGGCTTTAGAAAGCATCGCTCCTGCGAAACGCAACTCGCCCTTTTTTCACATGCGGATGCCATATTCCTTGACTTCCGGAAAGCGTTTGACTCGGTGCCCCACTGCAGACCCCTAACTAAGGTAGGAGTATATGGGATTGGTTCCCAAATATGTGAGTGGCTCGAAGACTTCTTAAGTAATAGAACCCAGTACTTTGCCCTCGACGGTGAGTGTTCATCAGAGGTAAGGGTATCATCTGGAGTGCCCCAGGGAAGTGTGGTAGGTCCGCTGTTGTTTTCTATCTATATAAATGATCTTTTGGGTAGGGTGGATAGCAATGTGTGGCTGTTTACTGATGATGATGCTGTGGTGTACGGAAAGGTGTCGTCGTTGAATGACTATAGGAGGATACAAGATGACTTGGACAGAATTTGTGATTGGTAGAAAGAATGGCAGCTAACTCTAAATACCGATAAATGTAAATTAATGCATATGAATACGAAAAAGAATCGATTAATGTTTGAAGACTCCATTAGTAGTGTAGCGCTTGACACAGTCACGTCGATTGAATATTTGGGCGTAACATTGCAGAGCCATATGCAGTGGGACAAGCATGTAATGGAAATTGTGGGGAAGGCGGATAGTCGTCTTCGGTTCATTGGTAGAATTTTGGGAAGATGTGGTTCATCTGTAAAGGAGACCGCTTATCAAACACTAATACGACCTATTCTTCAGCACTGCTAGAGCGTTTGGGATCCCTATCAGGTCGGATTGAGGGAGGACATAGAAGCAATTCAGAGGTGGGCTGCTAGATTTGTTACTGGTAAGTTTGACCATCACGCTAGTGTTACGTATATGCATCAGGAACTCGGGTGGGAGTCTCTAGAGGAAAGGAGGCGTTCTTTTCGTGAATCGCTACTGAGGAAATTTGGAGAACCAGAATTTGAGGCTGACGGCATTACTGTTTTACTGCCGCCAACTAATATTTCGCGGAAAGACCACAAAGATAAGATAAGAGAGATTAGGGTTCATACAGAGGCATATAGGCAGTCATTTTTCCCTCGTTCTGTTTAGTAGTGGAACAGGGAGAGAAGATGCTAGTTGTGGTACGAGGTACCCTCCGCAACGCACCGTATGGTGAATTGCGGAGTATGTATGTAGATGTAGACGTAGAAGTAAGGAGGATATAAAATGTAGGCTGGCAAGGGCAAGAAAAGCAGGTCTGAAGAAGATAAATGTGTTAACATTGTGTATAGATTTAAGTGTCAGGAAGTCCTTTCTGAAAGTATTTGTATGGAAGTGAAACATGGAAGGTAAAAACCTTAGACAGGAAGAGAGTAGAAGCTTTTGAGATGTGCTGCTTCAGAAGAATGCTGAAGATTAGATGGGTAGTCACCTAACTAATGAGGAGGTCCTGAATAGAACTGGGGAGAAGAGAAATTTGTCGTTGAGCCTGACTACAAGAAGGGATCGGTTGGTAGGACACGTTGTGAGGGATAAAGGGATCACCAGATTAGTACTGGAGGAAAGCGTGGTGGTTAAAAATCGTAGAGGGAAACTAAGAGATGAGTACAGTATTCAGATTCAGAATGATGCAGGTGCAGCAGTCACTCGGAGATGAAGAGTCTTGCACAAGATAGAGTAGCATGGAGATCTGCATCAGACCAGTCTTTGGACTGAAGACCACAACAATAACATTCTCTGACACCTTCACCCACCAAATATTAAGAGCCTGAAATAATATAATATCGCCAGTTGGTCACTTTTGTGATCTTTCCAAGGCATTTGATTGTGTAGGTCATGTTATGCGCTTGGGATAGAATAAAGTTTTATGTATTTGAAGGCTTTGTACGAAAGTGGTAAGAGTCATACCTGACAAAGAGAATGCAAAATTTTCTTCTGAATAAATCAGACAAAATTTGGAAGAAGTAGACAAATTTAGGATAAGTTAAGTGACTAAGGACAGATCACGAGGAGTGTTCTGAAGGGTTCCGTTTTGATTCCACTCCTGTTCCTTACACCTGAGAATGACCTTCCACTAAACATTCAAAAAACAGCATTGCTCTTTGTTGCAAACGATACTATAGTATATCTTATTACAGGGGAGTGTTAACGACGTTTTACTAAGAATTATTAAGTGGTTCTCCGATAGTGGGCTATGTTTACATTAAGATCAAACAAATTCTTTTGAATTCTCTTCAACAAATAGTGTCACACCAACAACTGATGTAGATGTGGGGAGGACTCAGTAAATAGGGTAGGCTGCTGCAAATTTTTAAGTGTACATATTGATGAATATTTGCACTGGTAATATGATACTACTCAGTTTCTCGAGCCATTGAGATCAGCTGCTTTTGGGCTTCGTGTAACTGTTAGTCTTGGAAACAGATTAATAAGCATGCTGAAATATTTAGCAAATTACCACTCAATAATGTCTTATGGAGTGATTTTCTGTCGTTTTCATCACTTAGAAATAAACTATCTATTGCATAGGAGCAAGCAGACATAATAATAAGTGGTGATCACCCACGATCGTCACATGGGTTCCTCTTCGTGAAATTAGGCATTTTAGGTGCATCATCTTATATTTTTGCTAGTGAGCTTCGTCATAAATAAACCATCACAATTTGGGTGAAGTGTAATGGACCTTTGTTACCTACTATTAAATGTGTCAGTCACTCAAAAAAGGTATTCAAAGTGCAACAACAAAAATTTTACATCATTTGGATAATGACATGATACATCAGTCAAGTTACAAAGATATTTTTCAATCTAAACTAAAATCATTCGTCCTGGAAAACTACAGCTATTCCTTGAACGAGTTTCTATTTAAATATTCATGTTGTAGTTGTGGTCCTCAGTCCAGAGACTGGTTTGACGCAGCTCTCCATGCTGCTCTATCCTGTGCAAGCTTCTTCATCTCCCAGTACCTAAGGTCGCATACATCCTTCTGAATCTGCTTAGTGTATTCATCTCTTGGTCTCCCCTCTACGATTTTACCCTCCACCAATATTACCAATATTGATTGTTTGTTAAAAAGAGAAAAATGGAGGTTTCATTTTTAGTGGAAGTAGAATTAAAAAAACACTTTCGTACCACATAATTTTGATACAAGTATCTTTCAAATGATGTATGCAGTTTTGAACCTACTAACTAATTAACCATCAATTAATCTATTTTGAGCGCAGACATCAGTGAGAAGAGGGGAGAACCTGCTTATGAGCAGAGCTGTCCACTGGTGGTCTGCAACGTATTGTGATTCACATCGAGAAATATGTGGCTCAGAAACCAATGTGGGATTAGGCGCAAAATAACAGTTCCAAACGAGGGAACACTTTAAAAAGGTGCAAGCAGATGGTACTCCTTATGGTTGTTAAAATAGTATCTAATATACCAAAAGTAACTGTGTTCCTTTTATTCAAAAAACAAAATACGTTTGGTGAAATAAAATGCACATTTTCTTACACTAGAACACACGGATTTAAAAGACTCAATATAATCTAATGACAGAATAACGTAGCCAATGATATTGGACTGAACCATGCTGGCATCAGCTTACAGCCCTAACCATACTTTGCCCATACAGTTCGAAATAGAAAATATTGTTTAATGCAAATTCTTAATACAGCGAACTGGAGAGGGAATCATGAGATTGTACACTAAGGAATTGCATTTCACATGATCTTTGTTAACGCCCCAACGTCAATGACATCGGAACTTTGATCTGAAAAACAGAAACCTTTCTGAGCGAAGAAGCCAGCCACAGAAACGGAAGCACAGAGAGTTAGACTAAGAAAAATGTGAATGCCCAAAGGATGGATGTACTGAATAGAAGAGTGCACGTTGTGCGTAGGGACCATGATCTGCGGTGTTAAGGTACTTCTTCTCATGGTCGATTTAGAATTCAGAGACGCTGTGTGGGCGAAATTTGACAATCTACGTCTAACTTCTCTTCCGTTCGCTGCATTGTGAGGACAGTTATATGACAAGGGACAGCTATTTCGCTGGGACAGTAGAAAATTTTAGTCAATGGGAAGAAATCGCAATAGGAGTCCACAGGTTTAATTTGGAAATGGTACTAATGCTATAATAAATCCTAGTACAGTGTAAACAACAATAGAGATAAAAGTCGTAGGAAAAACTGATGTAGCACAGGAACAGGAGTCAGTCATTAAACACTACTTAGCAATTTTAACGGTACAATCGCAATACGAAAGGAGCGGCCGAGTTTAAATGTGGCCGTGGAAGTGCCCAAGACGACTTCGAGAAAGTACAAGCATTCGCGAAATTATCGTTAAACTGCATGATATGATTTTGGAAGATCGATGTATACAGGTACGTGAAATTGCTAACACTCTAAGGCTATCAAAGGAACGCGTTTTTCACATCTTGCACCAGGAATTCAACATGAGAAAGCTTTGTGCAAGGTGGGTGGCACACATGCTCACTGCGAACCTCAAACGCTTTCGCACGATACTTTCCGAAAAGTGCTTGATGCGTTTTAAGAAAAAAAAGAAGTGACTTCTTGCGTCGATATGTGACAGTTGATGAAACGTGGATTCCCAACAACACACTAGAATCTAAAAAAAGAAAAACAGTCTACACAGAGGCTGTAAGTAAGCTGTTTAGGTTTTTATGTTGGTAACGCCACGTAGCGATCTATATGAAAATCACTGACTGTGCTGTGTGAAGGCGGTGGTTGGTTTGCATTGTTGGAGTATATGCTATTGTAGTGTTGGGCAGTTGGCTGTTAACAGCGCATAGCGTTGCGCAGTTCGAGGTGAGCCGCAAGCAGTGGTGGATGTGGGGAGAGAAATGGCGGAGTTTTGAGAGCGGATTATGTGGACGTGTGTCCATCAGAGACAGTAAATTTGTAAGACTGGATGTCATGAAATGCTATGTATATTATGACTTTTGAACACTATTAAGGTAAATACATTGTTTGTTCTCTATCAAAATCTTTCATTTCCTAACTATGCCTATCAGTAGTTTGTGCTTAAAGTAGTTTGAATCTTTTGTTTAGCTGGGAGTAGTGGCGCTCGCTGCATTGCTGTAGTTCGACTAACGAAAATTTTTGTGAGGTAAGTGATTTGTGAAAGGTATAGGTCAATGGTAGTCAGGGCCATTCTTTTGTAGGGATTCTTGAAAGTCAGATTGCGTTGCGCTAAAAATATTGTGTGTCAGTTTAGTGTTGACCAGAACAGGTAAAGAGCGAAATGTCTGAGTACGTTCAGTTTTGCTCAGCCGTTTCAAAATCAGCTAATGTAAGAGGTTTATTAGCACACAAATTCATTAATTTTTCTATGGGGACGTTTCAAGGCGGGTTCCTCATCTACAAAATACGGTGCCATTGGCGAGAAAGATCATGTCGTCGGTGCTTTGGGGGTGCGAATGTATTTTGTTGACCGGCTACCTTGGAAAAGATACGCTGAAGAGTCAAATAAACTGGTACACCTGCCTAATATCGTGTAGGGTCCCAGCGAGCACGCAGAACTGCCGCAACACGACGCGGCATGGAACACGACGTGGCATGGGCTCGAGTAACGTGTGAAGTAGGACTGGAGCGAAGTGACACCATGAATCCTGCGGGTCTCACCATAAATCCGTACGAGGGGGTGGAGATCACTTCTGAACAGCACGTTACAAGGCGTCCCAGACAAGCTCAGTAATGAACATGTCTGGGGACTGTGCTGGCCAGCGCAAGTGTTTAAGCTCAGAAGAGTGTTTCTGGAGCCACTCTGTAGCAATTGTGGACGTGTTGGGTGTCTCATTGTCCTGGTGAAATTGCCCAAATCCGTCGGAATGCACAATGGACATGAATTTATGCAGTGGATCGGACAGTATGCCTACATATGTATCACCTGTCAGAGTCGCATCATAACACTCCTATTACAGAGCCTCCACCAGCTAGAACAATCCGCTGCTGACATGCATGGTCCATGGAATCATGAGGTTGTCTCCATACCCGTACATATCCATCCGCTCGATACAATCTGAAACGAGACTCGTCCGACCAGGCAACATGTTTCCAGTCATCATCAATAAAATGTCGGTGTTGTCGGGCCCACGCGAAGCGTAAAGCTTCGTGTCGAATCATCCATGATACACGAGCGGGCCTTCGGGTCCGAAAACGAACATGTTTCATTAACTGGTTTGCGCGCTAACACTTGATGATGGCCCAGCATTGAAATCTGCAGCAGTTTGCGGAAAAGTTGCGCTTACGTCACGTTGAACGATTCTCTTCAGTCGTCTTCGGTCCCGTTCTTGCAGGAATTTTTTTCCAGCCGCAGTGATGTGGGAGAGGTGATGTTTTACCGGGTTCTTGATATTCACATTAGACTCGTGAAATGGTCATAAGGGAAAATCCCCACTTCATAGCTACCTCGGAGATACTGTGACGCCGGCCGCGGTCATCTAGTGGTTCTAGGCGCTTCAGTCCGGAGCCGCGCGACTGCTACGGTCGCAAGTTCGAATCCTGCCTCGGGCATGTAAGTGTGTGATCTCCTTAGGTTAGTTAGGTTTAAGTAGTTCTAAGTTCTAGGGGACTGATGACCACAGATGTTAAGTCCCATTGTGCTCAGAGCCATTTGAACCCGATACTGGGACCCATCGCTCGTGCGCCGGCTATAACACCATGTTCAAACTCATTTAAATCTTGATAACCTGCCATTGTTGCAGCAGTAACCGATGTAACAACTGCACCAGAAACTTGTCTTATGTAGGCGTTGCTGGCCGCAGCGCCGTATTCTACCTGTTCAGATATCTCTGTATTTGAAATGCGTGCCTATACAAGTTTCTTTGGTGCGTCGGTGTACAACAATAACTGGAGATTATTACTCTAATAAAACTTGACGAAAGTATTCGTGAATACAGACCCGGCTTAGTAAAGGAAAAAAAATATCGTTTTTCACAAGTTTCTTTGGTGCGTCAGTGTATAACAATAACTGGAGATTATTACTCCAATAAAACTTGACGAAAGTATTCGTGAATACAGACCCGGCTTAGTAAAGGAAAAAAAATATCGTTTTTCACAAGGAAAAAGCATCTTCCCACAAAAAAGTCTTGACAGTGTGGAGATTGAGGGTTTTTCACAACGAAGCGCTGGAACATCCACCCTATTTCGCTAATTTCTCTCCCATGGACTTCCATTTGTTCTCAAAACTGAGGAAATTCCACGCTGGTCAGCACTTTTCATTCAAGCACGTAGCCATTGCGGGTGTGGATGGGTACTTTGCAGCATTGTCGGAGGAACTCTGCAGAGTGGGAATCATGGCAATGGAACAGCGCTGTATGAAATGTGCTGACGTTACAGTACATTATGTTCAAAAATAAATATTCTTTGAAAGCATAAATTGTTGGTTTCACTATCAGGCATAGAAGATTTAAGACCACCTTAGTACACCTAATCGCTAATGAAATCAGAAAAGCACAGTAACGTCAGTATCGACAACACTAAGGAATACGGTTCTTTTATTACTCCTTTCTGAAGCTGTCAGTGGGTCCGAAAGCATTTCAGTACGCAGCCATAACAATTTTTATCATTTACCCAATCTAAAATATCTAAATAGTAGCAAAGCAGTTTTTAAATCCAACTTAATATCATTTCTCCTGGGCATCTGCTTCTATTCCACAGAGGAATTTCTGTCTACTTTTTTCTAAAAAAATGCGAAAAAACGCTGATTTAATTGTTGTTGCATGATCAGGGGTAAAAATCATGTGTTCAATAATATTAATATTAAAAATATACAGACGCTGTAGACTCATTCATTATGCATCATTTAAATAAAAGAATCGTTAACTAAGTAATAAGTGTCTCCCAGTCCTGCTGTTATTCTTCAGATTGGTAAGTTGTTGCCGTCCGGTGTGGCCGTGCCGTTATAGGCGCTTCAGTCTGGAACCGCGTGACTGCTGCGGCCTCAGGTTCGAATCCTGCCTCTGGAATGTATATGTGTGATGTCCTTAGGTTAGTTAGGTTTAGGTAGTTCTAAGTTATAGGGGAATGATGACCCAAATGTTAAGTCCCATAGTGCTCAGAGCCACGGTAAGTTGTTGAAGTACTTCTGATATATAATTCAGTTTTTCTTGAGACATTTAAGTTTTATGTTTATTTACGGTAAGGATGAAAGCCAAGGATTTGAATTAAGTTTGTGTCACAGACAGGAGTCGAAACCAGGTCTCCCATCTTCCAAGGCAGAAATGCTGACCATTACACCACTGCTGCACTAACTACACAAGTCCACTGCCCTCCCCAACGCAAAATTTAATTCATATCTTCAGTTTATTTTTCCTATAGTGACAATTTAGGGAAACGTAAGCTGAAGATACGAACTGAAGTTGAGTAGTCCAGGCAGCAGTGTTACAGTAGTGCTTAGTGGTTTAATGTTTAGCATTCCTGACTAAGCAAGAAGACACGGGTACAAGTACACGTCATGGCACAGATTTTAATTCATTTCTTCAGCTTTCATCCTTATCATAGATAAAGATGACACTTACAAAATGGCTCTGAGCACTATGGGACTTCATTTCTGAGGTCATCAGTCCCCTAGAACTTAGAACTACTTAAACCTAACCAACCTAACGACATCACACACAGCCATGCCCGAGGCAGGATTCGAACCTGCGAACGTAACGGTCGCGCGGTTCCAGACTGAAGCGCCTAGAACCGCTCACCCACTCCGGCCGGCGATGACACTTACATGTCTTGGGTCTGTAGGATCACTTGAGATACAGGAGTTCCCAATTACGCCCAATGCTGGGGCAATGAAGGGAAATTAACTGAAGATATGAATTGAAGTTTGTGTTGGGGAAGGTGTAACACTATTTGTTTATAGTTAATCTAATTTTTTATAATTTTTTGCTTCAAAATTTTCGCATATTGGTACTATATTTTCTACATACCTAAAGTAACGTGTTCTGTACTGGAGGTTGAAGTTCATTGCATTGCATGTGAATAATGCATGTAATAGACTATGTAAATTGTTTATTACAATAAATAATATTCTGACGATATTTTGTATTTAAAAATATTTGTATCTATAAACTGTTGATGTTGATGTAAATTTGACAACTGTTAGAAATGGTCACGCTTAGGACCAATGTAAGAAATAGGTGTTACATAGAAGCTAGTGTGCTTTTGTTTGAAACGAAAGTGGCTTTGGGGAGTCGAAAAGGTGGCAAGGGCGAATTGGCGTGCAACTTAGAGCAAGCGCAGGAAGTAAGCAAGTCATGCAGTCTTTAGGTAGCAGTGATTGAGGCAACACCTTTGTGGAGCAGGAGAATCTTTGCCTGAAAATTTGCACAAAATGGCCTCAGGTGAAGATTGCAAAGAGTTTATGGTATAACTGTGAGTTGATGGGCTACTGTACGTAAAACCGAACGACACCAAGAAGAGAAATTCAGCCAATACAGCAAGATACTTGCTGGCTGTACTGTTGGCAGCGTAGCTGTCACAACAGTTCGCCACACCCAAGCGTACAGCCACCAGATCAGATTTTATGTTGTATTTTAGTTTACTACAGCGTGAGCCATTAATTTAATCTGTTTTTTCATTGAATAATCAGTCTTCAATTTTTAAAAAAACTGTTTCACTCTGTTATTTCATCTTAATCACACACCTATATTGGGTTCTTTCCTGGTGTTTGATTAATCTGAGTATCCAGTTTTTGTGTAAATAATGTGAAAGATTTCTTAACTATTGCAAAGTGTGACAATAAAAGTTTGCTTACATAAAATACAGTCAGAGTGAAGCTAAGCTACTAGAATCTGTTAAATGACTATACAAAATAAGTACAAAGACTAATAGCTTTTGAAAGTAAATTGCAGTTAGAAAGGTTTTCTTGTAGTCAAATGTTCAGTATCTAAGTATTTTAGTACTTAAGTTTGTTGATAATGGAAGGTGCTTTACTAAGAGTTTCTGTTTTAAAAACTTAATGTATATGGGTGTAGTCAAACATTGTTTACGTTGAGCAATATTTATTTGAAGAAGCAACTTAAGCAGTAGGAAGAACGTAGGCCAAATTCATACTTCTGCTTTTCCAGTACTTCACTGTTTGATTTCCTGGATAGTTTTGCAATCGTTTGTACAAATTTTAAACCACTAAATGAACTTGGAACTGAGTTGTCCTAGCTTCATTATAATACTATTCATACTGTGTCTCTTTTTAATCGCTGGTTAAGATCTTAGGAAAAGAATTGAATAGCCCGATTTACTTAACCATTAGATACAACACACCGTGAAATCCTATAAAAAGGGTATCTCTGCTGATTACGTTTTCTATTAACAGGACTCTCGTCGCAGAGTCTAAACTAAATTTATTAAGAAGGTTATATGTGGTAACACAGTGACAGTGTTTTCTGTTATTTAGGTAAAAGCTAACTAAATTACAGTAGTAGTGGTAGGGTTTTAAGGGCACTGCAGTAGTGTAATCGATAGTATTTTTGCCTAGTTGGCAAGGAGACCCAGATCGAATTCCATTTGTGGTACAGATTTTAATTCATTTCTTCAGTTTTCATACTTTTAATATCTTATGGTAAATGAAAAATTATTGCAAAAAAAATGTTCAAATGTGTGTGAAATCTTATAAGATTTAACTGCTAAGGTCATCAGTCCCTAAGCTTACACATTACTTAACCGAAATTATCCTACGGACAAACACACACACCCATGCCCGATGGAGGACTCGAACCTCCGCTGGGACCACCGCGCAGTCCATGACTACAGCCCCTTAGACCGCTCGGCTAATCCCGAGCGACATAAGTATTGCAATTTATGACAATAAATGTTTGTGTCCATTTGGAACAACTTAGTCACTCATGCAAATATCATTACAGACAAGAGGGTTATTGACAGAACCAAAAGTTATTAGGAGGAGTGCTGGACTGGTATGAAGTGTGTGGTAATTACCTTTAGGTCGGAGCCAGCTATGCCGATGACCTTGCAGCCCTTGATGCGGGCTATCTGTCCCACTATGGATCCCACGGCACCTGCCGCGCCACTGACGACCACCACCTCCCCAGGCTTGGGGTCGCAGATGTCGAGCAGTCCAAAGTAGGCGGTGGCCCCGGGCATTCCCAGCACCCCCAACGACAGCGACAGCGGCAGGTCTCCAAGGTCAGGCACCAGCATCGGGGGCAGTACTTCCTCACCTTTAGGTGCAGGGTTGACCACTGTGCGGTCGCTCCAGCCCCAGTAGCCGACCACGTGGCGCCCCACTGGGTAGTCTGGCGATCGACTTTCCACAATACGTGCCACCTGGAAAGTCATACAACAACAGTGCCGCAAGACATTTTCCCAGATACACCTCAAGAAGGATTTAAACGTATATTTAAGAACAGGGTCGTAAAATGTGAGTTCAGTCATAAACCGCGCCATATACACGGATGATACAGGTTGGATTCTAAAGGGGTAGTTGATCGAAGTCTTAGGTAATAAAACACAGCTGAAGTCGAGGAGGGTCTCTGTTTAACTTCTACCAGCAGTATGATGTGTTTGGCCACTCTTCAGATAAAACAGTTTCACAATAAGATCAACCGTGTTCACATTCAATAGTTTATATTCGCTTTTGTGTGTTATCTAACAATGGAAAATCGATAGCACAATCAAGGTATTTAGGAATCTAAGCTATGTCTGAGTATATGAAATTTTTGTTTCCTCCATATTATGAACATAAGTCATGTAAAATTGGCAGGGAGCTAAGTTCTCTAAAATCTCAACAGAATTGCACAAAATGACGCTATACACTGCGGGAAGCGGCGAATTATATCTAAGACTGCATGGAGAATATGCAGTAATATTTCCTAGTCTGTGCTTCTTGTGAATTCGAAGGTAACTATATAAAAGTGTCCTAAAATTATAGTACTGTGATATAGGCAACTGAAGTAACATAACCACTAAATTGCTAGCTGCTAGGATTGCGGGTAGGACTACCTTGTGCGTAACATGCACATTTACTTGAAACTCAGATGGAAAGGGGCAGTCAGCACCAGACTTAGGCTGTAGGACGAAAACTGCAAGAACTTCCTTCTCTGCCCTCAACGCTCAACCTTCCACAAAGCTCCACATGGAGAGGACGACCCTACGACGAACCAGAATATCACTCACTTCACGAAAAGGAAAAAAAAAAAAACAGTGGAACACAGAAGAAGCTTTCCGCTGTTGGAATACAAAATGCATATCTACAAGAAAAAAAAATTCAATATCCGAATTTGCATCAAATATTTCACTATGGAGGACAACCGGATTCAACATATTTTGCTGTCATCGCCAGGTCTTAAAAATCTTTTTCCTGTGGAACATGCTCATTTTACTTTGAACTTCACGACAATTTACCATGTAGATAAAAATTAGCACATGATAACATTATAAATATAAATAAAGCACATAGGTTATTGTAAATAAAATATTTAAAAACAAAGAGCACCTTGAGAAAACTCCTTGTACACACACACACACACGCACACGCACACACACACACACGCACACACACACACACACGCACGCACACACACACACACACACACACACACACACACACACACACAAAGATGTATGCTCGTTACATCATGAAATACAGTACACACTAGCACATCTGTTTGACGTATTCCAGACTGACTGAAACGAATTTCTAGTGGTCTGCAAGCCAGTATATAACTCTCTATGTTGGTAAAACTTGCCTATTTGTTACCTACAGAAATGCTGAAACAACTATTAATTTTTCAGTGGAATTAATCCCTAGTTCAACTGCGTTCAAACCCTTTAGGAAAGAGTACACAGATATACATTCTCTTTGGGTTTGTGGTGAAAAATTCGCAATTTACATTCTTTTGTCAAACATCTGTACTCTAACAGGTTTAACGAGGCCCACCGCGAATTCGTCTCTTGTGTCAACGATATGCGATTAGCGCTACACACTTACTTGCTGGATGATTTCCTATCTTTTTTAGAGTCTATAGCTACCCCTGTTACAATCTAAGTAAATTGCTGATGTCTTAACAAATGTCCTATCATCCTGTCCCGTCTTCTTGTCAGTGTTTTCCATATTTTCCTTTTCCCTCTGATCCTGCTTAGGACCTCCCCTCTCCTTATCAGTCCTCCTGGGCTTCAACATTCTTCTGTAGCGCCACAACTGAAACGCTTTGATTCTCTTCTCTTCTGGTTTTCCCGCAATCCATGATTCACTACCAGGCAGTGCTGTGCTGTAACCATATATTCTAGAAACTTTTTGGTAAATTGAGGCCAATGTTAGATTCCAGCACACCTCTTTCGGCAAGAAATGCCCTCTTCGATTGGGTCAGTCTGCTCTCTATGTCCTCCTTGTTTCATCCTTCATGCGTTATTTTATTTCCACGTAGCAGAAATCCTTCAACTTTTTGTTTCTTGGTCTTCATATTTTATGATGAACTTCTTACTAATCTCTTTCCCGTTACTTCTCATTAAGTTTGTCTTTCTTTCGTTTAGTCTCAGTCCATATACTCTGTTAAACACACTGTTCATTACATGCAATGTGTACTGTAACTCTTCCTCGTAACGTTTCCTCGTGTTCACTGACGGCAGAAAAATCGTCAACAAATCTTACTATTGGTAGCCTTACGTCCTCAAATGTAGTCCCGTCTATGAACCTCTCCTTCAGTTACATTATTGCTTCTACGATGGAGATACTAAAGCGTGGAGGAGAAAGACTGCACCCCGCCATTGCACCTTTATTAATGCGAGCACTTCATTCTTTCTTTTCCATTCTCATTGTTCATTTCTTCCAAAAACGAGTAGGTAATAATGTAAATCAGAATACCAAACGGGAGACGGAACACCTTACCTCAACGCTCATATGTAGTTGGTCACAGCTACACCAAACAGTTCGCACTAGACATTGCGTCTTCGCTATTGGTTAAATGTTTGAGTGGAACTAAAGTGAAGACTCCTTATAAATTGTAGAACTAGTTCTTGTCGGAATTTTCGTAGCTGCACGAGGAGTAGAAACGAAGAAATTACATATCGATCTGAGCATCGTGATGCACAGCTTTGCGAAAAAAGGAAAAGGTTGCTAAGTTGCAAGTGATGAGGACAGTTAAGAAATAGTGGCTTGAGGAAAATGTTTGTCAGAATGTGCGTATCCAAAGAGAAGCTGCTAAATGGACAAATGGTGTACCAAATTCACCAGCACGAGTTCTAGTTTCGCAGAAATATACAAGGAAAGTGGTAGGAAAGCCAAATAGGTTGTCAAAGTGTACCCTGGAATCAACCTAATCGGCAGCTCATATCACAACAGACAATAGGTACGACTTGTGAGCCTTGTAGCGACTTTCAGTTGGTAGTAATGAATCACTTGTAAAAGGATCCAGAGCCAAAATTGCAAATAAAAGCGACAGACAATCATTTAAACAATTGTAGATGACCGTCATTTGTAATAAAAGCAAAATAATACTTGTAAGGAAACCTGTTTCAAAGAGTTAGTTGCCAGAACAAGCCTCGAATGCAACAAATACATGTGTGGAACGACGATATAATTTCTACTAGTACACGTCTTTAAACATTGTACATCATTAAACAATATAGGTCAAATAGCCTCAAAATGTTCGATAGGTATTGGGGCTGATGTCAACGAATCGAGAATTCTTCGAGTATTTCTCCAACGTACGTTTCATTCTTTACCAATGTAAATATCATGCTTTACATGTATGTTATCATTAGCCATTGACAGTTATAAGACTCGATAGATATTGCTTCAAGATATTGTTTGCTGACGAAGCTGTATTCAGGAAAGATTTACGTTCTGATTTGTATTGGATTGTAGCGTCCTCGTTGATTCTGATAAATTTCCATGATAGTGAAACATTTATGAGTGGTGTGAGATTCTTGGTGACTTTATCATTGGTGTACGTCTTACTGAAAATATACTACCCGTCCGCAGTTGCGCCAACTATATTTTTAAAAAAAATTTCAGCATTGGCAGAACATGTAATTCCACTCATGACATGAAAAGATGCGTTCTTTAAACCTGCCAGCACATTCAGACACAAACATTGAAATCGCTTCCTCGCTCTGTGACTACTGGTTAACACATGCGTACGTACGCTGATGGAATCAAATGTTATATTTAATATGGGAATAAGTAACCACGTTTAAAATTTTTTTAAATTCATTTAGGTTGTTGTTTACCTAAAAGTTTATTTTGCTGCTAATGTCTGTATCCTGCAGAATTTCATTCTTGAAGCAAGTTCGAAACCAAAATATTGCACAATTTTTCTAAACGATAACTCTTATCAGCGTGATTATACTTGTGACGGAAAGTTAGCTATTACTTTGTTATTTTAACGTGAATTTCTGCTGTGAAACTATTAGCAAATGTACGCCAAAGTACAGCCCATCAAAACGGAATGCCAGCCACCAAGAATTTAGTTACCCGTAGATAGAAACGTGCTGTAAGTGTTGTGGCCTAATTGCTCGAAATAATTTTGGGAGAAAGCCTTTAGGACAATCTCGGAGGACGTTTTATGCCTACCGCCGGTTTTGAACAAGTATTTTTGCCAACATATCGAGGGAAGGTTGAAGTCCCCACCAACTATAACCGTATGAGTGGAGTATTTATTTGTTACGAGACTCAAATTTTCTCTGAACTCTTCCGCAACTATATCATCGGTGTCTGGGTGTCGGTAGAAGGAGCCAATTATTAACTTCGTTCGGCTGTTAAGTATAGCCTCCAGCCATACCAAATCGCACAGAGTATCTACTTCGACTTCACTACAAGATAAACCACTACTGACAGACAAAAACACTCCGCCACCAATTCTGCCTAATCTATCTTTCCCGCACACCGTCTGAGACATCATAAAAATTTCTGCAGAACTTATTTCAGGCTTTAGCCAGCTTTCTGTACCTATAACGATTTCAGCCTCTGTGCTTTCTATTAGCGCTTGAAGCTCAGGAACTTTCTCAGCACAACTACAACAATTTACAACTACAATTCCGATTGTTCCTTGATCCAAGCACGTCCTGTATTTGCCATCCACCCTTTGAGATTGCAGCCCACCCCGTACTTTCCCGAGGCATTCTAATTTAAAAAACCGCCCAGTCCACGCCACACAGCGTGAGCTACCCGTGTAGCTGCCAGTTGAGTGTAGTGAACTCCTGACCTATTCAGCGGAACCCGAAACCGCACCACCCTATGGCGCAAGTCAAGGAATCTTGAGCCAACACGGTCGCAAAACCGTCTTTTACATAACTGAATGAAGAACAACGCATTCTTAAAACTGGCTCGCAATGCGTTTCCTCTTTGCCAAAGTTTATTGCGCAGAGCCAATCACAGCTTAAAAATACGAGCAATAATTGTATTTACAAATATAACACAAGTCTAGAGAAATTGTCTTCGGCTTCCTTAATTGAACCTTACTCTGTCACAGAACTGAGAATAAGTATTCAACCGTGGAAATATCTGACCGTCTCCATCGTGAATTACACTGATGGTAAGTGAAGAAAAAAATCTCTAAAGCGAATTGAAATAATTTCTTTATGACAGCTGCAACTCTGAAGCTGAAAATCTGAATATATTAAATTTTATTGAAAAATAAAATGAGTATATAAATTTGATTGGGTTACTGGTCAGCATGTAGATATATTTTAAATGAGTAAGTGTATATTTGTGAACTTTCTGATAGGTCGCTGAGAATAGCTTGTTTCGCAGTTTTGGCCAATGGGACTTGGAAACAACTAAGCTAAGCAGCATTATAAACCAATAGGTGGACAATCTGATATCATTTATTCGGAGTTACTGTAGCCTCGAAAGAAATGTGTGTACACGAAATAAGCTTGTGAGTAAAAACGTCGTCATAGTAGCTCCAAGTCCTCCTGTCGAGTTGCACTTTATCAGGAGACCGTCTTATCGGATATTACATGAGAGACGTTATCTGTGTCAGTTTGTGAGCATCTTCATCCGGCTTATGAAACAGAGGCCGCCTCTATAAGTTTTTTCTCGAATCCTGTTATCGACGGCTGATTTTTCGAGTTCCTTATCTGTTCACTTAAATGGTCACATATTTCTGCTGTGTCACGTTCCAAATCCCTCTAACTTTCTGTTTCAGATTTACGCTCCGCTTTGGAGTACAGTGCTCTGCTCTGAGAATCCAACTGAGTTTGGCCCTTGTTGTTAATATTGTAGGTGAATGATACTTGCTGACAATATTAACAGTAATGTCAGACTAACACTTTCATGCCGATGTGCTCTTTGACCATTTATTATTGTATATATACTTGATTCTTTATGTAAATCTTTATCTTTATGTAAATTTATATGTACACGATGTATGAATCAATTTGTTTATTTTGCTGTATAATCAATTATGTAAATATCGCTGAGTAATCGCTGAGGGAATGTTAGGGAAACGTTGGAGTATCGTTGGAGTAGTGGCGTCTCTGGACGCGGGAGGATGTTACGTCAGAGCGCGCGCTTCACAGAAGAGACCTATGGTGTGTGACTTGGTGAAGTGCGGACGCATGGATGGCGTGCACTGTTCTGGAGGAGTGATCGTTTAGCGGCACGTGGCAAGTGATGAGCGTGGGCGGTGGTAATATTGGATGCAGCAACATCAAGAACCCGCCACGCCCATATCACTGCCGATAACTCCCGTGTTCGATAATTATAATGGAAAGGAGCCAGCAGCAGCATCGTCGTCAGGGCGAGAATGGACTGAAGTACGATTGCTGCATCACAGCTTATTGTCAACTAGTTTCGTAACGGCGTTACTCAGTTTTGTGGTGTTTTGCGAGTGAATAATTACCATAGTTTAATGAAACTGTTTACCAGTGATTCTCCTAAAATCATTCACGAAGTAGGTTCCTGTCCTGTCCTATTGTTACAATAAAGCGAGTACCGTTTATGAAAAATGAAAATTGCAGTGCCAGTTAGTTTTGCTTATGAACTAAAAGAATCAGTTAGATTAAAGATTTGAACTTAAAGCATTCAGTGATTTCAGACTCACTAACTTTAAATTTGAACTTCAATCTGAGGCGATCTAATTATTGCCAACAGTAAATCAACTAATCAGATTAAAATTATTCCTGGCACTATGAACAAAATCACTAACTAGAATTAAAGAGTGAGTGCAAATATCAGTGATTATTGTAATTTGTTGTTAGTAACGTTCTGGTTCACATTTTGATTTTCAGTCGTGCTAAAGTAAAATAATTACCTTTTGATACGGTAATTATCAGTTTCTACTTCCCTTTTCATAAGTCAGTAGAGTTTCTCTTAATTATTTATTTGCCATATTCCAAAATTCATATGATAATAGTAGACGTTATTGTGAGGTAGCACCATTGTCACTTACAACAGTAAGTAATCATTAAGCTAGGTGTTATCTTGTATGTTTTCTAAATTTCAGCTTTATTAGTTAATGATATTTCGTGTGCAAACTATTTTATTTCTCGCTATAGTATGTAAATGTTTCAATTGTTTTTGCTAACGTCCGTGCAGCCATCTGTTGCCGCGCGTGTTCGAGTTATTCTTGACATTGCCTGTTCTGTTCATTAATTCACCTACAGTACAGAACTTTTGCCCAATTGGGCTGGCGACCGAATTTGTTTCATCCATAATTATTTTGGCAACTCTTATTATTCTGTTCCGATCCACGTGGTACCCCTTCTCGTTGGCACAGTACGTGAATGATAGCATAAACCATTCGAACAACCATACTAAATTTTAGAGTAATTAAGTAGGATGACTAAGTTGTCCTAGCTGCCGGTCTTGCTTACGAGATGAAGGCAGAGCTCACCATCTGCAGCATTGTTGACAGAACCGACTGGACACCTTTGGTGCAGAGCCGGGTGGAGGGCTCAGACGGTTTTGCGACCGTGTTGGCTCAAGATTGCTTGACTTGCGCCATAGGGTGGTGGGGTTTCGGGTTCCGCTGAATAGGTCAGGAGTTCACTACACTCAACTGGCAGCTACACGGGTAGCTCACGCTGTGGGGCGTGGACTGGGCGGTTTTTTAAATTAGAATGCCTCGGGAAAGTACGGGGTGGGCTGCAACGTCAAAGGGTGCATGGCAAATACAGGACGTGCTTGGATCAAGGAACAATCGGAATTGTAGTTGTAAATCGTTGTAGTTGTGCTGGGAAAGTTCCTGAGCTTCAAGCGCTAATAGAAAGCACAGAGGCTGAAATCGTTATAGGTACAGAAAGCTGGCTAAAGCCTGAAATAAGTTCTGCAGAAATTTTTACGATGTCTCAGACGGTGTACAGGAAAGATAGATTAGGCAGAATTGGTGGTGGAGTATTTTTGTCTGTCAGTAGTGGTTTATCTTGTGGTGAAGTCGAAGTAGACACTCTGTGCGAATTGGTATGGCTGGAGGCTATACTTAACAGCCGAAGAAAAGTCTACAGAGATTAGAACACCTTTAGGATAGCAGTATTTTGTTTATACTGGCAACGACTGGTTCGTCTCTTGTGACTGCCTAATCTCTATAGACATTTTCTTCATCCATTCTCATAGACTCGATAAACCAACTTTATCATTATGCAATAAGTGACGATAACTTAGACATCAACTTAAGTCCCTATGTCAATTTTTACAGCCTGGTAATGACGAAACAGATACAGGACGCCCTGACGCAGTCTTCAGCGTGCTTTCGTATGTAAAACATGGTTATCAGTTTTCACCTTCAGTACTTGCTGAATTGCAAGACAAGAGATACAACGCTATAAAATCCGTAGACGAGGTTATGGGACTAATTGAATTTTACTGAAACTGTTGAGTTGTTTGGCTGCCCTGACCCACACAGTATTTTAGGACGTTTATTTTATACATTATATGCAAAGAACACAATTGGACAGAGGAAGACATGTGAATACGTGTTTAACAGATATTTTAATACGCCATTAACCACTCTACTCGTTTGTGACCATCTATTGACAATTTTCCTTCAATAAATGGTGTTCCAAGTAACGTAATCTCCCGTAATATTTCAGAAAGAGGCCAAGGTACCAAAAAATCGTGTTAAAAATTTCACATTCTGCAACAAGTCATGCCGTTACCTCACGATTTATAAGTTCAACAACATAACACAATGTTTCATTACTGGGTGTATTTGATTGAGTATCTGCGACCGGTAATATCAAGACAACGTTTCGGACAAATACCGACTATAAACTTCAATCTTAGGACGTCGTTTTTTGTGTGTTTACGAGTATAGTAATCAAGCATTAACTAGCACTCACAAAAATAAAGTTGTGTAATTAGTTTTACGGTTGCAGGTTTGTTTCTGGAATTCTGGTTCTCACTGAAACACTGAAACTGACACAACCGTCATCGGGGAAGGTGATGTGTGTTTCTTGGAACCTCCGTGGTGTTCCAGTAACAAGTCAGTCTCGTGAGGAACAAACTGTCTTAGGAACATACTACCGAAGTCTCTAGACGAGGTTGTATGAAAGACTGTAGATAGCTATAAAATGGCGTAACCAACTGATAAATAGGAGTCTCATATAGTAACTGACTTTCTAAATTTGAAGAAGAACGAAGTTACAAAATCCAGCCTAAACTGGTGGAGTATAAGGCAACAATGAAAATCAGTTATTAGTTAATCCTCAACACTCTGTACAACTTACTGAACCACGACTGTTCAATCCCATTCAAAAAGCTAACCGATCAAGCAGTAGGAATGTTGGAGGTATGTCAGGCCAATCCATGAGACCACTTTTGGCACCTTTACACGGGGCTAAGTCTGTTACTATGACGCCGAGACAAAACAGCAAAGGGAGCAGTGATAAGATGCGGATATAGCACCGCCGAGAATAACGAAGACACAACCGCCATTGGGGGAGGTGATGTGTGTGTTTCTTGGAACTTCCGTGGTGTTCCGGTAACAAGTTACTCTCGTGAGGATCAAACTGTCTTAGCAAAATACTACTGAAATCTCTCGACGAGGTTGTATGAAAGACTGTCAAAACAAGAAGTCGAAGGAAGCTGTCGGAGAGCGTGTATGTTCTATGACAACATCCCACCTCATTCAATACAGTATTGGCACAGCCACACATGTCGCATCTTTTGGATATCAAATTTTGACTCTTACTATGTATTTTGCTTGCCTGCAAGCAGTTAATGATTTCTCTGTCATCTAGGATGAAGAAAACCTGCAGTGGGGGGCATTTACACGAAGGCATGTCTGTAATTTTCGAGGTGAAACAGTTTTAAGCAGCCAAGATGTAGATTTCTACAACCAAGGACTGCGCCAAACTATGGATCATTCAGAAATGTATGTCACATTGTAATGTGAATATGTAAAGGAGTAAAACCATAATTATTTATCAATGTCGTATCTTGATTTTCTTCGAGTTGATACAACTTTTTAGTACACCTTGTATCTCATGCATATGTAGGTATGAAAACGCTGGCAGGGGAGACTGGAAAAAGTTGACGAACTTAGCGGTTACCTCCTATTAATAAATTCATTGTAAAGATAGCTTGTTTTGCTTTGCATCTGTTAAAATGATGGCCTTTTAGTGCATTGTATCTAGTTGCATTAATTTCTTAACCAGTTGTTAAACGTTAATGCGAAATCGTCATCTTAACGCAGAACTAAACCAAGATCAAAATACTTATAAAAGGTCTGATAACAATCAAATAAATATGGTTTTATTCCTAGAACGTATGAGACAATTTTACTTTGATTATGTTGTAAATTCATTAAAAACTGTCTTATCTGACAAAGTCTTAAAGAACGGAGTAGAGACACCTCCCTCCACGCTCAAAGAAAATCATACTTGTGTGATTACATCATGTCCCCAAAAGTGACAGTGTCGTTACTTCTACCAACAGAAGTATCAGTTCCTTCGGAACAGTAGCTGAAGTTTTCGTATAAAGGGTGGTTCATAGTATCGGTTTCAGACGATCCACTTATAACGAAGAATCTTTTTAGCAAAATTCGAAAAATGAAATCGGTCAACATTTATGCTACAAACAACAGGTAACAAACGTGACTGATTAGACGCCGTTAGGGAGTGATAGATGATAACCCAGTTTTTTCGTCTAGTACCATGAAGGACAACTATCTGTGAACAGAAACAGAGATTAGTGCTGTTCATATAGGAGTAACAATTATGCTATCGCGGGACTAGGTGTCTGAACGACACGTGATTCTTCAGTTGGTAAATAAAATAGTATGCTCTACAACTCACCCAAGGGAAGCTGGTGAGAAGAAGAATGTTTCGGAATCACTTGAAGCACAGTAATCGATTGAGTTCTTACTCTTCTCTTAAATTATCGATCCAAAGTACAAAGTGTAATTTGCTATGTTGCACTTATTTGCCCATAGTGCTGGAATATCTCTATCTTAGTCTCTCAGAAGCGCAACGAAACACAACTAATGCATTGCAGTGCTGTTGCGACGTAAAGCACACATTATCTGGCTTCCATTATTAGACTTTTCTTAAAATCTGATGATTCAATCCAGTAGCGGAGAACTGATTTTTTCAAAGCATTTCCCCAAAAAAGGATATTGAATGCTATGGTAGAGCTGTTAGTTTCTAACTGAACAATTATCAGAGAAAGTATTAAAGTGCTGAAATTTAATACATCACTAAAAGAGATTTTCATCAACAAAAATCAACAACAAATTGTCGGATTTAAATATATCATAATCCCAGCATGTGCAGCTTTTGCAACACTCTGTCGAGTATTCAGATGGAGTATAGGCATAGAAGACATTGCTCTATACTTTCTTTAGAATATTATCTTTGATGTTTTAACCTTTCTTACTCCTTACTGTGTGCTTCATTAACAGTCAACACTATTTAATAGGTAAACATATTAATACAATTGGCAATGGCGTTGCTGTAGTGGATACTTCGGTTATAGTCATCACTGAAGTTAAGTGCTGTCGGTGTGGCCTGCACTTGAACGGGTGACCATCTGGGCCGCCATGCGCTGTTGCGTTTTCGGAGTGAACTCAGCCTCGTGATGCCAACTGAGGAGGTACTCGATCGCATAGTAGCGGCTCCGGTCAAAGAAAACCATCATAAAGACCGGGAGAGCGGTGGGCTGACCACACGCCCATCCTATCTGCATCCTCACCCAGGGATGACACTGCGGTCGGATGGTCCCGATGGGCCATTTGTGGCCTGAAGAAGGAGTGATTTTCTTAAGACAATTGCGCTTCCCATTATGCATTTCTTTTCACTCATACATGGCCTTCATTTAGTCAATGGTTTAAAATCTAAAATGATTCGACGTTTCGGCTTTATGAAAATGGCATTTGTCGAAGGTTCTGCTTCTTTACTATGACCTACCTGATGTTCATCGGACGTATTTACAAGTTGTCACGTACGTGCTACAGCCTGGTTAGCAGTATTTCATTTTCAGTTTTGGCGTGTATAATGCGTTCTAGGCCAGCCGATGTGGCCGAGCGGTTCTAGGCCCTTCAGTCTGGAGCCGCGCGATGGCTACGGTCGCAGGTTCGAATCCTGCCTCGGGAATCGATGTGTGTGATGTCCTTAGGTTAGTTAGGTTTAAGTAGCTCTACGTTCTAGGGGACTGATATACTCAGATGTTAAGTCCCACAGGGCTCAGAGCCATTTGAACAATTTGGATGCGTTCTACCAATTCGATAGTAAAATTCTACTAACCTCTCAGAAAATCTTAAGAAGTTTCCGTCTTGAGTTAAAACAGTAGACGGATTGAGGCCTCCTGTCCAGAGACTCTATGAGCGTAATGGCAATGGAACAGAGGATTAAAGAGAAACCCCAAAATACTGAACGTCTTTTTCGAAAATGGTTGCACAGAGGAAACTCAAACTATAGTTTCTCCTTAAAAGTCATCGCCGCGAATGGCGTAATGACAGACATCGAAGTTAGTGGTCAGGGGACAGTGTAACAGAAGAAAGGTCTCTGGACCTGACGAGATAGCAATACGATTCCACAGACAATATACGAAGTAAGTCGCACTTCTTCTTACAACATTGTCCGGTAGGTATATGGGGGAGGAAGCGTTCATAATGACTGGAAAAAAGGACAGATAATTCCCGTTTTCAAGGAGGGCCATCGAATGCACAAGCAAAACCATAATCACGTAGGTCTTGATCTGCTGTAGAATTCTGTGCTCTTGAATTATGACATTTGTGGACACAATAAATATCATCTGTAGGAATCAACATAGGTCCCGAAAACAACGCTTGTGTTACACCTAATTCGCCCTCGAATCGCAGAAACCAGAAGATGCATTCGCCCAGGTACGTGGGGCGTTCCTTGACTACCGGAAGGCTTTCCATACATTTGTCCACTGCCGTCTAGTGAATAAAATACGAGCGTAAGGAATATAAGACCAACTGTTTGATTGGATTGAGTAATCTAGCAAAAAGTGTACAGTACGTCTTTATGAACGGAGACAAATCTTTAGACGGAAAAGTAACGTGGAGCGTGCCCCATGGCATTGTTAGAAGACCATTCCTTTTCACCTTACATATAAATGAACTAATAGATAAAAATTCTTGCTATCCCTATGTGGCATACAAGAAACCAGTGCTTAATAGTATTGGTTAAAAACAGTCTTGGTTGCAGTTTGTTTTTTATTTGTCAACTACATGTTTCGCCTTATTTAGGCATCTTCAAGTTGATCTTAATTTGGTATTTCTTAGAACGATCATTTAGACAGTGTAGCAAAAGGGCATCGTAGAGTACATCAGGCCAACATCGCCTTCGTTAAACTCAGTAAAAACTTTTCTATATCGAGGCGAGTGACTCCAAGACCTGCATAACATGTTCTCGTTCACAGAAGCGAGTAACAGAATAAGATGGGGCTCAGGTATATAACGTGCATATTCCCAAGAAGCTTTTTGGAAGTGATGCTGTTACATACAGAGAAGTCGCACAAGTAGAAAACTATAGATAAATGCGTGAAAGCCTATAGGATTTCGATGCTTGGGAGTTGCACGTGGCACTCGAAAAAAAAAAAAAAGTATCGTATGGCGAGTACAAAGACAGAAGGTGCATATTGTGTAATTACACGATTGCAGAATAATCACTGGACGCAGTTGATTCTTTAAAATATCTAGGAGAATGCATACGGAGCGATTTAAAGGGCAGAGTACACATAAAATTAATCGCTGGTAAGGCAGATGCCAGACTGAGATTCAAGGGAAGAAGTGTCACGAAATATAGTCCGTCGAAAAATGAGGTAGCTTTCAGAATCGTGCTTGAATATTGTTGGGCGATCTCGCATCTGTTCCTGATAGGATTTGTATATCAAACAGACAAGATCTAAAAAAGATCACAACGTTCCGTCATAAGTTCTTTTAGTAACCCCGGAGGTACTTAACCAACTGCAGTGGAAGACGCTGCAAGAGAGGCGAACGCATCACCGGTGTGGTGTGCCGAAGTGACTAACAGAATAAGATGGGGCTCAGGTATATAACGTGCATATCCCCAAGAAGCTTTTCGCAAGTGATGCTGTTCCGAGAGCTTACGTTGCTAGACGAGTCAATCCATACGTTTCTTCCTCCTACATATTTCTAGCGAAAAGCCGATGGCGATGAAACCGGAGAGACTGAAGCCCGCAGGGAAACTTACTAGCAATCATTCTTCCCGCGAACCATTCGCTACTGGAACAGAAAAAGGGGAAACTAGTACTCAAAATACCCTCCGCCACACACCATAAGAGAACTTGTTGAGTATAGAGGTACACTATATCATCAAAAGAATCCCGACACGCCCAAGAACATACGTTTCTCGTATTAGGTGCATTCCGCTGCCACTTAGTGCAAAGTACTCCATATCAGCGACCTCAGCAGTCATTAGACCGTGAGAGAACAGAATGAGGCGTTCCGCGGAACACACGGACTTTGAACGTGGTCAGGTGATTAGGTGTCACTTGTGTTATACGTCTGTACGCGAAATTTCCCTACTCCTAAACATCCCTAGCTCCACTATTTACAAGGTGATAGTGAAGTGAAAACTTGAAGGGACACGTACAACACAAAAGCGTACCGACCGACCTCTTCTGTTGACTAACAGAGGCCGCCGATAGTTGAAGAGGGTCGTAATGTGTAATAGGCGGACACCTATCCAGACCATCACATAGGAATTTCAAACGGAATCAGATTCCACTTGTAGTACTATGACAGTTAGGTGTGAGGTGAAAAAACGTGGATTCGAGCGGCTGCTTATAAGCCACACACTACGCCGGTAAATGCCAAACGACGTCTCGCTTGGGGTAATAAGCGCAAACATTGGACGGTTGAACAGTGAAAACATGTTGTGAGGAGTGACGAATCACGGTACAAAATGTGTCGATCTGATGGCAGGGTATGGCGATGGCAAATGCCCGGTAATCGTCATCTGCCAGCGTCTCTAGTGCCAACAGTAAAACTCGGAGGCGGTGGTGTGGTCGTGTTTTTCATGTAGGGGATTTGGACCCTATGTTGTTTTGCGTGGCACTATTACAGAACAGGCCTACATTGATGTTTTAAGCACCTGCTTGCTTCCCACTGATGAAGAGTACTTCTGGGGTGGCGATTGCATCTCTTAAAACGATGGAGCACCTGTTCATAATACACGGCCTGTAGCGGAGTGGGTCCTCGACAATAACATCCCTGTAATGGACTGGCCTAAACAGATGACCTGAATCCCATAGAACACCTTTGGGATGTTTTGGAACGCCGACTTCGTGCCAGGCCTCACCAACTGACACCGAAACCACTCTTCAGTGAAGTATCGGTGAATAATGGGCTGCCATTGCCCGAGAATCTTTCCAGAACCTGATTTAACGCATGCCTTTGACAGTGGAAGCTGTCATGAAGGCTAATAGTGGGCCAAAGCAATATTTAATTGCAGGATTACAGATGAAGGGTTCCATGAACTTGTAAGTCGTTTTGAGCCAGGTGTCCGGATACTTCTCAGCAAATAGTGTAAATGCAGATGCAGATTTCCATTACAAGAACACGACGTATGGTTTTCGCAGCATCAAAGTCATTTTCATTAAACATTATTTGAACCAGGTATCTGCTTCACTAACTATAACTTCACTAAATTAAGAAGAGCTCTATTGATGAAGAAGAAATCTTTTTCGATACAACTTACCCACTCGTCCATGTTAAAAGTTCTTGATTATTCAACTAAGGATGACAATAATAAACCATGCGTGAATAGTGTCTGTGAAACGCATACCTCTTGCTTAGTCATACATAACAGACAATATGAAATAGTGTTACTAGCTACTCCATAAGAGCTTATGTTGAATGTCTTGAAAATAATAAAACGCGAAGCAGTTAAACGACATTTACGTTACGCACACCGGACTGGTGACAGCGGTTTCACCGTACAGGTTCTTAGTGTTCCACGGTGTTAAGTATTGGCGGTATCCGGTCTGTGGTGCTCCCTGATAGTGTGAACTTAAACTACTTGATTTGTCTTCTTACCTTACTCGTTAACTTATTCTGGTTCGAATGAAACTCAGATTCCCACATTTCGACGTGTCTGAGAAATGGTAAAGAACTCTCATATGTATTTCTTCTTTAACCGCTGCATTTAATACCTTCTGCAGGAATGCCCATTTCATAGGTGAAAATATTTTACTGTCCTAAATAAGTGTGCTGTAAACATTAGTCTTTGAAATAGCCAGCAACTGTTCTCTGCTTCTTGCCTGCTCTAACAATATTTGAAGATTGCAGAGAGAGACGGTGGAAGTACACAGGTACGGAAAGAATTTGAAGCCTAATGCTTCTAGTCAGGATAATAAGAATGTACATCGCTTAGTTTCATCTTTTTGATGACTCATACCTGTGACCCGATCATGGTGGCGCCGACCTTGTGCCTCTGTGAGTACGCCCTCTGGTACGGGTCCACGCTGATATATTCTGCCTCGCACAATATCTGGCCATCCTGTAGCGCCGGCAGTTCTTCGGTCTCGATTTTGAAGTCGGTGACTTTGGGCTCTCCCTTGAAGAGACTCGCGATGACGATTTTCCGTCCCTTCGGCATCACTGGTGGCTTCTGACCTGCGCGGTTGGAAAGACGACAAAGCCAAGCAGTTGCCAACCGACTAACGGTACGGTGTCGTGTTAGATGACGCACTGGCTCGCTACCTGCTGCAGAGTTACGTTGCGTGGGATTTTATGCCGGCGTTTAGTGCGATAAGGAGATAACGTAGAGCGCCCCATTTTAGATAAGTCGATTGTCACGCATTCACCGGCTGCCCATATCAGTCCACTTCTCTAACAACAGCAGGACAGGTAGAAGCATGTGCGACTTCCGTAAATGTATGCTCCAGATTGCTGGATGATCCTGTCGAGCGAATGAACGTCGAGATTTCCTTTGAATAAATGTTGAGGTCCTCCTACTCTACCCTCAAACGAACTAAAATTGACAAGAAAAACATAAGTTTCTAACTAAAATATCATGCATTCCAAAATTTACTAGTAACGTGTAAAATTTGAAACAGCGGTTCGGCAGCACATGACATCAAGGGTAGGTTACCATCTGTTATAGACTGAAGAGCCAAAGAAACTGATACACCTGCCTAAACTCGAACTGCACAGAGCTTCTACCAGTTTGAACAGCTAGCTGATGACATGCATTGTCCATGGACTTATGAGGTTGTCTCCATACCCGTACACGTCCATCCGATCGATACAATTTGAAACAGTACTCGTCCGACCAGGCAACATGTTTCGAGTCATTAACAGTCCAACGTCGGGGCTGAGAGACAGAGGAGAGGAGTAAAGCTTGGTGTCGTGCAATCATCAATGGTTCCCGTCCGGCGTGGCCGAGCGGTTCTAGGCCCTACAGTCTGGAACCGCGACCACTACGGTCGCAGGTTAGAATCCTGCCTCGGGCATGGATGTGTGTTTTGTCCTTAGGTTAGTCAGGTTTAAGTAGTTCTAAGTTCTAGGGGACTGATGACCTCAGACGTTAAGTCCCATAGTGCTCAGACCCATTTGAACCTTTTTTCTTTTTTTGACAGACTGCCATAAAGAGGAACGAAGGACCATCTCTTGCGGTTTAGGAGGCTGATAGTGACTTTTTTTTATCGAAATTCGTCACAGGTGATGAAACATGGATTAGTCACTTCGAACCAAAAACATAATGACAAGCCATGGAGTGACGTCACCCTTTTTTCTCTTGCGAAGGAAAGTTTACGCACACTCTGACGGGAAAGTCATGGCGAAGTTCTTCTGGAATCCTGAAGGGGTTTTTCTGTTCGATGTCCTCTCTCATGGTGCAACGATCAACTATGAAGTGTACTGTGCTGTCCTCAGAGAAATGAGGAAAGGACTTCAGCTTGTTCGTCGCTACACAAATGCGCAATGAAGGATGCAATGTACGCGATCAGTACGTGGAATACTGGGTATTGAGCCAGCGTGACGTAGGTTGTAACGTCAACCAGTAGTGGGGTGGTACCATGCACGCATCCTCATCCTTCCAGTAAGGTGGAGTAAGTCCCACGTATTGTATGGAGATCATGTTGAAACACAGGATTATGTAGCCAAAATGGTGGAGAATAATATGGTGCATTGGAATCCTCAATAAAATAAACCTGCTTTCAGAAAAGGCTTTGTATTTTTTACTGAACGACCCTCTTATTTAGTCGGACCTTATTAAGATTTCAAAGTGGCGAAAGGAAATGTAATGCTGTGCACATCATAAAAGAAAAAGAAACGTAGTGTTCTTTGAATAAAATATCAATAAGCCACAGTTGGAATTGGTCAACTCATGCAAATACCTGGGTATGACAGTTTTTAAGGATGTGAAATGGAGCAATCCCATAGGCTCGGTCGAAGGTATAACAAATGCTGGTCTTCAATTCGTCGGTAGAATACTAAACAAACGCACTTAGTCTACGTAGGAGATGGCTGGAAAAATATTATTGTGACCCATCGTAGAATATTGTTCAAGTATAGGTGACTCGCACCAAGTAGGACCAACTGTAACATCATCTACGGAGGAGGACAGCCCGAATGTGTTAGTTGTTTCGAATACAGAGAATGTCATGGAGATCCTGAAGAAATTGAACTGGCAAATGGTTCACGTTAGAATTGAAAGCCTATTTGGAAAGTTTCAGCAAGTTGCTTTAATTGATGGATCTAGGAATGTACAAAAAAAAAGAAACACCCTCGTATCGAAGATGGCCTTAGAAGTTAAGTCCCATAATGCTCAGAGCCATTTGAACCATTTTGAACATCAATGGTACTCCAATTGGCTTTCGGTTCCGAAAGCCCATTTCGATGATGTTTCGTTGAATGGTTCGCATGCTGACTTATGATGGCCCAGTACTGAAATCTATAACAATTGGCTCAAGGGTTGCATTTCTATCATTTTGAACTATTCTCTTCATTCGTTGGCCCCGTTCTTGCACGATCTCTTTCCGGCCGCAGCAATGTCTGAGATTTGATGTTTTACCGGACTCCAGATATTCACGGTAAACTCATGGAATGGTCGTAAGGGAAAATCCCCACCTCGTCGCTACCTCGGAGACGCTGTGAGCCATCGCTCGTGCGCCGCCTGTAACACCTCGTTCAGACTCACTTAAATCTTGAAGACCTGCCCGAGTAGCAGAAGTAACCGAACCAACAACCGCGCCAGACACTTGTCGTACGTATGCATTGGCGACTACTGCGCATATTCTACCTGTGTAAATATTTCTGTATCTGAATACTTACGCCTATGCGAGTTTCTTTGGTGCTTCAATGTATAATCACCTTTTGATGCAATGAAGGAAAGTACATCCATTCCACCACGTGAATACTCGCTGATTTTAACTTCGAGCTAAGTGAAACTGCACTATTACAATTTTAATTCACGAAGTTTTACGCAGTAACACGGTAAATTCGTGGTATATTAACCTTATCTGCAATGCGGACTGAACCGAAAGTTTCATTTTATCGGATTCACGTTGAATTGAAACATAGTTATCACAGCAATGACGAGTTCTTCCGGTATTACAAGCCTTCCTCATTTTGACAGTGGCCTTCCAAAGAGATCAGAGGAACCGACAGAATTTCCGGGCACCATCTTTCTTTTAGATTGGAGAACTGCCCCTAGTGGTGGAAGCATTATCATTGGTCCACAACATGAGGGTAGAGATGTCAATGGAAATCACTCCATTTAACACATGTAATATGTATTCACGGTGAACGTGGGTTTTTATTGAAACAGATCGGATAATAGTGTCTCTATCGGCAAAACATTTAAGTGGACTGGTCGAGGGGAGGTGACCACTACTTATAACTTGAGTAATAGCAGGCTGCATCAAACCAAATCATGAAAAGTGTTGCTTGATAATTAATGCATGGCTTTCTGGTTGGTTACGAATGTTTGTATCCTATTTGGGGACAACTATGTATCAGAAATCATCCCAGGTTTTTCACATGTAATTGTTGTACCTCGTTAACCGAGTAGTTCTCCATGAACATTGTACATGCACATACTTAAACGGCAAATTAACGTTGGTCTTATGAGCAAAAAATGAAAATCTTAATGATTGTTTTGCAATCTGAGATCTGCCCCACTCTATGCTCAAAAATAAGATAATTTTTGAAAACCATTCAAAAGCCAAGATTCCACGAAATATGTTTTATTCAAGACAACCGGTTTCAGCAGTCTTAGATATCGTCTTCATGTTTTAAAAATATTTATGTAGTAAGACATGTTCATTTTACTCTGAACGTCATGCACATGATGTCAAGTGGATAAAACTCAGCGCTTCATAAACGTTAACCATTACTAAAAAATTTATAAAGTGTTGAAATATAGCCACTTGTCATCATGTGCATGACATTCAGCGTAAATCAAACGTGTTTTACTACAAGAAAAGCTTAAAATCTGAAGATAACAGCTAAGATTGTTGCAACCGGTAGTCTTGAATAAAACATATTTTGTGCGGTCTTGGCTCCTGAATGATGTGAAACAATTACAAAAATCGCCCTTGAATACTCTAATAATGAGAAAAGTCAAGTTAAGTATTGGTAGGTTAATGTTTCAATCGTAAAAGTACTCCGTCATAAGGCCACAAGTGGCCCACCGGGACCATCCGACCGCCGTGTCATCCTCAGTTGAGGATGGGGATAGGCGGGCCGTGTAGTCAGCACACCGCTCTCCCGGTCGTTATGACGTTTTTCTTTCAGCGGAGCCGTTACTATTCGATCGAGTAGCTCCTCAATTGTCATCACGAGGCTGCGTGCACCCAGAAAAATAGCAACAGCCCATGGCAGCTGGATGGTCACCCATCCAAGTGCCGGCCAGCGCTTAACTTCGGTGACATCATGGGAACCGGTGTATCCACTGGGGCAAGCCCGTTGCCTTCCAATCTTAAGGCAAAAGACTTATCAACTTCGGAATTAGGCCGAAAACGCGTTAACTCTCCAGGAATGTTACTACAATCTCCAATGGACGAGTGAAATAACTAGTCAGCAAGATGGGAGGACTGTACTGAATAAATGTGCAGCTTAAGTTCAATTTCTAATTATATTAAGAGTTTGAATACGATTATATCTAGAATTCGATACGTTCATACGCTTCAAAGTTTGATATCTTCTAGAAATTGTTACAGCTACTATTGGCTACTGAAACCGTATAGTTGTTTCAGTCTGAAATCTGGCTACCAGCGTAACCACTAATAACGTATTCATCTCATACCGTTGCAGTAAAAGAAATGGGGCACAGGTTACGCATAGTGGTGCAAGATGTTCGCCGATTCAGGCGTGAAAAGCGCTCAAGTCGAACTGGGATATTCCGAGGATCAAGTTCCAAAAGACCGTCTTCAGTCACGTTCTGATGTTTCTGTTACACTTGTGTCAATGTAGGGCTCTCTGAGCGACGTGTCTGAATGGACTCTCTCCTTATCGCTAGGAGGGATTACCGCGCTGTTGACATTTCTGTCGCACGACATTCGTGAGACATACTTACATAGATAGGAATCTGTGGAGCCAATACAGAGAGAAGACGCCGGTTTCTCATTCACGGTAGAGCTGTTACGGCAGACGAGGAAAATCTATTTCAATGAAAGTTCGCCTGCATTCCCCCAGCTTTTTTAGGATGTGTAGCACAGAATACTTTAGGTACCACTCGTATTTTCCATATTTTCTACACAATTTATGAATAGTGGGGTGTACTCTAATTTTTCAGATTTTTTCATCGTGCTCATTTCGCGAGACGTAAGTGGGACGAATTAATTGGTTGCTAGACTCGAAGTTTCAGCAGTAACCTTTTTCGCCATACGCAGTGCCCCTTTTGTTGGGGCTGGAATAAAATGTTGTTGAGCATCTTCGTAACGATACCACGCTTACTGATGCGAACATGACAAAATATGTTGCTCTTCGTAGATGCTTTTCTTCGTCTTCTGTTAATACTTTATACTAAGTACCAGACTGATGAGCAATACTTAAGAATCTCTTGAAAGAATATTTTGTAAGCCATATCTTTCTTGGATGAATTACATTTTCTTAAAATCCCTCCAGTCAATTTATGTCTGGAATCTTCTTATCGTACGGTTTATCTCATGTTATCCCGCCCTTCAGCATTCCCGACAGTTACTTCTAGGTATTCTTTGGCTGCTTTTTTTCCAGAGATTTTACGCCAATAACGTAATCCTACAGTAATGGATTTTCTCCCAAGTTTACATGCAATACCTTACGTTTAGGGTCTACTGACGGTCCGCCCACCTGTTGTCAATTCTCCACACATCTTTCTGCATTTCGCTGCAGCTCTCTGGTGTCGGAACCTTCATGTAGGGAAGTTCCGTCTTCAGTAAGCCTCAAACAGCTTCCGAACTTATGTATACGAGATCATTTATACATTGATCACCCAGAACGTTATGACCACCTACCATAGACGCTACGTGTACCTTTGGCACGGATAACAGCGGCGACCGTCGTTACGTGGAAGCAATGGGGCCTTGGTAGGTAGCTGGAAGGAGTTGGCACCACACCTGCACACACAAGTCAACTAAATACCGTAAATTTCGTGGAGTTGTGGGGAGATGAGCTCTGACGTCACGTTCAATAACATCCCAGATATGCTGGAACAGGATCAGATTTGGGGTGTTCCGGGGTCAGCACATAAATTGAAACTTGCCACTGTGTTGCTCGAACCACTCCACCATACTCCTGAAGTTCTGATGTTTCGCACTATCTTGCTCAAAAATCCACTGTCGTTGGAAACACGAGCGTCATGAAGTGATGTACGCGGTATGCCACCGGCGTACGATACAGCTTGGCCGCTCGGTGACTTGTACCCATGGAGTACCCATGGATGCCCACGTGGATCTTCCCCTGAGCATAATGGAGCCGCCGCCAACTTATGTTCATGTCACAGTACAAGTGTCAAGGAGCTGTTTGCCTGGAAGACGAAGGATGCACGCCCTCTCATCGGCACGATGAAGAAGGTTTTGGGGTTCATCAGACGATGCAACGCTCTGCAACTTCATCAACGTCAAGTACCGGTGGTTACGTTCTTATTTCTGTCGTAGTAACTGATGTCGTGATTTTAACATTGGCATAAGAATGGCTCATCGGTTGGGGAGGACCGTAGTTCGGTGCACTGTGTATACAGACACACTTGTATTCTCCCCAGCATTAATGTGTGACGTTAGTTCCGCAACAGTTCGCCGCCTGTCCTGCTCCAGCTGTCTGCCCAGCCTAAGATGTCGGACGTCTGTAATGAGCGGTGGCCATCCAACCCCAACGTGTATGGACGTGGTTTCACCTCTGCTTCCCCACGTGTCGAAGACACTCACCACAGCATCCCTCAAACACCCGACAGATCGTGCAGTTTCCAAAATACTTGTGCCGAACCTCCAGGCCATCACCATCTGCTCTTGGCCCAATTCAGATAGATGACGCCCTATCACCATACTACACCTATACATCACGATCACTGATACTACGTAGTCATTTCTCTCCAGGCGACACTGATATCGGCTGGAGGGGTTTACATAGATTGTAGGTCGGTGGTCATAACGTTCTGGCTGATCAATGTATGTGTTCTCACGCAGTAATAGCAATCAAGTCATAATCCAGACTCGGGGGCGATTGATATGTCAATGTGAAGTAAAGCAGCTGGACGAAACTGGGATAATACACATTAAGAATTGCTACAGTTTAGGAAAAATTTGTGGCGCATCTTGACTAGAAGAAGGAATTGGTTTGCAGGGCAGATTCTGAGGCACCAAGGGATCAAAAATTTAGTATTGTAAGGCAGCGTGGAGCGTAAAAATCGTAGAGGGAGAAAAAAAATGGTTCAAATGGCTCTGAGCACTATGGGACTTAGCATCTGTGGTCATCAGTCCCCTAGAACTTAGAACTACTTAAACTTAACTAACCTAAGGAGATCACACACATACATGCCCGAGGCACGATTCGAACCTGCGACTGTAGAGGGAGACCAAGAGCTGAATACACTAAACAGATTCAGAAGGATATAGGTTGAAGTAGGTACTGGGAGATGTACAAGCTTGCACAGGATAGAGTAGCATGGAGAGCTGCATCAAACCAGTCCCTGGGCTGAAAACCACAACAACAACAGTGTAGCACAGATAATAACTGAAATAAATATGCAATCAGATGATCAGAAATGACTCGTTAGTAAAAAAACAATTTCACTGAAGTCACTGTAACTTATGATGATGTCTCGAACTAACAAAAGGTCTAATATGTTTCTTAATAGGGTGTGTGATTACCGCGGCAATGCATGTTCCGCAACGTGCTACAACGCTGACCACAAGGTTGGTAAGGCGTTCTTTTGGTTTTTGTTGTTGTTGTGGTCTTCAGTCCAGAGACTGGTGTGATGCAACTCTTCCTGCTACTCCATCCTGTGCAAGCTTCCTCATCTCGAAATACCTATTACAACCTACATCCTTCTGAATCTGCTTAGTTTAATCATCTCTTGGTCTCCCTCTACGACTTTTACCCTCCACGCTTCTCCTCTATATCATATTGGTGATTCCTTGGTGCCTCAGAAAGTGCCCTACCAACCGACCTCTTCTTCTGGTCAAGTTGTGGCACAAATTTCCCTTCTCCCCAATTTTACAGTGCCACATCACTAGTTAGGTGATCGACCCATCTAATCTTCAACATCCGTCTGTAGCAGCACATTTTGAAGGCTTCTATTCTCTTCTTGTGTAAACCATTAATAGTCCATATTTCACGTCCATAAATGGCTACACTCCATACAAATACTTTCAGAAACGACTTCCAGACACTTAAATGTACAGCCGATGTTAACAAATTTCTCTTCTTTAGAAATGATGTCCTTTCCCATTGCCAGTCTACATTTTATATCCTCTCTACTTCGATCATCATCAGTTACTTTGCTCCCCAAATAGCAAAACTCATGTACTACTTTTTAAGTATGTCATTTCCTAATCTAATACTCGCAGCATCACCTGATTTCATTCGACTACATTCCATTATCCTCGTTTTGCTTTTGTTGATGTTCATCTTATATCTTCCTTTCAAGACACTGTGCATTCCGTTCAGCTGCTCTTCCAGGTCCTTCGCTGTCTCTGACAGAATTGCAATGTCATCGGCGATTCTCAAAGTTTTTTTTCTTCTCCATGGATTTTAATTCCTACACCGAATTTTCTTTTGTTTCCTTTACTGATTGCTCAGTATACAGACTGAATAACATCAGACATAGGCTACAGCCATGTCTCACTCCCTTCCCAACCACTGCTTTCCCTTCATGCCCCTCGACTCTTACAACTGCCATTTGGCTTCTGTACAAATTGTAAATAGCCTTTCGATTCCTGTATTTTCCCTTCCCGCCCTCAGAATTTGAAATAGATTATTCCAGTCAACATTGTCAAAAACCTTCTCTAAGTATACAAATGCTAGAAACGTAGGTTTGCCTTTCCTTAGTATTTCTTCTAAGATAAGTTGTGGAATCAGTATTGCCTCACGTGTTCCAACATTTCTACGGAATCCAAACTGAACTTCCATGAAGTCGGCTTCTACTAGTCTTTCCATTCGTCTGCAAGGAATTAGAGTTAGAATTTTGCAGCTGTGACATATTAAACCGATAGTTCGGTAATTCTCACACCAGTCAACACATAGTTCCTTTGGGATTGGAATATTTATATTCTTCCTGAAGTCTGAGGGTGTTTCGTCACTCTCATACATCATGCTCACCAGATCGCATTGTTGGCGCTGGCTCTCCCAAGGCTATCAGTAGTTCTAATGGAATGTTGTCTACTCCCGGGGTCTTGTTTCGAGTTAGGTCTTTCAGTGCTCTGTCAAACTCTTCACGCAGTATCCTATCTCCTATTTCGTCTTCATCTACATCCTCTTCCATTTCTACATTATGGTCCTCAAGAACATCGCCCTTGTCTAGACCGTCTATATACTACTTGCACTTTCCTGCTTTCCATTGTTTGCTTAGAACTGGTTTTCCATCTGAGCTCTTGGTATTCGTACAAGTGGTTCTCTTTTCTTCAAACGTCTCTTTAATTTTCCTGTAGGCAGTATCTACCTTACCCTAGTGATATATGCCTCGGCATCCTTACATTTGTCCTCTAACCATCCCTGCTTAGCCAATTTGCACTTCCTGTCGATCTCATTTTTAAGATGTTTGTATTCCTTTTTGCCTATTTCATTTACTACATTTTCATATTTTCTCCTTTGGTCAGTTACATTCAATATTTCTTCTGTTACCCAAGGATTTCTACTAACCCTCGTCTTTGTACCTACTTGATCCTCTGATGCCCTCACTATTTCATCTCTCAAAAATACCCATTTTTCCTTCTACTGTATTTTTGCCCCGTTCCCTAAAGCTCTCCCTGAATCTCTGTGAAACCTCTAGTTCCGTCAGTTTATCAAGGTCCCATCTCCATAATTCCACACTTTTCTGCAGTTTCTACAATTGTAATCTACAGTTCATGACCAATAGATTGTAGTCAGAGTGCACATCTGCTACTGGTAATGTCTTACTACTTAAGACCTGGTTCCTAAATCTCAGTCATGCCATTATATAATGTGAGACCTTCCAGTATCTCCAGGCCTCTTCCATGTATACAGCCTTCTTTCATGATTCTAGAACCAAGTATTAGCAATGAATTAGTGCAAAATTGTACCATTCGGCTTCCTCTTCCATTCCTTACCCCCGTTCCATATTCACCTAATACATTTCTTCTCTTCCTTTTCCTACTATCGAGTTCCAGTCCCCCAATACTATTAAATTTTCATCTCACTTCAATATCTGAATAATTTTTTTTGTCTCATCATACATTTCATCAACCTCTTCGTCATCTGCGGAGCTAGTTGGCATATAAACTTGTACAACTGTGGTAGGCGATGGCCTCTTGTCTATCTTGGCTACAATAATACGTTCAGTATGCTGTTTGTAGTATCTCACCCGCACCCCCATTATTTTTTTTATCATTAAAACTACTCCTGCATTGCCCCTATTTGATTTTGTATTTATAACCCTGTGTTCACCTGACCAGAAGTCTTGTTTCTCCTGCCACAGAGCTTCACTAATCCCTACTACATCTAACTTTAACCTATCCATTTCCCTTTTCAAATTTTCTAACCTACCTGCTTGATTAACGGATCTGTCATTCCACTCTTCGATCTATAGAACGCCGGTTTTCTTTGTCCTGATAACGACGTCTTCCTGAGTAGTCTTCGGCCGCAGATCCGAAAGAGGTACTATTCTCTGGAATATTTTCCCAAAGAGGACACCATCATCATTTTACCATACATTAAAGCTGCATGTCCTCGGAAAAAAAATTATGTAGTTTCCCCTTGGTTTCAGCCGTTCGCAGTACCAGCACAGTGCGGTTGACAACAGATGGATGGTCGTTGCTGTGTCTGGACGAGCTGCAGTACGTCTCCTCATCGCATCTCACAGGTGCTCGGCACGGTTGAAGTCAAGGTTACGGACAGACCAGTAAACTCGCCGAATATCGTCTCATTCGAAAACCTCCTCCAGTTGTCCAGTACGATGTGGTCGCACATTGTCATCCATAAAAATGAAGTCGGGTCCGAATGCCACCTTGAATAGACGCACATGAGTAAGGAGTTTAGCGTCACTGTAACGTTGATTAGTGAGTGTGCTGTGTTCAACGACTCACAAGTCCCTATTCTCATGGAACGTTACACTCCCCTACACCGTAACACCTGGATCACCAGAATCACGTTCAGCAAAGCTAAACGTACCCTCAATTCACTCAGAAACATTGTCGAAGATGATATGGTGGTCTAGGTGTTGCGGTATAGGCGTGGCACTACTAATCTGAAAACTTCTCAACATGGTACTTTCACCAGGAAACTTCAGATACTGTGCTAGCAACAACATACAGAGAGAACAGGAAATTGGTTTCCTGAGAGGAATGTGACACTGTTTGTACGGACTTCGAATATTCAGAATGAGCTAACATTACAAGCACAAAAAAATTCGAAAAAGTTCTATAAATGGCAAATTCAACTACGCCATCCGCTACTATTCACTCACTGTACAGTGTTGCTCCCTCGTCTGGAAAAACTGCAGCCGTTGATTAAACGGTTCTCATTGGAGCCCAGCAGAAGAACTTACATGAAGATTCTGTCATTGGTCCTCTGTACGGAAGGACTGGAGGATCAGGTCATGTTTTCATATCCTCTTCATTATGATGAGCTTCTAAGTTAGCCCTGACGTCGAAGTCTAGCGATCATCGAGGACTTTACTGGGGCTTCATACAGAGGACATGGACGAGTTCTCTGGCCTTTTGTCATCTTCATGGTATTAATCCTTGACCACGAAGAAAATTACTATACGGCGTTTTAGTAAAATATTATATAAATTTATTTTCTTTTGTTCAGTGATAAAGTGTTTCAAGTAGTGATCCTGAGTACCGTCCTGTTGATACGGGAACAGCCTATCCTTTGGCTTTTCGGCACCACGACTGTTGCGCAGGATCAATAGTTGGCTCTGAGCGCTATGGGACTTAACATCTGTGGTCATCTGTCCCCTAGAACTTAGAACTACTTAAACCTAAGAAACCGAAGGACAGCACACAAATCCATGCCCTAGACAGGATTCGAACCTGCGACCGTAGCGGTCGTTAAGTTCCAGACTGAAGCCCCTAGAACCGCTCGGCCACACCGGCCGGCGGATCAATGGTACAAGGCCTGTAGTGTCTAGCATCGCTGAGTTGTATTGTTGTTTACGAATGTCACGAGGAATATTTCTGAATCACAGTCCGTCTTCTTGACGTCACCATACAGCGAAACATATCCTCCAAGCCCTATTAAAGCATTCCGAGAGGATTGTAGACCGGAAGACTTTTCCAAGATCAGAGATCATCACCTCCTGCCTCAACATTAACTGTTCTAGAAGGAATTTTGTGGCACTTCAGCAGTCGGCACAGTTATGGCTGCAGAGTAGAGGGTGAGGCAGTCAGTAGAATTACACATGAATTCCCATTTGTTGACTCTGGCGACTTCCCGAAGAGGTTGATTACTATTCGGTGGATGACACTCCTGCAGGCGGGAATATTACCAGTTGTCCTCGAAGTAATTGCAGCACATGCTTCAGCGACTGGCAGTTGCTCACATGGCGTTTAAGGGAATGGCAGGACCTGGACAGTGATATCTGCGTCTCATTCTGTTTAGAATTTGCAAAAAATTCCAGATGAGTAATCGTTGAAGCACCGCGGAGATATTGCAGGATAGCTGTCCGTAGATGAGCTGGGATAACGAACAACTACTTCCTCTCCATTGGCTCATAGTTCCTCTTATAAAAATTCGGTTTATTAAGTGGACGACTAAGAACGTAGGGCTCCAATTAAAAAGGATGTAACACAGGGATATAGTCTTTCAACGCCACTGTTCAATATGTAACTCGAAGAAGCAATGATGGAAATAAGAGAAAGCTTCAGGAGTGGAATTAAAATTCGAGGTGGATGGACATGTGATACGAGTCGCTGATGAAATTGCTATCCTGAGTGGAAGTCAAGAGGAATCACATGATCCTCTAAATGGAATGAACAGTGTGATGAGTACAGAATACGGGTTGAGAGTAAATCTAAGAAAGACGAAAGCAATGAGAGTAGCAGAAATGAGAACTGCGAGTATCTTAAAATCATAACTGATGATCACGAAGTAGATGTAGTTACGGAATTCTCCTACCTAGGTAGTAAAATAACCTGTGACATACGGAGCAAGAAGGACATCAAAAGCAGACTAGCACTGGCAAAAAGGGCATTCCTGGGCAAGAAAAGTCTACTAGTATCAAACATAGGCCTTAATTTGAGAAAGAACTTTCTGAGAATGTTCGTTTGGATCACAAAAGACTATGGTAAAGCTGGAACAGAAGAGAATCGAAGCATTGGAGATGTCATGCTAGAGACGAGAGGCTGACTGATGAAGTGAGAAATTAAGAGGTTCTGCACAGAATCGTAGTGGTAAGGAATATGTTGAAAACACTGACAAGGAGACGGGACAGAATGATAGGACATCTCTGAAGGCCGCAGGGAACGACTTCCACGGTACTAGAGGGAGTTGGAGAGGGTAAAGTGTGTAGAGGAAGACACAGATTGTAATATGTCCAGCAAATAGTTGAGGAAGTAGGTTGCAAGATCAATGAAAGAATTGGCACAGGAGAGAAATTCGTCGCGGGTCGCATGCCGCATCAGGGATCGGCAGCAGCTCTCCTTCCCCTTCAGGTCCTTCCCCTTCAGGCAAAGCTGAACGACCGTTGGGGACGGTAGCCCTCTTTTGGTCATTCGTTTCAGTTGCGGCAGATGGTGAACATGGATCCAGTGATGATGCTCGCAGTGTGGTAGCTTCGTGGGCAACAGGGATAAGGCATTGTATCATTTATGTGTCTGGTCCATTCTTTTACTGGATATTGATGGTTAAATTTTTGTGTCGACCACCGTATGTAGTGTTTCTTAGTGTTAAATTCAGCAGTTAGGATTTTCGGTTTTTAGGTGCGAGCATGCTGCTCCCGCCAACCGTTAGAACGAAGTCAGTATAGTCTTTTGGTGCCTTAAGCACATTTGATCTTAGTACTTAATGTTCGCAGTTTTGATAAAGATTTGAGACTTTTAATAGTAAATTTGGCGTCACCTGTTGTCTGAAGTAGCCATGTTATCGTAATTTGAATATCCAAGATGATTCACGGTAAACGTGTGCAACAATTTAGGAAAACGGTGTGATCTGTGTGAAATATTTGAGAAATAACAGCGTTTGAATTAATGTGCTATTTAACGGACTTCTCTACAGTTGGTCGTGGTCTCCTACCTGTCCACATGGTCAACTGCAGAAGAAGATTTGACCGCCAGCACCATAATTTTAGTAAGCATAGGTAAATCTTGTGAAATTCTGCATTTAATTTAAACCAAGGAAGATACTTGAGGGTGGGTAAAGCATGGAACATGCGGATCGTTACTGAGGAATCTCTGATGAGTTACATGTGAGGGACGATTTGTTTGACTGATCACAAAATATTGCTTCTGTAGTTGGACCATTGCACAATATGGGGAGTAGCTCACAACTGGCCCACCTCTTGCTTTCGCAACAGACAGCAAAAGGTCATTATTCACAGTGTTGAGAATAACTGTGATGTGATGGGTGCCCCAGCGATGCTGTTCCATGTTTATATAAATGATATGCCCTCTAGTATTACAGGTAACTCTAAAATATTTCTCTTTCCTGATAACATTAGCTTGCTAGTAGAGAATGTTGTGTGCAAAACTACCTTGGTTTCAAATAGTATGGTTCATGACCTAAGTTCATGGCTTGTAGAAAATAAACTAACGCCAAATCACAGTAAGACTCAGTTTTTACAATTTCTAACACACCGTTCAACAAAACCTGGCTTTCAGTTTCACAGAATGGGTATATATTTAGTGAAACTGAACAGCTCAAATTTATAGATGTTGAGATAGATAGTAAATATCTTGGAAAGCCTGCGTTCGGGATCTTGTTCAAAGACTTAATACTGCCATTTCTACTATTCTAACGATATCTGAAGTAAGTGACTGTTCGACACGAAATTTAGTCTAATTTGATAATTTCCATTCACTTATATCGTATGGTATTACATTTTGGGGTAAATCTTCCCATTCTAAAAGAACGTTTTTGGCCCAAAAACGGGCGGTTCGGGCAGTATGTGGTGTAAGTTCACTAATCTCTTGTCGATCCTCGTTCAAGAGTCTGGGTATTTCAACACTGGCCTCTCATTGCCAATATTCCTTACTGTCACTTGTTAAAAATATTACATCCTTCCCAAGAATAAGGAGGTTTCACTCAGTTAATACGCGGCAGAAATCAAACCTGCATTTGGATCGGACTTACTGAACCCTCGTGCGGAAAGATATGCAGTATACTGCTACCTCTGTATCTACATGTCTACATGACTATCTACATGTCTACATGACTACTCTGCAATTCACTTGGCAGAGGGTTCATCGAACCACAATCATACTATCTCTCTACTATTCCACTCCCGAACAGCGAGCGGGAAAAACGAACACCTAAACCTTTCTGTTCGAGCTCTGATTTCTCTTATTTTATTTTGATGATTATTCCTACCTATGTAGGTTGGGCTCAACAAAATATTTTAGCATTCGGAAGAGAAAGCTGGTGACTGAAATTTCGTAAAAAGGTCTCGCCGCGACGAAAAACGTCTATGCTTTAATGACTTCCATCCCAACTCGTGTATCATATCTGCCACACTCTCTCCCCTATAACGTGATAATACAAAACGAGCTGCCCTTTTTTGCACCCTTTCGATGTCCTCCGTCAATCCCTCAGTTTTCAATAAGCTACCACTACAATTCAAAAATGTTAACAGTAATCAACGAGCGTTCAAATGGAACTTGAAGATTTTCAAATGGTTCAAACGGCTCTAAGCACTATTGGACTTAAGGGGACACAGTCGCGAACAGGCTAAAAAAATCTAATTTTTTAAAATCATTATCTATGCTCCAATTATTCGGCTACAAAATGACGTTTGTTTCATACAAATCTGATTATTAGATTCGGAGCTATTAATTCTTCGTGAAGCATGGTAACTAGCGCCACGTCCAGTTTTGCTATGTCTTGCGCAGTAGTCAGCATTGACTATAGTAAAACAATCATTTATGTTCCAAGGATATTAATACTCTTTATTTGGGTTGCAAAAGATAATTGTTATTCTGATGATTGTCGACTATCGTTTGTCAGTTTCTTCATCCTAGTTATTTACGTTTTGGTGATACAAACGTAATAATTTTGTGAAACGTTGTAACACAATGGGTAGAATAAGGAAGTTTGGATGCAAGTCTAAGATTCGTGGAAATAAATATCTAAAAATAAACCGTGAAACTGTTAGTTTTGAACAGAGGGCAGAAAATGATATTGAAAGTGAAGTCAGTGCGAGTGTCAGTGCTTCAAGCAAGAAGCTTCTAGGTGCTGCCGGTTTTCCAAGTACCTCTCAAATGCGTGACAATGCAGTATGTGGTATGAAAAGTGTATCTGTTCTGACACAAACATTCTGACCTACGTGAGGTTATTACATGAACTTATGGAAAAACACACAAATTGTAAAAACTGTGGTGGAAACGTTACTTTGCACGAAGATGTGGTGAAAACCAAGGGAATTGTTTGTAATTTAGTGTTGACATGTTTGGAATGTAGCTGTACTGCCCATACAATGTCATCCCACGTAACAAGAAGCAGATTATATGAAAACAATATAAGATTAGTGTAATAAGATTAGTGTATGCACTTAGATCTATTGGAAAAGGGCGAGGTGCAGCTGCTGTTCTTTGTGCAGTGATTCCTCCACCTCCAAGAAAGTTTGATGTTTATTGTTGTCACCGCCAGACACCACACTTGCTAGGTGGTAGCCTTAGATCTATTGGAAAAGGGCGAGGTGCAGTTGCTGTTCTTTGTGCAGTGATTCCTCCACCTCCAAGAAAGTTTGATGTTTATTGTTGTCACCGCCAGACACCACACTTGCTAGGTGGTAGCCTTAAATCAGCCGCGGTCCGTTAGTATACGTCGGACCCGCGTGTCGCCACTATCAGTGACTGCAGACCAAGCGCCGCCTTACGGCAGGTCTAGAGAGACTTCCTAGCACTCGCCCAGTTGTACAGCCGACTTTGCTAGCTATGGTTCACTGACATCTACGACCTAGCAAGGCGCCAGTATCCGTACTATTGATATCGTGAATCATGTACCATAAAGAGCGACGTTCGTTATTAATGGATTAAGGTTAAGTATTCCATCAGCTACTTCCGTTTTTCTCAATTCTAATTCCCTTGTCATGTTCCAGACCTCACGCCAGCCTGCGTGAGCTAAAGGCGTGCATTTCGGCCTCCTCTACTAACACGGTTGGCTCTCCTGCCAACCAAAACAGTTTACAAGAAGACTATTGGTGCATTTTTAGCTGAGGTAAGTGAATCTACAATGTTGAAAGCAGCCAAAGAACCAGTTCTGTTGAATGATACGAAATATGACCCAAGGCTAATTTCTGCTGGTTTTGATGGCAGTTGGAAGAAACGTGGCATACATCCCTAAATGGCATTGTGTCAGCAACTTCGTTTGATACTGGGAGGTTTCTGGGTATTGAAATTATTACTAAGTTCTGTGACATCTGTAGCAAAAATCCCACTATACAACATGTGTGCAAAAAGGACTATCATGGTTCTAGTGGAGGCATGGAAGTGGTTGGCGTTGCTAACATTTTCAAAGTGTCTGTGCAGTCAAGAGGTATCCTCTAAACAGACTATCTTGGGAACGGGGACAGCAAGGCTTATCAGAAAGTGGTAGGAGATAATCTTATGGGCCTAGAGTCAAAATCAATAAACTGAAATGTATGGGACATGTACAGAAAAGAATGGGCTCACGACTTCTAAAGATATGTAGGGAAAAAAAGTTAGGTGGTAAAGGGGGCCTGACAAAGGCTGAAATAGACAAGATCCAGACTTATTATTGTGTGGCCATTAGAAATAACTGCAACAATGTAGAAGCAATGAGGAGAGCCTTCTGGACTATATTCTTTCATAAAATTTCAACAGATGAGGAACCGCAACATAACCTTTGCACATGGGGACCTGACAGCTGGTGCAAATTCAACAATCCAGCTATATCTCCCAGCTATAAGCACAAACATTCAATTCCAGTAAAAATCCTGCTAGCTGTGAAACCCATTTTCACAGACCTTAGCCAACAAGAGCTCTTGAAAATGTGTCGCCATGGAAAAACTCAAAATCTAAATGAAAGTTTGAATTCTCTCATTGGGACAATGCTACAGAAAATTGTTTTCGTTAGAAAAGAAACACTAAAATTTGGTGTTCATGATGCAGTGATGTGCTTCAATGCTGGTGTGCCAAAGAAGACTGACGTATTAAGACTCTTGGGAACAAAAGATGGTATCAATACTGGAAGGGGACTGAAAAAGATTGACATGGACCGTACCTGTTATGCTGATATTTCTGCAGGAAATGCTACCAAGGAGGCCAGGATAGCCAGAAGACCAAAGAAAAGAAGAAAAGAAGATAAAGATCAAGAAGCTGAGCCACAGTATTTCCCTGCAATGTTTTAAAAATGTGTCTGTATGACATTGTTCGTTACATTCTTGCATGTAAAACTTTAATACCATTTTTCTCAAAACTACATTTTTTGACCTTCTGGTACACTTTTCTCAAAAACTGTGACTGCTACAGACATCAGACTTACAGTATCTCTTGTTAATACAACGATGATTAATTATATAAAAAATAGACGAGAAGTGATAAAAAGAACAGATTTACAAACTCCAAGGTGTTTAGATAAGTTTTAATTTTTTGTCTTCTAGAACAAAAATTTATTACTCATGAAATATATAAAATACATTAACCATTTTTATGTGATTTGAGAATGATGTTTCAGCTGTACACTGTAAAAGTTTCAGGTCTTTATCTCCATTAGTTACTTCAGAAAGTGTACCTGACGTTTGCTCGTTTTAGCATTGATTCCTTATGGGAGTTCCCTCGCGACTGTGTCCCCTTAACATCTGAGGTCATCAGCCCCCTAGACTTAGAGCTACTTAAACCTAACTAACCTAAGGACATCACACACATCCATGCCCGAGGCAGGATTCGAACATGTAACCGTAGCAGCAGCGCGGTTCCGGACTGACGCGCGTAGAACCGCTCGGCCACAACCGCCGGTGAGAAGAGTTTCGTCATGGGTCACTCCTTCCATTATGTCGAACAGTTCCTTGAAAAATTAAGCTGATTCTTGTTGTATTGTTGATTGAGTTTACATAAACTTGGCTCGACTTTTTTGAGGTTCATAAACATTTTATTTTTATCTGTTATTACTTTTATGTTGTAAATCATATCTTTGGAGATTTGCTCCTCGTTTTGATCCTACGGAACTTGACGAGTAAATAAAATAAAAAAATAAAACCGTACGTGTTGTTGATTAAAATTGTTACCGAAGTGGCGATGGCCATCAAAAACTGCAAGACGTTACATTGTCTTGTTGAAATTCAAACTAGGAACTAACGTCAGCGCGTGTGAAGCAGTCAGTTGGATGTATCACCTTATAATGTGTCTGTGTTACTCTTAACATTGACTTTCTGTTTAGGAGAAGATTGATTCCCCACCACAATAAATTTCATTCTGAATAGCATGACATGGCCATTCTATTGGGTTGACGGGGGATGAAAATATGTGTTTGAATTTCACATCGTAATCCCAGTATAGCAACATTGACACCACCAATATCCAAGTGCATATCGTATTTAAGAGACCAGTGGATTAGGACGAACGTGCCATTAGCGCGTGGTTATTGTTGACGATTACATCTCCTTACTTTCATCTTTTTTTTTTTTTTTTTTTTTTTTTTGAGTGATCAGTCTTCTGACTGGTTTGTTGCTTCCCGCCACAAATTCCCCTCCTGTGTCAACCTCTTCATCTCAGAGTAGCACTTGCGACCTACGACCTCAATTATTTGTTGGATGTATTCCAATCTCTGTCTTCCTCTATACTCTTTCCGCAATACAACTCCCTCTAGTACCCTGGAAGTCATTCCCTGAGGTCTCAACAGATGTCCTATCATCGTGTTCCTTCTCCGGGTGAGTGTTTTCCACATATTCCTTTCTTCTCTGATTCTGCGCAGAACCTCCTCATTCCTTCCCTTATCAATCTACTTAATTTTCAACATTCGTCTGTAACACGACATCTCAGATGCTTCGATTTTCCTCTGTTACAGATTTCCCACAGTCCATGTTTTAATACCATTCATTCTCAGAAGTTTCTTCCTCAAATTATGTTTGAAACTAGTAGATTTATCTCAGCCGGAATTCCCCTTTTCTTAGTGCTAGCCTACATTTGATGTCCTCCTTTATCTGTCCGTCATTAATTATTTTGTTGCCTATGCAGTATAATTCCTTACCTTCATCTACTTCGTGAGCATGAAACCTGTTGTAAAGTTTCTCGCTGTTCTCATATCTACTACTTCTTATTAATTTCATCTTTCTTCAGTTTGCACTCAATCCATGTTCTGTACTCATTAGACAGTTCATTCCATTCAGCATGTATGTAGTTCCTGTTCACTTTCATTCTGTACGTAATTTGTAATAAAAATTTAGCCATAAGAGGAAAACCTTTCTCATGACGTGAAGTCATCAGGACCGCAATAACCGTCAATTTTACTGCGCCTGTGTTGATTTTAAACCTAACGATGAGCGTAAAAAAGGTACTACAAAAATCTAATGAAACAAAAACAAAATGGATCGTGTCAGAATAAGTGGTTTAAAATGCTAGCTTCCTACTTTCCGTTGTCACTTGTACTAATATAAATTTTATTTGATAAATAACTGTTTCGCGCTATCCACTCATTTTAAATTCCCCGGTGCAGGGATCATAGTACATCCTGTCCATGATCTGCAAGGAATTTAAGTTACGGAAGCCAAGCGTACATGATTTAACAGAAAACCAAAATAAACAGAAAGTAAGATTTTTAATTATTCTGTAAGGTGCAGGCACTTCTTCAGATTTCAGAAGAGGACTGCAGTCTGAACTAGATTCAGACGGTTTTCAGGCAGCTTAGTTCTATCGACGTCCTTAACAAGCCATTTTATCCACACAGCTTCCGTTTAAGGTACAGAAGCAGGTCAGCAGGTAGTCCAGTAGACACAGTGTATCAGGTCACGTGTGCAGTGAGCACCACACAGAGGTGAGGGAACCGTTCTTGTAGTTTTCAGAATGGCATTCAGCTCTCCATACTGGTACTTGCGAGTTAAGTAGGTTGGCGAGGGCTGTGGGAGCCTGTCAGAGTCGATGGTGACTACACGAAGAAAGATAGCGTGCATGAGAAATTTTCGTTGTTCTAAGAAGCTGCATTAGTACCAGCGGCTCACCTTCATCTGGTTACGTGGTCTCGCGTTGTACCATGGCGTCCATGTACCACAGCTGTGGTCAGGCATCGCTCTCCAGACACATGACGTCCGCTGACCTGGGGGGGGGGGGGGGGGGGGGCGTTGTCCAGCTAGTAGCGTGGCTGCACGACATTGCTGAGATGGCAGCCGGCGGTCTAGGCCCTCGCGTCCAAGTTGGTACTGGTAAGTGAAACGTGCAGCACTGGGCGGCTAGAGCCAATGCGTTATATCTCCCCAAAACTCAGGACCTCAGCCTACAAGTTAAGAGGGTTGAGGACAACAGCGGCTTTCCAACGGAGGGCGGAGTGGCTGGTGGTTGTGGTAGATGATTTCAATCCCCAGAAGGGGCCCAGTGACTCTTTGGCTGGCTGGTGACGAAGGAGGGACCATAGGTTGGCGTAATGATGCGCTGATGGGTCATTTTGAGAACCTCGCGACACGTAGACATAGCATGCGCCGCATTCTGCAAGAAGACTATGTTGTCAGCTCTGTGCGTTTTGGAAAGTTAATTGTATATGTGTGTCCCAAATTTCGCTGCCGTCACAGTGAGACACAGCAGTTCAAAGGGGGCCAGAACTCACTACTATACGACATTGACCCCTTAGCTAGTCTGCAGTTATCTTGGACCTCTTGCCCAGCAGACAATCCCAAGTCGCAGGAAAAAAAAGACAGGTGACTCCAGTATATAGAAAGGTTAAAAGGATGGAGCCGCTAAATTACAGACCAATATCCCGAACTTGGGTAACTTGGGTTTGCTGCAGAATCCTTGAATATATTTTCGGTTCGAATATAATAAAATTTATTGAGACTCACAACCTTATATCCTCGAATCAGCGTGACTTTAGAAACCATCGCTCTTGTGAAACTAAGCTTGCCCGTTTCTCACATGATATACTGAGTACTATGGATGAAGGGCAATAGGCAGATTCCATATTTGTAGATTTCCGGAAAGCATTTGACACGGTGCTACTTACAGGCTGTGACGAAGGTACGAGCATATGGAATAAGTTCGCAGATATCTGAGTGCTTCGAAGATTCCTCAAGTAATAGAAGACAGTATGCACGACGGCGAGTGTGCATCAGAGACAGGGGTACCGTAAGGTGTGCCAAAGGAGGTGTGACAGGACCGACGTTGGTCACCATTTACATCAATTATTTGGCAGACTGAGTGGGCAGCAATCTGCTGTTGTTTGGTGATGATGCTGTGGTATACGGTGAGGTGTCGAAGTTGAGCGGCTGCAGGAAGAAACAAGACGACTTAGACAAAGTTCGCAATTTCTGTGACGAATGGCTACATGTAAGATTCGGATGAGAAGGAAGAACTGTTGTGGTTGGCAGGAGAGCCAACACCGTGTTACTAGAGGAGGCCGAAATGCACGCGTTTCAGCTCACGCAGGCTGGCGTGAGGTGTGGAACAGGACAAGGAAATTAGAATTTAGAAAAAACGGACGTAGCTGGTGGAATACTTAACTTTAATTCATTAACGATGAACGTCGGTTTTGATGGTACATGATTCACAATACCAATAGTAACTGATAATGGCGGCTTGCTAGGTCGTAGCAAATGACGTAGCTGAAGGCTATGCTAAACTATCGTCTCGGCAAATGAGAACGTAAGTAGACAGTGAACCATCGCTAGCAAAGTCGGCTGTCCAACTGGGGCGAGTGCTAGGAAGTCTCTCTTGACCTGCCATGTGGCGGCGTTAGGTCTGCAGTCACTGATAGTGGCGACACGCGGGTCCGACGTATACCACCGGACCGCGGCCGATTTAAAGGCTACCACTTAGCAAGTGTGGTGTCTGGCGGTGACACCACAAGAACAATCCTGTAATGTTTGAATACAGTGTTACTAGCGTCCAGCTGGACACATTCAAGTCGTTTAACTATCTGGGCGCAACGTTGCAAAGCGATATGAAATGAAACAAACATGCAAGGACTGTGGAGGGAAATGCGAATGGTCGACTTCTGCTTATTGGGAGAATTTTGGAAAGAGTGGTTTACCTGTAGAGGTAGCATCATACAGGACGTTGGTGCGACGTATTCTTGACTGCTGCTCGAGTCTTTGGGATCCGTACCAAGTCGGACTGAAGGAAGACATTGAAGCAATTCAGATGCGATCTGTTAGACTTATTACTGGCAGTTTCGAGCAACACGTAAGGTATACAGAGATGCTTGAACAACTCAAAGGGGAATCCCTCAAGGGAAGGGGATATTCCTTTCGAGAAACACCATTAAGGAAATGTAGAAAGTTTGCATTTTAAGCTGACTGCCGAACAATTCTACTGTCGCCGACATACACTTCACGTAAGGACCAGGAGGATTAGATACGAGAAATTGGGTTCATACAAAGGCCTACAGTCAGTCGTTTCCCCCTCACTCTATCTGCGAATGAAACAGGGAAAGAAAGGACTAGTTCAAAAAATGGTTCAAATGGCTCGGAGCACTATGGGACTTAACTTATAAGGTCATCGGTCCCCTAGAACTTAGAACTCCTTAAACCTAACTAAACTAAGGACATCACACACACATCCATGCCTGAGGCAGGATTCGAACCTGCGACCAGAGCGGTCTCGCGGTTCCAGACTGTAGTGCCTAGAAAGGACTAGTAGTGGTATGGGGAACCCTCCTCCACGCACCATACAGTGGCTTGCGGAGTATCTATGTAGATGCTGGTGTAGATGTACATTGTCCAGGAAGCATGACTTCTGAACTCAACACCAGCCGTCCTTTGATGTACAAGCAATCTTTTTCTAGACAGTATTGTCCCTTGAGAAATGATTAGCTTCTTTCTGTGTCGTGCAGCAGGAATACTTGCACCTACTTGTCTAGCATAGATTATTCTTAGCCTGTGCTCTCTGGTTGCTTCTGTCAGAACGAAATTCCCATTTTGTACGTTGCTGTGTCCGTGGAGGAATGAATATTTAAGGAATAGCATACGCAGTACAGTGGGTGATCTTCTGGACGAGGAAGTGTGAGTGCAGAATGTGCATCCTGGCTGTCCGTACATTGTTGATATCGGCATTGTGCCCATGGCTGTGATGGAAGGAGCGATTTGTGTTGTCAGCTGCCACACCTACCCTCTGGTCTCTGTTCTGTAATTTGGTGTTGAGCAGAGTTTCATAAGAAAGCTGTTACTGGAACGACTACACGGCAGAATACCGGACTAACTTTGAGCTATACTGCTTGTATGGGCTCGAAGTTTTGTGGACATTCTTCATTAAATGGTGATGTCCCCCCCCCTACCCGCTCTCCTACCCCCTCCTCCCCAATTCTGTCTCTTTCCATTTACGTACGTTCTGTGCTCGCGATAAACGACAGAATTATTATTGGCAGAATACCTACAAGCCTACTAAGTCTCTTCTGGGTATTATGCCGCGTCATCGCTTATCCGGTAGGCTCGGACAGTTAACTTATGGAGACCAGAGTACTTTTGAGCTAGGTGTGTATACTTCCACATCCAGAAATGGCAAGGTACCATTGTTTTCAGTCTCATGTGTGAACTTCATATTTTTTGCAGGCTATTTAAGTGCTAGAGGAAGTGTCCCAATTCCGCTTCACCGTGAGGCCAGATAACGAATGTGTCGTCGACATATCGTAGCCAACAACTGGAACGTAACGGAGCAGAAGCCAAGGCCGTTTGCTCAAAGGCTTCCATGAAGATGTCTGCAGCTACAGGGGAGAGCGGGGAACCCATTGATACTCCATCTAACTGTTCGTAATATAAGCGATGAAAATAACATCAAAGAAGAATTATAGGAGCTACAACACACGTTTCATGCCAACGGCTATGATGACAACATCATAAGAAAGGTAGCTAAAACCAAAGGGAGCAGAACACGAGAAGAAGGCAAAGAAGAGGAGCTTCCACTGGCACACTTACCATATGTAAAAGGCGTCAGTGAACGGCTAGGAAACGTCCTCCACCGACGAGGTTTAAAACCGATTTCTCGAAGCAGTCACAGGATCCACGAAATGATAGGTTCCACCAAGGATGTAGTCAACAATCGTAACACTGCAGGTGTTAACGAACTATGGTGTGAGTGCGGAGCTACCTACATAGGAGGAACAGGGAGACCTGTCAGCTTACGAGTAGCAGAACACGAACTGTACGTACTATTACAACAACATAATAAATCGACGAATGCGGAAAGCCACCGTGACTGTGGACAACCTATCAGGTTCCAGGAAGCCCAAGTACTGGCGAAAGAATCGTGGATGAGGAAACGCAATATACGGGAGGCGATCGAAATAGTTAAGCAGCCTGACAACATCAACAGAGAATATGGCTACTAACTCCCGGCGTCCTGGCTGCCGGCCATCCCAGTCCATCGGGGCGCGAGCGGTCGCGAGGCAGAAGCTACACGGGACACGGACGTATCTGCACAAACAGTGTGGAGCAACTGACAGTCCACTTCCGCGCACACCAGGAGGAAAACTTGCCGACCAGAAGCGGAACGCTGATTGGCGGACAGCTACCAATCATTGACGGCACGAGCATCCATGAATAACCTCTTTCCTTCCATCTTCCCATACGTCATGACTAGTCAATCATATTAGAGGGCCAATTAAAAGTTTTACAACAATGACGTCAGACATCGATAGCCTGTAATAAATAGAAGAACCTATCCCCATGCAAAACCAGTCTTGCATTGAAGAAAGCCGTTGCAATTCGGCCAAAACGTCGGTTTTAGTTTATTATTGTTGTTAGTTGTTTAGCAATGACGCGTTATAATACCCAGAAGAATTTTAATCCCTATGACACCGGCCGGGGAAGCCTACGTTCTTGTATAGTACGTCTCACTTATATACAGCCACAGCTCTGCGAGAGCAATTTGCGTATTGATATTTTGGTTCGCCTGTTTTATTGGTTGAAGGAATGATTTTTTAAATTATTTCTCGTGTCCTATGCAAGTTACTATAAGAAAATGTACTTCAGGCCCAGCTGGTTCTGTAAGTGGGTTGTGCTCTGCTTAATGGAACATACTGTGTCGTTGCTGGCGAATTAGACTAATGTATTGACCTCAACAAATGTGGCTTTCATTAGCTCGTAATAAATTCATGCTAAAATTGTTGCATAATTGATTTTTTGTCTCGGCATTGCTGTCGCATGCCAAATTTAAGCAAATACAGTTTGCTTGCTTTAGTGTAAAAGGAAAGAAATAATACTTGTGACACACTAGTTAAACTATCATACCATTTAAACTGTTTACCGAATTAAAAATTGCGTGGTGAAATTGCTTGGTGACTGTTCTTTTCAACATGTCCGAAAGAACAGACACATCGCGGAATCCGTAGCCGTGATGTATCTTGTGGTAATTTTTGTTAGAGGGGAGGGGGGAGGAGAACAAGAAAAGGAAGGAACTGATGATATCATCTGCATCGGAGCTTTGTGCGGTATCAGCGGTAATGAGTGAAAATATGTGCCCAGCTTCGAGTCCCAGCCCGCTGTACATTTTCAGTCATCGCTGCTGATCGCACATAAAATCCCAGTGCAGCTGATATCATCATTTCTTAATTTTCCTTACCTTTCTCCACCCTCTATCTTCAATATACATAATGAAAATTTCTTGTCAGGTCATAAATTTAGAGTTCCGTTTACCAAGTATTTCCAGAGCTGTTGAAAGCCTCACCATGTCAACTGACCATGTACGTTGTTTTGTGTGAAAGGGAAGCTACCTTACAATGTAATACAGCATCTTTAATAGTTTTAATTAGCTATATTTAATTTCATCTGTGGTTACACACTAATTTGCATACTAAAAATTTCTTGTCAGGTCATAAATTTCAGTTTTATTTATTAAGCATTTTCAGAACTGCTAAAATCCTCACTTGGTCAATTGATCATGTATGTTGTTTTGTGTATCAACGAAACTGTCTTAGAATATAAGACTGCGTCTTTAAATGTGTCAGTATGATATACTTTATGTCATGTGTCGTTACGCATTAACTTGGCCAGCTGACATGGTTAGAAATTATTGTTTGCAAAACAAAGGTAGTTTTTACTGGGTTCAGCTTAAAACTGGTTTCCAAATCGCTCCCTGCCATTTCATTGGTAGCAGAGTGTGCTGGTATTAAGTTAGCAGCATGTTCTGGTCCTGTGGCTTACTACAGAAGATTTTAATGTATGTACTGTATATTTTTTCAAAGTTTCAGGTAAGCGTATCGCTCCTTGTGCAACCGGACAGAAGGGCACACTGGTCTTTTCGTGTGTAACGAAGGGACAATTATAACAACACGAGCTTTCCGTACATGGGGTGAAGCCGAGGGCAGCGTCTCTGAATTGAATCACTATTTTATGGGGAGCACATTGTGCTCATGGGGGAGCGATCTAGATTCCTGTAAAACAATAAACTGGTATCCAAGATCACGGGGAATTCTTTCTATTCCATGATTACCGGTATCGGCGAAACTAAAGCCGCCATCGTCGGATCTTAGAACACATACAGGTTACGACATCAAGGCAAACAATGGTAATATTAACAGTTGCCTATAACACGCAGTTCTTACAAAATTGTCGTAAGTAGCACATAAGCGTCCAAGGCAGATGACATTATAAATGTTCAGTGTCCCCATCACCTACAACCGCAAGCTAGGAAGTTGAAGAGTTGAGTAACAAAGTTGCTCGTTCGCCGCTAGACAGTAATATGTTAAATTTGCAAGAAGGTTCGGAAGGGGGTGATGGTTCAATGATAGCTCAGGTTAAGCGTCAACAAGAATCTGAAGTCATGGGGAAGAGGCTGCATGGGGTCATCAAGGTTGCTTAAAAAGCCGTCGAATCCACTGTGGTCCATAGCGCTGAATGTGTCAAGTCTGGAATGAAAGGTAAAACAATAGGTGTCGCCTCTTTCGCGTTTGATTTATGTACACAACAAGTTTAGGTGTTCCATTACACCACCTTCAGGGTCCTTGACCAAAGTACATCCGAGGGATCGAATGTTGTTTGCAGTCGCAACAGGCACCAAAATTAAATAACTGGTGTCCTTTGCTCTCTGGTTTGTATGACTTTATCCTTCCGTTCATCAACCGACGAGTAGCGTGTTGATGAACGAAGGCCTAGTGCCATGTGAACCAGAGGTTTATGGACAAAGATTATTTAATATTTGCCCTTGTTGTGACTGCACACAAGACTGGATTCCCCAAATTTACGTTGGCCACGAGGCCTGAAGATAGTGTAATGAATCACCAGAACTGGTTGCCTAAACAAATGAATGGAAATGTGATGGGTGCAGGTGTTTCAATTTTTTATTACATACTGAACAGCCGATGCCTTTGAACCATCTGGCACAAGATAGGACACACAAAGACTGTATCAAATCTATCCATTGATGCTAATGAACATGTCTTACATTTGCTCTGATTAATCGTACAACAAGAAACTTAACCATGGCGCTACATATCAACGATTTAGTTTTTAAGTTGATACATCCTTTATCTCGGGGCAAAATGAGTCAGCGTATTACAGGAGATATTGAGAAGAGTGAGTCCTCAATAGGATTCCATAAAATATAATTGAGTGGTACTTATCAAGGCGGTCTCAGAGCAACTTAATTAGCTGGGACTTTTATGGGGTGCAGGATATAAAAAACATTATCATACTAAATTGAAGATATGCGCATTTCAATGGTCGTATTATTTATCGAAGTTTCAGATACTGTGATTAATATCTTCGAAGTGATGTGCTCACAGGCCGGTTACACATTTTGTTTTCGAGGAAAGCTAAGAACATCCATGAATTACATGGATTTGTCTCTGGTATTGAAAAGGTAGGATTCGGGGACCAACTACATAAATACGGGGTGGATAACCTTAAGTCAGGGATACAGATAAAGTAACACTGGGTACAATAAATGGATTACCAATACTTGGTGTTTTTAGAAATTTTTCAGAAATGGGTCACTTCCCCATACAACATTTTGGAGATGAAGAGGATAGTGCACATTGCACTATTTTAGATAAATATAATTAACCTTATTGACTAGCTAAAATTGATTTCCACAACTTGCAGTTTAGATTACTTCAGATTATATTACCCTGGGGCATATAATGATTGTCCTTTCTACTGTATTACAGTACGAAAATGAGAAAGAAAGGGTGAGAATATTTGTAACAACATACCTGCTTGTCAAACATTTCCACCACAGACCTAAAATACATAAAAGAACATTCAGCTCAAGACGGCAAGAAACGCCGAAAAGTGTAATGAATAGCAGTTGATTCCAAATTTCATTTATGAAAAGTTTAGTAGAGATTCTGAAACAGAGCCAAAATTGATCGAGTACAGAGATATTGGTTAAATAATGAAATGACGCAACAGTATTAAAAGAAGTTTAAGTAAACAAACACCTATACAATTCACACTTCCAAATAAGCCTGAACAATCCTACAGTCCTATGCAATATGTTATACTGAGAGGACACAGAGCTAAGGAAATATCAGAAAACGCAAGCTAAATTAAGTCTGTTTATTAGGGAAAAAACACAGGAATGGTCTCTCTCTCTCTCTCTCTCTCTCTCTCTCTCTCTCTCTCTTTCTCTCTCTCTGTCTAGCACGCGAGCGCGCTCGCACACACACACACACACACACACACACACACACACACACACACACACACACACAACACACTCGCACTCACAGACAGTCGTCTAATTCAGGCTTCCAACACACACTTTTCTCAAGAGTAATGAATTTCACTTACAAGCAGTTCAGTGAAGCGAACATAATAGCCGTTTGAAATTTCCAGCAGATTAAAAGTGTGTGACGGCCCAATACACGAAGTCGGGACCTTTGCCTTTCCTAGGCAAATGCTTTACCGACTCAGTTACAAAAGTGTGTGCAAGTACCCTATCGACTGAGCTACGCGAAGGCAAAGGTCCCGAGTCCGGCACACAGTTTTAACCTGCCACAAAGTATCATATTAGCACACACTTAGCTGCAGAAAATTTCATTATGGAAAGATCCCCCATGTTGTGGTTAAGCCGTGTCTCCCCAGTATATTTTCTTCCAAGAGTGCTAGTTCTGCAAGGTTCGCAGGAGGGCTTCTGTGAAGTTTGGAAGGTAGGAGACGAGGCACTGTCGGAATTGTAGCTCTGAGGACCGGTCGTGACTCGTGCTTCGGTAGCTCAGATGGCGCCGGCACAGTAGCTCAGCGTGTTCGGTCAGAGGGCTGGTTAGCCTCTGTAATAAAAAACTGAGTGTAAGGATCAACATACGAACTTGACCGGAAGTCATGTGGCGTCCGCAACGACCAAACACAAGGATCAAAAACAAACAAAATGCAAAAAAATAGATGACAGAACACTTGCGTGCGAAAGACAACGTCCTGCGTTCGAGTCCCGGTCCTGCACAAAGATAAAGTCTGCCAGGAAGTTTCATGTCAGTGCACACTCCACTGCAGAGTGAAAATCTCATCCTGAATAACTGCAGTAGTTTAAAAGAAAAATGTTTTGGATGCTGTACATCAAGATATCAAGTCCTTTTTTATTTGACTTGAGGATCCAGACGCATTTGGCCTTATTTACACAATCTTCAGTGGATGTTACGTCATCGTCTAATTCATTATCTGAAAGGCAAACAGCTTCCCCTCATGCGGAAAACTTGTTCAGAGCTTGACAGACAAAGTTTACAATCTCCATTAATGGACAAGAAAGATGACTGAACTACTTACAGGTGTGCAGTTCCATCGACTCGTGATAGGGCGGGTGCAGTCTCCTTGTTTTGTTTCCGTCTGAATGCGAGATCATGGCAAATCACAGGTTTTTGCCTGGCGCTGATGTTGTGCTTGTGGTTTCAGTGTGAGACAGGTGAACGCAGACGGTATTTTTGAGATAGCGTAAATATGAGTGTTAATTTTCACTCGGTTGATATGGCATAATTGGTGTCACGAGCAAGAGGTGTAGCTCGTTGTCTAGTAGCATACAAGTTGTTAACCATGAGTAGTGATTCAGGAGATGAAGCTAAGTTTATTCGTTGTTTCGATCTGTAGACCTAATTATGAGCAGCCATTCAGAGGTTTTAGTTAACTTACAGTGAGAAATACTATGTGCAATTTAAATTTTTCTCTGTGAAGTTCGAAGAGATTTGGAGACTGAAAGAGATTTCTCTTCGAACTTCGCCAGCTTCAATGGCTCAAACGAAGATGACAGACAGGTATCCAGTCGAAATATCATGGAGTGACGTTTACGAGGACCAGGTGCAACACCAAAATCTCTTCGAATAAGAAATACTATGTTACCTTTATGGTGAAGACTTTTCGTAATTTGATTTTGTTTTTTGCAGCGCAAAGAGTATGTCTAAATATTTAATCATTTAAGGTAATAGGAACTGTTGGAATGGTGACATGTTTAAGTGTTTCTTTCCTGTTCAGTTTGCGTAATTAATAAGAGGTAGTCATGTCGTGATCAGTACCTCATGGAGCGGGATTCTCGATACCAGAGTATGTTACCGCAGAAGGGGTATTGAGAATTTTGAGGGACGAAGTAGATAAGATGCAATTGGAAAATGCAAAGATGTCAAATAGATGGAATGCAAATCAGGCTGAGGAGAAGGAAATAGTTTATCGAAAATTTAAGCGTATAGAGAGAAGTTGTTGAGAGAGCACAATGAATGGATGATCGAAAACAGTAGGGAGGTCAACGATATATGGATTACGCAGAGGATGGGAAGGAGGGAATGACAGGAAGCAGACAGTAGCGAGAAAGCGGAAGCTGAAAAGGGGAAGAGTAAGCTTATGGATTGTTTGCTTGTTCTGCAGAACGCTCGACTTCTGTTAGTGTAGTAAGGAAGAACATAGCAGATGGATGGATGATCTTTTGAGTGGGAAGACTGAGGTACTTGTACATGATGTCGTGAAATGATTTCTGAAGGAATCCTGACATGCAAATATTATGTTGTTCTGTTATATATCTGAGTGACGAATGAGTATTGGAAAAATATTGTAAAAATGTTGCTTCATTATTGGGTGTTCTCTCCTATGCTTTTCACTTTTCTGACTTGAAGGGATTCACTCCTCTTTGTGTTCCAAAATTTCGCTTTACTGTAGAAAAAGACTTAATGGAGAAATGGAAGATTACTGTGTCTTTAGACTGATTTGAATTATGTTCAGTGTAGCTGAAGCTAACATGGCGAACACAGTAATTCTGCAAAATGTCCCAGAGTTGTAAGCAAACTGAGAATCACAAAAGGACATGTGTTCATCAATCATTTTTCGACACAAATAAGTGTTCCAGTGAAATAACATATTTTTATTTCAGTGTTGTCTTCTAAATGTTTTATGGCTCCAGTCTTCAAAGCAGTAACGAGGTATTTTTAGAATGGACTATGTCGTCTTTTTAAAGCATAGATCGATGGGTAACTGCTACCATGTAGAATGAGATCGATATCAGATTGTAAAAGTCGTACTGGGACCTAGAATAAACTAAAATATTAATATTATTTGATACAAACAATTACCCGTCCCTCTTCTTCCTTTCCTAATGTTTCGCACAAGTTCCCTCGACATTAATTTTTGTTTTTTTGCGAAGTTAATATTCTGTTGGGTTGCTCCAGTCCACCAAGAGACAGTCTTCCTGTTGCAGATTTCTGACAGCTATATTGGCTGTCACCTTAGACACAATCTGAAATTCTATAGTAACGTCATCAACTATTTTTTAGCATCATCCATTAATATTTTTTCACTGTAGTATGTAAAATATGAATAACACCCCATGGTTACTGAGAATGTAGTATCTTGATACGAAGCCTGCTTGTTCTTAACTCAGTACACAATGAACACTTACCTGAAGGTTACTATATTCCCAAGCTTGCAGCTATCATGGGGTCTAGGAAAACGTTCAGCAAGAAAAATCTCAAACATAAGAATGTAAATACGGTTTCACAAATTATTTGCAACTTCAAGGACGCATTGTTGCACGAAGTAACTAGAAAATAAGCCCGCTCGCCCGGCTGGCCGCGCGGTCTGACGCGCTGCTTCCCGGGTGGGAAGGCGTGCCGGCCCCTGGCACGAATCCGCCCTTCGAATTAGTGTCGAGGTTGGGTGTGCCGGCCAGTGTGTGGATGGTTTTGAAGGCGACTTTTCATTTACCTCGGCGAATGGGGGCTGGTTCCCTTATTCCGTCTCAGTTACACAATGTCGGCGACTGCTTCGCAAACAGTCTCCACGTACGCGTACACCACAAGTGTACCACGTAAACTTTTGGGGCTACACTCGTCTGGTATGAGACTATCCCGGGAGGGTCCAGTGGAGGCCGAACCGCACAGTGACCCTGGGTTCGTTATGGGGGGCGGCGTTGGGTGAATGGACTGCTGTAGCCGGTCGTGGGGTTGTGTACCACTGAGGGCTACGGTGGGCACGAAGCCTCTCTGTCGTTTCTAGGATCCTTGTTCAATACACAATACACAGTACAACTAGAAAGTATATTTCAGTACAGGATATGTTCCCACTTTTCATATTAAAGCAGTAACAACAGTGTCATGAAATTTTTAGTTGTTTGGATGTGGTTCAATCATAGTATAGTTCAGGTTTAAGCAGAATTGGTGATTCTGCTTCGGGCTCAGTGTCTTCCCTATTGACTTACTTGTGCTTTCTTAGCAGACTGTGGATCCCTCAGGATGTACAGGTGATTTCGACTTCCAGCGTGGAAATGTGAGCAAAATGAACCCATTTCATGATCATAATGTATTCTTCAGACACTGGTGGTTTAATACATCGTCATGGATACTCTGCAAATCACATTTAAGTGCCTGGCAGAGGATTCATCGAACCACATTCACAATTCTCTGTTGTTCCAACCCGTATAGCGCGCGGAAAGAATGAACATCTATATCTTTCCGCACGGTCTCTGATTTCCCTTATAGTGGTGATCGTTCCTCCATAAGTAGGTCGGTGTCCAAAAAAATATTTTCCCATTCGTGGGAGAAAGTTGGTGATTGGAATTACGTGAGAAGATTCCGTAGCAACGGAAAACGCCTTTCTTTTAATGATTTCCAGCCCAAATCCTGTATCATTTCTGTGACGCTCTCTCCCATATTTCGTGATAATACAAAACGTGCTGCCGCTCTTTTAACTTTTTCAATGTACTCCGTCAGTCCTATCTGGTAAGGATCCAAAAAAGCAACATCCGAAAAAAGGACAGACCTTAGAAGGTCTGTTACATTTTCTAAGTGCCCTGCCAATAAAACGCAGCCTTTCGTTAGCCTTCCCCACAATATTTTCTATGTGTTCTTTCCAATTTAAGTTGTTCAGAATTGTAATACCTCTGTATTTAGTTGAACTTACGGCATTTAGATTAGACTGATTTATCGTGTAACCGAAGTTTATCGAGTTTCTTTTAGCACTTATGTGGTTGACCTCACACTTTTCGTTAATATGGTGCAAAAGTAAAATATCAGGAATAGATGATCGGTGAATCTATGGCTACTTGACGAATTTGATGAAATAATAGGCACCAGTGTCACCAGTGTAGTTGCCAAGCTCACAGGAGGATAATAAACGTAGAAATTATTGTTGTTAATGGAGTGAAGGTCTACACAATCATGTCACAGTAATAACATTTTATTGCTAACGCAACAAAACATGTCTGGCAAATGCTATTGTTTGCACCGATGATTTAACAGGCACTATTTCACTTCATTGAATCACCAGAGTCCTTCATATCTTCATTGGAGCGACGAGCATTTATCACGGGTGAAAATCAACTCACACTTTGACAACCGCTTTGCCCAAGTTTTCTCCCCTGAGCATGCCAATGAAAGCTTTCGGCGTGTTCTGGAAGCCGTCCGTGACGGTCTCCTTGTACTTGAGTTTGCCCTCTTTGATCCACTGCGCCATTTCTTTGAACGCCTGGTCCCAGCTGTCCAACCAGCGCCCCACGAAGAACCCCTCCATCTTGAGCTCCTTCCCCACCATGTACATCTGTATGACCGGTGCCAGTTGCACCTCCGACTCGTTGTAGGTGGAGATGCAGCCGCACACGGAGATGCGTCCACGGTGTTTCATGTTGGCGATCACCGCACTACTCTGTTCCCCTCCCACGTTGTCGAAGTAGACGTCTATGCCATTTGGGGCAGCCTTCTTCAGCGCGTTCTCCACGTTCACCGTCTTGTAATTGAAGGCGTGGTCGAAACCTAACTCCTCCTTCAGCCACTTGACCTGTGAATGCACAGAGAAAAATTACTTATTCTTGTCCCACGCTCATGTGGCACACTGACGCCACCTGGAAAGAACTAAATGTGTGACATTAAAAACAGTTTTTATTGGTAACGACAGTGACAGAGTAGAAAGAACGAAGATGTAATAGAAAAAGGTGGAATAATGTCATGTGTTATTACTGATAGTTCAATATACGTGAAGGATGTGTAATAGGACTGCTGGTGTTCACTGTGTACACAAATGATTTGGCGGACTCGTTGGGCAGCAATCTACCCTTGTTTGCAGATGATGCTGTGTTGAAAGGTAGGTATCGAAGTTGAGAGGCAGAAGGAAGTTACAAGACGACTCAGTCAAAATTCCCAGTTGGTGTGACGAAAGACAGCTAGCACTAGGTGTAGAAAAATGCAAGTTGATTTGGATGAGTAGGAAGAACAGACCTGTAATGTTGGGATACAGTATCGGTAGTGTCATGCTTGACACAGTCAAATCGTGTAAATATCCAGGTGTAAAGTCGCAAGGCGATATGAAATGGAACGAGCGTGTCAGAAATGTGGTAGAGAAGGCGATTCGTCGACCTGGGTTTATTGGGAGAATTTTAGGAACGAGTGGTTCACATGTAAAGGAGACCACTTATAAGACGCTGGTGCCACCTATTCTCTTTTACTGTTCGACGCTTTGGGATCTGTGACAGGTGTAATTGAAGGAAGACGCTGCAATTCAGAGGCGGGCAGCTTGATTTGTTACCAGTAGGTTAGAACAACACGTAAGTGTTAGGAGATACTTTGGGAACTCAAGTGAGAATCCCTGGCGCGAGGGCGACGTTCTTTTCGAGAAACACTATTGAGAAAATTTAGAGTACCGTCGTTTGAAGCTGACTGCAAATCTATTCTACTGCCGCCAACATACACTGCGCGAGAAAACCATGAACATAAGATAAGGGAAATTAGGGCTCGTACGGAGGCGTATAGACAATCTTTTTTCTCTCGTCCTATTTGCGAGTGGAACACGAAAGGGTAGAACTAGCAATGGTACAGGGTTGCCGCCAACACGCACTTTACGGTGGCTTGCGGAACATCTACGCAGATATAGAGATAGATGTAGAAGTGCACTTTGTCTCCTGTTATTTTCATAAAAACAATTTATCTCCTTTGAAAATTATATCTAAATACAGCACTCCTTAGAAGGCCACTCCAAACAATAGTAGAAAATTTTATGTACGTACAACCTGCATGATCCAAGAGCCTTGCCGTAGTGGTAACACCGGTTCCCGTTATATCACCAAAGTTAAGCGCTGTCGCGATCGGCTAGCACTTGCATGGGTGACCATCGGGAGAGCGGTGTGCTGACCACATGCCCCTCCACATCCGCATCCAGTGACGCCTGTGAGCCGAGGATGACACAGCGTCCAGTCGGTACCTTTGGGCCTTCATGGCCTGTACGGGAGGAGTTTCGTTTAGTTTTACTAACATCATGATGCGGTGAAATAAAGCTTTACTGAAGGCGTCAAGGACCGAGGAAGTCAATGCTATCAGCATATATGATGCCTAGATCTCAATTTATATATGAGTTTATCTTCCAGGACCCGAACTACGAACAATAGAACATGTACTGCTCTGAAATTGCACTTCAGCAGATCTCTTCTACATTTGCTCATTATCTTCATGAAGGTCCAGTAGGTTCCACTCGTTTCATGTATGACTCCTACACCAAACGTCTGCCTGTTTAGCTGAGTGGTCAGCTAGCCTGACTGCCCTGCAGTGGGCTCGAGTTCGATTCCCGATCGTGTCGAAGATTTCTTCCAGTCTTGGACTGGGTGACCTCATTATTTCATCAAAATCGACAGGCAAGTTGCCTGATGTGGCGTCATATCGTAAAGACCTGAACTCGGTGGTCGAACTACCCTGGGTGAAATCTCTCGGTCATCAATGCCATACGAACATTTAGTCTTACACACAAATGTGTAGCAGACACTTTACTAACCATCAACCTTGCCCTTCAGAAGCAATGTTTGTACTGAAGGAACTATCCGCCTACAGCTTACATTCTACCAGTATATCTGTCCTACATTCCTAGCTACTTAGAAGTTTGGCTGTACACTTCAATGCCTAACTCTTCTCATTGAAAGGAAAGGGGATACATATCACGAAGCATAAAAACAGAAGAGAAATAGAAAAGAAGAAATTTTAACTGTTCAGAATGAATGGTCCATTCTCAAAAACCGCCTGTCTCATGCCATTTTTGTATGATACCCTTTGTTTGAGCAGTAGAAAACTTCCATTTTGTGCATCGGAGCTACGGTGAAGCTTCGAAAGAGAGACGGTGATGCTGCGAGAATTGAAGCTGTGATTACAGGTCATTCCCTAGGAGGTATCAGATGGATTATATAATGGTAAGATACAGACTTAGGAAACAGGTTTTAAATTGTAAGACATATCCAGGGGCAGATGTGGACTCTAACCACAATCTATTGGTTATTAACTGTACATTAAAACTGAAGAAACTGCAAAAAGGTGGGAATTTAAGGAGATGAGACCTGGATAAACTGACTAAACCGGAGGTTGTACAGAGTTTCAAAGAGAGCATAAGGGAACAATTGTCACAAATGGGGGAAAGAAATACAGCAGAAGAAGAATGGGTAGCTCTGAGGGATGAAGTAGTGAAGGCAGCAGAGGATCAAGTTGGTAAAAAGTCGAGGGCTGGTAGAAATAACAGGGTAACAGAATAAATTTTGAATTTAGTTGATGAAAGCAGAAAATACAAAAATGTAGTAAAGGAAGCAGGCAAAAAGGAGTACTAACGTCTAAAAAATGAGATCGAAAAGAAGTGAAAAATATCTGAGCAGGGATGGTTAGAGGACAAATGTAAGGCTGAAGAAGCTTCTCACTTGGGGTAAGATAGATACTGCCTACAAGAAAATTAAAGAGACTTTTGGAGGAAAGAGAACCACATTTCTAGCATTTGAGAAAGCTTTTGACAATGGAATACTCTCTTTCAAATTCTGAAGGGGGTCAAATACAGGGAGCGAAAGGCTATTTACAATCTGTACAGAAACCAGATGGCAGTTATAAGAGTCGAGGGGCATGAAGGGAAAGCATTGGCTGGGAAGGGAGAGAGACAGGGTTGTAGGCTCTCCCCGATTTTATTCAATCTGTATATTGAGCAAGCAGTAAAGGAGACAAAAGACAAATTCGGAGTAGGTATTAAAATCCATGGAGAAGAAATAAAAACTTTGAGGTTCGCCGACGACGTTGTAATTCTGTGAGCGACAGTAAAGGAGTTGCAAGAACAGGTCAGCGGAATGGACGGTGTCTTGAAAGGAGGATATAAGATTAACATCAACAAAAGCAAAACCAGGATAATGGAATGTAGTCGAATTAACTCGGGTAATGCAGAGGGAATTAGATCAGGAAATGAGACACTTAAAGTATTAAAGGAGTTTGGCTATTTGGGGAGCAAATTAAATGATGATGGTCGAAGTAGAGAGGATATAAAATGTAGACTGGCAATGGCAAGGAAATCGTTTCTTAAGAAGAGAAATTTGTTAACATCGAGTATAGATTTAAGAGTCAGGAAGTCGTTTCTGAAAGTATTTATATGGTTTGTAGCCACATATGGAAGTGAAACATGGACATTAAGAGAATAGAAGCTTTTGAAATATGGTGCTACAGAAGAATGCTGAACATTAGATGGGTAGATCACATAACTAACGAGGAGGTATTGAATAGAACTGGGGAGAAGAGGAGTTTATGGCACAACTTGACAAGGAGGAGTGACCGGTTGGTAGGGCATGTCCTGAGGCATCAAGGGATCACAAATTTAGCATTGGAGGGCAGCGTGGAGGGTAAAAATTGTAGAGGGAGACAAAGAGATGAATTCAGTAAGCACATTCAGAAAAATGTAGGTTACAGTAAGTACTGGAAGATGAAGATAGTTTTGATAGAGCACAGGATAGAGTAGCATGGAGAGCGGCATGAAACCAGTCTCAGGACTGAAGACCACAACAACCACAAGTTAAGTCTGGATTGTTCAGTCTGTAAGAAATTTTGCCGCAGAACAATTTTATAGTCAAGTCATGGTCAGTCACATAATTTTAATGCGCCACCAAGTTTCGAAACAATGGCACTGACGCGCCTGCAAAGAGAAAATTCAGTTGGTTCTGTATTATTGAAAGTGGTTGTAATTAATTTTTTGCTACCTGTGACGCCACTAAGGGGTTACTGCTACTGTGGTTGGTCTTCCAAACATCGTCCATATGACCAAACTAGTTGGTTGTTTACCTGTGTTTGTTCGTACTTGGACTACACACCCCTCTGTTTAGAAGAAAGGCTCGTAACCTGTAGCGATGATCCTATAGTCAATTGGTCAGTATATTGGCTAGAACCGCGAGTTAATAAAATACACAGAACTACTAAATAGAAGTTCAATTTACCGTTTAATGACAATGGTTCTGTTATAACATCTATAATTGATGTAGACGACAGTGAATAACTTCGAATCTTGTTGGCCACGCAGTTTGAAACAGTAAGCCTAAAATTTGGTTTACTCCAAATGCTTTACGAAGTGACCGAGTGTCTTCACGAGCAATATGAGATGGAACTCCATCGTACATCAAAACAATTAGCGCTGAGATCATATGTTGGCGAGACAGATAACAGTAACGTGTGCCGTTCACTTTGCATGTCCTTGGGGTCTGAGTTCCTCAAAGAGGAGTGGACCAATCACGAACGGTGCCGTGATGCCACAGTAAACAACGACGCTTCCGCTAAGGAACTGTAGCTTCGCATTATAAGACTACTGAAGGGCGATCTTCTTTGTTTGTTAAAATCACTGAAAAGCCAGGATCACACTAAATGTTTTTTTTATTAAAGACAACCGGTTTCAACAGTTTTTGCTGTCATCTTCAGGTCTTAAACTTCTTTTTGGAATAAAACGTGTTCATTTTGGGCGGACCTCTTGCGCAAGATTTCAAATAGATAAAAGTTAGCACATTATAAAAATTTGTCATCGCTAAAATATTTAAATACACACAACATATTGTTGAAATGGCTATGTCTACACACATATTGCTCTGTAACAAGCATCTGTGAACCCTATCTATGTGGACATGGCACTTTGGACCAATTTCTGTGTGTTTTCAAATATTTTAGGGATGACAAACGTTTATAATGTGCTGAGGTCTATCCACTTGAGGTCTTGTGCATGAGGTGAGCGTAAAATGAGCGTATTTTACTACAAGAAGTATGTTTAAGACCTGAAGATGTCAGCTAAGACTGTTGAAAACGGTTGTCTTTAATAAAAAATATTCTGTGCGATCTTGGCTTTTTAATGGTTTTTAACAACTTCCTGAACGTTCGTTGGCGGTTGTGAACACCAGATGCAACAACTGTGAGCGTTCATTGCCACAGTGAGCGTGAATTGTGCTTCATCAGGTCAAAAACATTTCAAGGCGATGTGTCGATAACTTCAACCAACGCAATAAACGTAAGAGCAAAGTCTACTCGAATGTCTGCGTTACGTGGTATAAGTTGGGGAGTATTGTGAAGTTCGTACAGATACCATTTCACAATTGCTTGCAAAACTTTCTCGAACGGTGGACTATGGAATGTTCAAGTTTCGTGACACAGCTGGTGCACTGCTTGAAGGTGTGGTAACAAAAATGGTTCAAATGGCTCTAAGCACTATGGGACTTAACATCTGAGGTCATCAGGCCCCTAGACTTAGAACTACTTAAATCTAATTAACGTAACTGTATCACACACATCCATGCCCGAGGCAGGATTCGAGCCTGCGACCGTAGTAGCAGCGCGGTTCCAGACTGAAGCGCCTAGAACCGCTTGGCCACTATGGCCGGCGTGTGGTAACAGTACATTCTTTAACAACTTGAGGAGCAATTGGCCACCGGCCTCTCCCGAAAGCAGTGGCGCAATCGCCAGTTAATTCGAACTTCCGAATCATGTTCTTCAGCTCCGGTGCAGAAAGAGGACCTCTCCGTATTCCTTTTATGCGTGGGTTTTTTGTGCCGGTGCTGCCGAAGAGCGGCAGCTCCGTTGCTGTTGTTTTGATATAACAGCTTTACGAGTAAAGCGGTGACAACCTTACTTCTAAGGATCTCGCTTTGTCTGCTACCCCCAGCAGCCATAATGACTGTTAAAAGCCTAAAAATGGTCTGAGGAAAGGACCGAAGCCGGTTGCTAACAAACAAAAATATCTGAAAACGCTATCGAGATTGTTTCTGATTTGAATTTTACGAGTAAAGTCATGTTCACCTCGTCCAGATCCGCGTTGACTGTCTGGAACTGTCACGCACACTGTTGCCTGTGTTCCAACCCCGCGTGATCGTACAAGTACCGGCGCCTAGCGGCAGATTATGGTACTAAACTTGATAACGACGCAAATCGGGCAGCGCAGTCTCAACATAATTCCGTCTACACTGCCTCAAGTAGCGAAAGTTCAATTCATACTAACCTAGAGCAGTCAGAACTCAATGCTACTAGCTCCAGCAGTCAGCAAGGAGTATGTATAGGTCTCGTGTTTATCAGCGATTGATCGAAACTGGTCAACATTTTTTTAAATGGAATATTTTATGCGGTCTACACTGTTTTTATTAGATTACTAATTATAAACATCCTGTATCTCCACCCATATAGACATCAAAGGTCTCCGGAGTGTTCATGGTATTGGCCAGAAACGGTCACAGATTTTTTCTTGATATCATATTTATCTCAATCTGATGACTAGTTAGTGCGGTTTACGATAGTTACCAGTAAGAGACTGGTAATAGTCTGAAATCCATACCTATAGGGAAACGCAGAAAAGCAATTTATTTTGGTAACATCTTTCTAAAAAAATGGCTCTGAGCTCTATGGGACTTAACATCTGTCCGATAGACTTAGAACTACTTAAACCTAACTAACCTAAGGACATCACACACATCCATGACCGAGGTAGGATTCGAACTTGCGACCGTAGCAGTCGCGCGGTTCCAGACTGAAGCGCCTAGAATCGCTCGGCCACATTGGCCGGCTTAAGATCTTTCTAAATGGTTATCACTGTTCAAAGTATTTAACCATCCAAGGGGTATAAAGGGAATTGTGCGTTTGTGCGATGACATTCACAGACACAGAATTTCCTACTCATCAGCAAAATTAACGTCACTGTAACCTTGATTTCAGAAGCAGAAAACTGAGAAAAGCAGGAACCTGAGAATACCATGGAGCTGTTTTTGTATGTCCATCCTTTTCGCAGGACATCTTGGAGACCACGACGGTTCACTATAGTAAAAAATTGAAACGCCAAAATCCGTCCTTGTGATCTTATTTGTTGTGCAGCTACTAATTTCGGCGCTTCAGTGCACCATTTGCCAGTCTTATTTGATGCTAAAGGGATTATCACGATAAATATATACACTATGTGATCAAAAGTATCTGGACACCCCCCGAAACATACTTTTTCATATTAGGTGCATTGTGCTGCCACCTCATGCCAGGTATTCCGTATCAGCAACCTCAGTAGTCATTAGGCATCGTGAGAGAGCAGAATGGGGCTTTCCGCGGAACTCACGGACTTCGAAAGTGGTCAGGTGATTGGGTGTCATTTGAGTCATATGTCTGCACGAGAGATTTCCACAATCCTAAACATCCCTAGGTCCACTGTTTCCGATCTAATAGTGAAGTGGAAACGTGAAGGGAAACGTACAGCACAAAAGAGTACAGGCTGACCTCGTCTGTTTCCCGACATAGACCGTCGACAGTTGAAGAAGGTCGAAATGTGTAATAGACAGACATCTATCCAGATCATCATCTAGGAATTCCAGACTGCATCAGGATCCATTTCAATTACTATGCCAGTTAGGCGAGAGGTGAGAAAACTTGGGATTCGTGGTCAAGCGGCTGCTCATAAGCCACACATCACACCGGTAAATGAAAAACGACGCCTCGCTTGGTGTAAGGATCGTAAATATTGGACGATTGTACAGTGAAGAACCGTTGCGGGGAGTGAAGAATTACGGTGCACAATGTGGCGACATGACAGCAGAGTGTGGGTATGGCGAATGCCCGGTAACCGTCTTCTGCCAGCACGTGTAGTGCCAACAGTAAAATTCAGAGGCGGTTGTGTTATAATGTGGTCCTGTTTCCCAAGGAGCTGGCTTGCGCTCCATGTTGTTTATGGTGGTGCTATCACAGCACAGGCCTACATTGATGTTTTAAGCACCATCTTGTTTCCAATTGTCGAAGATCAATGTGGGGATTGCGATTGCATCTTTCAACGCGACCGAACACCTGTTCATAACGCACCGCCTGTGGCGGAGTGGTTACACGTAACGGACTGGCCCGCACAATACCTTGACCTGAGTCCTATAAAACACATCTGGGAGGTTTTGCAACGCCTTCTCGTGCCAGGCCTCACCGAACAATATTGATACCGCTCGTCAGTGCAGCACTCCGTGAAGAATGATCTGCCATTCCCCAAGAAACCTTCCAGCACCTGATTGAACGTATGCCTGTGAGAGTGGAAGCTGTCATTAAGGCTAAGGTGTAAGGTAACAGGCAAATCCAACACCTTCCATGAAAACCCTGACATAATAAGCAACTCTACTAGTATGTCACATAGCTCCGAATAAATCATGACATTAAATTAACCAAAGTAATAAGAGTAACGAGTGAGCAAGTGGAATAACACAGACTAACACAAGAATACCTAAATGCATGTCGTACCTCCCCACCGTGAGGCAGACGCAGTTCCGAGGGGAGAAACGAGGACAGAAGCCGAGAGCAGAACCGTGTTAAGCTAGAAGGCCCTATGATAAGGGACGGACGAGCCAGCCTACCTGTACGACTACCACAAGCACGTTTTAGCGTGAGACTTTTTCGCGTCTCAGGTACGCCAAGGACCACCCCCAGCCCATGTTAAAAGCTAGAGCCCTCCAGAAAAGCAGTATAGATCTTACGATAACACAAAAAGGGCCACTACCACAAGCAAGTTTTAGCGTGAGACTTTTTCGCGTGTCTGTTACATTAGGACAATCCTCCAGCCCATGTTAAGAGATAGAGCCCTCCAGAAGAACAGTATAGATCTTAAGATAACGCTAAAAGGACCACACCAGCTGCAGGTTTTAGCGTGAGACTTTTTAGCGTCCCTGTTACGTTGCAAACTTTAAAACATTGCCCCACCACGAAAAGTATAACGTTTCTCATTGGATAGACAGAATTTTTGTAGGCGGCTCTTAAGGTTAACATTGAGACCCTGATTGGTCAGATGAAAACACAGCCAGATAGTTTTTTTAAAACTAACTTCGGTAAATTGTAGTAAGGAGAAGTTAGAGGAGAGTTAGTTCCGAGACGACGAGCTGGGTGGCTGCTGCCTAAACACCGACAAGGTAATGAACGCATGCGATGCCGCATTTTGAGCGCATAAGGCTTCACTCAGAACTGCAGAAGACTCATCTGTTACACCCCTTCTTTGCGTAATACTAGTGTCGATCGTTAATTAAAACTCATGGTGTTCACATTTGCCACTTGAAGAAAAGATCTGAAACGCGATGATTTTTCTTTTATATACTTATTGAGAAGCCACACCAGCCACTGTAATTTACAACAGGTTAGATAAGTAATTAAAGATAATTGAGGGTCACTGTAGAGCATTTTGATAGTTTTCTCTTTTGTGAAACTTAATTTAAACCTAGATTATAGATGTGATATGGCATAGGTCATTCTTCGATCGATTGTAGAACTTGGAAACCCATTTAGGGAATATTCGTTCACATTTTTGTTGAACGGAGTTGGTTTTTACCATCCTGTATTAAAACATTTATAAACGATGTTTTGTGAGTAGAATAAAATTTCCAGTGGTAAACTTAACTGCTTTTTCGACGTTATTTTACCAGCTAACTAAAAATAGGAAAGCCTTGAACCCTTTCCACTAAATTTAGTTAGTATTAAGATTCTTTTACAGGGGGTGCAGTGGAGCTGACGCTGAGATCATTTAGTATTTGGCTATATCATCGCTAGTCTCACTGAACTCTTCTGAATTCTACATATCATGTGTGGTCTGGCGTCTCCTTACCAGCAACAGGTCCCAGGTTCAAACTAGTTAATTCCCTAAACACGCTCAGAGGGTCGTTGCGCGAAAGTGGTAGGGAGACACGATATAGAACAAACAGACACGACCATGAATGTTTAGAAAATGGCGACCCTGCCAGGATGGTAAAATACCATGATTGAAGATCGACTATATGCCGAACTAGGTCAGAAAAATATCCTGCTAAAAAAATTTTCGTAGTAAAAAAAAAAAATTCCTAAAGTTATACATAGTCAAAAACAGTAGCTGCATCGATAGATAGTAAAAGTATTAAACAGAAATTAGTCTACCTGTGACAATAGCATAATTAAGTTATGAATATGGAAAATTGTTAGAATTAAGTTTTCTCTCCAATGCAAGCGCGCAGGTGGCGTATACATCGTTGACAAGTTGGTTCTGACCCAACACGTAAGTGAATGGATTGTCAGTCTTGGTAGTGTCAAGTCGTGTGAACAAAAAGTTTATGAAACGCGTGAGATCGTGTGAGCGCATGTTGACGCTACATAGGGTGCGTGAATTGCTTTTAAAACAGAAAATAAGGGATTCGGAAAGATTAGCAATGGCAGATCGTGACCTTTACCGAATTGAGGTAGAGACCCAGCATGCAAATGGACAGAGAATAGAGGACAGTACAACAGACGATGCTGTATCGCGGGAAATAGGACAGATAACGCACCATAACGAGGATAATGTACGCCAAGGCATAGAAAACCTAGGCCAGCATACGACAGAGCAGGAAAGTAGTGAGACAGTCTATGAGGATTCTAACTTGCGTTTTGAATACGTAGAACCCATAGTACAAGTAATCAGAGCTCCCTCATAACAGAGTACAAGGAATGCGAGCAGAAACGTGTCACAGCAGAGGTCAATGCAATCGGTAGCGAACCAACACTTGAGCGAAAGCACAGAACGTAGGACGTCGGAAGAAAACGCAATAGGACCCACCAATCAGGCAGAATTATTACAACAAATTACGGAAACCATGACAAGGCAAAGTAAAGACATAGCGAACAATAGATTTCAACAAAGAACCGGTTATGGATTTAGAAGAGAATATGGCAATAACTATAATTCACCCAGGAACGGCAACAACTATTACAGAGGGAATAACGACAACCGGAACGGGTACTGGAGAACCAATAGACCGACAAATTATCAACAAAGAAACCACTATCAACAAGCTGAACAAGGAAAACGAATACAGATAGAAGAGGTTGAGGTAAGACCACCAAAACTCGATAAAAGTTCGAGTTGACAGCTAAGCGCCCATGCCAAACAGAATGACGCACCGACCCAGGGCAATTGCAGCACCTTGAACAAAGAAATCAAAATCTTATCACGAGAAGAGAAGAAGGAAGAAACAAATCCGCAGGGACCAGATTAAAACGAAGAAGAGAAAATAACAATATCGTCTTGGGACAAAATTAATTGGGAGAATACTGACGTGGAAGATGAATTACCAGAGGCATGCACAACGAATGTAGGAGGAAAGGACGAAGTAATGAGTATTGCAGAGCTATTTGAGATGGAAACCAGGGAAAGCGAATTCAATGAGGATAATGCGCTGTCGACAGAATTTGAAAATATGTTACAAGTGGGCACACAACCCAACGTATATAATGAAGGAAGTTATGAAGCGATAATTAGTGCATTTAGATGCGATTATGTGAAAGTAGCGACGAAGAAGGTGAAGATAGACGAGGATGAGGAAAAAGTAGAGGATGTAGAAGAAAGCGTAAATGAAGTAAGAAACAGAGATGAGGAAATAAAAGAGAGAGAAGTAGCAGTCGAAGCTTATCCTACAGAAAGTTCGAATTCACAAGGGAAATTCCTAAAAAGACTCATGTGTGATTCAGTGGAGGATTCGTTGATGCAAGAAGAAGAAGAACAGAACCAACCCTTTCAAATTCAACCAATTGTGAAGGCTATGGTAAAGCATATCCCAATCAATATTGTAATTGATAGCGGAAGTGAACTGACTGCGATCTCAGAAAATTTATTCATGCAGTGTAATGCCAATGAGGAATTGCCAGTTCTGAAAACACGTAAGATTAAAGTAAGAGGTCCTATTAGAAACAATGCCGCGGAAGTTACGAGACAAACAAGGTTAACTCTTTCGTGCCAAGGTCAAAAGATCGAAGCCAACTTCGTGATTATACTTAAAATAACTGTAGATTTGATTATAGGTGCAGATTTTTTAAATGAGAGACGAGCGATAATAGATATGGGGAAAGGTAGCCTAACATTCGGGAATGTCACTTCTGTTTGAGAAAAGCTAAAATTAGAAGAGATACAAGTTATAAACAAACATTTAAGAATGATGCGAGATAAAGAGGATGAAGAATTAGAATGGTATGCACAAAAGAAGGAATCGCCTCAACTCATGTTACAAGTCCATAAAGAAATTGACCAAAAATTGCAAGAAGTTCAAGGTACTTCGGAACACAGTAAAATAGAATTAGAGGGTATTTTACGAGATAAAGCAGAGGTATTTTTACCTAAGGCTGGCAGTATTAAACACTTTCAGTACAAGTTTGAAGATTAATTTTATTACTGGTAAATAATCAGCACAATATTTCAAGATTATGTTACAGATACGATCGTCAGGAGAATGAAGAATGAAGAGAGAGGAAGGTGGGAAAAAGAAAGTAGTTTCAATAATAAGACCAATAGTACCAGAGATTAAGGTGAAGGGATAGAGTGTAGATAGTCTAACAGCATGAAATTCTAAAATGCCATACACCATGACACTACACAAAAATAAAATAAAAAACAGACACCACCATGAATGTTTAGAAAGGGTGGGTCAACACCATACTGAAATCCAGCATCACTGATGGACGGCCCCACGTACTTGTAATTCATTTTCAGCCAGGTGTCCGAGTACTTATGATCAAATAGTGTACGACGCATCACTGGCCGATATAACTGGTTTACACAGTCTGTCTGTTCAACACTACAGCTGATGGTTAGAGAGACGACATCACAGTTAGAGATAGTCTGCGTAAACTTATGTTGGCCACTGATGAATCGGACATACGGATAGTGATAACCCCTTTAGCATTAATTAAGACCTTAAGATGGCGCACTGAGCTTCGAAATTGATAGCTACACAATAAATAAGATCATAAGGATAGCTGTGGGTGTTTCATTTTCTTACAATCATTCAGTTGTGGTTGACAATATTCTATAAAGGAGTTGGGGGGGGGGGGGGGGGGGGTTGGAGTGCGATGGAGCGAAACAGAAAATGAGTGACAGAGAGAGTGACTGATGGATGGAATGTATAAAAGGTTAGTGAGGTATGGGAGGTGGCTGTGGTAAGACCAAAAGGTTAATTCAAGGCAAGGGGACGACAGACAATGGGGACGTCTGGTAATTACCTTTACGTCAGAGCCTGCTATGCCGATGACCTTGCAGCCCTTGATGCGAGCTATCTGCCCGACAATGGACCCAACAGCGCCTGCCGCGCCACTGACGACCACGGTCTCTCCAGGCTTAGGGTCGCAGATGTCGAGCAGTCCGAAGTAGGCTGTAGCTCCAGGCATGCCCAACACTCCCAGCGAAAGAGACAACGGCAGGTCTCCGTAGTTCTGCACCAGCATCGGTGGCAGTATTTCACCACCCTTCGCTGCTGGGTTCACCACCGTGCGATCGCACCAGCCCCAGTAACCGACGATATGGCGTCCTACTGGATAGTCCGGTGACCGGCTTTCCACTATCCGCGACACCTGTAATATGGTAAAGAAACAGTATTGCAAACCTTGCCCTCCGAAACACTTGTAGATAGACGTAAACGACACCTCAGTGCAATGTCATCAGATTGGATTGCATCAGTTAGTGGGTCGAGACAAGTCAGAGGAAGAAATGACAGTCTTAGGCCAGAGTTGGCTTCCCGATACTCATTCCCTGATCCCTTTCCCACATCGTCCTGAAGGGTTGGAGATATCAGCTCAGCTTCCGTGTGGCACAAATTGAAGAATACTGGACGTACACTGATGGTGACTTTTCTTTTATTTGCTGAAAGCTTACAGCGTGAATGACGCAACAGGAAGTACACAAGTAACATAAGATATACAAGTCACATCCTGTGGTGAGGATGAAATAAAATGTGCATCGCTTGGTATAATCTTCTTGAAGACTCATACCTGCGATCCTAACATGGTGGCGCCGACCTTAAGCCTCTGGGAGTACGCCCTCTGGTACGGGTCCACGCTGATGTATTCTGCCTCACACAGTATTTGGCCCTCCTGCAACGCCGGGAGTTCTTCGGTCTCGATTTTGAAATCAGTAATTTTAGGCTCTCCCTTGAAGGGGCTCGTGATGACGATTTTCCGACCATTCACCATGATTGACGGCTTCTGGCGCGTGCAGTAGGAATGAGCAGCTCTCAACTGACTAACAGTGCGGTGTCGTGTTGCGTGAAGTACTCGCTAGCCAGCTGCTGCCCAGTTATTTATTCCCGCGTCTGCTGCGATAAGACGATAAAGTCCTGCACGTGAGTGCAGATAAGTCGGTAGTGACGCACACACTGCTTGTCTGTGTGAGTCCGCTTATCTCTGTATGCGCATCAACAGCACGGCGGCCTGTGTAGCTTCTGGAAACGTATAGTCGAGAATGTTTCTGTTGTAAGATTCCACCACGTGAATGAAGGTCACAGCTTTCCTTTAGATAATTGATGAGGCCCACGTACTTACGATTCACCATTATGTTCTGCTCATTAAATTCACGGATTAATGATTAGCTTGCAAATAAAGAAACACATTCATTCATTTGTCTGTTTATTATTAACTAGTAAAGGCTCCAGTGTCGGTTTGGGAGCAAGTGAGTTACCTCCATGAGTTGATTACTATCTGTAGAGACGGTGGCCGGCTGACACAACATTAGACCATCATTGTCAGCCTCTGTAAGTTTGTACGATCAATCGATCGACAATGAGCGGTGTTATCAAAATTCCAGGGAACTTCTGCAGCACTACAATAGGTAAGGTGCGTGAAACCATGGGCATTTGCATGTCATCTCACCTGACCCTGACATACGTAAGTGCTCTGGAACCTATCTTGTAATGAGGATCAACCGCAGCCAGAAGTAATCATGTTGCATAACGACCGCTTGACTGTCCTTTGCAAATAATTTATTTAACTATCGATTTCCTTGCCTAGGAGCCAATTCATCAGTTTGTTGTTGTTGTTGTGGTCTTCAGTTAAGAGACTGGTTTGATGCAGCTCTCCATGCTACTCTATCCTTTGCAAGCTTCTTCTTCTCCCAGTACCTACTGCAACCTACATCCTTCTGAATCTGTTTAGTGCATTCATCTCTTGGTCTCCCTCTGCGATTTTTACCCTCTGCGCTTTCATCCAATACTAAATTGGTGATCCCTTGATGAATCAGAATATGCCCTACCAACCGATCCTTCTTCTAGTCGAGTTGTGCCACAAATTTCTATTCTCTCCAATTCTATTCAATACCTCCTCATTAGTTATGTCATCTAACCTTCAGCATTGTTCTGTAGCAACATATTTCGAAAGCTTCTATTCTCTTTCTGTCTAAACTATTTATCGTCCACGTTTCACTTCCATACATGGCTACAATCCATACAAATACTTTCAGAAACGACTTCCTGACACTTAAATCTATACTCGACGTTAACAAATTTCTCTTCTTCAGAAACGCTTTCCTTGCCATTGCCAGTCTACATTTCATATCCTGTCTGCTCCTCAAATAGCAAAACTCATTTACTACTTTAAGCGTCTCATTTCCCAATCTAATTTCCGTAGCATCACCCCATTGAATTCGACTAAATTCCATTATCCTCGTTTTGATTTTGTTGAGGTTCATCTTATATCCTCCTTTCAAGACACTGTCCATTCCGTTAAACTGCTCTTCCAAGTCATTTGCTGTCTTCGACAGTATTACAATGTCATCGGGGAACCTCAACGTTTATATTTCTTCTCCATGGCTCTGAGCACTATGGGACGTAACATCTAAGGTCATCAGTCCCCTAGAACACCCATTCATTACGAGGCAGAGAAAATCCCTGACCCAACCGGGAATCGAACCCGGGAACCAGGACGTGGGAAGCGAGGACGCTACCTCACGAGCACGAGCTGCGGACTCTTCTCCATGGATTTTAATACCTACTCCAAATTTTTCTTTTGTTTCCTTTACTGCTTGCTCAATATACAGATTGAATAACATCGGGGGAGAGGCTACAAACCCTGTCTCACTCTCCTCCCAACCACTGCTTCTCTTTCATGCCCCTCGACCTTTATAACTGCCATCTGGTTTCTGTGCAAATTTTAAATAGCCTTTCGCTCCCTGTATTTTACCCCTGCCATCTTTAGAATTTTAAAGAGAGTATTCCAGTCAACAGTGTCGAAAGCTTTCTCTAAGTCTATAAATGCTAGAAACGTAGGTTTGCCTTTCCTTGATCTATTTTCTAAGATAAGTCGTAGGGTCAGTATTGCCTCACGTGTTCCAACATTTCTACGAGATCCAAACTGATATTCCCCGAGGTCGGCTTCTACCAGTTTTTCCATTCGTCTGAAAATAATTCGTGTTAGTGTTTTCCAGCCGTAGCTTATTAAACTGATAGTTCGGTAATTTTCACATCTATCGACCCCTGCTTTCTTCGGGATTGGAATTATTATATTCTTTTTGAAGTCTGAGGGCATTTCGCCTATCGTGGCAGATTGTAGAGTTTTGTCAGGGCTGGCTCTCCAAAGGCTATCAGTAGTTACAATGGAATGCTCTCTACTCCAGCAGTTCTAATGTAATGCTGTTTACTCATCAGTTTAAATCTGTTAATAAATAAAAATGACTCAATCACTGGTCCTGTAGTATAGCTTCACTACACTTGCATTTTCGCTTATAGTTTGGTTTCCTGTAAACACAGCTTTTGTAACATGAAGTACTTTTAGATAGGTTTACACTGTTTAAGCAACATATTACCGTTGCTCACTAAAATAGTCTGTAATAGCTTTGATTACTTCTTGCTTATTGTTTTACGTTATGCTCAAGTAACGAATGTCAAATAATTTTAACGTGTACATTCTGATAAAAAATTTTGCCAGTATTATTCTCAGTAGATGCTTAATGGACGTATGACAAATTGAATTACAGTGACGGAAGAAACGAAACACCAAAGCATGCTGGAAGTTCGTACCGAAAAGTAGTTAATGTAGAGTAACGAAGTTTATGAAATACATCTTCCCAGGTAACAATTTCAGTAATTAACGTTGCAAGAACAGAAGTTAGTGTAAGCGCGAGACAAGCCATTGCAAAAGCGAAATGATGGTGCATTAATAACCACTGTAACAGCCAGAATGTTGAATGCAAGCATGTAAATATGCATGCATTGTATTGTACAGGTGCCGGATGTCAGCTTGTGCGGTGGAGTTCCAAGCCTGCCGCACTTGGTCTGTCAGTACAGTGACGGTTAACGCTGTTTGTGGATGGCGCTGGAGTTGCCGTACGATAATGTCGCATATTTGCTTTATTGGAGACAGATCTGGTGATAGTACCGGCCAGGGCATTAGATTTAAACTCTGCAGAGCGTATGAGGAAAAGTACCACCACAGCTGTATCTCGAGACTGTCTTTATTCTACCACACGACTAGTTTCGGCCACACATTACCGCCATCTACAGGTCCCAACACTACCAAAAGAGTGATTTCCTTGACGCACTTACTGTGGGATGCGCGTTACTAGCACACGTTTGTTAACTCTCATTAGGACTCTATATGTGACACTGTATCGGGTGTAGACTCCTGATAAAAGCTAGCCCACGTGTGCTAGTAACGAGGATCCCACAGTAAATGCTAGAAGGAAATCACTCTTTTGGTAGTGGTGGGACCTGGGGATGGCGGTAATGTGCCGCAGAAACTAGTCGTGTTGTATAATAAAGACATTCTCAAGATACAGCTGTGGTAGAACTTCTTCTGATATATATCGTCAGCTCAAATCCCTCGTCCATGCAATAAGAAGGACATCTATAAATTCTGCACAGCATGTTTCGCTTTCACAGCGGTGTGTGGGCGACCGTTATCCTGTTGGAAAACACTCTCTGGATTATTGCTCACGAATGGCAGTACAAGAGGTCGAATCACCACAGTGTCGTACAAATTCAGGATGCGTGGGATAGCCACGAAAATGTTCCTGACGTCATAAGAAATCGCAGACCAGACCACAATTCCTGCTGTAGGTCCAGCGTGTCTAGAAAGCAGACAGGCTGGTTGCAGGGCTTCCTTCTAGACAACACACAGCCATTACTACCACCGAGGCGGAATCAGTTTTTATCAGAAAACACAACATATGTCCATCCTGCCCTCCAATGAACTCTCACTTGACCGCACTGTATTCGGGAATGGCGGTGGTCTGGGGTCAGTACAAGGCTTTTTTCTCAGACGATTTGAAACAGTTGGTTGTGTCTTTGATGCCAACTACTGCTCAAATTGGTGCTGCAGATGCAGTACGACGAACAGGACGGCTTCCTTCTCGGTAGTGCCACGTGGCCATCCAGAAGCCGGACTTCCTACAACGTCTTTTTAAAATATCGCAAAAGGAACTGCCAGCTCCTTGAAGGCCTCGTTAAAACTCAGTGGGGTGATGATAATAGTGGCTTAAAGACATTCTTGGCTAACATCGACCACGTTCAGAGTCGAAGGTAAGTTGGTTCAAATGGCTCTGAACACTATGGGACTCAACTGCTGTGGTCATCAGTCCCCTAGAACTTAGAACTACTTTAACCTAACTAACCTAAGGACATCACACACATCCATGCCCGAGGCAGGATTCGAGCCTGCGACCGTAGCAGTCGCACGGTTCCGGACTGCGCGCCTAGAACCGCGAGACCACCGGGGCCGGCTCGAAGGTAAGTGACTCGCGCAACCGTTGAAACATTGATTTAAAGTAAACATGATTTGCATCCTCGTAGAGGCCGTACTAGAGTCCCTCTTACGCGACTGAAGCAAAATCGGAAATTACATCGTGTTTCAGGTGCACAGACACGCTACAAACTTTCGTTTCTATCGCACAACTCCTTCTTGGTGCAGCAATTTTTTTGTCTGTCAGTCTATTTTCTGTTCATGGTTCTTTGTCGTCCGTAATCGTATTATGTTATTTGAGGTAGGAACCTAACATTTTTTGACAGTGAATGGGACCATGGAACACGAATTTTCTATTGGCAAATTGCCCACTTCGCTTGCGTAGACCCGTTTTCCGCCACAGACATGGCTTATCGCTCAGTCCATAACTGGCCGCTTTCCCGTCTGCATGTCCATGCACTGCGGTCTGCTCTATTTATGGTACGTCATTATCACACAAATTTCACCAATAGATTCGTCATCATGCTGTTATTTACTTATCTTATGCCCATATAAGTATATAGTTCTGGCAAAACCTGCCATGATCTTCTTCTTCGCGATGCACACATATTCCCCGAACTCTTACGGGACTTGGTAAGAATGTCTTCCACGAGTATTGAGTGTGTTGGGGTGGGACACTACGAATGTAGTGTGTGGACATACAAGGTGAGAATGTGGGTCTCGCGGGAGGCGGGAGCGAGAGAGTCCCTGCAGTCGCGCTATCTTCTGTGCCCTCGGTGGCTCACATAGAAGCCGGCACGGTAGCTCAGCGTGTTTGGTCAGATAGCAGGCAGGTCTCTGTATTAACAAACTCAGTGAAGGGATCAACAACGAACTTCAATGGATGTCATGTGACGTCCGCTACGATCAAACAGAACGAATAATGAGGAACAAACTGTTAAAAAAAAATGGATAGAGCGTCTGCCATGTAAGCAGGAGATTTCGGGTTCGAGTCTCGGTCGGGGAACACATGTTCATCTGTCCCCGTGGATAATATATCAATGCCCGTCAGCTGCTGAAGGGATTAATATAATTTTAATTTCATACCGCTATTGTCCCCCCATGAACCATGGACCTTGCCGTTTTTGGGGAGGCTTGCGTGCCTCAGCGATACAGATGGCCGTACCGTAGGTGCAACCACAAAGGAGGGGTATCTGTTGAGAGGCCAGACAAACATGTAGTTGCAGGGGCAACAGTCTGGATGATTGACTTATCTGGCCTTGCAACATTAACCAAAACGGCCTTGCTGTGCTGGTACTGCGAACGGCTGAAAGCAAGGGGAAACTAAAGCCGTAATGTTTCCCGAGGACATGCAGCTTTACTGTATGATTAAATGATGATGACGTCCTCTTGGGTAAAATATTCCGGAGGTAAAATAGTCCCCCATTCGGATCTCCGGGCGGGGACTACTCAGGAGGACGTCGTTATCAGGAGAAAGAAAACTGGCGTTCTACGGATCGGAGCGTGGAATGTCAGATCCCTTAATCGGGCAGGTAGGTTAGAAAATTTAAAGAAGGGAAATGGATAGGTTAAAGTTAGATATAGTGGGAATTAGTGAAGTTCGGTGGCAGGAGGAACAAGACTTTTGATCTGGTGAATACAGGGTTATAAATACAAAATCAACTAGAGGTAATTCAGGAGTAGGTTTAATAATGAATAAAAAATAGGAGTGCGGATAAGCTACTACAAACAGCATAGTGAACGCATTATTGTGGCCCAGATAGACACAAAGCCCATGCCTACTACAGTAGTACAAGTTTATATGCCAACTAGCTCTGCAGATGATGAGGAAATTGATGAAATGTATGATGAGATAAAAGAAATTATTCAGGTAGTGAAGGGAGACGAAAATTTAATAGTAATGGGTGACTGGAATTCTTCAGTAGGAAAAGGGAGAGAAGGAAACATAGTAGGTGATTATGGATTGGGGCTAAGAAATGAAAGAGGAAGCCGTCTGGTAGAATTTTGCACAGAGCATAACTTAATCATAGCTAACACTTGGCTCAAGAATCATAAAAGAAGGTTGTATACATGGAAGAATCCTGGAGATAGTAAAAGGTATCAGATAGATTATATAATGGTAAGACAGAGATTTAGGAATCAGGTTTTAAATTGTAGGACATTTCCAGGGGCAGATGTGGACTCTGACCATAATCTATTGGCTATGACCTGTAGGTTAAAACTAAAGAAACTGCAAAAAGGTGGGAATTTAAGGACATGGGATCTGGATAAGCTGAAAGAACCAGAGGTTCTACAGAGTTTCAAGGAGAGCATAAGGGAACAATTGACAGCAGTGGGGGAAAGAAACACAGTAAAAGAAGAATGGGTAGCTCTGAGGGATGAAGTAGTGAAGGCAGCAGAGGATAAAGTAGGTAAAAAGACGAGGACTGCTAGAAATCCTTGGGTAACAGAAGAAATATTGAATTTAATTGATGAAAGGAGAAAGTATAAAAATGCAGTAAATGAAGCAGGCAAAAAGTTACACAAACCTCTCAAAAATAAGATCGACAAGAAATGCAAAATGGCTAAACAGGGATGGCTAGAGGACAAATGTAAGGATGTAGAAGCTTATCTCAATAGGGGTAAGATAGATACTGCCTACGGGAAAATTAAAGAGACCTTTGGAGAGAAGAGAACCACGTGTATGAATATCAAGAGCTCAGATGGCAACCCAGTTCTAAGCAAAGAAGGGAAGGCAGAAAGGTGGAAGGAGTATATAGAAGGTTTATACAAGGGCGATATACTTGAGGACAATAATATGGAACTGGAAGAGGATGTAGATGAAGACGAAATGGGAGGTAAGATACTGCGTGAAGAGTTTGACAGAGCACTGAAAGACCTGAGTCGAAACAAGGCCCCCGGAGTAGACAACATTCCATTAGAACTACTGACGGCCTTGGGAGAGCCAGTCATGACAAAACTCTACCAGCTGGTGAGCAAGATGTATGAGACAGGTGAAATACCCTCAGACTTCAAGAAGAATATAGTAACTTCAATCCCAAAGAAAGTAGGTGCTGACAGATGTGAAAATTACCGAACTATCAGTTTAATAAATCACAGCTGCAAAATACTAACGCGAATTCTTTACAGACGAATGGAAAAACTGGTAGATGCGGATCTCGGGGAGGATCAGTTTGGATTCCGTAGAAATGTTGGAACACGTGAGGCAATACTGACCTTACGACTTATCTTAGAAGAAAGATTAATAAAAGGCAAACCTACGTTTCTAGCATTTGTAGACTTAGAGAAAGCTTTTGACAATGTTGACTGGAATACTCTCTTTCAAATTCTGAAGGTGGCAGGGGTAAAATACAGGGAGCGAAAGGCTATTTACAATTTGTACAGAAGATAGATGGCAGTTATAAGAGTCGAGGGGCATGAAAGGGAAGCAGTGGTTGGGAAAGTAGTGAGACAGGGTTGTAGCCTCTCCCCGATGTTATTCAATCTGTATATTGAGCAGTAAAGGAAACAAAAGAAAAATTTGGAGTAGGTATTAAAATTCATGGAGAAGAAGTAAAAACTTTGAGGTTCCCCGATGACATTGTAATTCTGTCAGAGACGGCAAAGGACTTTGAAGAGCCGTTGAACGGAATGGACAGTGTCTTGAAAAGAGGATATAAGATGAACATCAACAAAAGCAAAACGATGATAATGGAATGTAGTCAAATTAAATCGGGTGATGCTGAGGGAATTAGATTAGGAAATGAGACACTTAAAGTAGTAAAGGAGTTTTGCTATTTAGGAAGTAAAATAAGTGATGATGGTCGAAGTAGAGAGGATGTAAAATGTAGACTGGCAATGGCAAGGAAAGCGTTTCTGAAGAAGAGAAATTTGTTAACATCGAATATAGATTTATGTATCAGGAAGTCGTTTCTGAAAGTATTTGTTTGGAGTGTAGCCATGTATGGAAGTGAAACATGGACGATAACTAGTTTGGAGAAGAAGAGAATTGAAGCTTTCGAAATGTGGTGCTACAGAAGAATGCTGAAGATTAGGTGGGTAGATCACGTGACTAGTGAGGAGGTATTGAATAGGATTGGGGAGAAGAGAAGTTTGTGGCACAACTTGACTAGAAGAAGAGATCGGTTGGTAGGACATGTTTTGAGGCATCAAGGGATCACAATTTTAGCATTGGAGGGCAGCGTGGAGGGTAAAAATCGTAGAGGGAGACCAAGAGATGAATACACTAAGCAGATTCAGAAGGATGTAGTTGCAATAGGTACTGGGAGATGAAGTAGCTTGCACAGGATAGAGTAGCATGGAGAGCTGCATCAAACCAGTCTCAGGACTGAAGACGACAACAACAACAACAACAACACCGTTATTCTTACTATGTGGGCTCTTGTTCATACTTCCCACATTTTATTAATTCTTATGCACTCTGGATGGTTTGTGCTTGTACATCCAATAGTTAACCGGTTATAATCGTCCAATTCTCTTCGGATAGGATTCTTGGTACGTGGTTCTAATTTTTAATTTTTGGCTTGGTTTTCTAGCCAATTATTGGTTTTTTATTGCGATGGGTTGGAAGGGTATTTCTTGACGGTTTTTAGAGGTTGACGATCAGCTAACTGCGTTATTTATTTATAGCAAGAAATGTTCAGTCCTGTCCATTCTGCAACATCAATGTCAGTATTCGTCATGTAAGTAACTTTCTCTCTCACTGTTGATTGTAACTGTAATACGATGGCAACTGTGCAAAGTGCTTATTGTAATTCGACAGATTTAATATGATGCTGTGGCTCCCAAGCTACGAGCCCGGTCGTCAAATAAATTACTTACGAGAGTATGCAAGCGATTATTCCTGAAGAAGACTCTGCACTTTGCCAGCAAGAGGCACCAAATTGGCTACCGCTGCGGACCATGCTACAACTACGTGGCATGGAGATTCACTGTCGCTCTACCGCCGTCCACTGGAGCTGTCATCATCGTCTGTCATCCTACGGGACCACCTGCTGTATACGCACTAGCATCGGCTCCTACTGGCAGAAGGTGCAACTAGAGCCCTTCTGGTCTTCAATCCCTAGTCGTTTAGTAGCACCAGGCACTACCATCCGGTTATCGTTCACCAGGATTCGGTGCGAGGAAGCTATCGCTTCTGTCACCAGCTGCTGCTGCTTCTGCAAGCCGCCTGCAGACTCTCTTTCGCGACATATTCGCACAGTCTGCCATTCCAGCAACTGATGGTGTTGGTCAGGAATGCCTGCCGTGCAAACTTCAGGAAAGTTGTGATGGGGTTCTGTCTGTTTTTTTCAAAGAAATACTTTAAGTGTCTGTTAAAATCGAATATGTTCTGTGTTGTGGCAAGAAAAATATATTTCCCAGCAATGAATGTCAGTTTGACAAACTTTCTTTTTGTACCCATCGGGTGGAATTTTTATGCGGAAATTTAAGCCTTGCAATTTACATTTATTTGGAAATTTATTTTCTACAGAGATTACATAATTTTTCAAACTGTAAAATTCAGTACTCTAACAGTCCATTTACGTGTACTGTTCAAGAGAACCACACAAAATTATGTGCTTTTGTGTGATAATTAGTAACATGCTGCAGGATTGTTTATTGCAATAAAATAAACTAGTAGCATTTAAACAACACTTAAATAATTGTAAAAATAAATGTTATATAGCGTAAATTAAAAATTTCGTATGATTTTTACCTTGAATCTCTGTTTAAATATAGGGGTCGCAGAGACCCCACATCGTGGTATACGTTACAGAAAAGTCACCTCGCGGGTTAAGGTCTAGTTATGTACATTAGCCACCCGTAACCAACACGTGCAGTTATACTTCGTTAGTGGAGTCTTCTCCCGAAACAGGTGAGTACATCTATGAATTTCCCGCTTTTAGTTATTTACACAACAAATAAAAGACAAAATTCTTAATAATAGCTGTGTAATCCAAAATGCGACTGACGCTACACAAGAGTTTTTCACTACTGCGATTTGTCTTGAAAGTATGTTGCTGCTGTGATTCTTTGCAAATATGCATACAGTTAACATGGGCACTTCCTAAGCATAGAACGCCGCTCTCGAAAGAATTATCGCATTAGGGACACATTACAGACACTACGGAACAGTAGAATGAACACCCATCACGCCACGAGAAACAATGTCGACCTGTGGCCGTTACCCACATCGTCAGGTTCCTCACACAAGGCTTGTCAACCATGGAATTTTCTCTACATTTGCTCCGGAGTCAAAGTGATGTGTTGCGATCATGGAATCGGTTGCATTTGGCAGGCAATGTAGAATTTAAATCGCACAGGTCATCCACGTTCGAGAAGTGTACAGGATGATCGATATCTACGACATTTTAGCGATAGCAACTGTGAGTTGAATGCTCAAGAACTGAAATGGACTTTCGAAGATACTACAAGGCGTCATCGCATCGAACCGTTAGAAGAGGACTGAATGCCGCGAATCTCTGTTCCCGGCGACCAAGACGAGCCCCACGTCGTTACATTGTACACCACAACATCATTGACCCCGTTACAGATGGACGGGAAATTATGCAGAATGGACGCACGAGGATTGGTGCCGGGTATTGTTTGCAGACGACACTCGGATCTGACTGTACCACGATAAGGGCAAATAACTTGTTAGGAGACAACGTCGTAATGTAGTAATCCTCTATCTAATATATGTGGAACAAGGTGGTGGTGGGGGTATAGTCGAATGACATTCCTGTGTGGCATTATCATTATGTGAGGCGATTGAAGGCGTCTAATTTTTGATGGAAACCTCACTGCTCTTCGGGGCAGGGATGAGATTCTGAACAAATAGTGGGACAATATCTCCAATATTTTGGTGATAATTTCATATTGGCAGATGACAACTCGAGTTCTCATCGTGATGTTTTCTCAAACACGTCCCTTCAGCATGCTAGGATCACCAGACTTGACTGATCTGCCAATTCCTCAGACATAAGCCCAATGGAACGTCTGTGGAATCGATTGAAACAAGCTGTTTTTGGATGCAGACAACGACGACGCACTCTGGGCAACTTGTGTAGAATCACCATTGAAAAATTAGACAACCACTAATTTCATTAATGGTATGTCACGACGGATTCAAAGTCCCATCGGAGCAAGAGGACGTTCCACCACGTATTGGCGTTGCTCAGGAGTGTTCTAAAAAGCCTCCAGTGGGAAACTGATGTTTTTGTCTTGACACAAATGTTTGCTTTGTTACGATCTGATGCTCTGGTTACATTGCTAAGATTGCCACAAAGCCAAGTTTTCTTTTCTGTAGCATGAATTACGATATATGGGGTTGATGCAAAACTTTTGTTTACGTGTGTGTATTCAAATTCAGGTAAGTGATCCGCCAGTATAGCCCAGAGCGCTAACGCGCTGCTTCCTGGACTCGGGTAGACGCGCTGGCCCCGGATCGAATCCGCCCTGCGGATTAACGACGACGGCCGGTGTGCCGGCCAGCCTGGATGTGATTTTTAGGTGGTTTTTCACATCCTGCTAAGTGAATACTGGGCTGGTCCCTCGTCCCGCCTGAGTTACACGACTCACAGATATTTGAAACACATTCACACTATTTCACGATTTCCACTAGACACAGACAGCTGGGGTACACTAATTACGTCCTGGAGGGGGAGTGGGGGAGGTATTGGTACGGGGTGGCCGCAGGAACCATGGCCAGCCCCGCGGGACAAGGCGCAAGCGATAGAATTGAGGTAAGTATTAGCAGCGTATTGTTTCTATACTGAAACCAAAATAGAAATCAACTTGAAGATTTCGCTGGAGACTCGTTAACTCTAGGAATGTTACAATAAACCCTACCCTGAAGCCAGGTATCAGGCATCTACACAGTATGACAGTGTAACTCTATTTCAGGTTACATAATCCAGGTTAAGATGTTCGAACGTTTCTAGACTTCATGCCTTCGAAGAACGGTATTATCGCACCTATTGTTGGTGCGACGAAACCTTACTATATTGAAATGGCGTATTGCTTTCAGTCTGATATTTGCCTCGACTACGTAATCAATATGTTCGTAGTTCGTCATATCGTTGCAGTACAAACAAACAGTAAGCATCAAATATGGACACGGATTACGTATAGTGGCGCAAGCGGATGTCCCTCTCCAGCACAAAAACTGCTCCGTAAGGTATACACGCGCTCACAGCGGAGAGAGATATCCCGAGGTCAAGTTCCAAAACTCTGATATAGCGTAATGGGTTTGTGTTACAATGTGGAGCTTCCTGAGCGACGTATCTGAATGGACTTTTTTGTTGTCGCTATTGGGGTTTATCGAGCATTTGACATTTCCTGCCGGGCGACACTGATGAGATACATATAGCTCAGAATCAGTGTAGTCACTGCATGAGAAAGACAATGGTCCAGCTTTCATAATCGCTCTGTCGCTGCTGACTAACAGAAAGTGCTGTTGTAGTTGGCAACGTAGGATTCCATATTTCTTTGGATGTACATCGATATTCCGCAAGATACCTAGCGATGGTCGGAAGAGGCTGACTGTGCACCACTGTAATTTCGCCCACTCTCTGCCATTTCGAGAATGGAGTTTGAAAAGAAACACTGTACACAAATATCTGTATGAGCTCTAACTCCAGTGATTTTTTTTTTTTCGTCGTGGTCATTTCGCAAGAGGTATGCAGGAGGAGTTAATACGTTAGCCAATTCTTCTTCCAAAGGACGAGAGTGAGTAAATAAATAAGTCGCAATTTCACAGTAATAACATATCGTGTTAAATTTCGTGCCTATACATTTATGGAAGGTGGCAGCAAACGTCACATGGAACGTAGTTGCTACACAGAATTCCACGGCCAATGGTTGATGTCCTGCAGCCATACCAACAGAACAGGTGTGCTGTGTGTGTTCACCCGTCTAGAACAACGCTAGTTTTGTGAGCCGAGGGAGTGTCAGCAGAGCACGCTTATAGTGAAATTTCTCCCGTGTCTGGTCAGAATTTTCACGGAAATCTGTGGTCAATTGTATAAAAGAATTCAGCAAAGGACAAGAAAAAGTCAAAACCAAGGACCGTCCTGGTCTTCATGGTTATCCAGTGAAGGCACATCGCTTCCCCGTCTACAGATATTTCTTTACCTCCAGGCAATATCGGTCTTGTATGTTGCAGCAAATTGAGGCACCAAATGCAGCTGACACATATTGAGAGATCACTTGGCACCAAATGCAGCTGACACATATTGAGAGATCACTTGTTAGATGTGAACGCAGACACAGAAATTCTATGCTGCAGGCTTTTAACGCCTTATCGAATGATGAGTAAATGTTTAACTTTACAAGGGGAGTATGCAGAAAAGGAAGCAAAAAATTTCAGGCTGGTGCACTCAGTTCTGACGTCTCTATCCCAGTATTTATTGACTCATCCTCATATCGGAATTAATCAGCAGCTTCCCCCGCTATAACAGATGCCTTTATTGTAGCGACAAGGATGGGAGTTCGTTGAGGATCTCGAACATGATTTCGCACTTAGTAACGATTCCGTGACGAAAAGTGTCGATTTTCTTTCGATCTTCTCTATATCTTCTGTTAATCCAACTTTGATAGCGGCCCAGAGACGAAACGTGTCGATTTTCTTTCGATCTTCTCTATATCTTCTGTTAATCCTGCTTTGTTAGCGGCCCAGTTCCTACGATTTATTTTTCATAGCTTTAAGCTGGGATGTAATGGATATTAAATGATAATTAATTGAAACCCTCAGCTGCCGACAGGGTGTTGTTGATATACGTCGATGGGGACAGCTGAAAATGCGTATTAGGTACATTACGTATGTAGATTGTGGACAGTTTTGAATGTGGGTCTCACGGGAAGCGTGCAAGGGATAAGTCCCTGATGTCGCTCGATTCATCTGTGTCCTCGGTGGCTGAGATGGTTAGAGCGTCTGTCATGTAAGTAGAAGATCCCGGGTTCGAGTCCCGATCGGGGCACGCATTTTCAGCTGTCTCCATCGAGGTGTATCAACAACACAAGTCGGCAGCTGAGGGTTTTAGTTAATTATCATTAATCCTAGAGAAGCTGCACGGTCATCAATGGTATCTGTTCTTTCGAGAGCAGTTACTATCTTCATATATAGTAATGGATTTTTTCAAAACTATTATTTTATTAATTTACACAGTTTAGCATACGTTGTGTGTGAATTTAATCGTGACAGCAGCTTTAGAAATGCCTTTAAATTGTTAAACTGATTAACTATGCGCTTTCGGCCACTCCCACCTCTTCCGATATTTGGGAAACTGCTTGCTTCAGCGGAATTTTTGTCAGTGTGTAGGCTGTTTTATTTCGATATCTTTGGCTGACATCTGTATCTCTGCCTGAAATCCATATATTTGTCGGAAAACTTCCTTGGATGTGGTTTATTTACGTTTTGACAACACTGATAGATATTAGTAGGTGGAAGGTTGAATTCTCAAAACTTTACGTGGAAGTCAAGATTTATGCGTAATGGATGATGGAAAAACTGTATTTAGGAATCTGAGGTTCCTTGGAAATCGGTTTACCAACAAAAAGGAAGCGGCTCGAAATGAAGAACATAAGCTCAAAGTTTCAGCATAGAAACTTGGGACAGGAGAACTAAACAGGTGTGCGAATGATGTCGATATGGATTCCACTAGCTTCAGACTTATTGATTTACAGCTTCTCTCCCAAGCAACAAAGTTTTAATGCTCATGTGTTAGCTGCAAAAATGCAGAATGCACGAGTGCTGTTGAAGAAAGAAGTGTGGGAATAGCTAGCGTTTTTAAAATTAATTTCTAATGTGTGTGCTATGAATTTTCATTTTATTCCTTCAAAGAAACTGACACTGTTAGCTACGAAAGCAATTGTAGGTTAGCATATGATCTGATATGCTTTGGGCAGGGCGGAGAAGATACCTCCATCCTGAGAAAGGTTTGAAAAAATAAATACAGAAATGTTTGATGCTGTATGCGATACTGCCAAGGTTTCTATGAAAAAAGGAGTGGGAGAATTGGTGGAAATAAACAGAAAAGAAATAGATCGTGGGGTAGAAATTCATGACTGTGAATCTCCTACAAATGTTACTGGCCTGAGTGTGTAGATGGGACCTGGATGAAAAGGGCTAACGCATCTCTGTATGGAGTTGCATCTGTTATTGGTATTGACTCAGGTAGAGTTGTAGATGTAGGAATTATGTCTAACTACTTCCACCAGTGTGCAACAAGGAAAATGTCCAACAATGAAAACAGTGAGAAGCTGTGGCAAGAAAAGCATGCAGTGGCGTGCTCTACAAATTATAGTGGTTCAAGTGCGGGCAAGGAGGCTGCTACAGTTGTGAGGATGTTCTCCGTATCTGAAGACCACTCTGGTGTTAGATATATTAAATAGGTTGGTGACGGGGACTCCTTTTGTTCAAAGTTGGAACAGATAAATATCCGTACAGTACAACAAGATATAAGTTGGAATTTGTTGCCCACATCCAAAAGAGGCTTGATGATAGGCTTCGTCACTCGCCGAAAAAGGAGAAAGATGAAGTATTTGAGGACGGAAAACAACTAGAAGGAAAAGGAAGGATTACTCTGAAAGGAACTGATTGTCTTCAATATTTTATGGGAGAGCTATCAGGAGAAATACATAATTTAGAGGCATTTATTTACACAAACTATACACTGACCAAACACCAATGCACAATCTGTTTCCAGAACACGATTGGTGTAAGTTCAACAGCATAAATGAGACCTATTCACATAAACACTCATTGCCAGAACCTGTTATGAATGGAATTACGACCACATTCAGGTTTCCTGCAAACTCCGATTTATTGACAAAGTGTCTTCATGGAAAGGCACAAAATACAAATGAAAGCCTTAATAATTTAATTTGGATGAGATGTTCAAAAAGGACATTCCGTGGACCAGAAGTTTTATGTCACAGTAACGGAAATAATGGTAGAATTGAAGTGCTGAAGAGAATTGGTACAGATCCTGGTGTGTTGATATCAGAAGCATTGTACACCATCGACGAGAGCTGGGTCAAGAAAGCTAACAGATCAGTGTCTTTTGCAAATACAGGCCAGACAGATTCGAAGAGGAGAGAAGAGAAAGCTGGAGGATGTGGAGTAGCAGGATGAAGGGTTTTAAAATTGAAGTAAGCTTATTACATGTAGAAGTATGAGAAGAAAATCTTTGAATCTCATTTGAAGCCTTTTCTCGAAAAGTATGTACGGTAATTCTATGAAAGTTTCCGGAACTATTCACGACGTGTTGCTGTCTTCCTGGAGCTAAGAAATACGTGATCCTGCAATTACGTTCTCCTATCTAGATGATTGTATGTAGAAAAAAAACAGTTAATTTTGGATGGGCCAAATTGAAAACTCTGCTAATGATACAATTTGTACCATAAATTAATAACTGTAGTTCAGCGGTCTTATAATCTTCTCAGGACACTACAATAAAATTTTCAGAGTAACTGTATGATTAGAATTCGAGTAATGGCTTTATACAAAAAAGATAATAGAGATAAAAAATTCAAATTTCTGGCAAAATATTACTCCTGCATATTTTATTATTTTTTCCCGGTAAAACACAGATCGTTTACTTTATACATGCAAAATGTTATATTTGTACATTAATAAATATGGGCGTAATGATTTCTTAAATAAATGTTTACATTTTCCGTTACAGCACCCCCTAAACGCATAGTTATTCACTTTGTCATTCTTCAGACATAGCAAATTCCACACTTCTTATACTCCTGTTTCCGAACAAGTAGAAGCCCGGTGTAAAATCCGGGCTGCAGAGGCCGTGACGAAGACGCTACCGGACATTCAACGTAGGCTATAGAGGTTGTCCATTAGTCTGTCAATAGCAACTCAATGTTTCACAGTTATCTCTTGTTTGTCAGCTCGAGATTACGCACTCTGTCTTGGAAATAAGCCATCCATAGATATTGTAAGCTAACATGAATAGGCAGCCGAGTATCAGCTCATCAAGTGACATTTTCTCGACTCTTTCGTAAATCATACACATTTGAAAAATGATTCAGTCAAAGAGTTTCGTATCGGAAAAATGGGAGAATTATACCATCATTCTCGTAGAGCGATGCTGATAGCTTCATAATGTCGTAGGACATATTTGCACTATTGCCAGTATTACTGTAAATCTCTTCTTCTCCAGTACGATTCGATACCTCCAAGTCTGTTGTTTCATCTACCCATCAATCTACAGTCTTCTCTTGTAAAACATATCTAAAAGGCTTCTATTCGGTTCTTGTCTGAACTGCTGATCATCCATGTTTCACTTCCGTAAACACCAGATAAATACAACCATAAAAAATTTGCTAACATTTAAACTAATATTTTTTGAGTGGTTTCTTGCTATTGACAGTCTGCATTTTAAACGACCAGTCAAATGAAAACAAGACACACAGAAAAAGGACAGTAACCTTTTTATTGAAGTTGTGTAGCTTAATTTCAGTCTTTTGCAACTGTAGTAAGAGTACTATCGAAACCAAACGCCTTTCTATGTATTCTAAAGCGTCTGTAGTGGCTACTGTCACAATACGATTTCCTCTCCTACAGTTCCAGTTTGTTATGATTATGCAACCTGGTAGACTACAAGCCTGTCCCACTCCGTTCGAGCTATCGCTTAACTAGCAAGATTTTTGACTATTATAATTTCAGTCTGATTTCTGTACAAGTTGTAAATAATCTTTAGCTACCAGCAATTCTATTCCTGCTGTCTTCACAAATGCGGAGAGTTTACTCTGGTCAACACCGTCAACAGCTTTCTCTAAATCTCCGAAATGGTGTAAACTTAAGTCTGCTTTTCTTCAACGTGTCTTCTAAGATAAGTCGTAGGGTCAGTATCGTCATGCATGTTCCATTGTTTCTCCGGACCCCACACTGATACACCCCGAGCTCTGCTTCTACGTGATTTTTCCATCCTTCTGTACATTATTCTTGACAATATTTTGCTACCACGGCTTACTAAACTTATGGTTTGCTTGTATTAACACCTCTCAACACCATCTTCTGCGTAATTGCTATTATTACGTTTTTCCTGAAGACTGAGGGGGTATTGTTTGACTCATACATCTTGCACTCCATTTGGATAAATTTTGTTACGGCCGTCGCTCCCAATGATTCTGAGACAATGTTATCTGTTTCATGGGCCCTGTTTCAACTTAGATCTTTCGGTCTGTCTCAAAGTCTCCTTGTACGATGGTGTCTCCCATCTCATCGTCAGCTACTTCCTCTTCTTTAACACTGTCTTCAAATTTGTTTCCCTCATATTGACTCCATATATTGCTTTCACCTTGCAGCTTGCCCTCCTTTCCTTGGTAGTAGCTTGTCGATTGCGCCCTAAATATTCATTCAGCTGCTTTTCTATTCTCTGTAGGTCTCTTTAATTTTTCGAGACCTGACATCTACATAGTCCAGTCATTAACGTACAATAATATCTCACTGACGTACAACAATCACTCAGTGACGGCAGCTTGCAGAACTAGCAGTGAAGGGTGCATAACGCATGTCGGAGCAATCAGAAAAACACTACAGCCGTCGTCTTAATTAGGAATCGAAGCTGTTTATCTGACGCCCTAGAGGGCATAATGATTGGTTTTGGAGTCTAGGGTGGAAACGTTTCTGAAACTGCCAAGTTTCTAAACTGTTCGCATGCCACTGTACTTGAAGTATACCGTAAATGGCAAATAACACTATTCAAAACCGGAGGAAAGCAATTCTGATGCACCACGCTCCTTAGATGACAAGGATGAACAACGGCGACGTGCAGCTGTTGAACAACTGACCACCCAAATGAACCAAGGGACTACTAACAGTGTCTCCCCAACGAACGATCAGCGAATGTTGCTGCGTACGGGCCTCCGAAGCAGGTGCATGGATGATGAACTCATGCTGAATGTTGTTCATCGGTGATGAAAGCTGGAATTGGCGCTCCAATAACACAATTGGTAGTCCACTATGTGGTGACATGGGGCATTTCCAGATGAGTTAAGTCTTATGCTCCATTGCACAGAAGGCCGTTGCCGGGCATGGCGTGAAAAGTCTGAAAGCAAACACCTCAAAACCACCGTCGTAAAGTTCCAGGCCGGGGGACGAGACACAATGGTCTGGAGAATGTTTTCGTGGTATTCCTGAGAGCCCACATCATTCTAGATGGCACAATGGATGAACTCAAATCTGCTTCTATCCGTGAGAACTATGACACCCCAACATGCAGCTTCTTTTTCCTCGGCACGATGGACAATGCAACATGTCACAGCTGCTGCACCAGGGTGGGTTTACCGTACTTCCCTGATCACAAAATCTACCAGATTCGTGATCTGTGGGGGATCCTTGATCGGGCTACTCGAGCCACGTATCATCAACCGAGTAAAATATCTCATCTGGCCGCGGTCCTGGAGTCAGCATGGCTCCACATTCCTGTCGGCACGTTCCAGAACCTCACTGACCCTTCCTTCACATCACGCAGCGCTTTCCGCTGAGCAAGGTGGCTTTTCAGGCTTTTGGCAGGCGGTCACACTACTGTCAGTGGACAATCTATGTTTCCCCTATTTACGCATCTCCCTACAGTTTTGCATTTGTCTTCGGACATTCCCACTTAAACATTTTGCACTTTTTGCCAATAGCACTTTTAGGCGACTGTATTCTCTTTCATCTGGCTCATTTGCTGCATTTTTATATTACCAGTTTTTATCAATTAAATTCAATATCTCCTGCTTTAAAATGCCTTGCTTGTTTACTTCCGTGGTCCCTCTGCTGCCTTTTCTATTTGATCTCTCAAATATACCTTTTTCACTTCTTTTGCATTCCTTACCCCTGTTTCAGCTCATCCTATCTTGATTGTGCCTCTGAAGCAACCTAAAGCAACAAAAGCGCGATAACGGATCCCATGTCCTTACGTTAGTTTATTTACGCAGTTTCTTCAGTTCCAAGCTACAGTTCATAAGCAAAAAATTATGGTCAGAGGCAGATCTGCTCCCTGAAATGTCTTGGAGTTCAAAATGCGATTTCGAAATCTCTGTTGAAACGTTATGTAATCAAATTTAAACATTCCAGTGTCGTTATGTTTCTTCTAAGACAGGACTAATTTATGCTCTGAGCAAAATTCTACGATGTTGCTACCTCTGTTATTCTTTTAGTTCAAGCGACGTTCTCCTATTATTTTTCCTTCTCCTTCTTTCCCTAGTATCGAATATCAGTCACCCATCACAATTAAATTGTCGTCTCCATTAGCCATATGAATACTTTTCTGTATCTCATCATACATTTTGTCAATCTCATCATCTTTTGTAGAGGTGCTTACTAGTGGAAAAGCTTATGATACAAGGGTGGGTGTTTGCTACATGTCTATCTTGGCTATGATGACGCATTTACTATGCCGTTCATCGTACATTAGTCATTTTCTTATTCAGTTTTAGGCCTACTCCTGCTCTGTACCTGTATGGTTTTGTGTACATTACCCTTTTCTGACTTGACCTAAGGTCTTATTCTTACACCAACCACACTTCGCTTACTCTCGATATATCTAACTTCAACTCATCAATTTCTTTTTAATTCTTTAAGCTACCTACTGGGATCTAAAATTCCATACCTCATCCCCACAACATCAGTTTTTTATCCTCATCAAGACGAATTCTATAGTAGTCCCTGCCTGGAGAGTTCAATTTGAGACTATTTTACCTCCAGAATTTTTTGGTCTAGAGGATGCCGTAATCATTAACCTGTATGATAGAGTTTCGGGCTCTCGGGGAAAATAATGAGTGCAGTTTTCCCTTACTTTCTACTATTGGCAGTACCAACACAGCAAGGCCATGTTGGCTGATGTTACAAGATAAGATGAGTCAACTATTCAGACTGTTACCAATGCAACCCATGAAAACGCTGCTGCTTCGGGAAACGCAGGTGTGTCTGGGCTTTCTGCAAATAACCTACTACCGTAGTGCACCAGTGGCACGGCTGCCTGAGCCTTTGAGGTATGTGAGCCTCCCCACCTCAGCATGTTCGATGGTTCATGGAACAGTTCTTTATTCTTATGATACGTGGTAAACGAAGCACAACAGAATGCCAAGGAAAAATAAAAAAACAGCAAAAACCACCAAGAGATTTTAAATGGGCTCATGATAGGACAAATGCAGGAGAACTCACTCACACGAGCACACACACACACATATTGAGCACTTCCGACATACATTACGCTGTTAAGTCGCTAAGTCACTGTATTCCAAGTAAATGTGATGAAATTTTATTAAAATGTCGTCTGGTATGTGCTTGCAGTGTTTGTTCTTTCACATACGAGGGCTATTCGGAAAATAAGGCCCGATCAGGCGAGAAATGGTAACCACAGTGAGAATCCTATGATCCTTTTCACATATGTGGTGGGTAGTGTGTCTAGTATAACAGTCCATAGCGTCACATGGCTCTTCTCAGTTCTAACCGCACAGTGAGCATGTAAACATGCCTAGAAAATAGTGTCTCCCACCTTGTAAGCGGGCCTGGTGAGAAATTAGGCCTGATGTTATGCAACCCACATGACTATGAAGCGTTCCCTTCTTCATGTCAGTTCTCAGCTAGTATCTAGGAGGTGCAGAAGAGGTTGTTGCAGCGTTTATGATGGGGAAATTTGATCACCCACAATACAGCCTGTAATTGAACCGGAGACAACATTCTGGCACAGAGAACGAGCTGTAGGCGAGCATAGAAAATTGGCGGAAAGCACTGGCGGCTGCCTTCTATAACCAGGGTCTTTGAAAGTGGGTACAATGCTACGACAGATGTCTGTGTGGAGAAGTAATTTGAAGGTGTAACTAACTGTTGGAAATAAAACATATTTCCTTTTCGCGACCGATCGTATCTTACTTTCCGATTAGCCTTCGTAATATTCAAGGAAACATAAATGCTGATTTTCTTAGACGTTTTCCAGTACAGTTTAACTTCACCAAACATCATTTTATGGAAGAAAATCTAATACATTATGTTCCACATTAGAAAAATATAACTGACGTTGTTGACTGGTTAACATGCAAGGTCGCGGCGCGTTAATATGAACCCCCTCCTATGTTTGACGTCAGCGCGTAGTATACACTGAGAGAAGGCAGGTTGCTGCACTAGCAACGGATAATATAAAGCATGCCTGGACGACACGGAAAGCAGTGCTGTCGTTGTCACATTGTGCAAAATGAGCGATTTATGTGAAGCCCGAAAAGGCATGATCATTGGATTTCGGGAAAAGAGTGGAAGCACATTCAAAACGATTAAGTTTATAAACTGTTCGCGTGCCGCCGTGGTGAAAGTATACCGTAAATGGCGAAATGGCGCTGTCCAAAACTGAGACCGAAGCACCTGGGGTTCACTAAGGGCCAAAAATGGCAAGGGCGAATGACGGCTGCGGAGATGTGTACACGCATAGAGACCTGCAACTGTCAAGCAACTACAGATACGAACAATGTCTGCTCAACGACATATCAGTGAGCGTTGTTGCGTATGGGCGTTCACAGAAAGCGCTTGGATCATACTCCCAAGCTGACTGATGTTCATCGGCGACGAAGACTGGAATTTGCGAGCCAGTACCGCAAAGTGGCGACAGATGGTTTTCTTAGATGACTCACTTTTTACGCTCCGTCGGAAAAAGAGAACAAAAAAATGGCTCTGAGCACTATGGGACTTAACATCTGTGGTCATCAGTCCCCTAGAACTTAGAACTACTTAAACCTAACTAACCTAAGGACATCACACACTTCCATGCCAGAGGCAGGATTCGAACCTGCGACCTTAGCAGTCGCGCGGGTCCGGACTGAGCGCCTAGATCGGCGAGACCACCGCGCCGGCAAAAGAAAACAACTTGCCACTTGGAGGGGTCCATGACGGAAGAGGTATAATTATGGCCTGGGGAATAAATTTCGTCGCATTCAGTCGGTGATGCCTTAATTCTGAAGACACGGTTGATCAACACAACCATGCACCTATCCTTCACAACTATACCCACCACTACATGCAGACTGTTTTCCGCAGCACGATGGCATCTACCAGCGCCCCAGTGCGACACGTCACACTCCTCGGCAGTGTATTGGCGTGGTTCGGGTGAGTGTAGCGTACAACACTGTCCACTACACTCCCCAGATATAAATAGCATATGTGAGACCACCTCGGTTGGGTTGTTCACGCCATGGGTCCTCAGCCGATATATCGAGCGCAGTTGACCACGGCACTAGAATCAGCATGACTTCACATTCCAGTTGGTATCTTGCAGAACCTAACTGACTCTCTTCTGAACATCCTGCCGTGATGTCCGCTGCAAAAGTGGCTTTTTAGAGATGGTCACGTTAATGTTACTTCGTTACTATCGATTTTAGTGCGACCTGAAGTTACGGAACACCAGGATGGGTAACGTCTTATTCTTATCTACATGAGAAACATACGTAATTAAAGTAGTTACTAAGGAAGAGAATCTGCAGAAATTGACAATGTTATTACTGCCTGTCAAGCATTTCCAATGCCGCCCTACAACACCTACAAGGTGACCATCATCAGACTCCACAGGGCAAGAAACAACGAAATGTGTAATCAAAATCATTCTGTTCCACGTTGTACTCAAGTAAAAGTAATTAGCGTTTCCCTGCACCACAAAACTAAGTTAAGAGCATAGAGATCTATAGATCTACTGGGCGATTATAATTAAGGTTAAACTTTCAAAACGCTGTAGAGATAACACCACTGGTCTCAATGAAAAATTTCAACGGAGTATTATAAGAGAAGGTGGAAAACATATGGCAGAGGAAAAAAATGTGCGAAAATTGATCAACAAATGGCGCTGTATGTATCAGAATACGTAAATGAAAACACCTGTCATGAGCACGAACCGTTGAAGTTGGCATAAACACGCCGGGTGCAGGGCATTTTCTCTTTTCGCGTCCGCTATGACTATCTCAATACAGGACAGCGCTCTGGTGGTAAAGTTGTATTACAAGAATGATGACTGCGCACACGTCGCTCTGCAGAAGTTCCGGACACTGAAGGGTTTGAAAAAAAGGCTTTTTCCCGATGACTGTCGTGGGTCTGGAGACAATGATTCGGAAATTCGAAAAGACGTGTTCTTTGGTGTACAATCTGGTAGAGGGAGGAAACGAATTGATCCGACGTCAATGGAAGCAGTGGCCACAGCAATGCAGAAGTAGACGAGTGGCGGTGTGCAAACGTGTAGTGCACGAAGAATTGGACACACCCGCATGCACGGTGCGTAAAATCCTACGAAACATTCGTCTTTGCTATCCATTCTAAATTACCCACGTGTACTACTTGCTTCCTGTTGACCTGCCAACAAGAGAGACCTTTGCTTTAGGATTTATTGCTCACATGTAAGTGGACAATGACCGGCCGTGGAGGATTTGGTGGACAGACGAACCCCACGCTCATCTGACACGATATGTCAATACACTGAATTGTCGAATATGGGTAACGGAAAATTCACAAGCAAATCAACCAGAACCACTTCATCCTGAAAAGGTCACTGTGTGCCGCGGGTTTACGGCTTGATTTATCAAGGGGCCGTATTGTTTCGAAGAGACAGCTGCTTCCGGTCCTGTGACCTGTACCGTCACTGGTAAGCGTTAGGGGTGTCTTTTGCGTAACGACGTCATTCCAGCTCTCCAACAACGTGGACATGTGGATGGGACCATTTATATGCAAGATGGCAGACATACGCACATTGCAGATCCAGTTAAGCAGCTACTAAGCGCCATTTCGTAAATGCTAGAATTATTAGCCGCCATTTCCCTACAGCCTGGCCATCGCGATCACCTGACCTTAATCCGTGTGATTTCTGGCTGTGGGGCTATCTGAAGAATGTGGTGTTCAGTGTTTCGATTGCACACTTAGCTGCATTGAAGGCACGTACTGCGCAACCCTTTCTGAAAGTGACCACGGAAACACTTCGATCAGTTGTGGAACATGCTGTTTCTCGGTTTCAACTTGTTGCAGAAAACGTTGGACAGCATATTGAACATGTTTTGCGCCAGTCACACGGAACTTAATAATCCGATTCAATTTTGAGTCAAGCTTTTTGTGCTGTTTTCGGCGTGAGGACAATTAAAAACCGATGTGAGTAAAGCCTTTGATGAGGTTCTTGGCCTCTGGACCACCAAAAACCGATTTTTCCCATCAGATGTGACATGACCTTGCGTGTAAGACTGGATTACGTAACTAAGAGTATTGCACCTGTACATCAATGTACACCGAGTAGTAAAGTTTAACATCACACCTTAAGCATTGTTGTATAACTCATTTGTCATGTGGGAGTCGACCACTAATAAATTATGATGCTTACAGTGGCATTTGCTGCTAAATTTTGGAACTATTTGCTTTTCTTATGCCATACGTTTTCCCCCTTCTCCGATAATATTCCGTTGAAATTTGCCGTCGTTCTGACAAGTGATGTTTTCCTGCAGCGTTTTGATAGTTTAACTTTCATTATAATCACCCCGTATATTAAATATTAAAATTAGCCAATAGCATGGAAAAACGTTGAAACTATAAAAACTATATGGTTTGAACTTACAGGTAGCAACTTACCATTAGAACATTACTTTCTTATTTCATATGATCGGGGAAGAAGATAAGATAACTAAAAATATATCAATAGTACAGCACAGAGCACAAAAAATTTAAATATGTTCAGGAGAGAACAAGTGCACACACACTGTGTCTGTGTGTGTGTGTGTGTGTGTGTGTGTGTGTGTGTGTGTGTGTGTGTGTATGTGTATGTGTATGTGTGCGAGGCGTTTGGGGTATAAGCCGAGATATTGTGATCATTGGTATTCTAATACATACCCACTTCACTTTGTTAGCCCGCATCTCGTGGTCGTGCGGTTGCGTTCTCGCTTCCCACGCCTGGGTTCCTGGGTTCGATTCCCGGCAGGGTCAGGGATTTTCTCTGCCTCGTGATGGCTGGGTGTTGTGTGATGTCCTTAGGTTTAAGTAGATCTAAGTTATAGGGGACTGATGTCTACAGTAGTTAAGTCCCATAGTGCTCAGAGCCATTTTGTTCAGTTTGTTAGTTCTTTTTTCTCTATGTCTAAAAGTCCTCTTGCAAATATGTTAAATAATTTTCTTCCTGATGTTTTCATCATCGACATAACTTCACCACTAAGTGGACGACACCTGTCAGTATAGAATCACAATATCAGCTTGCACGTGACCACACTTCAAGAGTTTACCTGCTGCCCAGGGGAAAATAAGAACTGGTGGCTTGATATTGACACATATACTCGGAGGTACTAACCAACCTAAAAACGTACAACTCTTGAAAGCCATAATTATTAGTCTGTGAATGAAGTAAATGCTAATGTTACGCTGTTCATTAGACAGTCCTCAGTAATGAATAAAAAATATCAGCACTTATAACCCTCGGCTGGTCCCGGCAGAGGTTCGAGTCCTCCCTCGGGCATGGATGTGTTTGCTTGTCCTTAGGATAATTTAGGAAGTGTGTAAGCTTACGGACTGATGACCTTAGCAGTTAAGTCCCATAAGATTTCACACACATTTGAACATTTATAACCCTCACACCTGTACATGGAAATAGTCAACACTTCCATAGGTAAATGGCTTCATCAAAAGGAAGAAAACTGATATAATAAATCAGGAAGATAAACAAAGAAGCATTAATAATAGTGTTAATAAAGAAAACGTAAGCTACAGGGAAGAGAGTAAACAGCTACAGAATATGGAAAAAGGACACAGAAATGTTCATAAACATAAAAGAATACATAAATAAAACAAAGATACGTTTCAGAATACATTGTTAAAGAAATAAATTCTGATCCTGTTAATAGAGTCCAAATGAAACAAAAAACACTGAAAATGTAAATGTCTCAGCCACAAAAAAAAGTCAACACCACAAATACTCCGAAATTCCGTAATAGCAATAGCCCCATAAGCCTAGTTATCAGTTCCAGTAGCCCTCCTACACACCACATTGCAAAGTCCACTTCCTAACATTTAGCTGCACATTAATAAATAGATAAGATCGGATGTATATAAAATTCCTCCGAATTAAGGCACAATATTTAAGATATATAGATCTAACATGTTAGAAACTGATGTCTTTTGATGCCCAAAATATATACGCATTAATCGCACACAGTAACACAATAAACACCACATAAAAGCAACTGGAAAGAAACCCTAATTCACCAAATACCAGTACAAGAAACTGATACAAGTTATGAAAGTAACCACTTGAGCAAAACTAAATTCAGTTTAACAACTTATACACATAAAAAGGAAGGCCTCCGAGCAAAAGCCCAATCTCATTCATACCAGCAAACATCTTAATAAATGACATTGATAATATCATTTGTGAAGAATTAACACGAAGTTCAAATATAACGCCTTGTAGTGTTCTGTACTTCGTTTTTCAACTCATGTGACTGTGCCAGTCAATAAAGCACTTAAACACTATTTACTATGCTCGTTAGCTTTGTTTGGAAACGTCATTCCAATGGAAGAGTACATAAATGATGAAGAAATATGTAAATAAATTTTAGCATATGTAGAATGAAGGTTTAAGTGGTGTGAGGGGTAAATTATTAACCACTCCTGTGTTATTACAAAGTTACTATTTATTTCCACACAGAAATAACAAATTAATTCCGATAGAAAGGTCTGACGAAGTCGGCAATCCTACTTGTTTACAAAAATCGTGATATGGCTGGAAACCCACTGTAATACAAGCTGGCGACTGTCTTTCCATTTGTAGTATGTGCCACTTTTGGCGAAGTGTTTGCTCTGAGTTTCCTTAAAATAGTGCTCCAATTGCTGAATTCCAGTTGCACGGACAAGTGATGTCACACTTTAACGACAGCTTTACCCAGGTTCTCGCCCCTGAGCATACCGATGAAAGCCTCTGGCGTGTTCTCAAAGCCCTCTGTGACCGTCTCCCTGTATTTGAGTTTTCCCTCCTTGATCCACTGTGCCATCTCCTTGAACGCCTTGTCCCACTGGCCGAGCCACCGGGTCACAATGAAGCCCTCCATCTTGAGCTCCTTCCTGACCATGTGCATCTGGACGACGGGCGCCATGGCCACCTTGGTGGCGTTGTAGGTGGAAATGCAGCCACACACGGATATGCGGCCGCGGTGCCGCATGTTGGCAATCACCGCACTGCTCTGCTCTCCTCCCACGTTGTCGAAGTAGATGTCGACGCCATTTGGGGCAGCCTCCTTCAGCGCCTTCTCCACGTTCACTGTCTTATAGTTGAAGGCGTGGTCGAAACCTAGCTCCTCCTTCAGCCACTTGACCTGCAGATAGGATGCAACATAGAAAGCAAATTATTTACATGTAATAAAAGGAGAAATTCATGCGTCATGCACGATTAGTGTGAAGACCTTATAAAATACAGTGGTTGGACGAAACTTTGGAAACACAGCGAGAAATTTATACTTGAACTTAAGTGCAAGTACTAGCGAAACCCACTTGTTGCGCGGTTGTATTTGGCCACGAACGGCACCTGTGAATCTCCTCAAAACGTTACAAATGACAGTCGTAACCAGAACCAGTGGTCTGTGTAGTCGCCAGTGGATTCTGCTTGAGATGGGTGAATCGAACGTGGGTTGTATGATGGGTGCTTCCATACTTAAAGTTGCTGGAGTTTCAAGAGGTACCGTATTCTGCATTTATACCGCATACAAGGAAAGTGGAGAAACATCATCTGCTAAGTGACAACGCGGACGAATGTATATGGTGACTGATCGTGACAAATGGTTGTTGAAGTAAACATTTCCTTACTTTACGTCTTTTGTAACAAACTTTTTTGTCAACAGATTATCAGTTTCGGTCGATAATGACCATCTTCAGATCTCTTTTATAAAAACAATGTCCTAATGTACTGCTGCCAGAGGACATTGTTTTTTTAAAACAGAACAGAAGATGAAACTTCCTGGCAGATAAAACTGTGTGCCCGACCGAGACTCGAACTCGGGACCTTTGCCTTTCACGGGCAAGTGCTCCTACCATCTGAGCTACCGAAGCACGACTCACGACCGGTACTCACAGCTTTACTTCTGCCAGTACCTCGTCTCCTACCTTCCAAACTTTACAGAAGCTCTTCTGCGAACCATGCAGAACTAGCGCTCCTGAAAGAAAGGATATTGCGGAGACATGGCTTAGCCACAGCCTTGGGGATGTTTCCAGAATGAGATTTTCACTCTGCAGTGAGTACCGGGCGTGAGTCGTGCTTCGGTAGCTCAGATGGTAGAGAACTTGTCGAGTCTCGGTCGGGCACACAGTTTTAATCTGCCAGGAAGTTTCATATCAGCGCACACTCCGCTGCAGAGTGAAAATCTCATTCTGGAAACATCCCCAAGGCTGTGGCTAAGCCATGTCTCAGCAATATCCTTTCTTTCAGGAGTGCTAGTTCTGCATGGTTCGCAGAAGAGCTTCTATAAAGTTTGGAAGGTAGGAGACGAGGTACTGGCAGAAGTAAAGCTGTGAGTAGCGGGCGTGACCCGTGCTTCGGTAGCTCAGATGGTAGAGCACTTGCCCGCGAAAGGCAAAGGTCCCGAGTTCGAGTCTCGGTCGGGCACACAGTTTTAATCTGCCAGGAAATTTCATATCAGCGCACACTCCGCTGCAGAGTGAAAATCTCATTCTGGAGATCAGAAGATGGTTATTATAAACCGAAACCGGTAATCTGTTGACAAAAGGTTTGTGACCATATATGTAAAGTAAAAGATTATAAAGAATCCGCCTCGATTGCAAATTGAAACCGGATGTTGACGTAGGTTTCGGTGCGGGTAACCACGCCTTCTTCAGAACACACTAAAACTACAAACTGCCTAAGAGGCATGGTCCAACATTAATACAGAAAGCCCAAAAGGGCAAAGGACTCGCATAAAATGTAAAATAAAGGATACGTGTGTGCCATGTCAATAGCTGTACTAACTCTCAGGTAGAGTTTACCTGAGAGCCTGCGGCCCACCGAACGTTTGCTCGAGCGAGGAAGCACGCTTCTGACGTTTGAGCTAACAAGAGAACCTCCCCATCGCACCCCCCCCCCCCCCTCATATTTAGCTATACGTTGGATAGGACTTGAAAAACGGAACACAGATCAATCGAGAAAACAGGAAGAAGTTGTGTGGAACTATGAAAAAAATAAGCAAAATGTACAAACTGAGTAGTCCATGCGCTAGATACGCAAAACAAGGAGAGCCTGAGCTATGGAGCGCCATGGTCCCGTGGTTATCGTGAGCAGCTGCGGAACGAGAAGTCCCTGGTTCAAGTCTACCTTCGAGTGAAAAATTTACGTTTTCGCAAAGTTATGATCTGTCCGTTCGTTCATTGACGTCTCTTTTCACTGTAATAAGTTTAATGTCTGTGTTTTGCGACCGCACCGCAAAACCGTGTGATTAGTAGACGAAAGGACGTGCCTCTCCAATGGGAACCGAAAACATTTGATCGCAAGGTCCTAGGTCAACCGATTCCTCCACAGGAAAACACGTCTGATATATTCTATACGACAATGGTGACGGCATGTGCGTCACATGACAGGAATATGTTGTGTAAGTACGCTGTTTAGGTTTTTTTAATGGTAACGCCACGTAGCGCTCTGAATGAAAATCACTGTCTGTGCTGTGTGCAGTCTGTTGTTGTCTGCCATTGTAGTGCTGGGTGGTAGGTGGATGTTAACAGCGCGTAGCGTTGCGCAGTTGGAGGTGTGCCGCCAGCAGTGGTGGATGTAGGGAGAGAAATGGCGGAGTTTTGAAATTTGTAAGAATGTATGTCATGAACTGCTATATATATTATGACTATTAAGGTAAATACATTGTTTCTTTTCTATTAAAATCTTTCATTTGCTAACTATACCTATCAGTAGTTAGTGCCTTCCGTAGTTTGAATCTTTTATTTAGCTGGCAGTAGTGGCGCTCGCTGTATTGCAGTACTTCGAGTAACGAAGATTTTTGTGAGGTAAGTGATTTGTGAAACGTATAGGTTAATGTTAGTCAGGGCCATCTTTTTTTTTTTTTTGTAGGGATTATTGAAAGTCAGATTGCGTTGCGCTAAAAAATGTTGTGTGTCAGTTTAAGCACAGTAATGTATAATTTTTCTAAGGGGATGTTTCAGATGTCGACTCACCAAACTTGTACATTTGGCGAATGGGTAAAAGATTCTCCCACCTTGCCCACTTTAGGTTTGCTTGTGGATGTGATAATCACTCCCAAAAAAGTGATGAAAACATAAGAGAATGTCACATAAACTGCAACAAATGAATGCAACAGTTTCACAGTCACACAGTTTTCCCTGTGCTCTGTCAAAACAAATGTTTTTAACGTTTTCAAATTTTTCCGTGTGTAGACAGTCAAACGCTGCATATGTCCAAGCAAATCTGAACATGTGCTGGAGTTTTGGAGAGCGAAGTTGATTATGTGTGAGTGCCTGAACTTTGATAATTGACACACGAACACGTAAACAATGCTGCTTTGTTTACCTGTGCAGCGCCGCAAAATAATTGTCTGAAAAATAAACTTTTAATTCGAGGTTAGACTTGAATCAAGGACCTCTCGCTACGCAGCTGCTCACGCTAACCACGGGGCCACGGCGCTCCTGAGCGCTTACTCTTCTTGATGTTGCCTATGTTACGCATGGACTACTCAATTTGTATATTTTGCTTATTATTTTCATAGTTCCACACAACTTCTTCCTGTTTTCTCGAGTGATGTGTGTTCAGTTTTTCAACGCCTATCCACTGTCTCAACTTATAACTAAATTTGAGGGGGGTGCGATGGGGAGGTTCCCTTGTAAGTACAGCTGTTGACATGGTGCACACGTACTGTTTATTTTACATCTTATGCGAGTCTTTTGCCTTTTGGGCGTTCTGTATTCATGTTGGACCATGCCTCTATAGGCAGTCTGTAGTTTTAGCGTGTTCCGATGTAACCGTGTTTATCAACGCCGAAACCTAGGTCAACATCCGGTTTCAATTTGTAGTCGAGGCGGATTCTTTGTAATCATTAAATTATTCAGGATTGCTGACACGCTGCAATGTTAAAAGTTCAAAAGTAAAGGAAATTTATTATATAATCGGGTCATTGTCTTACTCGCGAAATGTCACAGCTTGTGATATTGAAGAAAACTGTGACGGAAAATGGATTGCAGAATTGCATGTCCCACTCGCGATACCTGTCAGCACCAAAACCACATATTCAGGGAATCGTAGGGCGAGCCGTAGTTCCAAAACAAGATATCAGTCACAGTAAAATTACCGTAACAGAAAATATGCAGCCGAAACCTTAAAACACTGTCAAAAGAGCAAGATAAAAATGATATTCGGACTGATGAGTCTGGTTGCACATCGTTTCCAGCTGCTGGCCATGTTTACGTCCCGGGTGTGGATCATGGTGGGATTCGGTTATGATTTGGGCAGCCATATTGTGGGTGGTTAAGTCATACTTCCTCAGAAGTGCACCATCTTCTATGTTGAAATGCCAGTAGGCTTTTTACCATGGAACATATGATACTTAGAAATGAACTATGTTTCTTCAATGTCTAACCAGTTTTCCGTGTACTGAAAATGGAAATTTATCTTAGCTGGGAGTAGGTACTGCATCAAAATAAGTTTAAATTATAACTTGCATTTTCATTCCAAATAAAAGCAGGTGCTGATAGGTGTGGAAACTGCTGAACAATCTGTTTAATAAGTCACCGTTGCGAAATACTAACACCAATTGTTTACAGACGTATGGAGAAACTGGTAGTAGCCGACCTCCGAGAAGACCAGTTTGGATTCCGTAGAAATGTAAGAACATTTGACCCAATACTGACCCTATGACTTATTTTCGAAGATAGGTTAAGGCAAGACAAAACTCCGTTTCTAGCATTTGTAGACTTAGAGGAAGCTATTGGTGATGTTGACTGGAATAGTCTGTTTTAAATTCTGACGGTGCAGGGCAAAAATACAGGGAGCGAAGGCTATTTACAATTTTTATAGAAGCCAGGCGACAGTTGTAAGAGTTCAGGGGCACGAAGGGAAAGCAGTAGTTGACAAGGGAGTGTTGTAGTCCATCCCTAATGTGATCCAATCTGTATACTGAACAAGCAGCAAAGGAAACATTTGGAGTAGGAGTTATTGTCCAGGAAGAAGAAAAAATGGTGTGTGGATATGACATTATAATTCTGTCAGACACAGCAAAGGACAGGGAAGACAATTTGAACGGAATGGACAGTGTCTTGAAACGAGGATACAAGGTGAACATGAACAAAAGCAAAACGAGAATAGTGGAATGTAGTTGAATCAAAATCAAATGATGTTGAGGGAATTAGATTAGGAAATGAGATACATAGAGTAGAAGACGAGTTTTTCTATTTGGGAAGGAAAATAACTGATGATGGTCGTGTAGGGAGGATATAAAATGCAGACTATCAATGACAAGAAAGTCGTTTCTGTAGAAGAGAAATTTGATAACTTCACATGAGTGTCAGGAAGTCTTTTCTGAAAGTATTTGTAAGAAGTGTAGGCATATATGGAAGCAAAACATGAACAGTTTAAACAAGAATAGAATAAAAACTTTCGAAATTTGGTGCTACAAAAGAATACTGAAGATTAGCTGGGTAGGTCATGCAATTAATGAGGAGAAGGAATTTGAAGCACAGCTTGATTAATAGAAGGGATCGGTTGGTAGGATACAGTCCGAGGCATCAAGCGATCATGAATGTAGTATTGGAGGGAAATGTGGAGGATAAAAGTCGTAGAGGGAGATCAAGAGATGAATAAACTAAGCCGATTCAGAAGGATGTAGGTTGCAGTAGTTACTCGGAATTGAAGAGGTTTGCACAGGATAGAGCAGCATGGAAAACTGCATCAAACCACTCTTTCAACTGAAGACCACAGAAAAACAACAGCAACAACAACTGGCTTTTTTTAATACTTCTTCTTAATTCGACTCCACTTACTACCTATTAGTGTGTAGTCGATCGTAACGCATTTACATCCGAACATTATAATTGTTCCAAAGAACTCGTACTTTTCCAGAGTACTTTTTGTAATTCCCAAGGAAGACTGACTAGTCGCTAAAGTCTATTAGTGTTTCAAGGTTCAGGACTCTCCCATACATGTGAATAACCCTTAATAACAGATACGTAGTACAGGGTGAAACAAGAGGAAGTGTCAGTATTTTTGGGATATGACAGAGATGTTGGCTTGGAGAAAATAATACTTCATGTGGACTTACACCCTTATTTCAAATGGTTTCGGATGTATAGCGATTTTAATGTACATTTTTATTTATTTTCTGTATTATCCTATACAGAAGAACTATTTTTAAAGAGGAATTTTACTTCCCCATTCGATATAGATTAGTGCAATACTTCTGTTTTATAGATATCTATTACCAGGAAGAGGAAGAGGAAGAGGAAGAGGAAGAGGAAGAGGAAGAGGAAGAGGAAGAGGAAGAGGAAGAGGAAGAGGAAGAGAAAGAGGAAGAGGATGTAGATGAAGACGAAATGGGAGAGAAGATACTGCGTGAAGAGTTTGGCAGAGCACTGAAAGACCTGAGTCGAGACAAGGCCCCGAGAATAGACAACATTCCATTAGAACTACTGACAGCGTTGGGAGAGTCAGTCATGACAAAACTCTACCATCTCGTGAGCAAGATGTATGAGACAGGCGAAATACCCTCAGACTTCAAGAAGAATGTAATAATTCCAATCCCAAAGAAAGCAGGTGATGACAAATGTGAAAATTACCGAACTATCAGTTTAATAAGTCACAGCTGCAAAATACTAACGCGAATTCTTTACAGACGAATGGAAAAACTGGTAGAAGCTGACATCGAGGAAGATCAGTTTGGATTCTGTATAAATGTTGACACACGTGAACAATACTAACCTTACCACTTATCTTAGAAGAAAGATTAAGAAAAGGCAAACCTAAGTTTCTAGCATTTGTAAACGTAGAGAAAACTTTTGACAATGTTAACTGGAATACTCTGTTTCAAATTCTGAAGGTGGGAGGGGTAAAATACAAGGAGCGTAAGGCTATTTACAATTGGTACAGAAACCAGATGGCAGTTATAAGAGTCGAGGGGCATGAAAAGGAAGCAGTGGTTGGGAAGGGAGTGAGACAGGGTTGTAGCCACTCCCAGATATAAAATGTAGACTGGCAATGGCAAGGAAAGCATATGTGAAGAAGAGAAATTTGTTAGCATTGGGTATGGATTTAAGTGTCAGGAAGTCGTTTCTGAAAGTATTTGTATGGAGTGTAGCCATGTATGGAAGTGAAACATGGACGGTAAATAGTGTGGACAAGAAGAGAATAGAAGCTTTCGAAATGCAGTGCTACAGAAGAATGCTGAAGATTAGATGGGTAGATCACATAAATAATGTGGAGGTGTTGAATGGAATTGGGGAGAAGAGGAGTTTGTGGCACAACTTGACAAAAAGAAGGGACCGGTTGGTAGGACATGTTTTGAGGCATCAAGGGATCACAAATTTAGCATTGGAGGCCAGTGGATGGTAAAAATCGTAGAGGGAGACCAAGAGAGGAATACACTAAGCAGATTCAGAAGGATGTAGGTTGCAGTAAGTACTGGGAAATGACGAAGCTTGCACAGGATAGAGTAGCACGGAGAGCTGCATCAACCCAGTCTCAGGACTGAAGACCACAACAACAACATTGCCAGGAACACTAAAACTCTAAGTGTAACCAGTCCTCCCTCGGACGTGGGTGTGTGTGTTTTTGTCCTTAGGATAATTTAGGTTAAGTAGTGTGTAAGCTTAGGGACTGATGACCTTAGCAGTTAAGTCCCATAACATTTCACACACATTTTTTTCTTTTTTTGCCATTGCTTCGTCTCCTACCTTCCTAATTTCACAGTAACTCGTTTGCGATGTTGGCAGAGCTAGCACTCCTGGCAGAAAGGATCTGCGGAGACAGGGCTTAGCCGTAGCCTGTGGGACGTTTCCAGAATAAAATTTTTACTCTGCAGCGAATGTACACTGATATGAAAATTCCTGGTCACTTACAACTGTGTGAGAAACCGAGAATCGAACTCGGGACCTTTTCCCTGCGCAGCAAGTGCTCCACCGACTGAGCTACTGAAGCACTATCGACGACCCTCCCTCACAGCTTCAATTCTGCCAGTACCTCAACTCCTACCTTCCAATCTTCACAGACGCTCCTCTGGTTGGGTATTTTCCCGCAAAAGGCAAAGGTCCCGAGTTCGAGTCTCAGTCTCTAACACAGTCAGACCTGCCAGGCGGTTTCATATGACAGCGCACTTCGCTGCAGAGTGAAAATTTCATACAAGAAATATATCTTCCATGGATGGTGCTGTCATTTTTTCGGCCCTTAACGAACTAGTCTTCACTCTTAGGAAATTGCCCAATACAAAAGGGAACAGAAGTAATAGGGAGAACTGACACTAAATGACTACCTTGAGGTCGGAGCCCGCAATGCCGATGACCTTGCAGCCACTGATGCGCGCTATCTGCCCGACTATGGAGCCCACGGCACCCGCCGCGCCGCTGACGACCACCACCTCCCCCGGTTTGGGGTCGCAGATGTCGAGCAGTCCGAAGTAGGCGGTGGCTCCCGGCATACCCAGCACCCCCAGCGACAGCGACAGCGGCAGGTCTCCGTAGTCTGGCACCAGCATCGGCGGCAGGGGGTCCTCATCCGTCGGCGCCACGCTGATCACTGTTTGGTCACGCCATCCTAGTGACGCGACCACGTGACGCCCAACTGGGTACTCCGGCGAACGGCTCTCGACGATACGCGCCACCTGGAACCAACCAGAGCGAAAACTAGCTGCCAGTCTGACAGCAGTGGTACCAATCCTGAAAAAAAATTCAGCTGCAGGAGACCACACGTCAGTATAACACGGTATTGGGCTTTTGAAATGGCGTCTGTTTGGTATAGCTCCATGTTAAGTCAATAAGACACGTCACTTACATTTACAACATTCTCGCTTACTGAGATCATATTACCAATATGTACTATAACAGTTATATAGGAAGTACGTTTCCAGGTTGGCTTTGAACAGTGCCATTTGTGTAAGTTTCAAGTTGTTGTTAATTTCGTAATCGCTGTTGAAATTATCAGTACCTTTTCAGAACTCTACGCAACCTCTCAAGTAACATGTTAAGCAATAGGCGGTTTAAAGTACATCAAGGAGAAGAGAAAAGCAGATTGCATGTAGTCAGTGACGGACTACCTCAGGGCTCTGTTCTTGCTCCAGTGTTATTCAACCTTTACACAGCTGACCCGCCGAATTTGACCCTCTCTAAAAATTTCAATATACAGCTGATCTGGCAATTTCATATCAGAGTGAAGACGTTTCTGAATGTGAAGAACACCTGACGAACAGCTTTACTAAACTTTATGAGTATTCTGAGACCTGGTGACTGGGACCAAATGTTTCTAAAACCGAGGTAAGCCTGTTCCACATCTCTAAGCACCTATCATCAGCAAAGATCAGTTCACAGTTCGGCCCTCTTGGCACAGTCAGATATAACGAAAGCCCAAAATACCCGGGAGGCACTTTGGACAGAACTTTCACATACAAAAAACACTTTTTTAACCTGGCGAAGAAGATACAAACACGAGTGAACCTTGTAGGAAGGCTGGCAGGCAGTACATGTTGAGCAAGCACATCAGTCATCTGAGGAGTACTCCTTGCACTGGTATATTCTGCAACAGAATACTGTGCACCAGTTTGGCTCCGAAGCGCCCATGTAGTGAAAGTAGACCTCCTACTGAACCCATTTATGAGAGTAATTGGTGGTACAGTCCGGTCTACACCTACTTGCTAGCTAGCAGTCCTTTCAAACATCTGTCCACCAGACTTCCGTCGAGAGGCTGCTCTTTACAACCTCTGTCAACTAGTTTCTGAAAACAACTCGATCCTTCGTCATGACAATTTGCTATCACTCTGTCTATAAGACCAGCATGTGAAATGAGAGTCCAGATGCTATCTACAGGATTCGACTAGCACGCAGAGTAGAAACGTGAGTGGAAAGCTACAAGAACCCAAAACCACGAACTTGTAGACAAGCCAACAGTTCTAGTTCCAGACTTCCACCAAGCGGTGTGAGAGCAGTTAAACAGATATCGGACTGAAGAGGGTAGGTGCAAATAAAACACGCACAAGTGGGGCTTTTCAAATGACAGTGTGTGTGACTGTGGTGACACCCACACAATGAGCCACATTGTGAATGAATGTCCAATCAGATGCTTCCCTGGTCGCATTGAGAAGCTCCATCAAGCATCCCACGAGGCACTCCGCTGGATCGAGTGCATCAACATCCGAGTGTTGTCTGAGCCGTTATAAAACTTGTGTACTGTATATAAATTCGCATGTTCATTTATATTTCTTTGTTTTGCTAAATTTGTATTACTGTAATTGATGCATACCCTAATAATAATAATGAGGTAAGTGCGTATGAATTCATAACAGGCTGTTTCACAATTCTCGTTAGACGCTCATGGAGGCTGAAGAGAGGACATAGTACATCAAGTTTTACATAGTAACCCATGTCCAGGAACGTCACTGATATTTACAGGGTGACAATTATTGAACTATATGAAATAAAATCGTCATAACTTCTGAACAGTTTGCATTAGGGAGTTATGACTGCACAGTTGGCCGTGGCACATGATGGGAATTAGTATGTGCTCTACGGTTTGGTTTAGAAACGAATTCCACTTTCATTTGGATGAGTTCGTAAGCAAGCCAAATTGGCGCTTTTGGGGGATTGAGAATCTGCATTTCGCCATCGAGAAGTCTCTTCACCATCAACGAATGACTCTGTTGTGTGCAATGTCCAGTCACGGAATAATCGCTGCGCTATTCCTTGATAGCGTGAAGGTTTTGGAAGATGAGTTAATCCTCATTAATCAAAGTGCCACATATTTCGACAAGATGTGTTTCATCCAGGACGGAGCTCAACTCCATCGAAGGATGAGAGTGATGTACTGGAGGACACTTCTGGGACCGCATTTTTGTTGTGGGGTACCCAGGCGCCACTGGCATGGAACTCGATGGGCCACCACATTCTCTGGAACTGAACATAAGCTCTAGAGGTTGAAAATACTGCTTCAGATGTAAATTTCTTTTATTATCATAACCGGTTTCGGGCTCTCATAAGCCCATCCTATGGCGTCGCAACAGTGACTGCCTGTTCTGCGCTCAAGGTAGCAAACCACGCATATAACACGTCCACCGGGGCGCCCAGGGGCAACAAAACAGTTGCGACACCTAAGGATGGGCTTATGGGAGCCCGAAACAGGTCGTTTCATAAAAGAAATTTACAAAAAATGGTTCAAATGGCTCTGAGCAGTATGGGAGTTAACATGTGAGGTCATCAGTCCCCTACAACGTAAAACTACTTAAACCTAACTAACCTAAGGACATCACACACATCCATGCGAGAGGTAGGATTCGAACCTGCGACCGTAGCAGTCGCGCGGTTCCGGACTGAAGCGCCTAGAACCGCTCGGCCACCACCACTGGCAAAGTAATTTACAACTGAGGTGGTATTTTCAACCGCTAGTATAATGTTCAGTTGCGGATATTCGTCCAGCAGGATGGTTTGAACATAACTACTCCATTTTTGTGGGGCTGTATTAAAAAACAAGTTGTACAGCAATAAAGCCAAAATCACTGATGAACTGAAAACAGGCATTTAGGAGGTCATCGACAATGTACCGGTAGTGTTGTCCGTAAGAATGTAAGGTACGAAACTTTCAGAAGTGCTAACATGGGCCAAAACAAGAAAATATGTCCAGTAAACATGGCTGTAAAAAGTATACTTAAGGAACACTTGATCATCTTCGCTAGTGTGAAACATATCTATTAAACAAGTGAAAACAGCCCATGTTTCCCGAATATTTTGTCTTGGCTTGGTCCAAACTACCACCTCTGGAAGTTGCATACCTTACATTAACAACAGGGGATAGGCAAAACGATACGAACAGTGGTAGCAATAGGATGGTTGTTTTTGACAGTCAACAACGAAGGTAAGGAACGTGTTGGGCTGGACTGTGCAAGTTCAGTATGGACTAGGCATCAGTGCAGATTGTTTACGAACAGTGCACACTTAGTATTTGCATTCAGAGGCCGAGGTCGACTTGCGGTGAAAGGCCTAAGTGTTCCAATGAGAGTAGATTGCGGGGGACCGATTATCTGAAGCAGCAACCAAGAAAGCCAACTTATTGGATGTTTCAAGGGCACCAGTTTCATCAGTTATAACAGCCTACACAAAACATGGAAAGACATCATCATGTAAACGTAACAGTGGGCACAAATCTAAACTAAATGACATAAATCATCGTACGCTAACACGAATTGTGTCAAAAAACACAAAACTACTGCGTCTAAAGTGACTGCATAGCTCAATAGCCATTTTCGAGACCCCGTACCTATTGACACTGTCTGCCGAGAACCCCTAAAACGAGTATCCATGGACGAGCTGCTATACCGAAACCATTAGCGACGCAAAGAAGCGTAAAACATGGTGTTAGGCATCCTGGACGGCTGATTCGTGGAAACACGTTCCAGGGTCCGACGAGTCAACGTTTTCGATATTTCCAACATCTGGGCGGGTTTACATCTGAAAAACGCCAAAAAATCCTTACAATCCAGATTCCTTGATTCCAACGGCGAAGTGTGGAGATGGAAGCTTGATTTTGTGGGCAGCCATATCACAGTATTAAGCTGGCCCCCTTTTTACTCTCAAGGCCGTTTTGCAGTCACTGATTACGTGAACATTTTAGGTGATCAGGTGCACACTTGATTCAAATGTTGTTCCCCAGAAATGATGTCATATTTCAGGGCGATAATGTTCCCATTCACACAGGCAGGACGGTATAATCTTGCTATGAGGAGCATGTAACTGAACTGTAGCGTTTTCTCTGGCCAGTACTGTACCGGGACGTGAACATTATCGAACCATTGTGGGGGATATTGGAGGAGGTTCTGATCGAGGAGAAGCATAACATTCCACTGGAGACTATACAATCACTATATGCCAGTATTCCCAGAACAATCGCAGCTGTACTATGGGCAAATAGAGGTCCATCAGCTTGTTAATGAACCATTCATATCTAAGCACAGATATTAATATTATTTTGCCCTCTGTCAGAGGTATCAGAACGTTTCCGCTTATATCTCTCACCTCGTTCGTTTCTATTACAGGGGCCATCACCACAAAGTGATGCATTTGTCCTTCTTCATCGTCCTAGAAAGTTTGTAAAATCATCACAGAATCACCATGTACATACATACATACATTTACAGGTGACTGGGCCAATAACGATGATGCTATGGAGGATCGTTGGATGAAGTTTCTGGACATGGGTTCGTATGGAAACCTTGCCCTACTATGTCCTCTCTACAAAGAGAATTGAGGAAAGTCCTTTCTATGTGTGTATATGCATGTTTGTATGTTCCACATACCCTTAACCATTCAACCGATTTCAACCAAACTTTGTACAGTTATTACTTACTGTCTGGAAAGAACCTCTGTGGGGGTTGGAACAGCGCCGGTTTAAGAGGGTCTGGAGTATGGATGAAAACCAGGTATAGCCCACGACACAGATATATCTATAACTTCGTCATCCATTACTTCAGAACGAGAGCACTTACTGATTTGCAATAAACTTTGTACAACATTTCAAACGTTTAGGAAACTATTTCTCCCCGAAAACCCTCTACAAAATGATGAAAGGAGAAACATGTATCACTTACTACATTTTCACTGATCATGCACCGAAACTGCCGCATGTACAAGACGTTTTCATTTATGAGTTCTTTACCACTGTCTATATTCGTGACACGTTTTGCAGGGGGTATTCACATATACCACCAAATGTACCAGAAGAACTACATCGTTAAACAACAGATATCTCAGGAGATGTGACATCATAAACGACGAGTCGCGTGGTAAACTGAGGTCACACGCAAGACATTTAAATTTCTTACTTTATTGGTACTTACTCTATAAACAACGTTTTCCGCAGACACTATACACATCCACCATTGAATGTACCTACAAAACTAATCATAGTATGACAAATAGTGGAGATGTGGCGTCACCAATACAGACGTGTTTGGCAAACGTGACATCATGCACGACGTTTTAATGTATTACTTGTTTACTATTAACTCTATTCACAACACATTTCTCAGAGGGTACCCAAACATACCACTGGATGTACTAACAATATTATATAATTTTACGACACCTATTTAAGGGGATGTGACGTCGTACACATTGAAATGGGCGCGAAATTGCACAAAAGTACGACTTTTTGGCATATCATTGTGAAACACATTGTTCAGGAAATAGGACGTCATAAATGCTGAGCTTCATGAAGACGAAACAGCACAGTGAAATTCGCTACAGATCAGGTAGAAGGGTTTTTCGGAAAGTAAGGAACGATCGGTCTCGAAATGGGAACCACAGTGAAAATCCGATGACGTTTTGCACAGATGTATTGGGCAGTGTCTCTAGTATACCTGTCGATCGCGTTACGTCGTTCTTTTATTAGTTCTGAGCACACAGGGAGCACATGTAGACACGTAGGGCAACAGTGCCTCCCGACAAGTACGAGGAACTGTTGAGAAATTTCGCCTGAAGCTATACAGCCAACATTACATAACTATCATGCGCTTTCTTCTCCAAGACAATTCTAAGCCACATTCCGCAGGGGCAATGAAGATACTCCTGCATCGTTTTCAGTTGCAAATGTTTGATTACCCACAATAGAGCCCGTAATTGTCTCCCTCTGAGTTTCATTTCTGCTCACATGAACCGCTGGCTATGTAGACAACATTTTAGCACAGAAAACCAGCTGTAAGCTAGCGTAGAGAATTGACGGAAAGCACTGGCGGCTGCCTTCTATAACGAGGGCATTGGAAAGTTGGTACAACGCTACGACAAACTTCTAAGTCGGTTCGACGACTATGGAGATAAGCAGCTGGACGTTGTAGCTCACTGTTGCAAATGAAACAGTTTTTATTTTCACTGTGGTTTCCATTTCGCGATTTATCGTTCGTTGTTTTCCGAATAGCCCTTATACACTCCTGGAAATGGAAAAAAGAACACATTGACACCGGTGTGTCAGACCCACCATACTTGCTCCGGACACTGCGAGAGGGCTTACAAGCAATGATCACACGCACGGCACAGCGGACACACCAGGAACCGCGGTGTTGGCCGTCGAATGGCGCTAGCTGCGCAGCATTTGTGCACCGCCGCCGTCAGTGTCAGCCAGTTTGCCGTGACATACGGAGCTCCATCGCAGTCTTTAACACTGGTAGCATGCCGCGACAGCGTGGACGTGAACCGTATGTGCAGTTGACGGACTTTGAGCGAGGGCGTATAGTGGGCATGCGGGAGGCCGGGTGGACGTACCGCCGAATTGCTCAACACGTGGGGCGTGAGGTCTCCACAGTACATCGATGTTGTCGCCAGTGGTCGGCGGAAGGTGCACGTGCCCGTCGACCTCGGACCGGACCGCAGCGACGCACGGATGCACGCCAAGACCGTAGGATCCTACGCAGTGCCGTAGGCGACCGCACCGCCACTTCCCAGCAAATTAGGGACACTGTTGCTCCTGGGGTATCGGCGAGGACCATTCGCAACCGTCTCCATGAAGCTGGGCTACGGTCCCGCACACCGTTAGGCCGTCTTCCGCTCATGCCCCAACATCGTGCAGCCCGCCTCCAGTGGTGTCGCGACAGGCGTGAATGGAGGGACGAATGGAGACGTGTCGTCTTCAGCGATGAGAGTCGCTTCTGCCTTGGTGCCAATGATGGTCGTATGCGTGTTTGGCGCCGTGCAGGTGAGCGCCACAATCAGGACTGCATACGACCGAGGCACACAGGGCCAACACCCGGCATCATGGTGTGGGGAGCGATCTCCTACACTGGCCGTACACCTCTGGTGATCGTCGAGGGGACACTGAATAGTGCACGGTACATCCAAACCGTCATCGAACCCATCGTTCTACCATTCCTAGACCGGCAAGGGAACTTGCTGTTCCAACAGGACAATGCACGTCCGCATGTATCCCGTGCCACCCAACGTGCTCTAGAAGGTGTAAGTCAACTACCCTGGCCAGCAAGATCTCCGGATCTGTCCCCCATTGAGCATGTTTGGGACTGGATGAAGCGTCGTCTCACGCGGTCTGCACGTCCAGCACGAACGCTGGTCCAACTGAGGCGCCAGGTGGAAATGGCATGGCAAGCCGTTCCACAGGACTACATCCAGCATCTCTACGATCGTCTCCATGGGAGAATAGCAGCCTGCATTGCTGCGAAAGGTGGATATACACTGTACTAGTGCCGACATTTTGCATGCTCTGTAGCCTGTGTCTATGTGCCTGTGGTTCTGTCAGTGTGATCATGTGATGTATGTGACCCCAGAAATGTGTCAATAAAGTTTCCCCTTCCTGGGACAATGAATTCACGGTGTTCTTATTTCAATTTCCAGGAGTGTATATAGCGTAACAAGTATTGAACTATATGAAATAAAATCGTCATAACTTCTGAACGGTTTGCTAGTATAGAGTATAGAACTTGTGAAGGCCTACCATGCGAGAAATAACAGACCAACTGTGGGTCAAAGTATGTTTGCAACCGAGTTCAAGCTGAAGAAAACCGGTTCCAGTGTGCTAACAATCAAGAATTTGCATCGCAAGGTTGAGACAACAGGTGGTGTTCGTGATGACAGTGTTGGCAATGTCGGTCATCCAGAAATGTTGAATACGCCTGAAAACATCGAGAAAACAAGCACTGTGTTTGAAACTAGCCCCAGGAAATCGATCAGACGAACTGCACAACAGGTGGGAATCAACTGTTAGACACTGCGACAAGTTGTTGTTGAAGACCTGCAACTCTTCCTACACAAATTCAAACCCATTAGCCATTAAGCCCAAGGGCCATGGAACCACTATTGTCCACATAATTGACGAACAGGATTTTGATGTGAATATGGTAGGGTTTAGCGACGAAGTCCACTTTCATTCAGATTGGTTCATCAATCAACAAAATTGACGCTTTTGGGTGACTGAGAATGCGCATTTCGCGATCGAGAAGCCGCTTCCCTTCAACAGGAGACTTTGTGGTGGGCGATGTTCAGTCGCGGAGTAATCGGTGAGATATTCCTTGATGGCACGGCGACTACCAAATGGTACGCGAAGATTTTGGGAGATGATTTTATCCCCATTATCCAAAGTAACCCTTGTTCACGCAGGATGAAGCTGTACCCCAATGAAGCAGGAGAGTGTTTGATGTCCTGTAGGAGCACTCTGGGGACCGCATTCTGGCTCTGGGGCACCAGGAGGCCACTGGCATGGACCTCTATTGGCCACCATATTCTCCAGATCCGAGCGCATGTGACTTCTTTTTGTGGGACCACATTATAGACATGGTATACAGCAATAACCCCAAAACTACTGCTGAACTGAAAACAGCTATTCAGAAGGTCATAGAAAGCATCGATGTTCTGATACTTCAGTAAGCCATGCAGAATTTCGCTCTTCGACTGCGTCACATCATCGCCAATGGTGGCAACCTTATAGAACTTGTCATAACCCAAATCCGAATATATGTAGTGTTGTTTACATACTGAATAAAGTGAGTGAACGCTGCAGTTTGTAACAAATTTACGTTTTTTTCGTATACGAGTAATTGAGTAATTGTCGCCCTCTATATTTGTCATGTGTGCACTTTGGCAAGGCATGGGAAGAAAGCTCCTCCTAAAGCTCTCAATCGATTTGAACCAAACTTCGTACACATATTACTTACTTCTGGAAATATGTACTGTGCAGGTAGAGAAGAGGGAAGGATGAGATGGACATAGAGGAATGAGGAGATTGTGGATAGAGAGAGGAGAAAGAGGAAGCGGACAGTGATAGGGGGGAGGTGAAAATGAACAGAGCAAGGGCAGAAAGAGATGGACAGAGAGAGGTGGGGATGAGGAGGTTGACAGAAAGAGGGGGAGGAGGAGAGGGAGAGAAAGAGGAGGGGGGGAAAAGTGATGCAAGGGGGTTGACGTTGAGAAACTTAGTGAGAGAAATGTGAGATGAACTTAAGAGGGCTGGAGGGGACATGAATTTAGAAGTGGGAACGAGGTGATGGAGAGAGAGTGGAGGGGGGTAGGAGATAGACAGGGCGAAGGGTAGAAGAAAATGGACGGAGAGTGCTGAGAGGCGGATATGAACAGAATAGGAAGAAGGCCTAACAGAAGATTTGAATAAATACATACCCGTGCAATACTGGGTAACAGAAAATAATATTTAACTTCAATGTGCTTCGACATCTTTCGCACGCTGGTGCGACCAAACGGGTTGTATAGGAATTTTAAAGTGGTGTGGGTGACGAAATAAAGAATAATATCTCTCATCAAGGCACTGAAAAAGTTCTGAACTGTTCACAGATGCTATACCAGCTCGGAGCGCCACGTGCTATTGCACGAAAATATTTACCCACTCACTACACAGAGCGAACACTTCAATCAGCCACCATAAATGTTGTTGGACTTAAGAAGTTTGGCTACGTTTCGTCTATGGGGCGCCAAATCACATTCGTCGCAATGTACACAATGTTCCACAAAAGTATTTAATGTGAAAGCAGGAGGAATTTGCTATGCAAAATTCACGTATTTTTTAAAGTTTCACAGTTTCGAGATTATTTCCAATAAGGACATATGAAAAGTGGAAGTCACAGTTCACAGTAAATTAATTTCAGAGCCTCACCGTGTTTCTCAAGATCTTCGAGGTGGTTCAATAAAACACGTCTAATTGCGTGAGTTTTCTTTAGAAAACCGTTGAAGTTCCGCAGTATCTCAAACTATAAATTCCACAATGGCTGCACACTGAAACATTCTAAGTGTAGCTTGTATCACATGCAGTCCGAAAAATGACAAGTCCATTAGATGCTGAAAAGTTTCTATGTTCGAAAGCAGGAACTCCGAATAATTCACAAACGCGAACTAGTGGCTATTTTATAGCTCATCAGATAAAACTTCCTCGAAGCAGACAGTAACGCAGCGTGACAACGTCCAACGGCGTCCGAAGCTAGACTGCCCTACAAAATGCCGCTGTCCACCCAGGAAACCTCGGTCAAGGACTACTGAAGTCGGTTCAACTACTGAACATAAAAATTGCTTTTATACACACACGACACATCAGATCACACGGAAATTTCCCGATAAATATTATGCTCTTGTCAGTTATCTTTTGTCTGCCTTAGTTTGCTTATAAACAATATTTTCCATGATTTTCCTCCGTTTTCGGGTTTATAAGTGTAAGTATTAACAAGCAATTTAAATTATACTTTAAATAATTTCCCATATATCTAAAATTTAGAGTACTGCCGCTACTTTTAATGTTTCTCCGCTTATTCAGTAAGAAAAGCTGTTTTCAACTGCGTGAAATCCACTTTTCAGCCTCTCATCTAAATATGTGAATAAATTCAGGGAATCTACTATCACAGTCCGATACAGTTGTACCAGATGTACCCGTAGACACCTCCTAAGTTTCATTCCCATAATGCGTTACCGAAGTATTCACTTCTACAGTTCAGGAATGGTTTATAACATTTAACTTACAACTTATAAACACATATATGGTTCGATGTTTTGGGGCAAGGTTTATTTTTGCACTGGACTCGAAAAGCGGTCGTGAGAAACGAGCAGCCGTTGTGCAGCCCAACCGATGGGTTTTCCCAGTGACGCGGTCACCTTAGCAGCCGGTGGACGTCCAGAGATATCCTCTTCTGTGGAGCACAGTGTGAAACTGGCCCTCCACGTGCTCTTGCCAAGCTGATTTCGGCTGTCAACACGAGTACGAACCGATCTTAACTGCCTCCTACGCGTCCGCGGTCCCATGTTTGTGATTGAATAAAGTGTCTCTCCTCTTCATAATAAGCTATCGTATTACACTGGACAGCCCGCAAAATATAACCTATTGGATTAACCTCACAAACTCTCTTCCGTCCAAATAAGTGACAATAACAGTCCGTTAAACTCCTTGCCGGGCAATTCGTTAGTCCTTTACCCTCCTCCTTTTCTGAGTATGTTGGGGCAAGGTTTCTTGGACGATGAGGACGATTCTAATCTTCTTGCTTCCACAGACGTTCAGACTGTGATGAAAGTTCGTATGTAGAATGAATTACTCTTTACTCTAACTATCCCAGAGGTCTGCTGATGGTTTCTGCTGGTGCTTTAATTCTTTCACCAGAGCAGCTGAGTTTGAGGGCTCGATCCCTCTTGCTAAAGTATTAACTCTCTCGTGTACTAACAAGTGCGCTGGCGTGCACACTTCGTCATCAGTCTCGGAGGCGGCTGTCGAGCAGATTTCGACTTCAGGACTTACAACAAATATTTGAAACCACTCCTCCTCCAGACTGCTTCGCCTGAGTACTTTACGACGGCATCGTTTTACTGAACCAATCATTCTTTCCCGACAGTTTACCACGAAGCCGCACGTTGGACAACCACGTACCAGGTGCTGCGTTCTGCTTGCAGCGATGAATGCTTCTGTTTTCTTCTGCGAAGAGCAGTAATAAACTCGACGACCGAGCAGGGTAGCGCAGTGGTTAGCACGTTGGACTATTGGACTGCCGTTCGGGAGGACGACGTTTAAAGCCCGTGATCGGCCCTCTTGGTTAAAGGTTTGCCTGATTTCCTGAATTCCCTTAAGGCAAATTCAGGGATCTTTCCTCCGAAAGGGCACGGCCGCATTCTTTGCCCATCCTCTTTTAATCAGAGTCCGTGCTCCAACTCCGATGACCTCGTTGTCGACGGGACGTCAAACACTTATCTCCACCAAGCACCATTAATCCCGACGGTGGCGGGGGCGGCAGGGTGGGGAGGGTTTCAAACTTCTGTGATGCTAGAAAAAGTAGCAATGGTAATAATACATAAAAATTTACCTTAACCTCTGATATTTAATTGCATTACAAATACACTCCTGGAAATGGAAAAAAAGAACACATTGACACCGGTGTGTCAGACCCACCATACTTGCTCCGGACACTGCGAGAGGGCTTACAAGCAATGATCACACGCACGGCACAGCGGACACACCAGGAACCGTGGTGTTAACCGTCGAATGGCGCTAGCTGCGCAGCATTTGTGCACCGCCGCCGTCAATGTCAGCCAGTTTGCCGTGGCAGACGGAGCTCCATCGCAGTCTTTAACACTGGTAGCATGGCGCGACAGCGTGGACGTGAACCGTATGTGCAGTTGACGGACTTTGAGCGAGGGCGTATAGTGGGCATGCGGGAGGCCGGGTCGACGTACCGCCGAATTGCTCAACACGTGGGGCGTGAGGTCTCCACAGTACATCGATGTTGTCGCCAGTGGTCGGCGGAAGGTGCACGTGCCCGTCGACCTGGGACCGGATCTCAGCGACGCACGGATGCACGCCAAGACCGTAGGATCCTACGCAGTGCCGTAGGGGACCGCACCGCCACTTCCCGGCAAATTAGGGACACTGTTGCTCCTGGGATATCGGCGAGGACCATTCGCAACCGTCTCCATGAAGCTGGGCTTCCGCTCACGCCCCAACATCGTGCAGCCCGCCTCCAGTGGTGTCGCGACAGGCGTGAATGGAGGGACGAATGGAGACGTGTCGTCTTCAGCGATGAGAGTCGCTTCTGCCTTGGTGCCAATGATGGTCGTATGCGTGTTTGGCGCCCTGCAGGTGAGCGCCACAATCAGGACTGCATACGACCGAAGCACACAGGGCCAACACCCGGCATCATGGTGTGGGGAGCGATCTCCTACACTGGCCGTACACCTCTGGTGATCGTCGAGGGGACACTGAATAGTGCACGGTACATCCAAACCGTCATCGAACCCATCGCTCTACCATTCCTAGACCGGCAAGGGAACTTGCTGTTCCAACAGGACAATGCACGTCCGCATGTATCCCGTGCCACCCAACGTGCTCTAGAAGGTGTAAGTCAACTACCCTGGCCAGCAAGATCTCCGGATCTGTCCCCCATTGAGCATGTTTGGGACTGGATGAAGCGTCGTCTCACGCGGTCTGCACGTCCAGCACGAACGCTGGTCCAACTGAGGCGCCAGGTGGAAATGGCATGGCAAGCCGTTCCACAGGACTACATCCAGCATCTCTACGATCGTCTCCATGGGAGAATAGCAGCCTGCATTGCTGTGAAAGGTGGATATACACTGTAGTAGTGCCGACATTGTGCATGCTCCGTTGCCTGTGTCTATGTGCCTGTGGTTCTGTCAGTGTGATCATGCGATGTATCTGACCCCAGGAATGTGTCAATAAAGTTTCCCCTTCCTGGGACAATGAATTCACGGTGTTCTTATTTCAATTTCCAGGAGTGAAGCTGTGGAGAAAAGGGAACCACAACCATGAATATCAAGAGCTCAGATGGAAAGTCAGTTATAAGCAAAGAAGGGAAAGCAGAAAGGTGGAAGGAATATATAGAGGGCAATGTTCTTGAGGACAATATTATAGAAATGGAAGAGAATGTAGACGAAGATGAAATAGGAGATATGATACTGGGTGAAGAGTTTGACAGAGCACTGAATGACCTATGACGAAACAAGGCCCCACGAGTAGAGAACATTCTATTAGAACTACTGACAGCCTTGAGACAGCCATGCCTAACAAAACTGTAGCATCTGCTGAGCAAGATGTATGAGACAGGCGAAATACCTTCAGACTTCAAGAAGAATATAATAATTCCAATCCCAAAGAAAACAGGTGTTGATAGATGTGAAAATCACCGAAATATCAGTTTAATAAACCACAGCTGCAAAATACTAACACGAATTCTTTACAGACGAATCGAAAAACTGGTAGAAGCCGACCTCGGGGAAGATCAGTTTGGATTCCGTAGAAATGTTGGAACACGTGAGGCAATAATGATTCTAGGACTTATCTTAGAAAATAGAGTAAGGAAAGGCAAATCTATGTTTCTAACATTTGTAGACTTAGAGAAAGCGTTTGACTGGAATACTCTCTTTCAAATCCTGAAGAAGTCAGGGGTAAAATATAGGGAGCGAAAGGATATTTACAATTTGTACAGAAACCAAGTGGCAGTTACAAGAGTCGAGGGACATGAAAGAAAGCAGTGGTTGGGAAGGGAGTGAGACAGCCTATGTTATTCAATCTGCATATTGAGCAGTACTAAAGGAAACAAAAGGAAAATTTGGAGTAGGAATTAAAATCCATGGAGAATAAATAAAAACTTTGAGGTTCGCCGATGACATTGTAATTGTGTCAGAGACAGCAAAGGGCCTGGAAGAGCAGCTGAACGGAATGGACAGTGTCTTGAAAGGAGTATATAAGATGGACATCAACAAAAGCAAAACGAGGATAATGGAATGCAATCAAATTAAATCAGGTGATGCTGAGGGAATTAGATTAGGAAATGAGACACTTAAAGTAGTAAATGAGTTTTGCTATTTGCGGATCAAAATAACTGATGATGGTCGAAGCAGGAGGATACAAAATGTAGACTGGCAATGTCAAGGAATGCGTTTCGGAAGAAGAGAATTTTGCTAACATCGAGTATAGATTTAAGTGTCAGGAAATCGTTTCTAAAAGTATTTGTATGGAGTTTAGCCATGAATGGAAGCGAAGGTCGGTTTCTACCAGTTTTTCCATTCGTCTGTAAAGAATTTGTGTTAGTATTTTGCAGCTGTGACTTATTAAACTGATAGTTCGATAATTTTCATATCTATCAACAGCTGCTTTCTTTGGGATTGGAATTATTATATTCTTCTTGAAGTCTGAGGGTATACATACATCTTGCTCACCAGCTGGTAGAGTTTTGTTGGGCCCAGCTCTCCAAAGGGTGTCAGTAGTTGTAACTGGATGTTGTCTACTCCCGGGGCCTTGTTTCGAATTAGGTCTTTCAGTGCTCTGTCAAACTCTTCACCCAGTATCATATCTCCTATTTCATCTTTATCTGCATTCTCTTCTATTTCTATAATATTGTCCTCAAGAACATCGCCCTTGTATAGACCATCTATATACTCCATTTCCTTTCTGCTTTCCTTCTTTGCCTAGAATTGGGTTTTCATCTGAGTTCTTGATATTCATCCAAGTCGTTCTCTTTCCTCCAAAGGTCTCTTTAATATTCCTGTAGGCAGTATCTGTCTTATCCCTAGTGAGAAGTGTCTCTACATCGTAACATTTGTCCTCTAGCCATCCCTGCTTAGCTATTTTGTACTTCCTGTAGATCTCTTTTCTCATTTTTGAGACGTTTGTGTTCCTTTTGGCCTGCTTCATTTACTGCATTTTTATATTTTTTTCTTTCATCAATTAAATTCTATATCTCTTCTGCTACCCAAGAATTTCAACTACCCCTCGTCTTTTTACCTGCTTGATCCTGTGCTACCTTCGCTATTTCGTCTCTCAAAGCTACTCATTCTTCTTCTACTGTATTCCCCCAGTCTTGTCAATCGTTCCCTAATGCTCTCCCTGAAGCTCTCTACAACTTCTGGTTCTTTCAGTTTATCCAGATCTCATATCCTTAAATTCCCACCATTTTGCAGTTTCTTCAATAAACTACAGTTCACAACCAATAGATTGTGGTCAGAGTCCACATCTGACCCTGGAAATGTCTTAGAATTTAAAACCTGGTTCCTGAATCTCTGTCTTACCATTATATAATCTCTCTGATACATTTTAGTATCTCCTAGCTTCTTCCATGTATGCAACCTTCTTTCATGATACTTGAATCAAGGGTTTCTTTTATATTGTAATCAAATTTTGCCGAATTATTTACATGGTTTTTTGGACTGCGTGCTCAGTGACCAGTCTCTATAGTGTGAAGGTGCCTTTTTTGTATGTTGGGTCATCAATCTTCTGACTGGTTTGAGCAGCTTGCCACGAGCTCCTCTCCTGTGTCAGCTTCTTCATCTCAGAGTAGCACTTGCAACCTACGTCATTTATTTGCTGCACTTACTACAATCTCTGTCTTCCTCTACAGTTTTTGCCCTCTACAGCTCCCTCTAGTACCATGGAAGTCATTCCCTGATCTCTTAACAAATGTCCTATCACCCTGTCCCTTCTTCTTCTCAGTGTCGTCCACATATTCCTTTCCTCTACGATTCTGCGCCGAACATCCTCAATCCTTACGTTATTAATAAACCTGATTTTCAACACTCGTCTGTAGCTCCAGATCTCTAATGACTTTATTCTCTTCTGTTCCAGTTTTCCCACTGTCCTCGCTTTACTACTATAAAATGCTGTGCTCCAGACGTATAATCTCAGACATTTCTTCCTCAAATTAAGGCTTATGTTTAATACTAGTAGGTCTCTTTGCCAGTGACGACCTTTTTGCTAGTGCTGGTCTGCTTTTCATATCCTCCTTGCTCCGTCCGTCGTTGGTTATTTTGCCGCATAAGTAGCTGAATTCCTTAACTTAATTTTCTTAGCGACCATCAATCTGATGTTAAGTTTCTGCTGCTCTCATTTCTGCTATTCCCCATTAGTTTCGTCTTTCTTCGATTTACTTTCAGTGCATATTCTGTACTCATTAGACTGTTCATTCCATTCGCAGATCATGTAATTCTTCTTCACGTTACTCAAGATAGGAATTTCATCAGCGACTGATATCTTTCACCTTGAATTTTAATACCACTCTGGATCTTTCTTTTACTTCAATCATTGCTTCTTCGGTATACAGATTTAGCAGTAGCGGTGAATGACTGCATCCCTGTGTTACACACTTTCTAATCCGAGCACTTCGTTTTTGGTCGTCCACTCTTATTATTCCCTGTTGGCTCTTTTGTATATTATTGCCCGTCTCTCCTTATAGCTTACCTCTATTGTTCCCAGAAATCCGAACATCTTGCACCATTTCACATTGTCGAACGCCTTTTATAGGTCGACAAATCCTATGAAACTTCTTGGTTTCTCTTTAGCCTTGCTTCCATTATCTACCGCAACCTCAGAATTCCTTTCCTAAATCCAAACCGATCGTCATCTAACACATCTTCAGTTTCTTTTCCATTCTTATATATGGTATTCTTGTTAGCAACTTGGATGCATGAGCTGTTGTCAACTCTTGCAGTATTAGGAATTGTGTGCTTGATATTTTTCCGAACGTCGGATGGCACGTCCCCAGGCTCATTCTACACCCAAACGTGAATAGTGGCTTTTTTGCCACTTCCCCAATAACTTTAGAAATTCTGGTGGAATGTTATCATCCCTTCTGCCTTATTTGATCTTAAGTACTCCAAAGCTCTTTTAAAATCTAATACTGAACCCTCCATCTTTTCCAAAGCGACTCAGATTCTTCTATCACATCAGACAATTCTTCCCCCCATAGAGTCCTTCAATGTCATTTTTCCACCTATCCACTCTCTCCTGTGCATTTAACTATGGAATTCCCGTTGCACTTTTAATGGCACACCTTTTTTTTAATGTAAATTCACGGAAGGTTGTTTTGGCTTTCCTATAGGTTGAGTCAGTCCTTCCGACAATCATATCTGTTTGATTTCTTCACATTTCTCGTGCAGCCCCTTCGTCTTAGTTTCCTACACCTCCTATTTATTTCATTCCTCAGTGACTCGTATTTCTGTATTCCATAATTTTCCTGGACGTTTTCGTACTTCTTTCATTTGTATTTCAACTGAAATATTTCTTTTGTTGCCCATTGTTCCTTGGCAGTTACCTTCTTTGTATCTATGTTTTACTTTTTAACTTCTGTGATTCCCCTTTTTAGAGATGTCCATTCGTACATAACTCAATGAGTCTTTCTCTCATCTTATTCCTTGTCCCAAGCCAATAATCTTCAGTAACCTTTTGTTCTACTTCTTACCCTACACAAGTCCCCCGTGACTCTTAGATTTTCATTTCCTTTTAGGTACTGTATTACGCTTTCAAAATCCTCATATACCTTTTCTCTATCTTCGTCTTCAGCTGGCGACGACGGCATCTCTACCTTAACTGTCGTTGTCGGTGTTGGTTTGCTGTCGATTCTTATAAGAACAACGCTGTGACTGACCTGTTGATAGTAACATACTCTCTGGCCTAACTCCCCATTGATAACGAATCCTACTCCCGTTATACTATTTTCTGCCACTGTTGCTGTTATTCTATCTCATGTGACGAAATCCTTGTCTTCTTTACATTTCATTTCACTGACCCCTACTATATCTAGATTCAGCATTTGCAGTACCCATTTCAGGTTTTCTAGCTTCCACACCACCTTGAAGCTTCTGACATTCTCATGTTCCCCTCACCCCTGGAAAGCCCCTCCCGAAGATCCGAATGGGGGAACATTCCGGTAAGCTTTGCCAATGGAGAGATCAACATGATACTTTTCCAATTACAGGTCAAATATCCTGTGGATACACATTGTGGGTCTTCAATGCAGTGGTTCCCATTCCCTTTTGCATCCTTTTCGCGTTGATCATTCCTGATCTTTAGGGGCAGTTTCCCACCCCTAGGCCAGGAGAGTACCCTGAACCTTTGTCCGCTTCACCGTCCTCTTTGACAAGGGCGTTGGCAGGATGAGGCTGACTTCTTATGCCGAATGTTTTTGGCCGCCAATGCTTGTTATTAATCAAAATTTAACCGTGGGCGGGTTCTGAATCCGTAAGCGAGGACTAATCAAAGACGCTACCCCTAGGCCATGGGTGTGGTAGATGTCTACCATCCGCGAGACGACTAATTGAAGTTTGAAAATAAAAATGTCTGCACCCAAGACAACATTTTTATTTTATATTGATAATTACGAGAAATATTTTTTTTTCTTTTTCTTCTTTCTTTCCTTCTACTTCGTTTTTTAATATTTGTTGTTTTTTCGATAATATGAAACCAAAAACTGATTTTTTTATTTAATATTGCTACCACAGTCTCTTTTACCTGAGTATGCAAAAGTGTCAACATATATTTGATCTTCTTTGTAATGCTTTTGTGAAATGCGCTGTGTGTGAAAACGTATGTAATACGCAGCACAGCTATGTGCAGTGAGTTACAGGAGCAATGTGGACAGATGGCAATGGAAGAGTGACATTAAGTGCACCGTCGTTGTGGGCGCGCCTGGGTTGCACAATTGTTCTAGAAAGAAGCAGTTGAAAATCTATGGCGGCGCTCTTATTCATTCGATCACATATAAACTAAATTTCGACGTGGACGCTACAAAACGAAATGGTGGACAGTGAATACAGTGAGCGTCATTGAGTACTACAAACAGCAGTGATAATGCTCAAGCGAATGGACTGTAGATACCGCTGTTACAACAGTACCGTTTTGCACGTAACTGATTTGCACGAGTTAATGTACCTTGAACTTGTTATCTTGTGTGGAACTTAATGAGCTGCCTCGTGGGTTAAAACATGGCTGCTTGTCGAGGGGACTTTTGAAGTGTTTATAACGTATGTTTCTGTTTCCGTCAGGACGTTGAAATTGTGATTGTGACTGCTAAAATCGGACGGACTGTAACTTCGCGATCGGAAAGTAAATGTGCTTTCTACACTGTTTTGAAACTGTGTACGGGAAATTAGAAACAGATACACGAGTGTAAAGAATGTTGTAATCGTACACATATTAATGTCATTTTATAGAACAACAACTACGTCTAACTGGTTTATGACAAAACAGCTGCAGCGCAAGATAATATAATCATACACTGAGGAAGAGGATTTATCCATTTTAATTTCATGGCTGATGGGGCTACACTAATTAGGCTGCCAGCATCACAGAGTGGCTGCTGACGTCACAGTGCATTGTCTACAGAAAGGTAAGCTGCAATGCTAAGCTCTCGGTCCCTATAAAGACTCAAAGAATTTCGTGTAGTTAAAAATGTAATGTCTTTATTGCGATAAACTTTTCGCAATATTTGTTTTCCTTAGAAATCAGTGTAATTTCAGTGATGTGTGTTTACTATCTATGCTGACCTTGTTGCTCCACCATTAATATTAGCTGTTGCCACTTATTACCAACACCTTATTTGTTCATTTTATTGTATTTGTTACTGCAGGTGTATCATGTATTATTTTCGTGGGCTTTGTTCTCATATATGTGTGTAACCATTTTATCGAGCATACCTGGCGCAGTTTCGTGTTTTGTTGCGGAATGTCCCATCCCGCCTATGTTCTGGTGGACACTACCATTAAATTTTGAGCCCCCCCCCCCCCAAAAAAAAAATGGTTCAAGTGGCCCTGAGCACTATGGTACTTAACATTTGAGGTCATCATTCCCCTAGACTTAGAACTACTTAAACCTAACTAACCTAAGGACATTACACACATCCATGCCAGAGGCAGGATTGGAACCTGCGACCGTAGCAGCAGCGCGGTTCACGACTGAAGCGCCTAGAACCGCTCGGCCACAACGGCCGGTTGACCAGTCCCAGTTAGGCGGCTCGTCTGCCATTGTTGCAAGGCACGCTACTGGTGGGACATCCCAATCTGACAGCTGACCGCTGTTTACGTTCAATAAGACGTTATTTTAGGACTTACTCATAAGCAAGTGCGGATTTATTTGGCTGCTATAGTTATAACTGTACAAAATTATAGGCATTTCCTTATTTAATACGAATTTATTCGAGAGAATTTTCGTGTTTTACGGGCTTCCGGTGTTCGTTGCCAAAATTTGGCGTAGCTACTTTCGTTAAATTTGAAACGAAAACGATTTTTTGTTAGTTTAAATTATCGAAATTCACTGTCAGAATCATGCAAAGTATATGCCTGAGAACCATTTTCTTTAGATATGGCTCGGACTGAGGAATACAGCATGTTAAAGCTAAATTTGATTACACTACTGAGTGATTTTCTTCACACACTTAAATTCAGTCAGTTCATAAAGCTAGATGCAGTACTAACTAACCAAAGCGCATTGTGCATTGTAGTGCTCATACTGGGCCCTCCAGGGCTATGTAAAGGTGAGCAAAAGAATAGAAATTTAAAATTGCTGGTGATCTTAACATTTAATTGACTGTTACAAACTTCTGAGTGTGTTCGCAAGCGTTTTATGTGTTTTGATTTTAGTAACACTGACGTAGCAGAAGAGTTTGTCGTTCGGTAAAGCAGTCATTACGAGCTTTCCTGGATTTATACGAATTTATTATGAAATTATGATTAGTGTTCATATGTCAAAAGTGGAAACGAGTTTAATTCATCACCCCATATCTTGTTACCGTGAATTGAGTATCGACTGCAAACTAAGACCTTAGTAGGATAATGATTTCCATGTCAGACCAACCCATTTGGCTCATTTGTAAATTATGTAACATACAACCATAACAGAAACTGTTTCATAATTTCAAATGGAATTAAAAGCCTGATTTCACAACTAAAATTTATTCAGCAAATGCTGGAAGACAGAAAGATCATGCAATGCACATTCGTCAGTAATCCAAATACATTAGATGAATTAATATAGCTTAGACTCTCAAACTACAAGATAAGTTTTGTAATCAGTACCAAAATTCGTTAAGATGAGGCCCTTCACCCGTAAATTGGGAGTCCCTTTCAATTTCTGGAGATATTCACTTCAAATATTTTGTTAACATATTATTATATATGAAACCGAATTGAATGTACAACGAAAGACTGAAGTAAATATTAACAAAAAAAGCCTTCAACTACGTTAATTATATGATTTAATATCTATTTTTACATTATTTTGTGACAGAACTTTCCTTAAACTGGTGGAGAGGGACACGTCTTTAAAAACTTTTTTGTAGACGCCAAGCTTCAGTTGAAAGTGAGTTAATTTTGCGGTAGGTCAGGCTGATGTACAATTTAAGCCATGCCCGGGTAAACGGGCTAACCCTCAAATGTAAAAACTTAGAGATAAGTGATGCCATCTGTTTCTGGCTGCGGGAACTATCAAAACTGACATTGGTCTCACCCCTAAGTATCACATCAGGATATTTGGATAATAGGATATTTTGATAGTTCCCGTACCCAGGAACAGATGGCAACCCTTATCTCTTAAGTTTCCACGTTCGAGGTTTAGCCCGTTTTTCCGCGCATATCGTCAGTTCGTCAAACTCTTGTGAAAACCAAGCAAAAGTAATTTGGAAAATTCAAGAAAGCACGTCCAGTATTAGGAATGAGCTACTTATGATAACACTTACAACAGCCACAGCACAAGTGAACTTCCGGATTACAGACCTGAAATCGAGTGCTGCCATCGAATTAATCACATTACGATCGAGGAAATTCTTAGGGTGGGGTTTTGAAATAGCTGTGTTTCTATAGGTAGTGTCAGATGGGGCGGAAGAATGAATAGGAATTTAGTGCAACTGTTAGCTAAGTTTCACAGACAAGTATGAATACTACGAACCTGTGATCCGATCATGGTAGCCCCAACCTTGTGCCTCTGCGTGTACGCCCTCTGGTAGGGGTCGACGCTGATGTACTCCGCCTCGCACAGTATCTGGCCATGCTTCAATGATGGTAGTTCTTCTTTCTCGATACTGAAGTCGTCGACTTTCGGCTCTCCTTTGAAGAGACTTGCAATGACGAACTTGCGTGCCTTCGACATAGATGACTGCTGCGCCAGTTACGTACGGTAGTGTTCGCGACCTGTTTAGCTGCCTTCAGATGGAATAAGTCGGATGTTGTCGTAGCTGAAGCGCTCACGTACCTGCTGCCGACGCGAAGTCTTTTGCAAGGTTATACGCCGAGCCAGGTCTCTTATATCAGGTGGCTTGGTGACGCAATAGTCAAGGACACTAGGGTAGCTGCGAGGCAACCGCCATCTTTGTACGGACCGGCAGAGAAGGAACCGCTGCGTCATCCAAGCATATCAGCGAGCCAAGTCCTCCACGTATTCCGAAGTCCCATTGCGACGTGCCGTATTGAGCGTCGTTACATTTCGAATAACTTCCTTGTACCGCAATGATGATATCTTATTTATTGCCCGATGTATTATTAGCAGCAGCACCACACCACCGCCGACTCTTTAAAGAATCCATCTCTCACATAGAAAACAGCATTTTTAACTTTTGTTGTAAGTCATTGAGCGCCCTCATTAGTAAACACTGGATGAGTGTAGTCTTCGTAATGTACCCTTCGATTTAATACAAGTTAGTTTTTCACGCTTCTCAATGATTAAGATGTCATGTGTTTTGAGATAGTCATTTCCTCTGCTATTATCATATTGAAGTGCTTGGCAGAGGATTCATCGAACCACCTCCGCAATAATTCTCTATCACAACACTCTCGAACAGGGCGCTCGAAAAACGAGCACCTATATCTTTCCATCGAGCTCTGTTTTTCCATATTTTATTATGATGAACGTTTGTCTCTGTGTAGGTCGGTGGCAACCAAATTTTGTCGCATTCAGAGGGGAAACTTGGTTATTGGAAGTTCGTGGGGAATTTTGCCGCAACGAAAATTGCCTTATTTTGATAGTGTACATCCCAAATCCTGAACCATGTCCTTGACACACTCTCCCTTATTTCGTCATAATGCAAAAGGTGTTTCTTTTATTAGGACTTTTTCGATGTACTCCGTCAATCATATGTGGTAAGGGTCCCAGACCGTGCAGCAGTACTCCAAAAGAGGACGTACAAGGGTAGTGTAGGTAGTCTGTTTATTAGGTTTATCCTGCCGATAAAATGCAGTCTTTGGTTCGCCTACCCCGCAACATTTTCGATGTGTTTTTTCTAATTTAAACTGTTCGTAACTGTAATACCTAGGTGTCCAGTTGAATTTTCGGCTTTATGGTTAGACTGATTTATCGTGTAACCAAAGTTACTCATGTAGATAACCACACACTTTTAATTATTTAGGGCCATTTGCCAGTATTCGCACGATTCAGATATTCTTTCTAAATCGTTTTGCAGTTTGTTTTGATCTTCTAATGACTTTACAAGACGAAAAACGACATTATTATCTGCAGATAAACTGACAGCTGTTCAGATTACCTGATAAATCGTTTATATAGATACGAAACAGCAGAGGGCTGTTACATAGGTTGGGGAACGCCAGAAGTCACTTCTGTTTTATTCGATGACTTTCCGTCAATTACTACGAACTGTAACCTCTCTGACAAGAAATGATATATCCAGACACAAAATGATATGATAGATTGGTTGGTTTGTGGGATTAAAGCGACCAGACTGCGACGGTAATCGGTCCCATTTTTCAAAAAAAATTTAAAACTACCCAAAGTGAATAAAAAACGAACAACAGGAAAGACAGCAGACGAAACAGGACGAGAAATACTCCGTCAGAGACCAGACAAAACAAATTAAAACACACAGGGTGTGACGGTGGTTGGTCGACCATAGAGAAAAAAAAGAGGAAAAGCCAACCACCAATAACACATTAAAAAATCAGTTTAAAATCAGAGGCTAAAAGCCAGAATCAACACTAAAAAACATAAACACTCAAATTAAATGATAAAAACCCCCTGCCCGAATAAAACGCAAAACTAAGTCCACCATGTCAGAGTCATTTATTAAAAGGGCAGAGAGCGTGTCAGGTGGCGCAAACGTCTGCCTGAGCACAGATAAAAGTGGACAGTCCAACAAGATGTGGACCACTGTCAATGCCGAGCCACAGCGACATAGAGGGGGGGGGGGGGGGGGGGTCCTTACGGCGCAATAAGTGGCCGTGGGTCATCCGTGTGTGCCCAATGCGGAGTCGGCAGAGGACGACAGACTCCTTGAGAGAGACGAGCAAGGAGGAGTGCCACACAGTCGTCGTCTCCTTGACGGCACGGAGTTTGTTAGGAATGGCCAGACCGCGCCTTTCAGCGTCCCAAAGCGAGATAACTTTGCGGCATAAGACTGCCTTCAAGTCAGTCTCCGGGAGGCCAATGTCTAGAGTTGGTTCACTGGTGGCCTGTTTGGCCAGGCGGTCAACATGTTCATTGCCCCGGATACCGACATGAACGGGGGTCCACACAAAGACCACAGAGCGGCCGTAACGGGCAAGAGTATGTAGGGACTCATGGATAGCCATCACCAGACCAGAACGAAGGAAACACTGGTAGAGAGCTTGCAAACCGCTCAGGGAATCGCAACAGATAACGAAGGACTCACCTGAGCAGGAGCGGATATAGTCTAGGGCCCGAAAGATGGCGACAGCTTAGCAGCAAAAACGCCGCAGCCAGCTGGCAATGATTGTTGTTCATAGTGGTCTCCTAAAGTCAGAGCATTACCGACAAGACCAGCAACCATCGAGTCGTCAGTGAAAACAAAGCCAGAGCCCTGATACGTGGCCAGGATAGAATAAAAGCGGCGTCGGAAGGGCTCCGGAGGGACTGAGTCCTTCGGGCCCTGTGCCAATTCGAGCAGAAGGCAAGGGTGAGGCCGGAAAGGAGGTGGAACAGGGAAAACCCGAAGCCCTGAGAGAAGCCCTTTGACGCCTACAGTGATCGGACAACCCGACTGGGGCCGACGGTCTGGTAGACAGACGACTGACTGCGGGAACAGGGCACGATAATTTGGGTGCCCGGGCAAGCTAAAAACATGGGCAGCATAAGCAGCCAGTAATTGTTGGCGTCGTAACCGCAGTGGAGATACACCTGCCTCCACAAGTATGCTGTCCACAGGGCTGGTCCAGAAGGCACCAGTGGCAAGGCGTATCCAGCTGTGGAGGATTGGGTCCAGCACCCGCAACGCAGATGGGGATGCTGAGCCATAAGCCAGGCTCCCATAGTCCAGACGAGACTGGATTAACGCCTGGTACAGCCATAACAGGGTAGATCGGTCAGCGCCCCAGGGGGTGTGGCTCAAGCATCTCAGAGCATTTAGATGCCGCCAACACGCCTGTTTAAGCTGCCGAATATGAGGCAGCCAAGTCAACCGAGCATCAAAAAGTACACCCAAAAACCTGTGTGTCTCCACCACAGCAAGAAGGTCGTTGTCAAGATAAAGCCGCGGCTCAGGATGGACCGTTCGGCGCCGGCAGAAATGCATAACGCAGGTCTTGGCAACCGAAAACTGAGAAATGCGCTACAGCCCAAGACTGCGCCTTGCGGATTGCGCCCTGTACCTGACGTTCAGCAGCTGCAATGCCAATAGAACTGTAGTAAATGCAGAAGTCGTCAGCATACAGGGAAGCAGAGACATAATTTCCCACGCCCGCAGTGAGGTCGTTAATGGCTATTAAAAACAGGCAGACACTGAGGACAGATCCCTGTGGTACCCTGTTCCCCTTTAGTCGGAAGGAACTATGGAAGGCTGCCACTTGCACGCGGAAGGTACGATACGACAGAAAATTTCGTATGAAGATCGGCAGAGGGCCCCGAAGACCCCATTCATGAAGCGTAGAAAGGATGAGATGACGCCATGTCGTATCATACGCCTTCAGCATGTCGAAAAAGACAGCGACCAGGTGCTGACGGCGGGCAAAGGCAGTACGAATGGCCCACTCCAGGCTCACCAAATTGCCGGCGGCGGAGCGGCCTTTCCGGAACCCACTCTGAGACGGAGCCAGAAAGCCCCGAGACTCCAGTACCCAGTTCATCCGCCGGCTCACCATCCGTTCAAGCAACTTCCAAAAAACGTTGGTGAGGATAATGGGACGGTAGCTGTCCACATCCAAAGGGTTCTTGCCCGGTTTCAGAATTGGGATAACAATACTTTCCCGCCATTGCGACGGAAACTCACCCTCGACCCAAATACGGTTGTAAAGGTCGAGGAGCCGTCGCTGGCAGTCCACTGAAAGGCGTTTCAGCATCTGACAGTGGATGCGATTTGGCCCAGGATCGATATCAGTGCAAGCGGCTAGGGCACTTCGAAATTCCCACTTGGTGAATGGAACATTGTACGATTCAGGATGGTGGGTGCGAAACGAAAGGCTCCGACGTTCCATCCGCCCTTTAATGGAGTGGAAGGCCAGGGGGTAATTAGCAGAAGCGGAACTCATAGCAAAATGCTCTGTCAAGCTGTCGGCAATTTCGCCGGAGTCTGTACAAACTCTCCATTCAGTGAGAGCACAGGGACGCTGACTGGGGTCCGATAGCCCTAAAGGCGTCGGATCTTGACCCAGACCTGCGATGGAGAGATATGGGGGCCAATGGTGGACACATACCGCTCCCAGCACTCCTGTCTGCTTTGGCGGATAAGGCGGCGGGCTCGTGCACGCAGCTGTTTGAAGGTGATGAGGTGTTCAATGCAGTGATGTCGCTTGTGACGCTGGAGCGCCCGCCGGCGATCTTTAAGCGCTTCAGCGATCTCAGGCGGCCACCAAGGCACAGTCGGCCGCCGAGGGGACCCAGAAGAATGGGGAATGGCAGATTCGGCGGCAGTAATGATGCCGATGGTGACCGATTGTACCACCGCATCAATGTCATCACTAGAGAGATGCTCAATAGCGGCAGTGGAGGAAAACAAGTCCCAGTCAGTCTTATTCATAGCCCACCAGCAAGGGCGCAGAGAAGACTGACGCTGTGGCAGTGACAGAAAGATTGGAAAGTGGTCACTACCACACAGGTCGTCATGCACTCTCCATTGGACAGACGGTAAGAGGCTAGGGCTGCAGATGGAAAGGTCGATGGCGGAGTACGTGCCATGCCCCAAGCTGAAGTGTGTGAAGGAACCATCATTTAAAAGCGAAAGATCGAGCTGTGCCAATAAATGCTCAATAGTGGCGCCTCGACCTGTCGCCACTGACCCACCCCATTGAGGGTTATGCGCGCTGAAGTCGCCCAGTAAGAAGAAAGGTGGTGGCAATTGGGCTATCAGAGCAGCCAGGACACGCTGTGGGACATCACCACCCGGTGGAAGGTAAAGACTGCAGACGGTAACAGCCTGTGGCGTCCACACCCGAACAGCGACAGCCTCTAAAGCTGTTTGTAGAGGTACAGACGCGCTGTGAAGAGAGGTAAGGACATATATGCAGACGCCACCAGACACCCTTTCATAAGCTGCCCAGTTCTTATAATAACCCCGATAACCACGGAGGGCGGGGGTTCGCATTGCTGGAAACCAAGTTTCCTGAATAGCAATGAAGAAGAAAGGGTGAAGGCTGATAAGTTGTCGGAGCTCAGCTAGATGGTGGAAGAAACCGCTGCAGTTCCACTAGGGAATGGTATTGTACATGTCTGAGAAAGGGGACATGGAAGGCAGATTACGCCGCTGGGTCATCTGCTGCCTCCAATTGAGCACCGGTGCTAGCGCTATCCATGGCGTCTGAGGGACGGGCGAGATCGAGGTCCTCAGTGGACGCCAGAATCTCCACCTCGTCCTCAGACGCAGAGCTTGTAGGAAGCGGTGTGATTGGTGCCACCGCAATGTCGTTAGCCTTGGGGACTTTCTTCTTCTTCTGTTTTTCTCTCTGTGCCTTTGATGCTTCAGGCTTCACGGGCTTCACTGTGTCAGTCTCAGGGACAGACGACGACCGTGAGGCCCAACGACCAGGGACTGGTGGTTGTTTCAGCCACTTGTGGGTGTCCGGTTTTCCACTGGTCGGAACTTGCGAAGGGAGGTCCCCAACGGACCCCTTCCTGGCGAGAGTAGCCGGAGAAGTCTTACACTTCTCCGGCTGGGAAGGGGGAGCTGATATCCCCGATGATTGGGACGGTGTTGCTCCTGAAGAAGATGGAGCAGGAGCAACAGGGTGTGAAGTGCCCCCCCCCCCCCCACAACCAAGGGAGCTTTTGGATTCTGACCAATAAGAGAACCAACCGTACGGGACGACACAGGAGATGGAAGAACCGTCGTTGCAGCAGCAGCGTACGTTGACATCATTGGCACAGGATGGAGCCTGTCATATTTCCACCTAGCCTCAAAGTAGGTCAGGCGGTCCAGGGTTTTATATTCCATTATCTTCCGATCTTTCTGGAAGATCCTACAGTCCGGCGAGCAGGGGGAATGGTGTTCGCCGCAGTTAACACAGATGGGAGGCGGAGCACATGGAGTATTGAGATTCGATGGACGTCCACAATCTCGACATGTGACGCCGGAAGCACAGCGGGATGACATGTGCCCAAACTTCCAGCATTTAAAACACCGAATCGTAGGAGGGATATATAGCTTCACATCACAGCGGTAAACCATCACCTTGACCTTTTCGGATAAAACATCACCTTCGAAGGCCAAGATGAAGGCACCAGTGGCTACCTGATGACCCTCAGACCCCGATGGGCGCGCCGGACGAAGTGAACACCCTGTCGTTCTAGATTGGCGCGTAGTTCATCGTCGGACTGCAGTAAAAGATCCCTGTGGAATATAATACCCTGGACCATGTGTAAACTTTTATGGGGAGTTATGGTGACGGAAACATCCTCCAACTTGTCGCAAGTGAGCAACCTCTGTGACTGGGTAGAGGATGCTATTTTGATGAGAACCGACCCAGAGCGCATATTGGACAAGCCCTCCACCTCCCAGAACTTGTCCTCTAAATGCTCCACAAAAAACTGGGGCTTGGTCGACATAAATGATTCCCCATCAACTCGCGTACACACGAGGTACCGAGGTGAATAATCTCCACTGCCTTCTTTAGCCATACGTTCCTCCCATGGAGTGGCCAGGGAGGGAAACGATCTCGGATCTAATTTCTTCCCGTTGAGGTTAGACCTCGATCGCTTAGAGACTGCTGGTGGAGGCCCACCAGCGAGAGATGATGTACCACGCTTCATTGCGGGTCATCCGCCCTGATGCCACCCACTCCAACCAGGGGCTCTCCCCACGGGCGCCACCCAGCCGCTGAGAAGGCCACCTGGCAGGATGGCCTTTGCCAGGAGTCCTGATGCACCAGAGGGATAGGCATCTACACCTCGGCATATGTGGGGAGGTAGCAGCTCAGGCATCAGCAGTGCGATCCCTGTGTAGTCAGGGGGCTACCACCAAGAGGGTACATGACAACCCCACACAATGGACTGGCTACCGTGCTGGATGCTGGGTGTCAAAATATCCATGTACATCATGAGGGCAAAGATGGTAGTGCACTATGGAGGGAATGTACGCTACCCTGAACACATTGCAGCAGATGTGGCCGGAAGCTCGATGTAAGTCCAACTCCATTACAATATCGGGTGTGCCAGATCTTAGGGCAAGATGGATGTATAATACACCACGTAAGCTGTCCTTCCCCAAATGGTACACACTAACAGAAAATCTTGAAAGGTAGTGGTCAGACCCCTTAGAGGACCGCCACATTAAGGCCGAAACGTTTGAGACTCCTTTCAGTCGCCTCTTACGAGAGGCAGGAATACCGCGGGCCTATTCTTACCCCCAAACCCGCAGGGGGGAAAATGAGATGATATTCCCCTAAGCACGCAATTTCACTACAAGTAGCTTGTGCGGTAGAGTTTCAAAAGCCTTTCTGAAATCTATAAAAAGGGAATCAATTTGAAATCCCTTGTCAATAGCACTCAACACTTTGTGTGTGTAAAGGGCTAGTCGTGTTTTACAAGAAATATGTTTTACAAATTCGTGTGGACTGTGGGTGAATAGAACGTTCACTTCGAGGTAATTCATAACGTTCGAAAATAACATATGTTCCAACATCCTTTACGCCTCCGTACAAGTTCTAATTTCTCTTATATTCGTGGTCCTTACGTAAAATGTATGTTGGCGGCAGTAGTATCAGTCTGCAGTTAGATTCAAACGTCAGTTATCTGCATCTTCTCAATAGTGGTCGTCGAGAAGAACATCGCTTTCCTCCAAGCATTTCAGTTTGAGCTCCCGAAGGTTCTCCGTAATACACTCCTGGAAATTGAAATAAGAACACCGTGAATTCATTGTCCCAGGAAGGGGAAACTTTATTGACACATTCCTGGGGTCAGATACATCACATGATCACACTGACAGAACCACAGGCACATAGACACAGGCAACAGAGCATGCACAATGTCGGCACTAGTACAGTGTATATCCACCTTTCGCAGCAATGCAGGCTGCTATTCTCCCATGGAGACGATCGTAGAGATGCTGGATGTAGTCCTGTGGAACGGCTTGCCATGCCATTTCCACCACGTTGGGTGGCACGGGATACATGCGGACGTGCATTGTCCTGTTGGAACAGCATGACGGTTTGGATGTACCGTGCACTATTCAGTGTCCCCTCGACGATCACCAGAGATGTACGGCCAGTGTAGGAGATCGCTCCCCACACCATGATGCCGGGTGTTGGCCCTGTGTGCCTCGGTCGTATGCAGTCCTGATTGTGGCGCTCACCTGCACGGCGCCAAACACGCATACGACCATTATTGGCACCAAGGCAGAAGCGACTCTCATCGCTGAAGACAACACGTCACCATTCGTCCCTCCATTCACGCCTGTCGCGACACCACTGGAGGCGGGCTGCACGATGTTGGGGCGTGAGCGGAAGACGGCCTAACAGTGTGCGGGACCGTAGCCCAGCTTCATAGAGACGGTTGCGAATGGTCCTCGCCGATACCCCAGGAGCAACAGTGTCCCTAATTTGCTGGGAAGTGGCGGTGCGGTCCCCTACGGCACTGCGTAGGATCCTACGGTCTTGGCGTGCATCCGTGCGTCGCTGCGGTCCGGTCCCAGGTCGACAGGCACGTGCACCTTCCGCCGACCACTGGTGACAACATCGATGTACTGTGGAGACCTCACGCCCCACGTGTTGAGCAATTCGGCGGTACGTCCACCCGGCCTCCCGCATGCCCACTATACGCCCTCGCTCAAAGTCCGTTAACTGCACATACGGTTCACGTCCACGCTGTCGCGGCATGCTACCAAAGACTGCGATGGAGCTCCGTATGCCACGGCAAACTGGCTGACACTGACGGCGGCGGTGCACAAATGCTGCGCAGCTAGCGCCATTCGACGGCCAACACCGCGGTTCCTGGTGTGTCCGCTGTGCCGAGCGTGCGATTATTGCTTGTACAGCCCTCTCGCAGTGTCCGGAGCAAGTATGGTGGGTCTGACACACTGGTGTCAATGTGTTCTTTTTTCCATTTCCAGGAGTGTACTTTCGTATTGTCCGAACGTACCGTACAAATCTTGCAGCCTGCCTGTGTGTTTCTTTTATTTCTTTCTTTAATCTGACGTGGTGCCGGTCCCAAACCGTCGAGTAATACTTAATAACGGATCGCACTAGTGTCCTATAAACTGGATCCTTTACCGAACATCAAACTTTCTTACAATTTTCCTAGTAATCCGAAGTCGATCATTCGCCTACCTTACCACAATCACGAACAGTGACAGGACTGACTGTCTGCTACCGGTGGTTTTTTCTGCAGCTAAGCTAAACCCTTGCGCGTTTAACGGAGTCTCAATTTTTTTTTCCAATCTTCTGTGTATTATTCTTGTCAGCACCTTGGATGTATGAGGTGTTACACTGACTGCGATACTTTCCGCACTGGCCGACCCTTGCTATATTCGCAATTGTGTGGATGATGTCTTTTCGGAAACCTCATTTTATATCGCCAGTCTCAAACATTCTACGCATCATCATTAATAGTCGTTTGGTTGCTATGCCCACCAATGGTTTTTGATATTCCAATGGAATGTTATCTATCTCGTCTGTCTTATTTGATCTTATGTCGTCCAAAGCTCTTTTAAATTCCGATTATAATACTGGGGTCCCTCCCTCTTTACTATCGACCCCTGTATCTTCTTTCATCACGGTATCAATTGGGTCTCCCCCCCCCCCCCCTGTCATAGACAAATGTTTACCTCAGACAAATCCCAACCACAGCTCATCCAGTCACATTTTTTCAACTTCTTAGGCCAAGCACCCTTTTTGGAAATGAGCCGAACAGAGAACTTCGTATCGCTTGGATGGAAGGGGTATACCATCATTCTCGTCCAGAGCTATTGGTAACTTCATAGTGCCTGCGTGACATAGGACATTTTTGCACTGTTGCTAGTGTTAGTTATTTACATCGAGTGGTTAAAATGGGGAAACGTTATACTATGAGGAGGATAGAGTAGCGTTATTTTGCTTGATTTTTCTGTTTTCGATATACCTTTTGCGAGCAATATATCCCTAAACATATGTGAATAACCACGTGGGAGTCACAACAGGTACTAGCGCAATGCCGTAGCGGCTTTTTTCGTCTTACTTTTGTTTGCTAAATCTGTAAGTATTTGTACACAAATTTTAAATCCATATACTATAGATCTGCACTGTAGATGTTGTAATTGTTGTCGTGGTCTTCAACCCAAAAATTGATTTGATGGAGCTCTCCATCTGTCCTCTGCTGACTTTCGTATTTTATTTCTGATAACTAACCCTTCGTCTTCTTTTGTATTCCTTTTCCCGTTTCAGCCCATCCTGTCCTGATGCTCCCTCTGAAACTCTCAACAACTTTTCGCTCACATTATCCAGGTCTCATCTGCATACGTTCCCATATTTCTGCAATTTCCACAGTTCAGGTATGCAGTTCATGAGCGATAAATTATGGTGAGAGTCGGCATTGGCCCCTGGAAATATCTTGGAGTTAAAACTGTGACTTCGAAATCTCGGACGTACCTTTATGTGATCAAACTGAAACTTTCCATTGTCACCAGGTCTCTTCTAAGCATAAAATCTTCTTTCACGATTCTTAAACCAAGTGTAAGCAATGATTCATTTTAAAAATAAAAACTCTTCACTTTGACTAGACACGTCGTTCTAAAATAAGAGCACATAAATGGGGAGGATAGTCGTAAATAATTTTAGGATAGGGAGAACGGAAGGACAAAATAATGTGTGGAGTGAATTGGAAATGCCTCACTTGTCATTACAAAGTTATTCTTTATTCTAAGAGAGAAATAACAAATTTACATCCAACCAAAGGAAACCTACTGTAATATTAGCTGGCAACTGTCTTTCCATTTGTAGAAAGTGCCTAATTTTCCACAAGTATTTCCTCCGAGTTTCCTTAAATCAGTGCTCTAATCCTCGAATTCTAGCCAAACATACGAATGACGTCACACCTTGACGACAGCTTTCCCCAGATCTTCACCCCTGAGCATACCGATGAAAGCTTCCGGCGTGTTTTCGAAGCCCTCCGTGACGGTCTCCCTGTATTTGAGCTTTCCCTCCTTGATCCACTGTGCCATCTAGAGGAAGGCCATATCCCACTGGTCCCGCCATCGGGTCACCATGAAACCCTCCATTACGAGTTCCTTCCCGACCATGTTCATCTGGACGACGGGCGCCATGGCCATCTTCGTGACGTTGTAGACGGAGATGAAGCCACACAGGGAGATACGGCCACGCTGACGCATGTTGCTGATCACCGCACTGCTCTGCTCTCCTCCCACGTTGTCGAAGTAGACGTCGACGCCACCTGGGGCGGCCTCCTTCAGCGCCTGGTCCAAATTCGCCGTCTTGTAGTTGAAGGCGTGGTGGAAACCTAGCTCCTCCTTCAGCCACTTCACCTGCAAATGGGATAAAACACAGGGAGAAAATTATTTAACTGCAATAAATGTGAAAAGATGGTACGTTGATGCTTAGAAGCAGGAAGAACGTACGAGGGGGGAAAAACACTAGAGTAATGAGTCCTTGATCATAAATTCGGATGCTAACCAAGCCTGCACGTTGCACTGTTGTGTTTGACCACGAATGGAACATGTGAAGTCTGTCCAGTACGCTGCAGTTGTCAGTCGTGATTACAAAGGTGTTCAGTGTATTTTCGAGTGCATTATGTCGGAGATAAGTGAATTACAACGAGGGATATTTGTTGGTCCTCGTATGGTGGATGCTTCTGTAAATAAGGTAGATCAAATATTTGATGTTTGAAGAGTCTTCGTCGGTAAAGCAGGCGCCAGACTGAGATTCACTGGAGAATCCTAAGGAAATGCAATCCGAAAACAAAGGAAGTGGGTTACTGTACACTTGTTCGCCCACTGCTTGAATAGTGCTCACTGGTGTGAGATCCGTACCAGATGTGGTTGATAGTAGAGATAAAGAAGATCCAACGGAGAGCAGCACGCTTCGTTACAGGATCAATTAGAAATCGCGAAAGCGTGGACGGAGATGATAAATAAACTTCAGTGGAAGACTCTGCAAGAGAGCCGCTCAGTAGCTCGGTACGGGCTTTTGTGGAAGTTTCGAGGACATACCTTCACTGAGGAGTCAAGCAGTATACTGCTCCCTCCTACGTATATCTCGTGAAGAGACCATGAGGATAAAATCAGAGAGATTGGAGTCCACACAGAGGCATACCGACAATTTTTCTTTCCATGAACAATACGAGACTGGAATAGAAGGGATAACCGATACTCAAGAGATACTCAAGATACCCTCCGCTACACACCGTCAGGTGGCTTGCGGAGTATGGATGTAGATGTAGATGTAGAAGATTTATAATGCATATAGGGAAAGCGGCAAAAGGTCATCCGCTAAGTAAATGCGGATGAAAGTGTGTGTCGATTGACCGTAACAGACGGTCATGGAAGAGGATTGTGACGAAAGGTAAGAGAATGACGGCTGAAAATGTCACTGCAGAACTGCATTTCATAATCATAGTGAAAAATGTAAGCAAAAAACAGGAAGTCCATAAAAGGAAAACGTATTACCGAGACCGTATAACCTGAAAAATGGTGCAATGGAAGTAAGCCACTTGATAGGATTAGTTTTCAGAATGAAATTTTCCCTCTGCAGCGAAGTGTGATCTGATATGAAACTTCCTACAGACTAAAAGTGTATGCCAGACTAACTCGTACATTTCCCAGGCTGTGGCTAAGCCATGTCTCCGTAACATTCTTGCTTCGAAGTGTGCTAGTTCTGCAAGGTCCGCGTGAAAGTTCCTGTGAAGTTTGTAAGGTAGGAGACGAGGTACTGGCAGACATTAAGCTGTGAGAACGGGGCCTTATTTGTGCTTGGGTAGCTCAGATGGTAGAGCACTTGCCCTTGAAAGACAAGGTCCTGAGCGCAAGCCTCGCTCCGGCACGTAGTTTTAATATGCCAGGAAGTTTTAGGATCAGTTTTCCTCCCAAAGCTGTTTCCAATTTCTTAGCGAGTCTACGTCCTAAAACTGAAACACGGCGGTAGTTTGGTGAAGATTGGGTCTGCCATAGCCTGGTATTCCACGGGAACCTTGGTTACTTTACAGGGTCTCATTACTGCCGAGGATTATCTACCGTTTTTGGCGGATCAAAAAAAAATGGCTCTGAGCACTTTGGGACTTAACATCTGTGGTCATCAGTCCCCTAGAACTTAGAACTACTTAAACCTAACTAACCTAAAGACATCACACACATCCATGCCCGAGGCAGGATTCGAACCTGCGACCGTAGCGGTCCCGCGGTTCCGGACTGAGCGCCTAGAACCGCTAGACCACCGCGGCCGGCTTTGGCGGATCAGGTCCATCCCATGATACACTACTGGCCATTAAAATTGTTACACCAAGAAGAAATCCAGATGTTTAACGGGTATTCATGGGACAAATATACTATATACTAGAACTGACTCGTAATTACATTGTCACGCAATTTGGTTGCATTGATCCTGAGAAATCAGTACACAGAACAACCACCTCTGGCCGTAATAATGGCCTTGATACACCTGGGCATTGAGTCAAACAGAGCTTGGATGGCGTGTACAGGTACAGCTGCCCATGCAGCTTCAACACGATACCACACTTCATCAAGAGTAGTGACTAGCGTATTGTGATGAACCACTTGCTCGGCCACCATTGACCAGACGTCTTCAATTGGTGAGAGATCCGAAGAATGTGCTGGCCAGGGCAGCAGTCGAACATTTTCTGTATCCAGAAAGGCCCGCACAGGACCTGCAACATGATGTTGTGCATTATCCTGCTGAAATGTAGGGTTTCACAGGTATCGAATGAAGGGTAGAGAAACGGGTCGTAACACATCTGAAATGTAACGTCCACTATTCAAAGTGCCGTCAATGCGAACAAGAGGTGACCGAGACGTGTAACCAATGACACCCCATACCATCACGCCGAGTGATACCCCAGTATGGCGATGACGAATACACGCTTCCAATGTGCGTTTACCGCGATGTCGCCAAACACGGATGCGACCATCATGATGCTGTAAACAGAACCTCTATTCATCCGAAAAATGACGTTTCGCCATTCGTGCACCCAGGTTCGCCGTTGAGCACAGCATCGCAGGCGCTGGTGTCTGTGATGCAACGTCAAGGGTAACCGCAGCCATGGTCTTCGAGCTGATAGTCTGTGCTGCTGCAAACGTCGTCGAACTATTCGTGCAGATGGTTGTTGTCTTGCAAACGTCTCCATCTGTTGGCTCAGAGATCGAGACGTGGAGACGTGGCTGCACGATCTGTTACAACCATGCGGATAAGATGCCTGTCATGTCGACTGCTAGTGTTGCGAGGCCGTTGGGATCCAGCAGGGCGTTTCATATTACCCTCCTGAACCCACAGATTCCATATTCTGCTATCAGTCATTGGATCTCGACTAACGCGAGCAGCAATGTCGCGATACGATAAACCGCAATCGTGATAGGCTGCAATCCGACCTTTATCAAAGTCGGAGACGTGGTAAAACGCATTTCTCCTCCTTACACGAGGCATCACAACAACATTTCACCAGGCAACGCCGATCAATTACTGTTTGTGTATGAGAAATCGGTTGGAAACTTTCCTCATGTCAGCACGTTGTAGGTGTCGCCACCGGCGCCAATCTTGTGTGAATGCTCTGAAAAGCCAATCATTTGCAAATCACAGCATCTTCGTTCTGTCGGTTCAATTTCGCGTCTGTAGCACGTCACCTTCGTGATGTAGCAATTTTAATGGCCAGTAGTGCAAATGTTCAATGTGAGTACCATTTGTCACACAGCACACATGAATTATATAGCCGAGTTCTCCCCAAAAGTTGATAAGTGTGCCTTCAGTAATTGTAACAACAGCTGCTTCAATCCTGTTTCTTAATTGAGGGAAGTCTGCTGGTAGCAGAGGCACGTACACACAACCCTTGATGAAGCCTCAACTGAAACAGTCGCATGGCATTAGGTCGGATGAACGTGGATGCCATGTAAAGCAAGCCCTGTCATTGGGCCCCTTGTGGACTATCCAGCGGATGGGTACAGTGAAGTTCAACCAATCACCACCATCTTGCTGGAAAATGAAGTTCTCTGGCTCATCTTCTTCCATCTGAGGGAAGATCGATTGCTCTTGTGTATCAAGGTAAGAAGTGCCAGTTACAGTAGGTTCACCAAAAAAGAAACGCCCATAAACTTTCCACCGGGATACGGCACAAGAAACAGTCACTTTAGAGGAATCTCGTTGCATTTGTACCACCTTGTGAGAATTTTCTGAGCCCTAGATGGGCACATTGTGAAATGGTACAAATGGTTCTGAGTACTATGGGACTTAACTGCCGAGGTCATCAGTTTCTAGAACTTAGAACTACTTAAACCTAACTAACCTAAGGACATCACACACATCCATGCCGAGGCAGGATTTGAACCTGCGATCGTAGCGGTCGCGCGGTTCCGGACTGTAGCACCTAGAACCGCTCGGCCACACCGGCCGGCGCACATTGTGAGTGTTAACATGTCCGCCAAGATGAATGATCGATTCATCACTGAAGACAGCATGATCCAGAAAATCTCCAGCGTCATGAAACAACGTTTCGTTTGCGAAGTTGGCACGTAATCCATGGTCTGCCGGCTTTAGAGCTTGTAATAACTGTAAGCGGTAAGAACGTAGTTGTACGCGTTTCCTTAAAACTTTCCAAACAGTCGACACGGGAACTTGTAATTCACGACTAGCCTTCCGGAGTGATTCCTTTGAGCTACGAGTGAACGACTCTCTCACTCGCTTAGCAGTCTCTTCAGTAACTCTCGGTCGTCCTGAGCTTGTCCCTTTACAAAGGCAGCCGTTATCTTCAAATTGATGATACCACCTACATATGTTATCATCACGTGGAGGACCACAACCGAACCTCAGCAGGAACGCACGTTGCACAATAACTACAGATTCGGTTTTTGCAAACTGCAAAACACAAAACGCTTTCTGTTCACTACTCACCATCTTCACTACTACCGCTGTCTAGCGGATTGCGGCGGAAACATTGCTCGCTGCGCATGTGCGCTGTTGCCAAACTCAACTGTTTGAGTTTCTCTTTCATTTGACATATAATTTATAACTGTAAGTTTAATTTAATTAATACTATAAAGTATTAAAACCCCAATATTCATTTATAAACACCTTGTACTGCAGCGCACTTAAAGTGAATGTTATAATTTCAGAAAGAAATAGTAAAATATATTAAAGTCCGTAGTGGAGCGCCATACATCACTCCTACAGAAGTCGGTCGACATGAAGTAGCATCATACAGACGACGAGTTTAAGGCTATCTCGTGACAGATATATGCTTTTACGTCCCTGCTATATTCTAGCAGTTATGGCACTAGCTAACAGATGTCACTATCATACAGGCAATAAAATCGTAAAAGGTCAAAACAAAGTGTTTCTGTAAATCATTTTTATGTACTCCTAATATTATGTGTCCTGTTAATTATTGCTCATCTATTGCACTTGATTATTAGAATGACAGTGGCCATAAGTGTGATGTAACGTAATATGTGTATATTTTATTTTTCTATGAAATGAGTGAATGATATCGCGAGAACTTATGACTCGATGATGTGAGAGTCCTACGCTCCTGAGAAATTTGCTATGGGTAATTCGGCAGCTTACGGAGGTGTTGAAACGAGAAGCATACTCAGACAACAATTCAGTTAGGGAAGGAGGCAATTGTTTTGATAGGTGTGGGTTTTCTAAAATAGTTCATTTAATAAATGGGTTTAAAAGATATTAATATTGTGAGTGGTTCAAAGTAAAAGAGGCAGGTTAGTGGCTGCCTTTAATGTATCTTAGCCAATCAGAAGTAATAGCATTTGCGCACATTGTCTGTTATAGACAGCTGCTTTGGATAGTCTTGATCACATTCGGAGCACGATCGGACGCATTTACATGGAGCTCGGAAACGATATTTTAATTTTGCGGAATAATGGTTGAAATCGATCGCCGAATTTCGAAAAGTGCTTACCGGCTACAAATGAAGTCGGATGAGGAAATTTTGGATATTTTATGTGAACCGTCACTTTCTGTACAACTGAAATCGGCGTAGCGGGTTGTACAGGTCTTGAAGGAGAACTGACTTTGTGTAATACTGAACGACCTTTCTATCTCATAAGCAATCTTAATTTTCCGGTGATTTTTTAAGGCCCGTACAATCAGTTTACTTTTAAGAGTCACTGTGATTATGTGTGAATGTTGACATTACAAATTCAAAATGTATTACGATTTGGCAGTAAGTGTGTATCTGCCGATTGACAGTAAATTGGGAACTTCATTCTTCGATAAAAAAATTCTGGGGTTGTGACCGCATAGTCAGTATATATAAAACTACTGACGTTTCGGTCCCTCTTGAAAGCTACCTTCTTCAAGTGTTTTTGTTTACTGTAAACAAAAACACTCTGAAGAAGGTAAGAATACTGTGAAGAAGGTCGCTTGGAACAGGAATCGAAACGTCGGTAGTTTCATATACAGGGTGAGTCACCTAACAATACCGCTGGATATATTTCGTAAACCACATCAAATACTGACGAATCGATTCCACAGACCGAACGTGAGGAGAGGGGCTAATGTAATTGGTTAATACAAACCATAAAAAATGCACGGTAGTATGTTTTTTAACACAAACCTAAGTTTTTTAAATGTAACCCGTTAGTTTTGTTAGCACATCTGAACGTATAAACAAATACGTAATCAGTGCCGTTTTGTTGCATTGTCAAATGTTAATTACATCCGGAGATATTGTAACCTAAAGTTGGCGCTTGAGTACCACTCCTCCGCTGTTCGATCGAGTGTATCGGAGAGCACCGAATTACGTAGGGATCCAAAGGGAACGGTGATGGACCTTAGGTACAGAAGAGACTGTAACAGCACATTACGTCCACATGCCAACACCTTTTTATTGGTCTTTTTCACTGAGGCACATGTATATTACCATGAGGGGTGAGGTACACGTACAGTTTTGAACTACGTCTTCCATCGCCAGGCTTGGGATCTTTTGGGCCCTTTAACGAGGCATGCTAAAGGGCAGGAAAAGAATTCTGGACAGGTGGACAGATGAAGACAATATTTTGAGCACTTTCCGAATGCTGGGATCCTGAAAATATCTTCCCAAAAGGAAGAAGAAATTGAGGTAAATCAACATGATGTAGATAGAGAAGTTAAGAAACTTCAAATGGTTCAAATGGCTCTGAGCACTATGGGACTTAACTACTCTGGTCATCAGTCCCCTAGAACTTAGAACTACTTAAACCTAACTAACCTAAGGACATCACACACATCCATGCCCGAGGCAGGATTCGAACCTGCGACCGTAGCAGTCTCGTGGTAGTTAAGAAACTGATGAATAATAGGGCACCTGGAGAAGATAGGGCAACGGGAGAGCTGTTGCAGGCAGGAGGTGGAATACATCAGAAAGGGATATATGATATCATAATTATGGAGAAAGGAAGAGATCCCTGAAGAATGCAATTCAGCTACCATTATCTCGCTGCACAAAAATTACAGTAAAAAGAATTGTAGTAATTATAGAAGTATTTCTCGGTTATGTGTGCCATGTAAAGTGTTATCATTAGTACTTCTTGAATAGCTAAAGCATTATGCTGAAGATATTGTTGGAGAGTTCCACGGTGGTCTCTCGGTAGCAAGATCAACCGTGGTTCACATTTTCACTATGGGACAAATCTGGTACAAGTGCTTGGAAATCAGCCAGCGGTTCCTGGTAAGGTATGTAAATTTTTAGAGGGCGAATTATGACGTGCACAGGGAAGTATGCACAACGTCCTGAGCGAGCTTCGCAAACCAAGGAAGTTAATTAACTTGATGTAGGTGTAGTCAGCAAAGGCAAAAGCCATACCAGGTGAGCTTTTCAAGGAATTCAGCATCAGGAGAGGTGTCAGACAAAGGGATGCCATTTCACCACTGCCTTCTGCTTATTTCTAATTTGGTCCTGGAGAAAGTAAATTGAGAAATGAAAAAAGACGGTGAAGGGGTGAAGTGGAGTCTAAGACCGTATTTATTGGGATATGCAGACGGAATCAGAGGAAGAGATGGCGGATGCCAAGTAGTACTTACGAAAGAATGCCAACAATATTGGACTGAGGATTAACCATAGAGTACGTATGAAAGAATGCCAGTAATGTTGGACTGAAGATTAACATGGAAAAGACTGAATTGATAGAAGCATCCAGAGAAGCCCCTAATGATGGACGTTTCCAGCGGAGACCCCAATAATGGATCATTACAGGTTGAAATATGGAATATAAGCGGGGTGGGAAATTTGAATTACTTTGGCACCTAGATCAATCGTCATAATGACCTAAAACAAGAAATTAATCAACGTATTTTCAATGTATCTGAAACTTAGTTCAGTTTGTAGCTGATAATACAATCAAAAAATTGTATCAGCTAACACCATACGTTAGGCCCGTAATGAAGTGATAGTATTGTGTCACACTGTTTAGAGGCACAAAACGCATGGGTGTTTTCAGCTCGTTACTAAATGGAAATAAGTAGAAGGCCGAGTTGCTAGGAGCTGAAGGAGTCCAGGTTGCAATAATATGAGGTATGACACACTGTTAGAGAGAAGGATTATTATTCAAGAAACACATAGTACAATGAAAATTACTTATCTTCAGTGCTTTGTAGGACTGCAGCTACGGCTATAACTTACACAACATATTCTAAGGGACTAATCCTGATGGGCCCTCCTCAGAGAATCAATGCAAACAGAAGTGGCTTAGGGCCGATTAGGAAAGTGCGTCTGCCTAGGTTGAAATCTAGCTAAGAAGTGAACGAGGCACACTCCAGTTCCGTCAAGCTGCACAGCCCACTAGAGTGCACTGTGCTAGGCAGACGACGGGCTGCCAACCTTGTGTTGGCGCGGCGTTGTAGTAGTACCTGTGGCAATGATAATACAGATAGTACTGGTGTTGTTATGTGGAACAGACGCGTTAAGAACCACAAAAAGCACGAGAAAATACCGATTTTGTAAAGGAAAATAATGACATGGATTTTTGGACCAGAATGTGAAGAGGATATGTGGTGACATAGAAAGAATCAGTAACTAATACCTAATGAAACTACCGAACCTCGTGCAGAAAATTGAAGTGCAAGAGAATATGCTATCAGGGCACATAGCCATGAGGCAGATACACGCCAGGTTGAAGCTGTAGTTGTGAGAAAATATGACAACTCGTCCAACTGGATTACCAAGGAAGCCATGGGAGGATGAACTGGAAGAGGACCTTCAGCAGTTGGGTGTCCACGAGAACCAAACCCAAAGTGCACAAAATCATCTATGGAGGAAAGTAGTAACGTCGATGCACGATCTTCAGAGTCCATGTCCGTCGATGAGGAAGTGTTTAGTCTTCGGAAGACGTTGAGCGAAAGAGGCAGTTACGTAATGCGGAGAACACTCATAAAGTTTACCTTTAGGTCAGAGCCAGCGATGCCGATGACGTTGCAGCCCTTGATGCGCGCTATCTGTCCCGCTATGGAGCCCACGGCGCCCGCCCCGCCACTGACGACCACCACCTCCCTCGGCTTGGGGTGGCAGACGTCGAACAGTCCGAAGTAGTCGGAGGCTCCTGGCATTCCCCGCACCCCCAGCGCCAGCGACGGCGACAGGTACCCGTAGTCCGGCACCAGCATTGGTGGCAGGAGGTCGTCAGGCACCGGCGTCGGGTCCACCACTGTGCGGTCGCGCCAGCCCCAGGGAGCGACAACGTGCCGTCCTAGCGGGTGCTGTGGCGATCGGCTCTCAACTATAGGTGCCACCTGTAACCAGACCGCGGAATTGTCAGCAATCAGTCAGGAGTGGAAACGTTCACTCATCGTAAGCACCACGAGGAGAACATTTTCGCCCCCAGAGATCTCATTCCTATGTAGCATAACATGGTGTGTAGGCTTGGTAATGGCCTCAATTTAGTGACGAGGAGAGTTTTCTGACTTGTTTAGCCATACCATGAAGGTTTCCACTGACATCAGCAGCCTGCAAATGAGATGATTAAACATGCAAACGTTGCAAGAGGGAACCTTAGAAATTGAGAAAATTTTATTTGCGCAAAGTTTTTAAGTGTTGACGAAAGAGTGCACAGGTGAACAGCTGTGTCTGACGGGAACAATATTTCGGGTTGCGACTACACCGCCATCATCAGGTGCGCTGACGAACTGACCGTGGAGGCGCCGGGACCGAGCTTTTATCTCCTCCCCCTTCCAGGTGTTCGGTTCCCGTGAGATCACCGAAGTTAAGCGCTGTCGCTCGTGGCCGGCACTTGGATGGGTGACCATCCAAGCCACCATGCGCTGTTCCCATTTTTCGGGGTGCACTCAGCCTCGTGATACTAATTGAGGAGCTACTCGACACAATAGTAGCCCCTCCGGTCAAAGAAAACCATCCTAACGACCGGGAGAGCGGTGTACTGACCACACGCGACTCCTATCCGCATCCTCACCTGAGGGTGACACGGCGGTCGGATGGTCCCGATGGACCACTTGTGGCCTGAAGACGGAGTGCTTTGCCTTCCAGGTGTTACGAATGTGCTCCACTATCAGGCGTGGGCCGTCCAGCTTAAACTCAGTTCGCGTTCAGTGTTCAGGGGAGCGTGCTGGCGGCGACTTATTAGTATCTCTGCCTGTGCTCGAAGTCAGATCGTGGTAGTATTTCTTCTTTCTCATTTTAATGAGATTCGAGAATGAAGGGATGCCACTACAAAACACTTCGAGAACTGGGCGCGGATCGCATTCGGAACACCTCGACGGTAGGAGAGGGGGCGGGGGGAGTGGATAAAACCTGATTCCGGTGCCTCGGCGGTTAGTTCGTCACCGGACCTGATGACGGCGACGGGGTCGCTTGCCGAAACATTGTCCCCATTGGACGCAAACACCCGGCAGTTCACCTGTGAACCCCTTCTTCATGAAGTACGCCACAGAAATTGAAGAACCACAATTTAAGTGTTAACTCAATGTCAAGGGAATAAATATAAGAAGCTCTCAAAACCAGGAGAAGCAGGACAGCTGCCACGATTGATAAAAGTAACATAGAACTTCTGCAGAATGGTGGAATATCCCTTACATAGTGTCCGAAGGAGCAATGCATGGAACTATACACCATCAAATACAGATACCGCACTAATGTACCATAAGTGCAATAAGTAAAACTACACTTTTTTTTCTCAGCCAATTACGTTTGAACAAAGCGGAATATGTTGTGGAACACGCTTCAGCTCATATGGTTTCATGAAGTTTCTAAACTTGACGGTGCTCCACTAGCCTTTAAAATGGCGTCTGTAACAGAGGTGCGTCACAAACGGAGAGCTGCCATTGATTTTCATGTGGCGGAAAACCAGAGCTTCACATATATTCATAGGCGCTTGCAGAATGTCTACGGAGACCTATCACTGAACAAAAGTTCTGTGAGTTACTGGGTGAGGCGACTGTCATCATCGCTACAATGTTGTGCAAACCTGTCCGATCTTCCACAAGCAGATCAGCCATACACACAGCTGTGCCTTCTGTAATGCTGAAACATGCGGACACTCTCATCCGAGATTACTGATGGATCACAGTGAAACTCCTTGCACCACAATTGGAAATGTTACCTCACAGTGCAAAGATCAAATGCAATGTGATACTCTCAGGAAACTGAAGAAACTATTTCAGCTTGTCATACAATGAAGGCTTTCACGACCGGATGTTTCAGCTTCTGAGAATTCTTCCGGGTTTTATAGCCGTGGTCCATGGAACTATAGAACTCTTCTGTCCCTGATGTTTCGTCCAAGGCTACGTTGGACATCTTCAGAGGTGCTCCTAGTTTTGTAAGACTCAGCACGGCCAGGAGCAACTCTGATGATATCCAACGTAGCCTTGGACGAAACGTCAGGGATACAAGAGTTCCATGGACCACGGTCATACAACCCTCAAGAATTCTCAGCAGCTATTTCAGTTTGTTTATCGCCACAAAAATCCAAACCAACTTCTCCTTCTCCATGGTGACGCAGGGCTTCACGAAAGTCAGCGCGCCAGAGAGGAGGTCAGAGAACTTCATCGGACTGTTCTTCCTCGTCCACCATACAGCCCGCATCTCTGACTTTCTATTCTCCATCTATTTGGCCCAATGAAGGACGCACGCCGAGGGGAGCAGTCGGTGGATGTTGGGATGGTTATTGATGCAGCGAGACATCACTCTGACATCGATCAGTAGAGTGGTATCGTGAGGGCATACAGTCCTCGCAGTAGGGCGGCATAAGGCGATCGCATTGTACTCTAATTGCAGCTTTTGTAGTCAAAAGAATGGAGAATAATTTAGTGTACTGGAATCCTGAATAAAACCAACCTGCCTTCAGGAAAAAAGTATCTAGCGTTACTTATTGAGATCCTCTCGCATTTCATGCCATAGATAAGGCAATATAACGAAAAATTCAAGGGAAGCAGCACTATGGGACGCAGGCAGTACGACATTTGCAAATTTGGGTCGGTCGTGGAAGTGTGTTCGGATAGCCGAAGCATTTGTGGTGACCGCTGAGGACAAGTGGGCAATCCGGGTTAGAGTCATAGTCCGCCACAAATTTTCATATTTGCCGGTAGACTGTATTGCTGTTGTGGTACAGTATTGATAATTTGTGAATACACTTCATAAAATAATGAAAGTGATTTTAAATTTTAAGGAAAGCGACAGAACAGTTTACACGTAAATCAGTGTTATGACACTCGGCTTAAAATGTATGTAAACTGAATAAATCGAAGAATGAAAGTTATTTCGGAGACCTTGCTGCTTGAACAATTATGTCGCTTAGGCCGTGCGGCTGATGAAATGTATTCGCAGCGAACTAAAGTATTGATAATCGTAGGAAATCCAACACAGAAACACATCTAGCGTTTATAGATTGTGAAAAGGTGATCGTTCATTTGAGAAGGAGATGTCAGTACGGGATTCTGGATAGGTGAAGCTATCCCAGACAGTGCATTATCGTTCTTAAACGTCTGTATAATCGTACAAAGGTAGTCATAGAAATCGATGAGGAGCTGAGTAAACCAATAAATTTGTTCACGGTAAAGGATAACAGCCAAAACAGATGCAGGATAAAAATTTATTAATTTAATAAATTTTTATCCTTCAACTATTTTGGCTGTCATCCTTTATCATGAAGAATTTCAACAGTTGCTGTTCCAGCCATGTTTAAAATCTTCCAATAAATTTGAACAAGTGCCTATGTCAGGGCTTCAACCTGTCATCTTTATTGTGTAATGTTTATATTGACAACATCCTACCATCCTAGGAGGATGGATCTATGACAATTATTGTTTATAAATAGGACAAGTATAAGCACACTTATTTTGCGGATGGCCAAACAATCTTTGCGGATACAGAACATGAACTGCAGATCCTGGTACACAGATTTGCACAAATTGCCAATAAACACAATTTGACGACCCTCACAACCAAGAGCGGAATAATCGCTTTACGAGGAAAACATTTCACAAAATCTATGATTATCATACTTGCAAAAATAATACAGCAAATAAGTCATCTAACTACTTTGTGATATTTCATATGATACAAACCTTGAAGTTACGGTAAAGCTGAGCAAGTACAGAGTAATGAGTCGAGCAATAAGAAGCCGGCCGTTGTGCCCAAGCGGCTCTAGAGGATTCAGTCCGGAAACGCGCTGCTGCTACGGTCGCAGGTTCGAATCCTACCTCTGCCGTGGATGTGTGTGATGTCCTTAGGTTAGTTACGCTTAAGTAGCTCTGTCCAGGGAACTGATGGCCTCAGATGTGAAGTCCCATAGCGCTCTAAGCCATTTGAACCATTTTGAGCAAGAAGAAGAACATTAAAGTTCATGAAGAGACATCAGTGATTTGTCTAACAATAAGAAGAACTTTATCGTCCATGAACAGGCTTAATTATACGCTTTATAGAACAGTGGCAGATTTTAGTTTAATATACGCTTTGAAATCGATACAGTTCACTAACGACGAGCAGGGTGTGCTGGCCAACGTGGATGAGGTTTTTAGGTGGTATCTCATACCCTGGGTGAACGTTGGACTTGTACCCAAGTCTTACCTCAATTACACGATTCGTAAACATTTAGGAAAATCTCGCTACCGTCACAAGGTCGCAGACAGTTGTACATACACTTCTGGCCAATAAAATTGCTACACAAAGAAGAAATGCAGATGGTAAACGGGTATTCATTGGACAAATATATTATACTAGAACTGACATGTGATTACATTCTCACGCAGTTTGGGTGCATAGATCCGGAGAAATCAGTACACAGAACAACAACCTCTGGCCGAAATAAGGGCCTTGATACGCCTGGGCATTGCGTCAAACAGAGCTTGGATGGCGTGTACAGGTACAGCTGCCCGTGCAGCTTCAACACGATACCACAGTTCATCAAGAGTAGTGACTGGCGGATTGTGACGAGCCAGTTGCTCGGTCACCATTGACCAAATATTTTCAGTTGGTGAGAGATCTGCAGAATGTGCTGGCCAGGGCAGCAGTCGAACATTTTCTGTATCTAGAAAGGCCCGTACACGACCTGCAACATGCGGTCGCGCATTATCCTGCTGTAATGTAGGGTTTCGCTGGTATCGAATGAAGGGTAGAGCCACTGGTCGTAACACATCTGAAACGTAACGTCCACAGTTCAAAGTGCAGTCAATGCGAACAAGAGATGACCGAGACGTGTAACCAATGGCAACCCGTACCATCACGCCGGGTGATACGCCAGTATGGCGATGACGAATACACGCTTCCAATGTGCGTTCACAGCGATGTCGCCAAACACGGATGCGACCATCATGATGCTGTGAACAGAACCTGGATTGATCCGGAAAAATGACGTTTTGCCTTTCGTGCACCCAGGTTCGTCGTTGCGTACACCATCGCAGGCGCTGCTGTCTGTGATGCAACGTCAAGGGTAGCCGCAGCCATGGTCTCTGAGCTGATAGTCCATGCTGCTGCAAACGTCGTCGAACTGTTCGTGCTGATGGTGGTTGTCTTGCAAACGCCGCTACCTATTGACTCATGGATTGAGACGTGGCTTCACTAACCGTTACAGCCATGCGGATAAGATGCCTGCCGTCTCGAGCGCTAGTGATACGAGGCCGTTGGGATCCAGCACGGCGTTCCGTATTACCCTCCTGAACCCACCAATTCCATATTCTGCTAACAGTCATTCCATCTCGACCACCGCGAGTAGCAATGTCGCGATTCGATAAACCGCAATCGCGATAGGCTACAATGCGACCTTTATCAAAGTCGGAAACGTCATGGTATCCGTTTCTCCTCCTTACACAAGGCATCAAAACAACGTTTCACCAGGCAATGCCGGTCAACTGCTGTTTTTGTCTGAGAAATCGGTAGGAAATTTTCCTCATGTCAGCACGTTGTGGATGTCGCCACCGGCTCCAACCTAGTGTGATTCCTCTGAAAAGATAATCATTTGCATATCACAGCATTTTCTTTCTGTCTTTCAAATTTCGCGTCTGTAGCACGTCATCTTCGTGGTGTAGCAATTTTAGTGGCCAGTAGTGTACATTCCGTCCCGTGACGTGACGGGGAGGCGACAGGGGAGTAACCTCCCCACGTTAAACTAACCATACCAAATCCGTTGAAAATGATGCGAATAGTGCACCGATGCAGGATGATATATTCGTACTGGACCAAAATATTGTGAAACATAGACAATTAAATGCAGATGCTCATTTCGCGTATGTAGACTACGAAAAAATCTTCATATGTATGAGGAGGAAGGATTTATTTGGGATCTGGATAAAAGGTGCTGCCCAAAGCAGTTATGTAACGTTCTCAAAAATCTGTATAATCGTACAAAGATAGTCATAGAAACCAATGGGGAACGGAATAAACTAATGAATGCCAAGTAGGATGTAGGTACGGGAATATACATACTGATTGTATGAGAATTGGCTATAGACATAAGGTTGACGACAGTGGAAGTTTGGATGTCTAGTCAAACATCATTCAGCCATCTATTTCCCAAACTTAATTTATTTGGCTACTAGTTTCGGCGATTTACTACGTCATCTTCAGTCCTCTGACCGACGTATACGAAGATTCCACCTCGTTTCTGGTCAAAACAGGGGCTATAGTGAGCAGAAATCTGCTAATACCTGTATTGCCGCCCCATATTTTCACCAGAACCGAGGTGGAATCTTCATACACGTCTCTCAGGGGCCTGAAGATGGCGTAGTAAATCGCCGGAACTAGCAGCCAAATAAAATAAGTTTGGAATCCAAACGCCTGAGAGGTACTTGATATGACTTCCTGTATCGAGCAGCCGAGACCCGCAACCATTTCTGAAAAGATGGACATCCAGAGTATGGAAGTCTGAATCAGGAAGAGAGCCGTGCCAAACTGTGAGGCGACCGCTCGCAATAAGCCGAAAAATCTGGATTCCAGTCCCGGTCCGGCGACAATTTTCACTGTCGTCATTCCATTATACAGCTGCTGGTGTCCGCCTCCGTCGCGTAGCGGTAACGTTTCCGACTACCACACAAGGGGGCCCTGGGGTCGCTTCCTGGCAGGGGACTGGGTGTGGTGTGTCATTATCATTGACCCGCAAGTTGTAGAAGTGGCGTGAACTAAAGAGGACTTGCGATACGGCCGCCGAACTCCCCCTCATGGGGCCACCCGACCAACAATGCCATAGGATCATTTCCATATCTTCCTCAGCTGATGAATGCCCATATTCGCAGTTGCAAATACATTTAATGTTTATAATTCGTTTTGTGAGAAAACTTCTTAAAATTAGTAGGGAGAAAGAATTTTTCAATAATTTTTTTACAGACGTCAAGCGCCACTTGAGATTGAGCTGATGTTGTAGTGTGTCAGAGTGATCTACACTTAATTTTTGGTGAAATTCAAGGAAATGCTGGTTGGTGAATAAGTCAAAACATGTCTAGACCGAGTCATGAGTGACTTTTAAGAGTTACTGACAAAAGAATTACTGAAATGTAAAGATAAGTTTTGTTCTACCAATATTTACAAAGCACATCGCAAAACCTGATAGTGCCAGTGAACTTCAGTACCAAAGACAAGCCATGAGATTCATTAGCTTAAGATGACGAAAGGGACAAGTAGGATTTGTGGAATACTTGTGCTATTTTTAATGAGATTCAGCCTTCACATTTATTGAACTCAAGCAGACGTTTCAACAGAACTGTAATTTAACTATACTTCACTGCCTACCGTAAACTTTGCATACCTGTGATCCTTGTGCCTATGTGTGAACCCCCTCTGGTAGGCGTCGAGGCTGATGTACTCCGTCTCGCACAGTATTTGCCCATCCTGCAACGGTAGCAGTTCTTCTTCCTCGATTCTGAAGTCATCCACTTTCGGATCTCCTTTGAAGAGATTTGCAAGGACGAACTTGCGTGCCTTCGACATAACTAGCTAGGTCAGTCCTCGTGCAGCTGCCCTAAGATGGGATCAACAGGGTGCTGTCTCAGCCGACAAGCGCACGTAGCTGCTCCCGATGCGACGTATTCTGCGATGATATACGGCGAGTCTGGTCTCGTATTATATGTAATGGCAGATAATGCCTCAATCAAGGACGCTGCGCCTGCCCCCTGGGTAAGGACCGGCGATGAAGGGACCGGTGCGTCATTCAAGCATATCTGCTAGCGGCTTTATTTAAGCATGAATCAGTACTACTTTTATTGAAACGATAGCAGACCTTCTACTTTGTCTCAACACGGTGACAAAGCGCCATGCGACGGCGTCTTTCGCAGCTTTGTGTCGTTTCGAGTAACCACATTTTCTCGCATAGCTGACTTCTTGTTTAGTCTACGATCTTTTATCATCACTTGTTATGCCCCCCTTTACATAACCGGGTTTGGAGAAAATATGTTTGACCGCTTTCCGGTGTGCCTAACAAAAAATAAAATTTGGCAAGACTGTCGTTCCCCATGGAAAATGTAATACCAATCAGTGAGGGAGCGGTGCACAACAAGTTATCTCTGAGGACAACTTATTCCTCCTACTCAACTATCGGTTAAATTTCGTTCATTTATCCCATACTATGCTATCATTCACGTATTATTCCAACTAAAAGGCGTACCACGAAACTCGAGATACAAATCAGCAAACCTTACAAATACTTTTTGAATAAATGAGAAAAGGGGTCCCCATCCTTATTTTGTTCCTCATGACACCTCCTAAATGCCCTCGAGCGAAGTGTGTCAGTGTAATTTTGAAAAACCCTGTATATAGTCAATTCTTTTCTTTCCCCCCATGAACCATGGACCTTTCCGTTGGTGGGGAGGCTTGCGTGCCTCAACGATACAGATAGCCGTACCGTAGGTGCAACCACAACGGAGGGGTATCTGTTGTGAGGCCAGACAAACGTGTGGTTCCTGAAAAGGGGCAGCAGCCTTTTCAGTAGTTGCAGGGGCAACAGTCTGGATGATTGACTGATCTGGCCTTGTAACACTAACCAAAACGGCCTTGCTGTGCTGGTTCTGCGAACGGCTGAAAGCAAGGGGAAACTACAGCCGTAATTTTTCCCGAGGGCATTCAGCTTTACTGTATGGTTAAATGATGATGGCGTCCTCTTGGATAAGATGTTCCGGAGGCAAAATAGTCCCCCATTCGGAACTCCGGGCGGGGACTACTCAAAAGGACGTCGTTATCAGGAGAAAGAAAACTTGCATTCTACGGATCGGAGCGTGAAATATGAGATCCCTTAATCGGGCAGGTAAGTTAGGAAATTGAAAAAGAAAATTGGATAGGTTAAAGTTAGATATTGTGGGAATTAGTGTAGTTCGGTGGCAGGAGGACCAAGACTTCTGGTCACGTAAATACAGGGTTATAAATACAAAATCAAATAGGGGTAATGCAGGAGTAGGTTTAATAATGAATAGGAAAATAGGAATGGGGGTAAGCTACTACAAATGAAATAGTGAACGCGTTATTGTGGCCAAGATAGACACGAAGCCCAAGCCTAGTACAGTAGTACAAGTTTATATGCCAACTAGCTCTGCAGATGACGAAGAAATTGAAGAAATGTATGATGAGATATAAGTAATTATTCAGTAGTGAAGGGAGACGAAAATTTAGTAGTCATGGGTGACGGGAATTCGAGAGTATGAAAAGGGAGAGAAGGAAACATAGTAGGTAAATATGGATGGGGGCTAAGAAATGAAAGAGGAAGCCGCCTGGTAGAATTTTGCGCAGAGCATAATTTAACCATAGCTAACACTTGGTTCAAGAATCATAAAAGAAGGTTTTATACATGGAAGAATCCTGGAGATACTGAAAGGTATCAGATAAAATATATAATGGTAAGACAGAGATTTAGGAGCCAGGTTTTAAATTGTAAAACATTTCCAGGGGCAAATGTGGACTCTGACCACAATCTATTGGTTATGAACTGTGGATTAAAACTGGGAAAAAGAGATGGGACCTGGATAAACTGACCAAACCAGAGTTTGTACAGAGTTTCACGGAGAGCATAAGGGGGAAAGAGCATGGGGGAAAGAAATACAATAGAAGAAGAATAGGTAGCTCTGAGGGATGAAGTAGTGAAGGCAGCAGAGGATCATGTAGGTAAAAAGACGAAGGCTAGTAGAAATCCTTGGGTAACAGGAAAAATATTGAATTTAATTGATGAAAGGAGAAAATATAAAAATGCAGTAAATGAAGCAGCCAAAATGAATACAAACGTCTCAAAAATGAGATCGGCAGGAAGTGCAAAATGGCTAAGCACGGATGGCTAGAGGACAAATGTAAGGATGTAGGGGCTTATCTCACTAAGGGTAAGATAGATACTGCCTACAGGAAAATTAAAGAGACCTTTGGAGAAAAAAGAACCACTTGTATGAATATCAAGAGCTCAGATGGAAACCCAGTTCTAAGCGAAGAAGGGAAAGCAGAAAGGTGGAAGGAGTATATAGAGGGTCTATACAAGGGCGATGTACTTGAGGACAATAATATGGAAATGGAAGAGGATGTAGATGAAGATGAAATGGGAGATAAGATACTGTGTGAAGAGTTTGACAGAGCACTGAAAGACCTGAGTCGAAACAGGGCCCCAGGAGTAGACCACATTCCATTAGAATTACTGACAGGCATGGGAGAGCCAGTCATGACAAAACTCTACCAGCTGGTAAGCAAGATGTATGAGACAGGCGAAATACCCTCAGACTTCAAGAAGAATATAATAATTCCAATCCCAAAGAAAGCAGGTTTTGACAGATGTGAAAATTACCGAACTATCAGTTTAATAAGCCACAGCTGCAATATGGTAACGCGAATTATTTACAGACGAATGGAAAAACTGGTGGAAGCCGACCTCGGGCAAGATCAGTTTGGATTCCTTAGAAATGTTGGAACACGTGAGGCAATACTGACCCTACGACTCATCTTGGAAGAAAGATTAAGGATAGGCAAACCTATGTTTCTAGGATTTGTAGACTTAGAGAGAGCTTTTGACAATGTTGATTGGAACACTATCTTTCAAATTCTGAAGGTGGCAGGGGTTCAATACAGGGAGTGAAAGGCTATTTACAATTTGTACAGAAACCAGATGGCAGTTATGAAAGTCAAGGGATACGAAAGTGAAGCAGTAGTTGGAAAAGGAGTGAGACAGGGTTGTAGCCTCTCCCCGGTGTTATTAAATCTGTATATTGAGAAAGCAGTGAAGGAAACAAAAGAAAAATTTGGAGTAGGTATTAAAATCCAGGGAGAAGAAATAAAAACTTTGAGGTTCGCTGATGACATTGTAATTCTGTCAGAGACTGCAAAGGACTTGGAAGAGCAGTTGATCGGAGTGGACAGTGTCTTGAAAAGAGGATATAAGATGAACATCAACAAAAGCAAAATGAGTATAATGGAATGAAGTCGAATTAAGTCGGGTGATGCTGAGGGAATTAGATTAGGAAATGAGACACTTAACGTAGTAAAGGAGTTTTCTATTTGGGGAGCAAAGTAACTGATGATGGTAGAAGTAGAGAGGATATAAAATGTAGACTGGCAATGGCAAGGAAAGCATTTCTGAAGAAGAGAAATTTGTTAACATTGAGTATGGATTTAAGTGACAGAAGTCGTTTCTGAAAGTATTTGTATGGAGTGTAGCCATGTATGGAAGTGAAACATGGACAATAAATAGTTTAGACAAGAAGAGAATAGAAGCCTTAGAAATAAGGTGCTACAGAAGAATGTTGAAGATTAGTTGGGGAGATCACGTAAGTAATGAGGAGGTATTGAATAGGATTGGGGAGAAGAAAAATTTGTGGCACAACTTGACTAGATGGGGAGATCTGTAGGTAGGAATATTCTGAGGCATCAAGGGATCACAAATTTAGCATTGGAGGGCAGCGTGGAGGGTAAGAATCGTAAAGGGAGACCAAGAGATGAATACATTAAGCAGATTCAGAAGGATGTAGGTTGCAGTAGGTACTGGGAGATGAAGGAGCTTTCACAGGATAGAGTAGCATGGAGAGCTGCATCAAACCAGTCTTAGGACTGAAGACCACAACAACAACAACAAGAAAATGTATTGTGCTTCACGTTTTTAATAAAAATAAATACGAAGTTTGTAAATATTCCACTTCCCACAGATGCAAGCCCCCATGAATTTATGGTCTTTCTCCGCAGCAGAAGTACATGGGGTAGAAGTACATTAGCGCCAAAGCCTAGACGACGAGAATTTTCTCTGAAAACAGCAACAACCACCGATACACGAGCACACACCGACGAATGCAAACCCAGCACGATCGATTGCTCATTCTTGCCGCTCGCCTGTCGTTCACACCAGAGAGGATTGCCGTTCGTTCTTGCCAGTTGACTTGTATTCCCTCCTCTAAAAACCATTTGAAGTAGGAATTCTTCCTTCTAGTACACTCATTTATGTGAACAAGAGTTCAGCACGAAGTTTTAGATCCGAAATATTGTGTTACCTTTTTGTGCAGGCTTTCGCAAATACCTTGGTTTCGTATCTGTGTTTATATTAGCACTGTGTGAGATGTGTAATGACGAGCTTCATCACGGGATGCCTTTGGCTGAAATCGTTCCGCGGAAAATCAGTATAAGTGGCAGCGATTTTTCTTCTTGACAGTTTGCTTTTGCACACACTATCTCACATTTTTAGTAGTACTTCGGTTATATATTCAGCCATGGTCTGATGGAAGCGACACGTATATCAGACAGCAACTCTCGTGTATCGCCTGTGGCAAGGCCGGTAGATATCGAGCGAATGACGCTTCCCGGGCATTTCAGTAGCAACGAATATCTTGACGGAGTTGCCAAGGTACGGGTAAGAACTGCTGCTTCACGTTGACTTCATGTAGAGCAACGCATCCTTCTACAAGAGTCTTAGTCTCGTAGATGGATTTCCCGCTGCCTGGTGAGTTATCTCTGAGGAGGGGGCCTCATGCTGACTAATCACGCAGGATACTTTATTGTGGTTGTCTTCCCCTTCCTAAGCGTACACATCAAAAGAGCCAGTCGATTTCTGGAGGACGGCGTTTTAGGTACCGGTAATACAGAACTTAGTAACGATCATTTAATTACATTCAAAGGAACAGTTAAGTGCACATCAATACTTTTTGAGTTGCATATGAAGCACTGTCGTTAGCGACTGAGAATTCATATGAATCTTTCTGTGCTCATATCATAGGATAATGAAGACATCAGCCACACTCTTTCGGAGCGAACAGATCATTTTCATACTAATTTTCCATTCAGCTGTGGTTGTGATAAGGCTGGTCACATGGAGTTGGGAGTGGTAAACTACAGAACTCGACACATCCAGAATAAAAAAAAAAATATTTTTGAAACATGTATGTGCCTCAGCGGCATTCAGACAATATTGACAAAAATGGACACCTGCATTCCTGAGGAAAATGGTATTTTGAGAATTATTTTGTATTTTTCTATAGCAGACGATAGAAGACCAGCAAAAAAGTTAATAATTAAGCCTTGAATCAAATTGATAATCAAGTTAAATGATTTAAGCAGAATTTTATAATTTTGAGGTCTGGGTTTCAAGTCCCATAAACACTGGGAAAAATGAATATTTATAGAATTTACAAATTGTTCAACAATTTTCCGTTATTCTGCAGATGAGTCAACAAAATGTTCAATTGACATATAAACAATGAAAGCGTTAAGAGTATTAAATTATTATTTAAAGAACTGATAACAAACACGTTTGGTTAATAATCCGGCTTTCGCATTAGGGAACCAGTTGGATCTTAAGCCACACATCTCCCTGTCCCTTTATTCAGCTCAGATTAGGTGTTCGAAAATCTACAGAGGCTAAAAATTGAAGCCACTTAGCTGCAAGAACAAACGAAATGAATTACAGATCGTAGGTCGAAAGATCTCATAAGGCCCTTTCAGGCATTAGCTGTGAACATTCTGCGTTTTCAACATTTCAGCCAAATCATCGTGATTTACAAAAGGTAATATTGGGAATTTAACACATGACGGAACAAATGAATCGATTAATTTTTCATGACGTCACACATAGGCCTCCGCAAAGGAAGGACACAATTTAAAATTCGTTATTTCTTTCTATACCAAACCGTAATTGCGTGCAATAATGAAAGACTGTCAGTTTGGCAAGGTATTCTTTTTTTAGAAGTGGTCTTCCGAGTTACTCGGGTATCCTCTGGTAACTCCGAAAGCCGATCCTTATTGACGGCTGAGACAAATGTAACTGTTACGTGCGAGAGCCCAACTTAGTTTCTACAACAAGGCTTCGCCCAGAGAACAGGAATTTCGGAATCACAAACAGTACTTCAGTCACATGTAACTCAAGGTTCTCATCGTTTACCTACTATGCCGGTTGTTGGCTGTCTGCGAAATACTGACAACTGCGAATCCACTAATCGAAGGAGTAGAAACCACAAACGTGCCGATTCCGAAGACGCGAACTCATGACCACAAAGTTAGCGGAAAGCAGTCATCCTTCGAATGTAGTAGGCACATTTTTTGCAATTGAGGATCAACATCCGTATCTTGAAAGAGTGGACCTCCGGCCTCAGAGAACAAATGCAATGAAATTCACTTTGTGATACTACAGAGTTTCCAAGTAAATAATGTGCAAATTTCACTTCAACTGTGTAAACTGGCGCGATTTGATAGAATGGTATTGCCAATACCACAGTATTTTCACATCAAAAATGGACTCGTCAAAAAGTTTTTCATCACCTCGCATCCGAGTGTTCCGTAACCTGCACATAAAATTGGAATAGAGATCAACATAAATATCATTTCCGCCCTTTTTATTGCTCATGAAAAACACTCATTGTATGTTGTACATCGTACAGAGAGACCCTCAGAAGTGTTGGTCCAGATTGCTGTACCTCTTATACTCAGAAGCTCGTCCTCATGCATTGATGCATGCCTGTATTCGTCGTGACATACTAAGCAAAAGTTCATCAAAGCACTGTTGGTCCAGATTGTCCCACTCCTCAACGGCGATTCGGTGTACACCCCTCAGAGTAATTGGTGGGTCATGCCGTCCATAAACAGCCCTTTTCAATCCATCCCAAGCACGTTCGATAGGGTTCATGTCTGGAAAACATGCTGGAAATTTTAGTCGCGCGATGTCGTTGTTCTGAAGGAAGTCATTCACAAGAAGAGCACTATGGGAGCGCGAATTGTCGTCCATAAAGACAACTGCCTCACCAATATGCTGCCGATATGGTTGCACAGTCTGTCGGAGGATGGCATTCACGTATTGTACAGCCGTTACGGAGCCTTCCATGACTACCAGCGGCGTACGTTGGCCCCACATAATGCCACCTCAAAATCGCAGGGAACCTCCACCTTGCTGCACTCGCAGGACAGTGTGTCTAAGGCATTCAGCCTGAGTGGTAGCTCCAAACATGTCTCCGACAATTGTCTGGTTGAAGGCATATGCGACATTCATTGGTGAACAGAACGTGATGCCAATCCTGAGCGGTGCAATCGGCATGTTGTTGGGCCCATCTGTACAGAGATACATGGTGTCGTGGTTGCAGAGATGGACCTCGCCATGGACGTCGGGATTGAAGTTGCGCATCATGCAGCCTGTTGCGCTCAGTTTCAGTCGTAACACGACGTCCTGTGGCGTTGCTGTCAGGGTTTCTCTGAGCCATAATCAGTAGGTAGCGGTGATTCACTGCAGGCACATGGGATTAGCCGAGCGGTCTAAGGCGCTGCAGTCATGGACTCTGCGGCTGAGCCCGGAGGAGGTTCGACTCCTCCCTCGGGCAAGGGTGTGTGTGTTTGTCCTTAGGATAATTTAGGTTAAGTAGTGTGTAAGCTTAGGGACTGACGACCTAAGCAGTTAAGACCCATAAGATTTCACACACATTTGAACATTTGGTTCACTGCAGTAGTAGCCCCTGGGCGGCCTGAGCGAGGCATGTCATCGACTGTTCCTGTCTTCCTGTGTCTCCTCCATGTCCGAAAAACATCGCTTTGGTTAACTCCGAGACGCCTGGACACTTCCCTTGTTGAGAGCCTTCCTGGCACAAAGTAACAATGCGGACGCAATGGAACCGCGGTATTGACCGTGTAGACATGGTTGTACTAAAGACAACATGAGACGTGTACCTCCTTCCTGATGGAATGACTGGAACTGATGGGCTGTCTGATCTCCTCCGTCTAATATTCGGTGCTGATGCATGATTGTTTACATCTTAGTGACATCTCTGAACAGTCAATGGGACTGTGTCTGTGATACAATATCCACAGTCAACGTCTATCTTCAAGAGTTCTGTGAACCGGGCTGATGCAAAACATCTTTTGCTGTGTGTATACTTAAGCACCATCTAAATTTAATGAGTTCGCACCAATCTAGAGCACACACATACACTGGCTTCATGTCTGAAAAAGATAGAACTGTAAATGCAACAGTATTTCCAAGAAAATTGTTCAGTCTCACATGACCGGCGTGGGTACTCACCGTCGCACACACACATACACACACACACACACACACACACAGACACACACACACACACACACACACACACACGCACACACACACACACACACATGTGATACGCTTTATGGTGCACAGGTGGCTCATTCCCAGTTGGAAATTTGTGCTGTTTTCTGAAGCCATTGGAAAAGGTCCAAGAGGGGTAAAGAGGTTGTCAAACTCTAACAATAATTCCGCCATTTCAAATTTTTCTGTTTCTTGTCTTTTAATTTTTCCTATAACGCAGTTAAAATGGGGATTTGTTAATGCTTAGGGTTGTTACGTATCCTATTCCATTGAACCACAAAACACATTTTAATATCTATTGCTCCTGATGATAGGACTATTTTCCCAGCTGTAATTAAACTAAAAGAGAGACAACAGAAGCGGTTTCCGGGGTTGGTCTAAAATACAGATTAGCTAATCCGAACGTATACGACACGAAGACTAAGGGCAGAATGACAGAAACCTAACAGCTTACTGACTGACCTGACTGAAATGGGCGAGCATTGGTCATAAAAAGAGATGGCCTAAGATATTTTTAAATTCATTCCGTAATAGCTTACAAATTCTGTAGGTCAGAAAGTTCACATTTCATTGGCTATTGATTTTGTCGTCGTATTTCGTTGGCGTATTATTTATTACGAGCAACATTTATTAAAATAAGCAGTACTAAGTTATGCATACGCACAGGGACTCCCGCGTTTATGATCATTGGATACATCTTGTATGTTGAAATTTAGCTATTGAAAATTTTCATATTTTTAATTAAGAACTTTGTTCGTGTCAACAGATTCAGGAAAATCAAGCGATCTAAAGTATGTCAATAAATCTCTCAAATTTACAGTAGTTTGGATACAGTTGGCACAGAAAGTTTGAACTAGTTGAAATCTTTAACTAACAATATCTATTAACCTAATTATGTTTGACATGATGTTAACACTTTAGTGAAAAAGAGGAAAAGCAACTCTTTGATTTGGTAGTAGCCTTCCCCTCTGAATTTACTTAATAGGTCATAAGATCTTCCCTACTGCTAGATGTGCTAAAATTTACAATTGCATTAACTTTTGATGGCCATCATTTTGCTGTAACTAACTAGCTCATTGCAACCAGGAAAAGAAACTGTATGATCTGAATAATGAAGGTTTGAGAAAGGGGGGGGTGGAATTTGTTTCTAACAATTTCATAATTTGTATTATATGTTCTTAATGTATGTATCTTAGCATCGGAATTTTGAGAATAAAATTGGCGAAAATTTCATTTTGACCTTAAAACATGAAACAGGAATACAAAGGAAGAAAGATGGTGGAGGTCAGCCTGCTCTGTCACAGGATCCGAATTTATTGTAACTAAATTATCCTCATTCATAACGTCAAAATTCGCATCCTACAAACCTTTAGATAAGTTCATGTCTTCCTCTCGAACTTGTCCATTCTGACGACCATTACCTACACGCTGTCTTTCTTCCGTAGGTGTAGCATACTCCTGCGTACCAAGGACTGTGCTTTGTCCAATTCAGCATTCACCTTCAATGGCTCAGTCACACATAACACTTTTACGGGCAAACCAGTTACTTCACTTCCCCGTGTCTTGCAGTACTTAATCACGTAAATAAACCTTATGTGAAGTCAGGAACAGCAGCCATCTATATATTACTCTAATAAAAATAATAGGTCATGACCGCAAATATTGTGTTATTTCACTACTGTTGACCGGATTGTGTCTTGGGAGATTACCTTCAGAACAGTGGTAGCTTGTGTCCCCAGACATACACACCGAAACGCCAAAGAAACTGGTACAGGAGTGCGTATTCACATAAAGAGATATGTAATCAGCCAGTAAACTGTGATGCGGTCGGCAACGCCTGTGTAAGACAACAAGCGTCTGGTGCTGTTGCTAGATCGGATACTGCTGCTACAATGGCAGGTTATGAAGGTATAAGTGGGTTTGAGCGTGGTGTTATAGTCGGCACGCAAGTGTTGGACACACCGTCTCAGAGGTAAGGGGTGAAGTGGGAATTTTCCCGTATGACCATTTCACGAGCGTAACGTGAATATCAGGAATGCGGTAAAACATCAAATATCCTACGTCGCTGCGGGTGGAACAAGATCTTGCAAGAACAGGACCAACGACGACTGAAGAGAATCGTTCAGCGGGAAAGAAATGCAACCCTTCAGCAAATTGCTGCAGATTTCAATGCTGGGCCGTAAACAAATGTCAGCCTGCGAACCATTCAACGAGGCAGCGTCGATATCTGTTTTCGAAGCCAAAGGCCACTCGTGTACCCTTGATGACTGCATCACACAAACCTTTAAGTTTCACCTGGACCTGCAAACTCCGACAGTGGACTGTTGATAAGTGGAAACATGTTCCTTCATCGGACGAGTCTCGTTGCAAATTGTATCGAGTGGAAGGACTTGTGCGGGTATTGACACAACGCAGTGACACCGTGGACCCTCGATATCGGCAGCAGACTGTTCAAGCTGGTGGAGGCTCCATAATGATGTGGGGCATGTGCTGTTGGAGTGATATTGGAACTCCGGTATGTCTAGATACGAGTCTGTCAGGTGACACGTACGTAAGCGTCCTGTCTGATCACCTGCATTCATTCATGTCCACTGTGCATTTCGACGAATTTGGACAATTCCAGCAGGAAAATGTGACGCCACACAAGTCCAGAATGGCTGCAAGAACACACTTCCGATGTCCACCAAACTCCCCAGACCTGAACTTTATTGTGCATATGTGGGACCTCCGAGAAAGGGGGCTGACCAGATGGATGTAACCAGCTCTCGGAGAACACACAGTAATCCTAGTACCCCAAGGAACCTCGGAAACAGTACGGTCTCAAAGGTCAGTGACAAAACTATAAAAAAGAAAAACAGAGATGGATCATATGTCAAAGTAGTCACCTAGAACTACAGGGAATTTCCCAGAAAGAGATAGAATTAGCATCTATATATGAAAACATGGATATTTATGCTGTGGCAACCACAGGAACGAAAATAAAAGTGAGAGGTAATAAATACGTATGCGAATAGGTTGCACGGGGGCTTAATTAAAGAATAAATGCAATAATTTTAGTACCTGTGTCACCGGTTATGAAGTATTGTAACCGGTTGGCCCTGACAAGTATTAGCACGCAACCTGACTGCATAAAATAAAAGTAAAGAATGACAAGGAATTTACATTAACATAATTGATTAATTAATTCCCCTGCTAATATAAAAGCTACGAAACAACAAAGCACAAGTTTAATTGTTCTGTGTGTGGTAGTGTGACTCGGTTCTTTCTCAATACGGCAAAATATTTTAAACGCTATTTAAAATGAACTAATTGAAAAACCAGAAATACTATAATTCCACATAGAAACCAGAAGTCTAATAAAAGAACACGAGCCAGATGCTTTGTTGACTGTACCTGTGAGCAAGAGCGATTGTCATTAAAGAAAACTGTAGTTCCTTTTTACCTTATTATATATTGACGAAAATTCTCCATTACACTAGCATCATAAATCGAAAGCCCATCTCCTTTCTCAGATACACTCTGACAATTGTACTTCTTCCATCTATACATTACATCAACCCAACATCATCTACTCTTTCACCCAACAGAACTACAACTGCCCTCGACATCCTCTGAACTACTGCTGCATCAGTGGAGGCAGCGGAATAACAATCCTTGGCGCAATCCCTGGCGCTGTGACTCAGTGTGGCCACCTTTCAACATTATGTTCTGAAAAGGAGTCGAACAAAATGAAAGAGCAAGCAAAGGTGGGACATCATTCCTGCATATGAAATGGGAAAGAGAGATAAAAATTGCACTTACATAAATGGAAGAATACTCACAGCTAGACTGAAACTGAGAAGAGACAATAAGCGTATACGAACGAAAAGAAGAAAAAAAAGAGTTTAGAAACTTCTACGAAGAGCGACTGTAAACTCTGAATAAATACAGTGCCACTGATGACATTATTATGATTGGTGATTTAGATACCAGAATACGAAATATCCCAGTAACGAATGTTAGTGAGCCTTTTGAAGAACCGGTATGTAATGAAAAAGGAAAAATTCTAAGAGGATTTTTCACTTACAATAATCTAAAAATAACAACCTCTCTTTTTGAGAAAAGAGACATACAAAATAATTAATTTAGAGAGATTCGTTTCATGTACTAGCATTTATTCAAATGGGGCCCGATTTCGCGATTTTAAAATCCCATCATCAGGTGTATGAAATTATTGTACTTTGTAACACATAACATGTGGTTGGGCCAGTCTGAGCGTGGTTGGCGTTCCTACCGTGCGGATGCCAGGCGGCCAACGGTTACCGCCAATACAAAGTGATTGGAGCTCTTGAGCTTACTGGTCCGACCGCACGTTGCGTGTTACCAAATACAATACTTTCGCACGCCTGATGATGGGATTTGAAAATCACGAAACTGGTCGTGGTTTGAATAAATATTAGCACAACTGAAGCGTATCGGTCTAAATTAAATTTCATTCCACTCAGTTACGGATGCCCTACGTACCAAACTTGTGAGATATACATAAGTATACTTGGGCCAATAGTGGTGTTAGATCACTGACTACATTTTAGTAAATGATAAGACAATGTGTCAAGCAAGAGATACCTGAGCTGACAGGGGACAAGACGTAGGATCACATTATTTTGCACTAATCTCCAGAATACAAATTTTTGCGAAATGGAATAAAATGACAAAACACATAAGTAACTAACAAGGAGAAATCGTTTTGTAAAGTACACTTTCTTGGAGACTAGAACATCAAAGATTTTTACCAAAGCAGATTAAATAACTAGTTAACAAAATTGCAAACTATAGATGATATGGAAAATAGTGGCAATACCTAAAGAATATGATTTATAGAGTAGCAGGATAAGCTCTCAGTAAAAAGAAAAACCAAGGAAAAGAAAGGACCTAAAACTTTAGACTATGGGTGTAAGGAAAGCTATTATAGAAAAGCTGGATGCATATGTAAAATACTTAAGCAACCACAGAGCTAAAAAGATGAAATCCTGTAAGGACTGAAGAAATATTGATAAATACATAGTAAAACAGACACACCAAAAACAATGGGACAGATTTATTTCTAATACCCAGAACGATGTTTACAGGAGACAGAGAATGGCCTGTAAGGTTTAAGAAACTTTGAACACAAGGGAAAAAGAGACGATGCAAATAAGCTTCATTGAAGAAGGAAATGAGTGATTTATTTCAAAGGAGTATGGTATGATGATACACCACAAGAAACTGAACTTGAAAAAACAGATGACAAGGGATTAGGCGAAATATAGTCTGACGAAATAAAATCTGCCCTAACATCAATTAAGAACAGAAAAGCGACAGGAAGAGATGGTATTAATGCTGAACTGCTAAAATATGGAGGAATGATCGTATATTTACGACTGCTACACACTTAAAAGTATGTCAGAAGAGCAAGACTGTCCCGAAAGACTGCAAGATGACAACATTGGTACCAGGTTTTTAAAAGAGGAGATAAACCCTTACGTAGTATGCAGAGTATGAAGTTTACTACACTCAACAAACAAGATACATGCTAAGATTTTAATCACAAAACACCACATCAGTACTAACGCATGAGTAACAAATGGGTTTTACGAATGACAATAGAAGCAGTTTATATTTTACAATATGTTATAAAGAAACGCAGAGAATATACTAGTGAAACATACATTGCCTTCATTAACTATTAAAAAAGCTTTTAACTATGACACAAACTTTGGACTTTAATGACGAAACGCTGATATTTGAAACCTTTAATAAATGTGATAAGCCCACATCTCGTGGTCGTGCGGTAGCGTTCTCGCTTCCCGTGCCCGGGTTCCCGGGTTCGATTCCCGGCAGGGTCAGGGATTTTCTGTGCCTCGTGATGGCTGGATGTTGTGTGTTGTCCTTAGGTTGATTAGGTTTAAGCAGTTCTAAGTTCTAGGGGACTGATGACCATAGAAGTTAAGTCCCATAGTGCTCAGAGCCATTTGAACCATTGAAATGTGATAAAAAGTTTGTATCAGAACACGACTACCAACCTTGACGTCAACGGAGAAGACATATCAACTAACAATGGAGTACAACAAGGCTGCTGTGTATCCCCAACTTACATACCTCAAATAATGCATGCGTGGAAAACAGAATTTCTAAAACGTTTTTACGGAGACAGAAGTACTCGTTTAAACAACTTTCTGTATGATTAAGACACAATGGAGACATAATGGCTGAATGGCTGCTGAATCAAAATAGCTATTTTAAAAATTAATTAAGGCACGCTTGTTTCTTTATTATCTGCGTTTTAAAATCTTAAATATGGCTGCGAAGCAGCAACTGTGTAAATCTGCAGACGCATGAGCCCACCAGATGAAAAACAGGGGTTTATTAGCCCTTGACCTAGGTTTCACTATTTCTAAACATATCGTCTTCAGAAGGAGTGGGCCTTGTTGAATCACATGATGGTACATTAGATTAGCTGAAGTCGAGAGTCTCTGGTCATATATAAAATTGGCAAAACGAGAATTACCCCAAGTCATGGTTTTAGAAATCAGCCAGATTATATTCCGAAGTAAGCTAAATGTAATCTGGCTGCTATGTAAAGCAATGACTTGGGATAATTCTCGTTTTGCCAATTTTATATATGACCAGAGACTCTCGGCTAAAGATAATCATGTGATTCAACAAGGGCCACTTATTCTGAAGAATATATTTTTAGAAATATCGAAACCTAGGTCAAGGGCTAATAAACGTTTGTCTTGCAACTGGTTGGCTGATGTTTTTCAACCTCTTCTCGGCGTTTTTGTATTACCTGTTTTAAAAACTACACTGTATCTATCATAGAGTGCCTTTCCTAAAACCCATTTGCTTTTCATGATTTACTAATTACGTCATGTTTTTAAGTCTTGTGCTGAAGATCTTAGCATATGTCTTGTATGCTGGGTCTAGTAAATTAATTCGTCTGCGTTTGTTACATAGGGTTTTATCTCTCTTTCGCAAAAACTGATGTCACTCTAGTAATCTTCCAGTCTTTGCGTTGTTCGTTTAAGAGTGTAGCAGCCGTATACATATGTTGACGATGCAGTGATCCTAGCAGACAATGAAAAGAACTGAGAAACTAGTTTACCAGCTGGAACAAATAAGTGCGAAATTTGGCATGGCGACCTCAACAGCAAAAACTAAGACAATGGCCTGCATGAGGAATGAGCAAATTAGAGCTGCAAGAGTGGTAGGTCAATTATTTCAGAACAAGTAAACCACTTCAGTTACATAGGATGTGAGGAGAGGTATGGCTATAGCAATGATATAGAAGTTAAACTTAGTCAGTTTAGCCGGGTATACGGAACTTAAAAAGTAAGCTAAGTAAAACACTCAAATTGAATTCTACAAAATAGATTCATTCCTGACACTTTCTATGGAAGCAAGACCTGGGTAATTAGCAAAAAGCAAGAAAGCCGTACTCAGGCTCAAGAAATGACATTGCTGAAAGTGACTAAGGATTCAAGATATTAGAGAAGAACCAAATATTTTAAGTCTAAATGGTGAAATTATAGGTTACAGTGAAACTAAAACAAACATCTGGAAATAATGGAGATTGATTGACTCTTAAAAGCTTGAAATTATGTAAGTGCCTAGGATGAAGAGATCGAGGAATATGCCGGCAACGATGAGTACAATAACAGGCAATTTTGGTTGCCACCTGAAGAGAAGAAGAAGAGGTACTCTCGATGGCCACTATATATGCTTGTGAAACACTGTTTAACTGCTCCCTGTAATGCCACGACTTTTCTTCCTCCTATGACCGTAACAAGCCTTTTCCTAGAACGTACAGCGACTGAAAGTTTCTTAAACGCTCACAGTAACCTACATACATTTCTGCATGTTCTACCAAGAGGAATTTCACATTATGCAACAACTGTCCTTCCGACGAATCATCCAGCTTTGCGGCTCTCAATACATTGTCCTCAAACACTAACACATCCTCTCCATTGATTCACCAGAAAAGGGAGACATTTGGGTAGTGGTACCAGTATCAGGGATCGACACTGTCATACTCTGTGGGCCAGCCACTGTCCGACTCTTCTGAGCCCGAGATCACCATCACACACTCGACTGCAGACAGTCCTAGACTGCACCTCTAAGCATTAACCAGACGACATTCCTTGCATCTTCTGACACAACACCCCGGTTTTCTACATTTAAAACACCTCACCGCTGAATACTGAGAGCCGAGGCGCTAGGGTCCACCAAATTATATTACCCGCACCTAACTGGGTCTAAATTTGCATCAGCTTCCCTAGTGTTCACCTTGAATTCACTGAAGTCACTGTCAGAGTCCACTTTCTCGAATAGAAGAACCAAAACGATCCCCCAATGCAATCGTTTCGCCATTGTCAAGGAATGGAACGGAAAGTGGTCAAATAAACAGTTTTCTCTCACTCAGAAAGCTGAGCTGATGTGAAACGCCAATTTAAGGCATCACTCCATTGTTACTGAGGCTCTCCTGAGGCCAATGTAAAGGCGATGCCTAAGTCTGTTAAACTTTGCAGCCTTACACATTTGCGAAATTTTGATTCCTTAAGTGGCTCAGAAAATAATTCTTTTAATAGAATGCTGTGTAAGCTTTTAACTGTTTTTTAACTTTGAGAGTGTCTTGTAATTTTAATTTGGTCAATAGTAAATTATGTCACTGTAAGAACTCTTTGGCCTGTAGCCGCAATACTTTTCTGGCGTTTAAACTTAATTGAGCAGTTCAAGGTTAATTGAGAAGTTCCGATTAAGTTTTGCACTGTAATGCTTGATTGTTTAAGTCTATTGTGAACGGCATCAATTAAAAGTGTCATTAAGATCTTATTCATACTTAGATAATTCCGTCTGCAATAAATGTGTTTTAAATTATTATGTATTTATTGACTCATACAGCCCCCAACCACTCTACTAAGTTGCTCTTGTGGTTGCAGTTAGCGTGGTTTTGAGTGTGCGAGTGGTGAGGTACTACATTGGGCTTAGATGGGGGAAAGTATTCAGACTGTGGATACTGTTTTGCTTGTGATTTTTAAGATCGTAAGTGGAGGCGGCAACAGATCAGAGGCGAGTGTTGGGGTTTGTCGTTCAAGTACGTCGCTAATGAATTACACATTAGCAACTAGAACGATGCCTACAGATGGAAGCGAAGCTGAACTGGGCCGAAGACTGCGTGGTGCAGTGATTCAGCCCTTGACAACAACAGCTACAGATTGAAAATTATTGAATTGCGTGAAATAAGATTATGATGCTTCTGAACGGTTTGTGATAGGACGTTCAAACTGCGCGGTTGGCTGCTGGGAATGATCCGAATTAGTATCCGCATTCTTGTTTGCCCTCTTCCATCTGGATAGGTTGGTCAATGAGCGAAATTGACGTATTTGGGACACTGAGAATCCGCATTTCGCGACGGAGATGTCTCTTCACCCCCAACGTGTGACTGTATGGTGTGCAGTGTCCACTCACAGAAAAATCGGTACGATATTCCTTGATGGCACGGTGACTACCGACTGATGGTTTAGGAAGCCGATTTCATACCCTTTATCCAGCCGGCCGCGGTGGTCTCGCGGTTCTAGGCGCTCAATCCGGAGCCGTGCGACTGCTACGGTCGCAGGTTCGAATCCTGCCTCGGTCATGGATGTGTGTGATATCATCAGGTTAGTTTGGTTTAAGTAGTTCTAAGTTCTAGGGGACTGATGACCTAAGATATTAAGTCCCATATTGCTCAGAGCCATTTGAACCATTTGAACCCTTTATCCAAAATGTCTCTGATTTCGACAAGATGTGGTTCATGCAAGACGGAGCTCAATCCCATCGAAGCAGGAGAGTGTTTGATCTCCCGGAATAGCACTTTGGGGGCCGCATTCTATTTCTGGGGTACCCAGATGGCACTGGCATGAGCCTCGATTGGCCGCCATATTCTCCTGATCTGAACACATGCGATTCCTTCTTGTGGGACTGTATTAAAGACAAGGCATAAAACAATAACCCCATAACCATTGCTGAGCTGAAAACAGCCATTCAGCATGTCATCGATACTTCAGCGGGTCGTGCAGAATTTCGCTATTCGACTGCGCCACATCACTGCAATGATTGCAGGAATACCGAACGTGTCATAACCTACATCCTGTTATCTGTAGTGACCTTCACAAGTTGAATAAAGTGTGTGCAAACAGTAGTTCGTAACTAATTTACGCTTTTTTTCATATAGTTCAATAATTGACACCCTGTACTATTGGCCAGGAGAGTCACACCTCGTTGCCAACATTTTGCTCTCCGGTGCGCGTGCGAATGTGAAATTATTGTTAGATGGCGCTTCCCCTCACGCTAAAGGTTATAGTATCCAGGCCTAAGTGTCTGATCTACACTCATGCTCATAAACTAAGGATAATGCTAACACATGGTGAAACAACGCTGTGGTGGGCGATTTGCGGCTTTAAATCACCTCGGGTATGACCATGCGGTGCATTTGCCCTGCGGTCGGCGCACGGTGAGCTGGCAGCAGTCCACATACGTAGGGGCGTGATGGTGCATGTCAGAGTGTGGTGCAGCGCGTAAGTGTTCAGACGTCTCCAGACGTGCTAATCGTGACTGCGTGTTGAAAATGGCTCAGAGAACCCATATTGGAGACGTTTGAGGGGTAGAATATTAGGGAGACTGGAGGTTCGTCAAACTCAGCAGGTCGTAGCACGGGCCCTCTGTGTGCCACAAAGTGTCATCTCAAGATTATGGCAACGATTCTAGCAGACAGGAAACGTGTCCAGGCCCTACAGTATGGGACGTCCACAGTGAACAACACCACAAGAAGACCGATATCTCACCATCAGTGCCTGCAGACGGCCACGGAGTAGAGCAGGTAGCCTTGTTCGGGTCCTTATCGTAGCCTCTGGAACAGTTGTCTCCAGACTCACAGTCTACAGACAACTGAACAGACATGGTCTATTCGTCTGGAGACCTGCAGAGCGCATTCCACTTACCACTTGTCAGAGGGGAGCCTGTAAAGCCTGGTCTCAAGAACACAGAACGTGGTCGTTGGTACAGTGGTCCAAGATTATGTTCACGAACGTGTCCTGGTATAGTCTGAACGGTGATTCTATCCGGGTTTTCATCTGGCGTGAACCAGAAACCAGATACCATCCCCTTAATGTCCTTGAAAGGGACCTGTATGGAGGTCTTGGTTTGATGGTGTGGGGTGGGATTATGATTGGTTCACGTACTCCCCAGCATGTCTTTGACAGAGGAACTGTAACAGGTCAGGTGTACCGGGACGTCATTTTGCACCAGTATATCCGCCTTTCCAGGGATGCAGTGAATCTCACCTTCCTCCTAATGGGTGATAACGCACGGCCCCACCAAGCTGTCATCGTGGAAGAGTACCTTGAAACAGAAGATATCAGTTGAATGGAGAGGCCTGCCTCTAGTCCACATCTAAACAACACCGAGCACGTCTGGGATGCTCTCAGTCTACGTATCGCTGCACGTCTTCAAACCCCTAGGACACTTCATGAGCTCCGACAGGCACTGGAGCAAGAGTTGGAGGCTATACCCCAGCAGCTGTACGACCACCTGATACAGAGTATACCAACTCATTGTGCAGCCCGTGCACGCGTGCATGGTGATCATATCCCATATTGATGTCAGGGTACATGAGCAGGAAACAGTGGCGTTTTGTAGCATATGTGTTTCGGGACGGTTTTCTCAACTTACCACAAATACCGGTAACTTACAGATCTATGTCGTTTGTGTTCCCTACGTGCCTATGCTGTTAGTGCCAGTTTTGTGTAGTGCCACGTTGTGTGGCACCACATTCTGCATTTATCCTTAAGTTACGAACATGAGTGTAGTTTACCCAGTAACTGACTAATAAAATCTTAATTCCGATTCCAATTTAAAATCACGAGTGGAAAAATTGTGAAAGGATAGTACTCAGTTTCAGTTGTAGACAGATTATTTAGTTGGGTAGGTAGTACAGAATTCGTAGTGGGTTCACTTCCTATGCAGGTTTGTTCGTGTGAAGGGAGGATTGCTTTGGAAATGAATAGCGATTAGATGTGGAAAATGTACGAGAAACTACAAAATCCATAAATTCTATGGTGCAAAAAATTGAAAATTTAACCATTGATACCAATGACCAAATCATGTACAACGTTTTGTGGTTCTGTGTGTGATTAGAAAAACAGGCTAGGGCCTTGTGAATCGCCGACAGAATAGCGTTTCCAGTCATGTATCCCTTAGCTCACCGGAAATTACGAACATTAATTAGTGAAGTTTTACAGAAACAAGCATCTTTGGGTGAATTCCACAAAATGGTGTTGGAAAATTTTGTCAGGTAGGGTAAGAAATGAGCCGGTTAATCAGTATTTTTATAGAGTGCTAGGGGCGAATGAAATGCTTTTCGGTATATAGAAGATATTATAATAGAGATTAGGGCATTGCGATTAGAATATGCGGAGTCAGGTACTCAGTGATGTTCTAGAAGGAACGTGCCTGGAAGATCGGTTTCGTATTTTGTTTGTCACCAAACATGAAAGTTATCAAGATTTAGATAAAATGGTGTCGAGTATTGAAACCATTTGATTCAGTGATGAGAAACGTACCGAGGTTGGCGAGTCACTGAATGCTGTTGAAGTTTCACAACCAAGGATGGCAAGGAGGGGAGGCAATGAGCAAAGACTACAGCAGTAGGTGTAACAGGTCTGGTAACTTGGTGCAATATTTCAGGAACCTAAGACAAAGGAGTTGAAAAAGCTGATGACCGAAGTATGGATCTCAGGCAAACAATGTGGGTAGGCTATTCAGGCAAGCCAAGAAGGTTAAAGAAGTACACAATGTGTTTCTACCCTTTATGTGTGGTTGCCTTAACCATGAACCAGTTTGTTAATTGATTCTGAGAGTAATGTGCCACTGTTAGATTTTAAATGGTATAAGAGGTTACGTTATCTGTGATTTGCAGATCTATTCATGCTGCAAGGCTGTCCGCTGCTGGGAAACTCAGAATTAGGCTTGGCATCCAGGAGTTTACGTAACCTACGAATTTTATGGTTGTGAAGGGATTTTCCACTCCAGGTTTGTTATCATGTCATCTGCTTCAAAAGACAAGATGCATTCTTATTTACAGGGAGAAGAGTTTCTCATTTAGGTTTCATCCCAGAAAAAGGTTTAATTTTTGTAAGCATGGTTCAACTGAACAAATAAACAGTATGAAGAGAGAATAATTATTGTTCAACACTAGGCATCTTGACAAGCATCAAAGTGAGGCGTCGTTGAATTTGTTGAACTTTCCTGAGGTTCTGACAGATAGGTTGGGAGTAACAAACAATAATATAAGATCCAGCTTACTAATGAGGTTCCAGTAAGGGAGTCGCCGTGCAGGTTATCCCCACTCAAAATGCCTGAGTTAAGAAAAACAACCAATCAGCAATTGTCCGAAGGAGTCATAAGACCGTATGCTTCCCCATATAAATACTCGATTTTTCTTGGCTAAATAGCCTGGGAGAAGGGGTTATCAACCTGTTTTAGATTACCGTTCAGTAAATAAAAAGGTCATAATGAAATTAGTTCCTTTACCTGATACAAGTAATTTTTTCTGTCGATTCGCCGGAGCGAAATATTTTACCTTCCTGGACATAAATCAGGAATATCATCAGGTGACCTTGGCGGCTGGCTGGCCGGAGTGGCCGTGAGGTTCTGGGCGCTACAGTCTAGAACCGAGCGACCGCTACGGTCGCAGGCTCGAATCCTGCCTCGGGCATGGATATGTGTGATGTCCTTAGGTTAGTTAGGTTTAATTAGCTCTAAGTTGTAGGTGACTGATGACCCCAGAAGTTAAGTCGCATTGTGCTCAGAGCCATTTTTGAATCTTGGCGGCTGGATCGAAAGCGGTAACAGCTTTCAGTACGAGCTGAAACCTGTTCGAGTATAATCGACTCCCTTTCGCATTTTCAACAAGTGCCGTAGTGCTGTCTAGATTGTTGGATTCTGTCCTGGGTGATCTGAAATTTAACTGTGTTTATAATTATTTGGACGACGTTTTAATTTACAGTCGTTCCTTCGATGAACTCCTGGACCTTGTTCAACAAGTCTGGAGGCACTTTCGTGATGCAGGCATAGAGAATTTTGCTCTCAAGGAGATCTCTTTCCTGGGACACACTATGACAGCTATAGGTATCAGGATATATCCTGACTGTACCCGGGCAATCCTTTCCTCCCCACCACCTAACGATGATATGGCAATTTTTTAGGAAATTCATACCTTAGTTCGTCCGTGTAGCTTAGCCATTGAATCAGCAAAGATGAAAGGGAGCATTATTTTAATGGACGGAGTCAACAGGCAGTGTTTGTATCGCTGGAAAACGCCCTAGCGAGTGCGTAAGTTCCCGCTGACCATTGCCTCGAATGCAGGGATAGCGGCCGTAGTGACGCAGCAAAAGGAGGAAGTAGGTGATCTTTAGCTTACGCCTCGAGATCACTGTCTGCAGTCGAGATAAAATGGTCTGTATATGAACTCGAGGTGCTTGTCGTTCTGTTTGGAATTGCAAAGTTCAGGTTTTAATTAGAATGTAATTATTTTAAATTAGAAACCGATAATCAGGCGCATCGTGGCTATTAGCGTGTCCCAGAACAACTGGGAGGATGGCCCGATGGGCCGTGGGAATTTCGGCGTTAGATTTCAGGTCGAGCATGTTAAAGGCACGAAAAATACTATCGCTGATGCACCTAGCCGTATGTTCCAAGAGCAAGTGGAAAAATAAGAACCTGAGATGTTGAGTAACACGCAGGTGCTAGAAGACGAAATACATGTCTTGATGACTGTGAGAAATTCCAGAGCTCTTTAGAATTTGCAAGAAAAGTAGGAAAATGATGGTATTCTGGGTGAAACGAAGTGACAGACTAAACAAGGTAAGGAGGTAGCCGGATATTCAATTAGGAAGGGGTCTGTGTTTTATATCGATAATAAAGATATGTTTGCCCTTGTGGCTTATACGGTCAGTGTTTAAGTACATTCGTAGTTCCAAATGTGGGGGACATTTGGTGTTACATGAGACCTTAAGCAAAATGAAAGGACATATGATTTGCTCCACCTTGTATCGTGATGCCATAAAGTTGATCAAAAGGTTTCGAACAAGTTTGCGAAGCCAAATGAAAATTCTCGTAGCAGAGAGCATAGGTGGAATAGGGCCTAACATCCACAAGATAAAATTTTAATTGACTATTCTGGTCCTCTGACTCGTTCCATACAAGGAACTCTCTACAAGATGGTTGTCGTTGATGCCTTCACAAGGTTAACTTCGCCTACTGCGATGAGGCGTACTAAGGGTGCTGTAACCATGAAATACACTCCTGGAAATGGAAAAAAGAACACATTGACACCGTTGTGTGAGACCCACCATACTTGCTCCGGGCACTGCGAGAGGGCTGTACAAGCAATGATCACACGCACGGCACAGCGGACACACCAGGAACCGCGGTGTTGGCCGTCGAATGACGCTAGCTGCGCAGCATTTGTGCACCGCCGCCGTCAGTGTCAGCCAGTTTGCCGTGGCATACGGAGCTCCATCGCAGTCTTTAACACTGGTAGCATGCCGCGACAGCGTGGACGTGAACCGTACGTGCAGTTGACGGACTTTGAGCGAGGGCGTATAGTGGGCATGCGGGAGGCCGGGTGGACGTACCACCGAATTGCTCAACACGTGGGGCGTGAGGTCTCCACAGTACATCGATGTTGTCGCCAGTGGTCGGCGGAAGGAGACGTGTCGTCTTCAGCGATGAGAGTCGCTTCTGCCTTGGTGCCAATGATGGTCCTATGCGTGTTTGGCGCCGTGCAGGTGAGCGCCACAATCAGGACTGCATACGACCGAGGCACACAGGGCCAACACCCGGCATCATGGTGTGGGGAGCGATCTCCTACACTGGCCGTACACCTCTGGTGATCGTCGAGGGGACACTGAATAGTGCACGGTACATCCAAACCGTCATCGAACCCATCATTCTACCATTCCTAGACCGGCAAGGGAACTTGCTGTTCCAACAGGACAATGCACGTCCGCATGTATCCCGTGCCACCCAACGTGCTCTAGAAGGTGTAAGTCAACTACCCTGGCCAGCAAGATATCCGGATCTGTCCCCCATTGAGCATGTTTGGGACTGGATGAAGCGTCGTCTCACGCGATCTGCACGTCCAGCACGAACGCTGGTCCAACTGAGGCGCCAGGTGGAAATGGCATAGCAAGCCGTTCCACAGGACTACATCCAGCATCTCTACGATCGTCTCCATGGGAGAATAGCAGCCTGCATTGCTGCGAAAGGTGGATATACACTGTACTAGTGCCGACATTGTGCATGCTCTGTTGCCTATGTCTATGTGCCTGTGGTTCTGTCAGTGTGATCATGTGATGTATCTGACCCCAGGAATGTGTCAATAAAGTTTCCCCTTCCTGGGACAATGAATTCACGGTGTTCTTATTTCAATTTCCAGGAGTATATCTAAGTAAGATATTTGTTACTTTCGTTGCTCTTAACTGTTGTTAGTGATAACCCGTCAGCTTTTGTATCCATGGAGTTTAAAAGATTTCGTTTGCTAAAAACTGAATCGGAACCTGAAGTCAGCCTTGATTATGTAAGGGTGGAGAATAATTGTGTCACGAAATTTCAATCATGGATAGCTGATATCCATAGGAACCAAAATTACGAATGTGGCGTAGGTCGACAATGCACCATTTTTAAAATTGGAAACTTGGCGCCACGAGCTCCCAATGGCCGCGGGATTGCCCTGTTGCCGTTGGTTGACTGACAGGCAGTGCTATGGTTGTCGGTTCAAATGAACTCTCCGACGGCTGGGTAATTGGCAGAAGTGCTCGTAGGGCATGGACCCCGCGAGCACCAGACCTCACGCCACCAGACTTTTTCCGGGGGGTTTCTTCTAGGTTCTAGTTCACCCATCCGGATGCGAACCACCTAGAAACGAAGAGGAATTAATGGATCCCATTCAACATGCCGCCAATCACGTCAGGGCAATGCCAGGAGTCTTAGAAAGAGTTCGGAAAAACACCGTAGCACGTTACCAAGCTTGTGTCGCGTCAGAGAGTCGCCAGTTGGAACACCTGCTTTAGGTGAACAATATCCTAGCTACAAAGAAAAAAAACCCTCTTATGGGCCGACATACATTCAGTACCCGAACTAACTGCTGTTGACGGGTTTGTTCCTGGTACGTCTTATCAAGAAACAACAATGGGTGTATCGCGATAAACAGCAGATTCACCCCCAGGCCCCCAGAGTGGATGGCTGCCACTCTACCACCGAGCATGAGGGCCACCTTATACATCGCGATCTATGGCAGACAAAGAATTCGCGGTCATGTGTTGTCGAGAGCATCTGGCAACAGGGCAGTCGCGTGGCCAATCGGAGCGCGTGGCGCTAAGTCTCGGTAGTTTAAAAATGGTGCGTTGTCGACCTACACAACATCAGTAGTTCTGGTTCCTACTGGCATCAGCTAAGCAGGGTTAAAATTTCGTGACACGATTTTTCTCCACCCTTTATAATGGTAACTCGCAAATGAGACGAATTGAGACTCTTGACTGGGTTAACTTAGCGTTCAATGGGGCAGTACATGTGCGTCATAGCACAACTGCTAAATTGACGTTCACCTATTCTGTCAATTCTTTGCTAACCAAGCTGTGGTCGATAAATTACCTGCTACTGGAGGATAAAAATATCGCTAACATCCGAAGGAATTGGGAATATGAGGGGAAAAGCATTCTGACGGCTCACCAGAGGGAGCCTGGTGTCCGCTCACGCTCAGAATAGGTGATCAGGTGCATTTTAAGAAAGCGAAAATGCGCTAAAATAAAGGGCAACTAAATTACAAAACTTTACAGCGGTTCCTGGGTCCCTATTTGGTCATTAAACAGTTATCATCAGTGAGTTATTTGATCCAAGACTCTACTTCTAGTAAGCAAATGCGAGCCCTTTGATCCATTTCAACGTGTCCAGGAATCAGGGTGATGGGAGGGTCAATTTCCTGTTAGTTCTTAGGCGCTTTGGTTTGCTTTAAGGGGAGGAGGATTGGACTGTGGCGTGGCAGTTCTATTTACCTTCGCGCGAATATCCTGTTCGTACCATATATATCAATAGCAGCCAATATCTTCGGTTGCTATCAGGGGTACATTTGAGGAGAGTGGAAACTCAGGACGGCTCGCTTCGTCAGCGACCAGCAGACAAAAACAAGACCGCATGGCGTTCCTTGAGATGGCGTGAACTCTGGTGCTCTCTTGCTACTGGTTTGAGGGGCTGTGTCTCAGTTGTGTTTTGAAGCGCGTCGCGGACAGAGGTTTTCCTGGCCAGAGGCATAGCGGATGGAAACTTCTGCTGCACAGTTTGGGAGGCGCCATGACTGATGTGATATGGTAGTGCGATGGTGATCTCTCTCCCGGACAGTGAACCGCCTATGGATCCGGCTTGATTTGTCCACTTGCTGCGAAGATTTCCTTTGTGTAATGGCGAGGCTCTTACAATTTCCTAGCGAAATTATTACTTTTGTTGGGAAGTCTCACAGCCATATAACACTTTTGTTGTCTGCGAAAATGAGGCTTTTTTATATATGTATTTATTTATTTTATAAAAAGGAAGATAGTCCGGGAGCGACTTGTGCGCAGTTATCCAGACTGTGAAAAAAGTTTTCGTGGTACTTGTGAGGTAATTAAAGTGTACTGAGAGCAGGTAAGTTGGGTGACAGAGGTTGTCACAGGTTGCCTGATTGTGTAAGACCCTGGTCATACCCAATTATACATTTAAACGGCTATTTGAGTCGTTTTCTTAATCAGCAAGATAGCTACTGAAGTCCAAGTAGTTAGATTTGGCTGGTTTTTGAAAATCTGAAAGGTTTCATTTTACTCTGTTTGTGGTCATTTGTTCTGACCCTTGTGATTCTATTTCTTTCGTGTGTTCGAGGTAGCTTAATAATTGTCATTCCGTCGTTCATTAGTTTAGTTGCTTCAAAATTCGTGGAAGTATGTTCCGTCTATGCAGCCAAATAAAGCCAGTTACTTTATTACCAGACGCGTTTCGCTTCTTTTATTTGTGAAGCATCTTCACTGACCTGAAGTACGTGCTTCTTTCTATTCGTATAATAAATATATTATGTGGTAGTTATAATACGTTAGTATGTTAGATTTTCTCATGTTTTTCTCTTGTTAGAATCATTTTTGTTGCACAAATTTCATGATGCGGTTTCCATGTTATCTGCGCTTTCCAGCACTATTAGAACATGTGTGTGCTTCTGGAGATGTAATCATTAGTCTCCATGGTCCAGTTGCCTCTTTCAGCCATATCTGATGCAACACATGGCATGCATCATTCGCATTTTACATTTTACGTTCAACATGTGTGTGTTTTCTGTGTGTAGTGTTGCCATCTGTCAGATTCATTAAATGTTTATTCTGGTTATGTTTCATATCTCTGTTGGCTACTGCTTTTGTGGCTAACATAATCAAAGTGATGCCCTTAGGTTAGTTAGGTTTAAGTAGTTATAAGTTCTAGGGGACTGATGACCTGAGATGGTAAGTCCCAAAGTTCTCAGAGCTATTTGAACCAATAATTACGACAAAAAGATCCTGACATTGCAAGATAACCTTCACAAACAAAGACCCACTGCAATGAAAGTGAAGGTACTCAATGACCAAATCCATATAAGCAATAACTCTCTGATCATGTTAGCCACAAAAACAATAACAAACAGAGATCTGAAACATGACCAGAATAAATAATTAAGGAATCTTCATCTGCCCCCATTCCCTCTGTCTCTCTCTCTCTCTCTCTTCCTGTCTGTCTCACATTCACAAGCACGCACGCACACACACACACACACACACACACACACACACACACACACACACACACACACACACACAGAACAAATGAAATTATCAAACAACACAACCAAAAGACTAGTGATAACACACAGTAACAGTTGGCAACACTATACACGGAAAACACGTTTTCGCTGGCTCTCTTTGGTTTATTATTGTTCGTGTAACAATTAATATATGAGATAAAACATGTTGCATCGAATACAGCACTGAAATACTTTTTAGGGATGCTGTGCTGTGACTTCCTTTGGATAATTAATTTTCAACAAAACAAAATATATTATGTTCTTATTATTCTGAATCTGGCTTTCTATTACAGGAACATTGTTGCGTTACTGTAACTCGCTACAAAGTTCAACATATCTTCCTTACTTTACAGTTATTGAAAAGGTTACTGAAAATTATTTCGTAATCAATACTGATGTTACAGTACGAAATGTTTGTTCAACATCAAGATTTTGCAGTGGATTTTTGTTAACAGCAAAACACCAATAAGTTTCACGACTAATGGGAGAACATGAGACTATTATCAGAGAAAAAGATGTTTTTACTATAATGTTGCCAGATCAGAACTACGCACAGCAAGATTTCTTTTATGTTATGAAGGTAAATTATCCTTTTGCACTGTTAATAATATATCATCCGCAGCACGCGTCCACCAGTAAAACACATCATAAAATCTGCTGCTCTGTTCTGCACTTCGAAAATCTGAAAGAAATATTTTTAGTTCACTATTACCTGTCCGCTTGTTTGCGGTATGATTGGTTTCATTTAATGCAGTTTGAATGCGGCGCGGCAGCGGCTCGTTCGTTCGTAGCGTAGCTCTGCACCTCGAATAATGTTTAAATAGCTGAAAATGTCTTAAAGGGATGGGATAAAATACCAGGTAAGCTTATTACAAATCATAATGCAAGTTTTCACTAAGTAACTCTATTCAAAACATTTCGACAGATTAAATTATTACACACCTTTGCAAATCAGTGCCTAATGGCGCCCTTCTCTCAATCTTGACAAAAAAATGCTACACGAGCAAACAATATAGCGTCACAGGCTATTACTACTCACCTAACTCCAAGAAGACGACAGAGAAATTAATGCTCAGTCACTTCAATTTATCCTCGTTGTGACATATGCTCATCTTTGTTTGATATTTAATATGTGGCGGTTTCAGTACTCGGCGACACAGATATTATCTTTAAAACAATCAGTACATAATTCTACACAAGTATAAAACATGACACATAATGTTTTATTACATAAAGTTCACACGATCATTGTCCACCCAATTACAATCATCCAGTTAAATTATTCTTTTCTCCTCTTTTAACACATAAAATATGTGTTTTGCCAGGAGACGTTACAACATGTTGAACACAAAATGTAAAGAGCAAGTGATGCATACGATGTGTTGAATCAAATGTGGCTGAAAGAACGTCGGAAATCGGTCAGTTGCAGCATGGACTTCTCCAAGAGCACACACATGTTCTAACAGCACTGGAAATTGTAAGTAACACCGAACGATAATTTCACATCACGAAATTTGTGCTACAAAAGTTGATTTTAACTTAAAAGAAACAAAATAAAAATATGTCGAAATGTAACACAGTAACATATTTTAACTACCATATAATACAATTAATTATGTACGAAAAGAAACGTGTGTTACAGGCCACTGAAGATGCTTCAAAATCAAGGGAAACGAAACGCGTATGGGAATAAACAAACTGCCTTGAATTAGTTGCATAGGCGGAACATACTCCGACGAACTAATAATTGTGCTTGGAAATTCTAGAGCTTGTATTGATGGCTGGAGAGCATTATGCATATCATGGCTTGGTGGTTACTCGTTACTGCCACGTATAATTATTCCGTCATTTGACGGCAGCAGCTACCCAACAGAGTCTGAACGTGATGCCAAGGTCTGCTGTTACTGTTAAACCTTGCAGCCCTACTAATGTTGAAATGTAATTCCTTAAGTGCCTCAAAAAATAATTCATTTAATAGAATGCTGTGTTAGATTTTAAGTGGTTTTTAATTTTATTACTGTCCCGCAATTTTACTTTGGTCGGTAGTAAATTTCGTCACTTTATGAACTCTTTGCCTTAAACCCATTCCAGACGTGATCAATCGAAGAAGCCTGTAAGATCCTGTTTATCCTGTGGGAAATTTTATCTGTAATAAATGTATGTGTTTATTATCTAATCCTGGCTCTCCCCGGTCCACCACGTAGGTAGTAAATACTGAATCGTTACATACACATGTGTCCAGAAATGCACGTAGTTATCTAAGAATCAGATTTGGAAAAAAATTATGTACAGCTGGCAAATTAAACAGTGTGGAAAGATTAACAGAAATTTGTTATAAAGTACTAAGACACTATTATGAAAGAGGATTGGCAGTGTGTAACACGTATAATTGAATAAAGGGTGTATTCGTAACACGTCTCCCTGTTCCTAGTGGATAAAGTGACAGTTATAATTGTCCTCACAATAAATTCAGGATGTCATGAATATTTGAAAAAAAATATGAATAGTATACACTAGACTCACACCAAAGTCATGGGTAAATTGATAGATTTGGAGACGTTAGTAATCTACTTTCCATTTATAGGCAGTAGGTGAGAATTAATGTGTATGTGAAGTGGGCTCGAGTCCCTGTAGCTGCATTTTCGTGAAGGCGTGAGGGAGCGGTTGATATATTTACTTAACACTCCGACTACCCACTACATGCTCTCCATGCTTTTTTTTCGATTTCGACAATACTAGCAATCGTCTCATATTTCAGTTCACGCCATGTGAGTTTACTATCATGCTCCTCGAATCACTGTGGCACAACTCTGGCCTTGTGATACAGGCAGTTATCGTGCTGGAAGATGCCCTCTTGATTTGGGAAGACATCAACCGTTATTTGCAGATGGACCGCAATAACGTTAAGGTCTTTTGCATTTCTCACACTGTCTTCGATTTCTACCGGAAGAACCACAGAAGCATAAATGAAAGTCCCCAATAGCTTCACAGCCCTACTGGCCTGCGACCTTATCACGGTGCACGTTTAGAGCAGACGCGCACCCCAATGATGGTGTATCCTGACACGCCCATCGAAGTGATGAAGCAACAAATGTGGTTCATCCGACCAAGTAACACGTATCCAGTAATCCACTAACACAGCTGAAATAGGTATTGATGTTTTAGGATGAACCTAGGTACTCTTAGAGGTAGAGGTAGCCTGATGTAGAGACCCGCGCTCAGGAATGTGCTCTTAAGTGAGCTCCGAGATACTTGTGCCCGGACCAGCATTGTACTCTGTCGTCAGATCTGCCTCAAATTGCTGCTGTGTACGGCAGGTAATCTCCGACTTCCACGATCAACGGTGAGGTGATGACCGCCAACAAGCTACTGTACATACCATTCAAGCCCCAACTTCCATGACCGAGGTATGGACCTCGAACATTCTACTGTACAGAGCAGGCAGGCTCAAACTTCCACGATCAGTGGTGAGGTCTGGACCTCCAGCATGCGCTGTACAACATAGGCAAGCTCGAACATCCATGATCAATGGTGAGATGTGGTCCTCTAAACCTTATCGCTAGGTGTGACATCACTGTCCTTCAGCCACTCGAAGCAGTCGCACGCGAATATTCGGCCAGCTTCTGTGTTTCCGAGATGCTCGTTCCCAGGCGTCGAGCCATACCAGTCCCCAGCCCCCCCCCCCCCCCCCCCCCCGCCCCTTTGCCAAAGCATCTTCTGTTAATACATCTCCCCATTTGTGACACGTATCGTCGTTAAAATGTGCGCAACCCGCATGTCATACAGAACAATGTGCTACATATGATAAACAATGACCAGTGATACACACGCACCACGATCTTGCACAGTGTGTGTTCTTCTTCGGTCTTCAACCATCAGGGTGGTTCGCAGCGATTCGCCAAACTTGTCTGTGTTCTACCTTCCTCTCGAGAGCTGCCTAGGTGACGCAGCTGATATCCTCCATGATCTGGTTGATGTATTCTACTCTCGGTCCGCCTCTTTTGTTTTTCACTTCTATTGTCCCTCCAATGACATCTTTGACGATACAATCCTGTCTCAGCAGACGGCCGACTCATATTTTCCTCCGCAATCTATTACCTTCAGGGCCCAAGGCTTCTTTTCTTTCACTCATTTGGTATCTTGTGCATTCTGTAGTAGCACCATATGTCGAAGGCTGTTATTTTATTTTTTGTGTTCTTCATGTGTCCACGTTTCGCTCTTTGCTGAGCCGCTCGCCTATGGCGCTGGACGTGAAAAGGTTTCATCTCTTGTTAAAAGCAGCTTTCGTCTCGCGGATTCGGTTTCCAATACCATTTCCTGATCTTCCGTACAATGTAATTTACTCCTACGGTAGCTAAAGGAATCGACAGTCTCTACTCGGTCATTGTTCAGTGAGCACTGGGTAATATTTTGTCTGCTCACCACTAAGATTTTTTATTTACCTTTGTAAATTTTCACATTATAGGAAGAGCTGAGGGTCCTTTATATCTAGGCTACCATCGTTTCTAATTTTTTCCCTCATTTACTTATCATTTCGACATCATCAGCTAAGTTCAGCATATTGATTTTCTTACCAGGAATGTTCATTACTCCTATACCTCCTACTTCCTCCCTAAATTCATCTATTGCCCTCTGAATGCACCCACTGAACAAGATAGTTGATAATGAAAAGCGTCGTCGTAAACCCTGCTGAATAGTAACTTCTTGATGATCTCCACACCTTAGCACAGCCACATCTTCTCTATACAGTCTCTGCATTACTCTTCATGCCTCTCTCTGTCTCTCTTCTCTCAGCATCTTTGGAAGCAGTCACCTGTCTACCCTCCCAAATGCTTTTTGGAAGTGTATGAAGGCAATATTTATATCTTGACCCTTCTTTGGCCCTTCTTTAAGCAGAGCATTTCTTCTCGTGTGCCTACACCTTCTCTAAAGCCAAATTTCTCGTCTCGTTCGTAATCATTGCATCCATCCAGTCCTCTCTGGGGATTAGAATGATAGAGGATTGTTTTATCAAACTAAGGGTCCCATATTGTTCACGTGTGTTTGCACATAATTTCCTTGTTACTGGCTCTGTATTACATTTTTCTAAAATCTGTTTGGAGCTCCCTGGTTTCATATATTACTTGAATCAGATTGAAAAGTTCTTCATGTAGATGTTCTCCAGCACCCTTGGCGAGTTCTACTGGTTTTCCCAAATTTTAGCTGCATGACTGCCAGGTCTAACGCACCATGCAAGATATAGTATTCCTCTTCTACCGGATCTATTTCTTCAGCGTCCTCCAGTTCCAGATCGTCATCATTTCCCGCATACCGTTTTCCAAAGAATTGGTCCCACCTTCCTGCTATGCCTTTCTGTTTATGCAATACCATTCCATCTACATTTTGGACGCAACTGCATTTTGTTTATTTCCAAGGAACTGAGTACCGCCTTGAAATCCTCTCGGCAGTATTCAGAAAACTTGCCACACGACTATCCAGGAATTTAAGACACTTAACCTGTGTAACTACCATTACAGCGATACGTTGAAGCCTAATCGTCCAAAGACAGTCAGTCCTCCTTAGGGTTAATTAATCACCTATGGTAAGGGCAGTTTAAGCACACACAAACAACGCAATATCGGCGCGCCCCTACAATAATCAAATGTAACTGACATTACCAGTTGAGTACATACGGCCCATAAACCGGCAACAGCAGGGAGCCGAACACGTAAGTCAAACTTTCACACAGAAAGACTGATTTTGCAATAAGATTGACCCCTCAGGTAACGACTTGGCTTGTTTAGGTACAAAACGCTAAAGCTGACGCCGGAGGTATCGGCGTGACATCAGTACCTCTCATCGACTAGACTGGCATCTTATGATGACGGACGTGGAGAATGAAATTCACACCAAGCATGGTACGATACCCGTTGCTACCATAAGCATACTGTGGCATGATCCGTCGCAGACAGCAAGAAATCCGCTTCTGTTCTTACTTCGTGCCCACACTGCCTCAGACGTCTCTCTCACATGGCGCTCGCTAAGGCCCTTTTTCTTGTTCAAACAACTTTCTGGCACTCCTACCGCCCGATAGGCCTATACTACCCAGAGGTACAGACATCACAGTTCCTCTTCCTGTGAACTCCTCGATGGAATTACTGAGAAACGCAGAGATGACTGTAGAACTTCTGAGATTGTTACCATGCCGTTGCGGGCGTAGAGGGACACCACCCTTAAAAAATCGCTAAAATGAGTCCCCATTCACTTTAGCTTAGCTTAGAGTAAGGAGAGGCTTATGCAAAGTTCCAATACTTTGAGATAAACCTTATAAAGTCTAAAGTTTGCTAGGTAATGTAACTAAATTTGGAACAGTTGTTAAGGACTGCTATGTTGATCGACACTTACGTTTTCAACCTTATTGTAGTCATACGTTTTTAATTATAAACAACTGAAATATTTTCAATGTAATTACTAACGCCAGTTTTTTGAAATATCTGTCAGAACGAAATTAATGTATTTTTGTACAAACTCTTGATATACCATTAATACAAACATCTGTGGAACATATGGCTGGAGTTTTTACAGACTTCCAAATTTCTGTGAAAAAATGTACCAAATCTTAGGGATTTTCAGGTATATAAATGTCTTACTATTGTAGTAAATGAAACTTCCTTCCACAGAATGTTTCACTGTAGTACTGCGAAACATTAGTACTAAAAAGTCAGAGGTTTATGAGAAAAACGTACATAATGTTGTGAAAATGTAAGTTACGGCAAGCGTGAATGAAAGATTTGACAGTGTTCATATTATGCCTTATATTAGGTGGGTGAACTACTGCTAATCATGTGCGTTCTCCCCTTCATAATCAAGCAGTCTTTTCCTAGAATTCCTCTTACGTTAACCTGATTTTCAAATTCAGGAACAGTAATGCCAGCTGCATCAATTCTTCTATTATCGATTTCCTTCAGTATCGATCATGTGAAAGCTCCTGGATTAAATCCTAGCCTCTGGAGGGTCTGTAGTCTGCCAAGATTAGGAAAGCTAAAAACTGTACAGGATCAACATTAATGAAACCGAAAAACTGTGGGGACAGATTTCAGACTGGAAATGGAAGAAAAAAGACCTATGAATATGTGTCCAGAATTGGACGGTGTGAGTGCAACGACTACAAACTGTCCTTGAATTTAGTACAGAGCTGCATCGCATTCATCTCACAAATGATGATCAAATTGGCTCCCACGCGATTGCAGGTGATAGGGATAGTAGCGGTCGTCATAGACACAATCGCAGTTTGGCCTGCACTGGGGATTGTAGTAGGATTTGTTTGTATATCCTACAGAAACGGGTCCTCCAGTGCGCCACCTCCCTGCGCGTTCGTCTGTCTGAAAGGACGCATGATCACACAAACACCCAAAAGAGACTTGAAATTTTGTGTGATGTGGTCGGTGTCTATGAGGGTACTTGTTTTGGTAGAGCCGTACTGCATTTCGACTGTATCCATGTGCTTCGCCGTACACGAATTATATCTCGGCTTGTTCCGAACAGCAATACCGGACCATCCAGTTGCTTACAGTACGTTGCGTCAATCACACCCAGCAACGCACAAGGAAGACACGGCGCGTGGTCAGAGGTACTGCCACTCGTCACCGCCATCTACAGTGGCAATGACCCATTTCTGGACACATGTTTACAGAAAGTTTCTTCCTCTATTTTCAGTCAGGGATCCACCCTGCAGTTTCTTCGTGCAAGAACTTCAAAACCCAACTAAATACGCAACTATTCCCCTCCTTAAGCTGCATAAAGCTGGAAGAAAACACCGTAGAAAAAAGAATATGAGGAAACACAAAACAACCAGGCCCGGTGCAAGCTTTTGTTAATGATAATTTTTTATCAGACTTAGGAATGGAATTGGAACCTAATATTGCGGAACGCAAATTTCAATACTGTGTAGTAAACGAAGTCAAAATTTAAAATTTTTCACAATTTTGATCACTTTCGCGTACGTCCCCAGTTAATATGCCTGAGGCAACATGCGGCCTCAACAGTCTAAGTAGGCGGTGTTCATAATGATGTAGATCACAGGTGTATTATGTATTCACACTGTCATTATAAATGCTCAAATCATTTTAATACTATTTGTCATATAAGAATGGATATTTCTTAGTTAATTACGATTTAAAGAGAGGTACTGTAAGTTTGAAACCCGGGTCCGATGCCCCTAATCGTATAAAGTTAAATAATTAATTAAACTGAAATTTCCTTTAACGAGTGCGACTAATTCTACGTAGGAAAAACTTCAAAAGTAGATATAAAGAGCACACCAAAGAAAGTGAGGATAGCCCATCCACATTTTTTCAACATCTGCAAACGGAAAAACATGACGTAAAACCTATAAACGAAGAATTAGAAGTCCTCCATATTACGCAGAAGGGCACATTCGTGAACATCCTTGAGAAGCCAGAGATATAATTGCATGCATACAGCAACCACACAAATATAATGAGCGAACAAATCGACCTAATGCACACCTTCACAGTATAAATCAGGAAAACGGGCAAAGTAATAAATCATAGACGCTAAAGAAGACATACCCAAAGTAACAGCGATAACAACACGAAGAATATAAAGCAGAAACGTAAGAGCAACATAAATCATAGGCAATAACGAAACTATTACAAAAAAATTAAAAATTAAAATTTGAAATAAAACGAAAATAAGCTCCAGGCGAAAACTTCATTAGAACAAAACCCATAAAAATAATAAAAAACAACTGAATTCCACACATCACGTATTTATGACGATAAGTGTATACACTTGTAGTATCGCTGACCGACTGTGATCCAAGCTGTCAGAAAAGTAGCATACATGGAAACCAACTAAAATCGGATATACTTCCCCGGTGTACATCTAGGAGAAGGTAATAATTGTAAAAAAGACAGGACTTGACAGCAACGATGTTACATGTACGGTAAAAATACCTAACGATCTATTACAGCTTTTCTAATCAGAGTTATAGACCAATATATTACGATCATCCCTTACTTATGTATTTACAGAGCACCCGATGATGGCAATATGCCGACCGGTGAGTGATATAAAATAAAATAAAAACAATTTACGGAGCAGTGTATCTGGCTATTATTCATAATCATCATGAAGTACTTTCAATGAAATGCGGTCCCGCCTAGAATGGAGGCAATCGCCTCGAAACAGCAGCACACCCGGTAGCCGTCTCACTCTCGGGCAGTTTACGCAAGCGTAGTGCTGTGTTATTGCATAATGTAACAGGTCTAACACTATTCATTAACATTCGACTCAGTGAAGACTGTCATTCCTCGTCTGGGACCCGAAAAGTATATGATTTACTGAGCTGTCAAAAATCGATCATCGAGAGATAAAAACATAGAGATCACGACTGGGGAACAAAATTAGTTTGATAACGACCTTCGCCGCATATCCAAGAAGAGAGGACTACCAAATTCGTTTTCTTGAGAGAGCAATTGCTCAACCAGTGTTGTGTTCGTACTGCCTCAGGATACTATGACTATCTGTAACACGGTCCATGGCGGTGCTGAGACCTGTGTCTACTGCTATGCAGCCATATTCAATCACTGTAGGCAACTATTAGATTAGATTAGATTTACTTTCATTCCAATTGCTCCGTAGTGAGGAGGACCTCCAGGATGTAGAACATGTCAGGAAAACAATAATACATGACAAATATTTATGACAGAAAAAAATAAGTTAATGTAGCCTACCTTCCACAGGTCCCACGTGCACTTGGGTACGCCTTACAGCTCAATATCTGTTTGCGGAATCTCTGTGTGACCGTGAAGTAACCCAGATGGAACCTTTTCGTCTCTCCCGATCTTTCCCCATTATACATCCTCGTCTTGTAATTCCTGAACAAAATATTCTCTGATACCATATGAAAATTGTGGCAGAACTCTTCGTCCTCTCTCATTCCTACTAGCAAACCGATATTCTCATGAAACACTCTTCTATTCCTTCCCCTACACCCACATTTGTAATCCCACATAAATGTTTTCCCTGATCCCTTACATACTGAATTACCATTTTAGGATCCTCACGTACTTTCTCTGTATCTTCATCTGCTGCTTGCGACGTTGACCTGTATACCCGCACTATCATTGTCAGTATTGGTTTACTGTCGAATGTGATGACAACTCTACCAGTGAAGTGTTCACAGTGACTCTCTCTCTACTCTACGTACCCTACTCCAGTTATCCCATTTTCTCCTACTGTTGGCACTGCCCTACATTCTTTGGACCAGAAATCCGTTTCTTTTCATTTCACTTCACTGACAACTACTACATCTATAATAGGACACAGCATCTGACTTTTCTCATTTTCTAGATTCCCCACTACGTCGAAAATTCTGAAGTTCCAAGGCGACGTGTAGACCGTTACCCTTCGTTCGTTAGTGAACGATTTTTCCTTGGTCACATCCTCCTTGGTAGTCCCCTCCAGGATGTCCGATTGGAGAACTAGTCCATAATCTTTTTCCCATGCCGAGGTCATTACGAACTTTTTGCACTTACAGACCACATGTCCTGTAGGTACACGGTATGTGTCTTGAATTCAGTGCCTTCTATTACCTTGTGTATCCTAATGCCGTTGATAATTGCTGATTCTTGCGCCTTTAGGGACGGTTTCCCTTTGTAATGCCGGCCGCGGTGGTCTCGTGGTTAAGGCGCTCAGTCCGGAACCGCGTGACTGCTATGGTCGGAGGTTCGAGTCCTGCCTCAGGCATGGATGTATGTGATGTCCTTAGGTTAGTTAGGTTTAACTAGTTCTAAGTTCTAGGGGACTGATGACCACAGATGTTAAGTCCCATAGTGCTCAGAACCATTTGAACCCTTTGTAATGGCAAGATAGAGTCCTGAGCCATTCCTTGTCCCCCGATCTGCTTCAGAAATTAAGTAGTAGTTGGGTTCGAGCACGGGACATTTTGATTAGTAATTCAACACGCTGTCTCCCCCACTCCCTTGTTTTTGAGTGGGATTCGAACCCATGCTATCAATTGATGATGAGTAGGCTCAATCTGCTTCTGCAGCCTACACTACCTCTTGAGTCTGTTGCCTTACAGCGCTTTTTCTCTGGACAAATTTGGAAAAGAAAGAATTTTTGTGAACCTCTGATTAATTGAAGCAAAACCTTTCCCTTAATTCCACATTTCGTCTTACAGACGATTGGAGAGCAATTTAAAGCAGTTGGCGTCTACTGCCACATTGGTACCGAAACTGAAACAGTCGAGGTTGTGTTGTGGTATGGCACTGAAGATGCTCTCGTTTGTACCATTTTGCTTTCGAGAGGAAACGTACTTCTACCATTACTACTTACTGTGTCGGTGAACTGTAACAGTAAATGAAATAAGAAAAGAAAACAGCGTCTTCTGCCACAATAAGCGGTCGTAACTGAGATGCTATATAAATAAATATCTTCTGCAGTTGGTAAAAGTCTTAAATGGGTGGGTCCGCTGTATTGAACTAAAGCAAAACTGACTACTAAGATTTCTTTTCATACGTAACTGAAGAACTGCTGCATGTGTCTTTCTCTAATATGGTGGTATTATTTTTTTCTTTAAATAACTGCGATATCTCCGTGATAGTTAAAAACTATCTTAAAGTTAAATATATTGACTCAGAAGTTTGATGTGACGTAAATATACCTGAAATTGGGATGCACTTCATGTGCGACCTGCAAACTGGATTCCTTGTAGTAAGTCTTACTGTTGTTCTGCCCATAATATATGCGAAATTTTTCTTACATTTTGCTCAGCCGCCAAATAAACCAAAAAACTCTTGCTCACGTTTGTCTTCTGTTGTTACATGGAAGAGCGTCGTGTGCACTTATAACCAATTTTTGGTGTTCCTCCCGTCGCAGGATACTGTCTTCCATTTGGTGTTAATACATTTGCAGCTCTTACATGACTTGTACGTCGTTCGATTGATGATTATGCTTCTGTGTCTATGCATACGAACCTACGGTCGTCGCTGTCGGCTAGATCGCATGTGGCGCACATGGGTGAAATTGCTAGCCGGAGTGCATGGAGTTTACAGCTTGCTGAGATCTCCCTATTCACTACGAAGTACCATCGTGAGCTGACAGAATTTAGTAGATGGAGAGTTCGGACGTTTTCCTATATGACTGACAAATATTTGTGGTCCAATTTTTATTCTTGCCTTAGCTCAGGGGGTGAACTCCCATCGTATACACGATCCAATCAATAGCCAACATCTACGAATTGATTTCCGTTGAATACTGTAACACCGATGTTGTGTCTGCAGCAATTGGTAGCTGATGGTTGCAAACACAACACTCTATGGGAGCCAGTTCATAGATTTTGGCCACTGATGTGATTGTGGACATGATCGGAGATCACCCCCTCGGCATCATCTAAAGACAGAATATGGTGTACTGATTCACCGGAACTGGTTGCCATTTAATAAAATAACATCTAAACGACAGGTGAAGGTGTTCTATTTTATTAAGTGACCCAGAAACGTTCGATGGGAACCATGTCGGGCTTTCTGGGTGACCAAATATTTCTCTCAGATTATTCAGAGTGTTCCTCCAACCAATTGAGAACAACTGTGGCACAGTGACATGGCACATTCTCATGCTCTATGAATGATTGCAAATGGTATCCAAGTAGCGGAACATAATCATTTTCAGTCAATGGTTCAAATGGCTCTGAGCACTATGGGACTTAACATCTATGGTCATCAGTCCCCTAGAACTTAGAACTACTTAAACCTAACTAACATAAGGACACCACACAACACCCAGCCATCACGAGGCAGAGAAAATCCCTGACCCCGCCGGGAATCGAACCCGGGAACCCGGTCGTGGGAAGCGAGAATGGTACCGCACGACCACGAGATGCGGGCATTTTCAGTCAGTGATCGGTTCAGCTGGATCAGAGCAGTCCGTGCATTCTACGTGAACACAGCCCACCACCAGCCTACACAGTGCCTTGTTAACAACTTATGTCCTGGCTTCGTGGGCTTTGCGCCACATTAGAACTCTACCATCAGCTCACGCCGACTGGAATCCGGACTCAACTGACAAGGCGGCGGTTTTCGAGTCTTCTAGAGTCCAACCGATATGGTCACGAACACACGAGAGGCGCTGCACGCGATGTCGGCTGTTTGCAAAGTCATTCACGTTATTAGTCTGCTGCCATAGCCCATTTAACAGCAAATATTGCTGCACTGTCCTAACGGATACGTTCGCCGCACAGCCCAGATTGATTTCTGCTGATATTTAACGCAGTGTTGATTGTCTGTTAGCACCGAGCACTCTACGTGAATGCATCTGCTCTCGGTCCTTAAGTGCAGGCCTTCGAGCACCGCGTTGTCCGAGGTGAGAGATAATGCCTGAAAACTGGTATTCTCTGCACAATCTTGTCGCTGCGGATCTCGGAATACTGAAGTAGGTAACGACATCCGAAATGGTAAGCCCGATGCGTCTAGACCTTTCAAAGTCTGTTAATTCCTGTCGCGCGGCAATAATCCCGTCGGACATACACTCCTGGAAATGGAAAAAAGAACACATTGACACCGGTGTGTCAGATCCGCCATACTTGCTCCGGACACTGCGAGAGGGCTGTACAAGCATTGATCACACGCACGGCGCAGCGGACACACCAGGAATCGCGGTGTTGGCCGTCGAATGGCGCTAGCTGCGCAGCATTTATGCACCGCCGCCGTCAGTGTCAGCCAGTTTGCCGTGGCATACGGAGCTCCATCGCAGTCTTTAACACTGGTAGCATGCCGCGACAGCGTGGACGTGAACCGTATGTGCAGTTGACGGACTTTGAGCGAGGGCGTATAGTGGGCATGCGGGAGGCCGGGTGGACGTACCGCCGAATTGCTCAACACGTGGGGCGTGAGGTCTCCACAGTACATCGATGTGGTCGCCAGTGGTCGGCGGAAGGTGCACGTGCCCGTCGACCTGGGACCAGACTGCAGCGACCCACGGATGCACGCCAAGACCGTAGGATCCTACGCAGTGCCGTAGGGGACCGCACCGCCACTTCGCAGCAAATTAGTGACACTGTTGCTCTTGGGGTATCGGCGAGGACCATTCGAAACCGTCTCCATGAAGCTGGGCTACGGTCCCGCACACCGTTAGGCCGTCTTTCGCTCACACCCCAACATCGTGCAGCCCGCCTCCAGTGGTGTCGCGACAGGCGTGAATGGAGGGACGAATGGAGACGTGTCGTCTTCATCGATGAGAGTCGCTTCTGCCTTGGTGCCAATGATGGTCGTATGCGTGTTTGGCACCGTGCAGGTGAGCGCCACAATCAGGACTGCATACGACCGAGGCACACAGGGCCAACACCCGGCATCATGGTGTGGGGAGCGATCTCCTACATTGGCCGTACACTTCTGGCGATCGTCGAGGGGACACTGAATAGTGCACGGTACATCCAAACCGTCATCGAACCCATAGTTCTACCATTCCTAGACCGGAAAGGGAACTTGCTGTTCCAACAGGACAATCCCCGTCCGCATGTATCCAGTGCCACCCAACGTGCTCTAGAAGGTGTAAGTCAACTACCCTGATCAGCAAGATCTCCGGATCTGTCCCCCATTGAGCATGTTTGGGACTGGGTGAAGCGTCGTCTCACGCGGTCTGCACGTCCAGCACGAACGCTGGTCCAACTGAGGCGCCAGGTGGAAATGGCATGGCAAGCCGTTCCACAGGACTACATCCAGCATCTCTACGATCGTCTCCATGGGAGAATAGCAGCCTGCATTGCTGCGAAAGGTGGATATACACTGTACTAGTGCCGACATTGTGCATGCTCTGTTGCCTGTGTCTATGTGACTGTGGTTCTGTCAGTGTGATCATGTGATGTATCTCACCCCAGGAATGTGTCAATAAAGTTTCCCCTTCCTGGGACAATGAATTCACGGTGTTCTTATTTCAATTTCCAGGAGTGTATTTTCACGTGATTCACCTTTACATCAATGACAGCTCCTCTAATGCAGTGTCCTTTATACACGCGTCTTCAGAAACACCTTGAACGACTAGAGGGAGGACGTCCATATTCACAGGACATGTACGTATCGGCCAGCGTGTTACAGGCCAACATCGACATCGCGGCGCAGCACCACCTACCGGTAAGTCTGGTTGCGGCTCTCGTTGTCGCTATAATACGTAGTTAATGGAGCAGTGTAACCAAAGAAGACGTGCCTGATGCCTCGCAGACGTATGTGAGAACTGTACCGTCAGATCAGTGAGTTTCAAAGAGGGCACATCATTGGCCGCAGAGAATGTGACTTATCCATCCGGGAAACTGCTGCTTATGGAAGACGAAGCGTTTTGGCACTGCAGCAGGCGTGTGCAGAATGGTTCACGAAGGCTGAAGAACACGATGAGATGGGTGAGAGCGCACCACGCAGACAGCCTCTGAGAGGATCGACACCTCATCCGAATGGCATTTCAGGACAGATGTGCGTCCTCCTCGGCTCTGGCACAACAGCGGAACAGTGGAACACATCGTAGACCATCAGCGGTGACAGTCCGTCGCCGTCTATTACGGAACGGGTTACGTGTGCGTCGGTCGCTTCTCCGCCTACCTTTGATGAATTTTTAGACGAATCCAGGTTCTCTTTGTTTGAAAATGATGGCCACATTTTGTTTCCCACAGACAGGGGGGGCGTCCCAGGACAGACCCTTTGCCTAATAGGCAACACGACACATGGTGCACTGAATTGACTGAAATGTTAATCATTATTGCAGGGCATACTGCTGTACATGTCCTGTGAATATGACTGTCATTCAAGGTGTTCTGTTTTCTCTGAACATTAGTGTCGATTGTGCACGCGACACTACCGCCTTCTGTATATGTATCCCATAACTTCCATGACTTTGGTCACCTTATATGCCGCTACGGTCCAAAGCGGCCGGCATACGGTGAGGCAGCAGAGGTTTACGTGCACGCAGAAAGGATATCCAACGACAGCACACACAGCGTCGTCGGCAGAAAGGATGATCTTGTTAAGGTAATATTGCGCTCTCAGCGCTCTCCAGCGGCAGATGTCGGCTTTATTAAACAAAAAAATTTGTTGATTCACAAAAATGGGCATGTATAGAATTTTTTCGTTAACTCTACTAAATTAACCCTACTAAATTGCACGTTTCCTTTCTTGGCAATATGCAAGTCATGTTGTTCCGTCTGTGTTATACGTAAACATAACCATCACTATCATTGAAGCTGCAATAACACAAAAATAAAATAAACGTATCCACTGAACAAGGATATCAGATTACAAAAGTTCATGAAATCGAGCAAACTCAGCCCTGACAGAGTTAAAGAAATTACTTCTATTAATTTCATTGGAAAGCCCCACAGTCTTTTAGAAAACGGGAAGATAAAAGAAAAAAACTGTTTACAGCAGGACGCTAAGCCTCTGCTTATCTATCCTCGGGTCTGTAAAATATCGTCTCAAGTGACTTCGCTACGCTGAAATTCAGCTGGTAACAACTTCATACTTTACACTTTTAAACATGGCTCCTTCTTAGCAAACGAGGGTTGGAACTTTAACAGTGGCAACTGTTTATTTACAGCTCGTACAAAATAGATACTTGTTTCAAAGTTTTTCTGACCTCTGAAGTAGCCACCAGCATTGTGTATAACCCGTTGCCAGCGATGTGGAAGTCGTAGGATACTCTTAGCAGTGCCAATTGTGTTGACAGTTCGAGCAGCGCGATCTATTGCCCGACGAATTTGTAGCAGTTCTGAAGCGAATGCCAGTTTAGAAATCGATTTGAACTCACGAAAGCTCAAGTCGGTAGAGTGCAGAAGGTGGGACAGCACTTAGCAGCCCCATCACGCAAAAAAATCAGTAACAGCTAGCACAATACGTGCTTGAGCATTGTCATACAAAATGATAGTTAGGTCCTGCTGAAAGTGTCATCAATTCTCTCTCTATACTATTAATTTTTGGAACACAACCTACGACCAGAATAGAGACAGAAGTGATGACACTTTCTGTAAGACCTGACCATCATTTTGCAGGACAATGCTCAACCACGTACAGTGCAAGCTGTTGCTGATTTGTTTGACTGATGGGACTGCTAAGTGCTATTCCACCTACTGCACTCCCCTGAGTGAAGCCTTTGTGAGTTCAGATTGATTTCTAAACTGAAGGAAACACTTCACAACATTCGCTTCAGAACTGCAACAAATTCGCTGGGCAATAGATTGCGCCGCTCGAACTGTCAACGCAACTGGCACTGCTAAGACTATCCTACGACTTCCACATCACTGGCAACGGGTTATACACAATTCTGGTGACTGCTTCACAGGTCAGAAAAACTTTGAAACACTAATCTACTTTTTACGAGCTGTAAATAAGTAGTTGCCACTATTGAAGTTCCTACCTTCGTAGTTTGAACGTAGGAGTATGCAGCCAACCAGTTGCAAGTAACTATTTCGTACACTGACATAGGTTTCGACACCTGCTAATGGCGTTTCCATCAGAATGAGTTTTTTAGAGCAGGTACTCTGAAGTCAGAAAGAAAATAAAATTCGTTCCAGCCTTTGCTATGTGCGCCTAACTAGGAACAACGTTAGACTGATTGGCCCAGTGGCTTACCTTGATGCCACGAAAACAAGGCCGAAATGTAAGCCACTGGGCTAGGCGCACGTAGGAAAAGCTGGAACGTGTATTATTTTCTTTTCGACTTGAGCACAGCTGCTCTAAATTCTGACCATTGCTTTTTCGTAATGTAATTTTAGGGGTTCTGAAAATTTCATTCTGATGAAGACACACTTATTAGGTATCGAAACCAAGGTCAATGTACCAAAAAGTTATTTGCAACCGGTTGGCCATATAACCCTATGTTAGACCTCATATTTTATTTTACAGTCTCATAAAGGCTTCAGTCGTATTAAAGTTATTAGTTGACACTTACTTACAACAAATGTTAACAAAAAAGACACATTTTCATTAATCTTCTACGGGTCACTACCTTAAAACGGCTTACTCTCACAATACTCTAGTTGTAATTCGAGAACAACTAAATACAAAAATTTCTTTAACCACGCTTCTCGTCATTCTATTACAACAAATCGTACCAAGAACGGGTCGTTCTCTAAACATTCAATGTGCTGGTGCTTAGAAACAGCACATGCAGGGTGGTCCATGAATCGTGACCGGGCCAAATATCTCACGAAAAAATGTCAAACGAAAAAACTACAAAGAACAAAACTTGTCTAGCTTGAAGGGGGAAACCAGATGGTACTATGGTTGTCCCGCTAGATGGCGCTGCCACTGGTCAAACTGATATCAACTGAGTTTTTTAAATGGGAACCCCCATTTTTATCACATATTCATGTAGTACGTAAAGAGATATGAATGTTTTAGTTGGATCACTTTTATCACTTTGTGATAGATGGTGCTGTAGTAGTCACAAACGTATAAGAACGTGGTATCACGTAACATTCCGTCAGTGCGGACGGTATTTGCTTCGTGATACATTACCCGTGTTAAAATGGACCGTTTACCAATTGCGGAAAAGGTCGATATCGTGTTGATCTATGGCTGTTGTGATCTGGTTTGCCCTTCAAGATAGACGACTTTCCTTCTTTGTAGTTTTTTCTTGGTTTGATGCTTATTTCGTAAGATATTTGGACCGTTCACTATCAATGGACTATCCTATATACACAAGGTGGAATGTATAACATAAAACCTACCGTAACGGGATTCTACCGAGCACGGAAAATGCATTATGGTTTCTTACTCTCTGCTTGTGACATAGGTAGCGTTCTTACTTTCTATAGATTCTGCTTTACGATCCACGTTGCCGAAATATCGCAGAATTTATTTTGAGTTTCAAATGGCAGAATGGCTCCTCAACCAGAAATACCAGGACGTGACGTCACAAAACTTGTAGAGCGGGACGTCAACGCTAGATAACCTCCATGCACTGACAACACCGACTCCAAGGAAGGCCTCGGTGCTTGTTGGTGACGTCACGTCAGCTAGGACGGCGAACGCCAGGTCTGATGCAGGCAGAAACGCCTGGGCGGGCTTATCACTATAAATCTCTTATTTTTGGACAAACTGTTTGGTACTGTTTTCGATTCTGCAGTTTTATTTAGATGAAAGATTTCTTACTAATTAAAGCTACAAATGAAGATCATACTTCTGTATTACTGAGTCCTGTCGAAACAAACGTAGATCAAAATGAGAAGATGCTTTGCCCCATTGCAAGCTTCGGAAATTTTACGTTCCAGAAACTATATTTACTTGATCCATTTTGTTATCGAAACTTACCCCAACCCCCTTACAATGAACTCGTTTCTTTTATTTATTTATTTATTTTCGTTTGACATCGTCACTGGAAATGTGAACTTATTTACATGAATAAATGTCCAGATGTTGCCAGTCATTAGATTACAGTCGTTTTCAACAAAATGAATTCTAAACAGGAAACAAAATAGCTTCATACATCGAAAATACTGCTGAAAACATGCACATTAGAAAAGATAAATATTCCCCTCTTGCGACTGAAAGGAGAAACTTTGTAAGATAAAAAAAAATTATTTGATAAAACAAGTATCTCTCTTTTGCCTCTTCTTCTGTCCCCCACCCTCTCCCCAAACGTGTACAATCACAAGATATTTCATTAACATTCAGTGCTGTCACCCCATAGTCAACCAAGATAACTAAAGAAGAGAAGCAATATGTTCACAGTTTCTTGTAAAAGCAACCCAGTACAAACGTACGTTCCTCAGATTTACAAATAAGGTGAAGAAGCACGAATTCTGTTGCTGCTGGACCATGAAATTGTTTTTGTATGTCAATCCTTAAAACAGGTGGAAATTTAAGTTCAGGAGTACACTATTTGTTATGACGTGTAATGAATTGCACAATTAATTTATTGCAGAAATCTCTCAGAACAATGTGTTGGTCAACTACCGCCAACAGTTTCACATTTTCCTGTGTCAGAGAAGGAGAGACAACCATTATGAGTATCCCTGCAACCGATCTGGCGTTCGCCGTGCCTAGCTCACGTGACGTCACGAACAAGCGCCGAGCCCTTCCTTTCAGTCGGTGTTGGCGCCGACAGCTTAAGCCTTCTAATCCTATGAGTTGTTGGGGGAAGAAAGTAAGGTTTACTCCAGTAAAAATAAATGTGATTTGGATTTTTAATCATGTATTAGTTACGGTTATTCTTGTAAATAAACTGTATCATTGAATAACACACGTCTCAGGGCTTTCACAGGCGTTCATGAATGACGCAGCGGTTCCTTCATTGCCGATCCGTACACCAGGCGGCGGGCGCTATGCCGCTTCCGGAATGTCCTTGACTTCGCGCCGTCTTATATATGAGACCGGATACTGGACGTAGCCTTGCAGAAGACGTCGCACTGGCTGCAGCTACGTGGGCACATCAGCCGAGACAACACCTTCTTGACCCCTTCGTATGTCAGCTCAACATCTTGTAAACTCCTGTCGGAAGCATTTCTCGCAGCTATTTATGTCGAAGGCACGCAAGTTTGTCATCGCAAGACTCTTCACCGGAGAGCCGAAAGTCGACAATTTCAGTATCGAGGAAGAAGAGTTACCAGCGCTGCAGGATGGCCAGATACTGTGCGAGGCGGAGTACATCAGCGTCGACCCCTACCAGAGGGCGTACACGCATAAGCACAAGGTTGGGGCTACCATGATCGGATCACAGGTATGTAAGGTTTACTGGTACCAGCCGACCATAGTCAAGTCACATTTCCAGTTGGTTTTCTGTGTCATGTTACGCTGCCTGCATGCTTGACACCTCCTCCCCCCTGCCCACACTAAACATAGCAAAAGTATTCCATAATTCGATTTGTTGATTTCCTCACCGTAGTGTGGTGAAATCGATAGTAGCACTCGATTTCAGGTCTCTGCTCCTGATGTTGATTTGTGCTATCAGTTGTGTAACTATCTGTCATGAAAATATTGGTAAACCAAAACGTGTCTTCATAGCTCAGTATTTGCTTTTCTAAGCAGTTATCAGAAGTCGCTCGTAACTAATATCGTATATTTTTTCAAATATGTGCCACCTTATTTTTGCCGGACTTCCATAAAAATTAAAATGATTATAGATCGGCCTGACCCATCACAGCAGCAATTCACTTTCAAGTTACGCTTGGCACCTAGAAATTTTTTTTTGAAGACGTCTCTGTCCTACCAGTTGAAGGAAAGCGTTGCCATAAAACAAAGTATGAACAACGGTTTAATAATTAGTTTGTGCTACTTGTCCGACAGCTATAATTTAATTTATAGTATCATAAAATTAAAACAGTTTGTTTTTTATTTATATTTAATGTATTTTAAGGCGTACCATTGTGATAGAAACTTTGAGTGCATTGTTATGTCCTAAAACCTGACTTCCATGTCAGCAAAATAAAATAAGCGAAATTTTTACAAAATTAGAAAGAGCTGTTTATTGGCATATAATATGTCTCATCTTACGGGAATTTTTGTGATGAGTCCTGAATTGGTCTTAGATTTTGCGAGTCTGCGTTATTTCCGAAGTGACATTAATGAAGCTAATACGTTTGGATTACTGTTGTATGTTAAAATATGTTTTTTTCAGCGTATGCTACATAAATGTTTCTTCCGAAAAAGTCTTTTATTGAATCTGATTATTATACACCAGTTTCTGTTTTTCTCGTATTTGATAAAATTTTGAGATTAACGAAATGAGTTGTTCACCCATGAAACTTACTGTCCTACTAAGACTTAATTGCAGTCGATGTTCAATTCTCAGTAACAAAATATTGGGTAATGAATTAAAGTTGTTTCCGTATTCGAAATTTGAATTTACTTACAAGAATCATAAAGCACAATTTCGTGAAGGCCGTATGGTATCTGTTGAATGAACAAGCAGGCATTCCTCATTTATTTATATAAATTATGTACATATTACATAAACACCATATCATATTATGTACAAGAAATGGATGTAGCGTGATTTACACTTTGGTTAGGTTCAAAGAGTTCCTTGTTACGTGTCGTGATCGGCTTTGCTTTGGTAATAGATATAACATTAAATGACAATGAGTGACTTAAAAGAACAAATTGATACTAATGCTCCTTATTAAATGTCAACAACAAATTGCTGTAATCAGTCACATTTATTACTTTTTTCACATTGCGTTTCCGAGAATTTTACCTCCATCATAAGGTGATTTTATGTCAGTAATCAAGACATGGATGTATTGAATGTACGACTGTTAAGTAACCTTTGACACTGCCTTTCATTACTAATAGGCGGCCTTTTTTGCAGGCGCATTTACATGACGCTCATTTTATATAAGATGAACCAAGCAGAGTTTAGAACACCTTTGCTTGATTTTTATTCCATTTGTACAGAGTGTATGTGGTGTAAATATGACTGGGAGAACAGATTGTGATCAGTGATCACTGGAAGTCAGTGACACAGGTTGCCAGAGATCGTACATACTATCCATTCTTGCCTTAATCATTAACGTAAATCTACCTGATGACAGAAATTCAGTTCTTCGAAAGGCATTCTGCAAAGAATAATAAATGTGGCTGGTTAGAGTAGTTTATAACTTAAAAACGTAAGTTGCATTAGAAAATATGTCATTGCTTTCAGTTGCTGCCGCAAAAGATGGAATAGAGATGTAATGTAACTGTGACCTGAGCAGAACGTAATAGAGTCTTTGCATACATTAATCTTTTGAGATGCTACAGAAAAATGCTGAAGATTAAATGGGCAACTCACGTAACTAATGAGAAGATACTGAATAGAACTGGGCAGACGAGAAATTTTTGGTACAACCTAACTAGAAGAAGGGATCGGTTGAGGGAACAAATTCTGAGGCATCAAGGGCTCACCAATTTAGTACTGGAGGGTAGCGTGAGGGGTAAAACTCGTAGACCTATAGATGAATACATTAAGCAGGTTCTGAAGAATATAGATTGCGTTAGTTACTCTGAGATGAAGAAGCTTTCACAGGATAAAGTAGTGTGGAGAGCTGCATCAAACCAGTCATCGGACTGATGACCACAACAACAACATTCGTAACGGTCACGGCTGAGTCTAATCTGAAATTTTCGCATTTAATGCTACTTACTGACTCATGCAGCGATCATAAGCCACGTAGAGTGTAAGCCAAAGGATACTCCGTCCATTTAGCACCACTTTTCCTGCTAGCCTGTTTCGTCCAGTAACCATGTTCACATACGAGAAGCTTAGTTAGTGTCGATTTGCTCAAAGTTTCAGTGTATTCCTCGGATGCTTCAGTCTCGACAGTGGCTCTTGGGATCTGTAGTTGCGTGTATTACATTAAATGCAGTGGTGGATTTTGGTTCTCTTCTGGCGTTCGTCATTATCTTTCATTCTCACTGTATTTAGGTCTGGATTGCAACGCGTATCAGTGATCTCATCCGCGATTCTTTAGAGAATCGAACTCTCGTGTGTAGAACAGTTTCAAACGCCAGCTTGCTTTAGAAAGAGTGTATGTATACTACTACATAAAGACAAATCGTTGTTTAACGTTGTTGCCTAAAATAGCGAAAAGTACATCCACGATTATCTTCATATTTCGACGCATTACTCCAATGATCATTCGGACGATCATGGACTATATATTTTTAAGAGACACAGTATATAAATAGATGCATGCTTATTATACAAGTGTGTGTGTTTGTGTGTGTGTGTGTGTGTGTGTGTGTGTGTGTGTGTGTGTGTGTGTGCTTGACATCTCCTCTTAAACCACATGACCGATTTCGACCAAACTTCCTACACATGTACCTTACTGTCACCTCATAATCGATGTGGTGGTAAGGACCACCCACCTATCAAAGGAGTGGGGGTGGGGATGATGAAGGTCTTTAGCACGCATCATATGAATTCCCAAATTTTATTCTTCCATTAATTAAGTATGAGAGGACTTATTTATGTGCAACGTACTTTATGTACAAGTTCAAACCCTTATGAATTTTTTCTCTCCAGCAGAATGATTTTTCCGCGGTTCAAAGTATGTCATTGTAATTTATTACTTCTTTACTGTTAACAGTATTTGCGACACATTCTACAGACAGTATGTGCAAATAACCCAGGATTTAAGTGTAAAATTATACCATTGTAGCCGGCCAGGGTGGCCGAGCGGTACTAGGTGTTACAACCGGATCCTAAAATCAACGTGACTCGATATTTCGGCGATCCAACTGGTCGCCATCTTCTCCTGAAGATGGCGACCAGTTGGATCGCCGAAATATCGAGTCAAGTTGATTTTAGGATCCGGCAGCAAACCCGAAGAGATTTTCAAGACTTATTACGCCGGGAAAGCCTACGAAGTCACACTAGGTGTTACAGTCTGGAACCGCGCGACCGCTACGGCGTAGGTTCGAATCCTGCCTCGGGCATCGATGTGGGTGATGTCCTTAGTTAGGTTTAAGTACTGCTGAGTTCTAGGGCACTGATCACCTCAGAAGTTAACTCCCATAGTGCTCAGAGCCATTTGAACCATACCTATATACATCACATAGTTCAGGAGATTTGATATTATAAAAGCTGAGGTGCTTGAAAGTCTGCCGCATCATGCATGACTTCTACATTTGTTACTTCTTTGCTACTATCTCTAGTCACTAAAATTTTCACAGTCAGTGTTCACACATGCCGCTCGATGTACCTACAACATTATATCATTGTGCAACACATAATTCATTAGACATGACGTCATAAATATTAAGCACCAGGCAAGATGCTGTGTGATACAGGCGTGGACGCTCAGCAATAAATGAATACCTGGTAAACCACATGCTTCTCCGATAGTATGTAATTTATAATGGTGAACTTCGTTAACAAAAATCTCGAAGAGTTCTTGACCGATTCACTTTAGATTTTTACACTATACCATAATGAGAAATCGATCTGACGTATGACATTCATGTTATTAATATATACAAAATGTAAGTAAATATGTGATATAAACAAACGGAGAATGAGTCGCAATACGAGGGAGGAGTTGAGCGTCTATACGAGGGTGTGTTTCTACATCTGACAGATGATGCTTGTTCAAATTTCACAATTTTGCTTTATATACGAGCTGTAACGGTCGTGAGCATTGGTTACCGTTCAGGTCTGACGTGGTGAGATGATCTCAGTCAAGAATGCCTTTAAGGCGACAAATACGCCCTCATCAACACCTCGCTGAGTTTGAACGAGGTCGAGTAATATGGTCACCAGAAGCCGTATGTTCCTTCTGCAATACTGCAGAAAGACTTGGCAGGAATGTAGCCACTACACCTGATTTCTGGCAACGGTTGTCACGAGAATACGCTATCGGAAGAAGTCTGGACCCCTGACGCTCAAATGGCACTACCGACAGGGAAGAGAATCGTGTTTGGTGTGTGGCTCCGGCGCATAGTATTGCATCTGCAGCATCAATCTGAGCAGCTGTTGCCACACAGTTACTTCAAGCACAGCTCCGGGCCTAACGGCGTGTAATGTGCATTCCACTGGCCCCAAACCATCACCATTTTCGACTACAGTAGCGTCATGGGACAGCTCTATGGAGGGGAGGTTGGAGGTCTATAGTTTTTTGCTGAGAAAAGCTTGATCTGCCTCGGTTCCAAAGATGGCCATGTGTTGGTTATAATTAGGATAATTGAAGGCCTGCTGCCAACCTATCTGCTTGATAGAAGCACTAGACACATACTTGCAATTATGACCTGGTGTCCGATTTCGTATGGCAGGAGGAACATCCTCGTGCGTATCCCGCGCACCATGACTGCAAATCTGTACGTCAGTCTGTTAATTGAACCTGTGGTGCTGCCATTCATGAACAGCTTTCCAAGATATCCAACACGATAACGCTCACCCTCACAACACTGTTGTAGACCAACATGCTCCACAGTGTATCGACGTGTTGCATTGGGCTGCTGGACACACCTCCAATCGAGGATGCATCGGACATCATTGGACGGCAACTTCAGCGTCATCCACAAACCCTCCCTTCATTGACCGATCAAGTGCAACAGGTATGGAACTCCATCCCACAAGCAGACTTTCGGCACCTGTACAACACAATCAATACATTTCTCCATGTCTGCATACTTGCATTCAACATTCTGACGCCCCCCCCCCCCCCCTCCCCGGACGGTTAATGTACCAGCACTTCACATTTGCAACTGCTTATATGGCACTAACATTAACCTGTAAGCTTGCAATGTTAATCAGTTAGACAATTAACCTAGACAAACGTGTCCCGGAAATTTCGTAGCTCTAAATATTTGTTGATACGGCAGTTTTTTATTTCGACAGTATATAAATGAGAAAAATTGTTACCAAAAATCTCGAGAGTTTTTGATTTATTTAATTCAGATTTTGGTACGATACTCTAATGAACATTTGGACCTACTTGGATTGTGTATTTTTATCATACACAATAAATAAATAATATATAATACTTATAGAGGGAAGCCTATCCTCACAGATCAAAGAGCTGAAGATGTTTTTCATATCCCGTATATCAATGGTTCAGTTCCCTATCATGGTTTCGTTTACGATAACAATAAAGAAGGGCAGAGAGAGGTCTAACAGGATAAAGAAAGGGGGAAACATAGAGGAAATGGTCGTAGAAAGGGATTGGGGGTAGAGGTGAGGGTAACGGCAGAGAGAGGGAGGTGGAGTTATAGACGTGTGTCAAATCAATTAGCAAATTAATTAGGTATTGCGAAGTAACGCTTGGTTCGCTTGTAACGTCATATCTCACGGAATATGTGTCGTTCACAGATGTAATATTTATGGTACATTCAGTGATATATGTAAATACCGTCTGCAAAATGTGTTGCGAATGCAGTCAGTACTAAAGAAGTAATAAATTAAAACGGCCTACTTGATGTGATTGTTTTACTACATAAACAGCGAAAATGTACACACATCAAAAAACGTTTTGCATCACCTAGATTCCGAGAATTCTACATCCTGTACCGAACATTGGAATAGAGATCAACATAAACATCATTTTCGCCGTTTTTATTGCTCACGAAAAGCACACATTCATGCTGTACCACCATACAGCGAGACCTGCAGCGGTGGTGCTCCAGATTGCTGTACACACCGGTACCTCTAATACCCAGCAGCACGTCGTCTTGCATTGATCTATGTCTGTATTCGTCCTGGCATATTATCCAAAAGTTCATCAAGGCACTGTTGGTCCAGATTGCCCAACTCCTTAACGGCGGTTCAGCGTAGATTCCTCAGTGTGGCTGGTAGGTCACATCGTCCATAAACAACCCTTTCCAATCTATCCCAGACATGGGCGATAGGGTTCATGTTTGGATAACATGCTGCTCACTCTAGTCTAGCGATGTCGTTGTCCTGAAGGAAGTCATTCACAAGATGTGCACGATGGGCTGCGGGAATTGTCGTCCATGAAGACGAATGCTTGGAGAATATCCTGCCGATATGTTTGCACTATCGGTAGGAGGATGACATTCACATATTGTACAGCCGTTTCAGCGCTTTCGGTGAGCAATAGTGGAAAACGGCGGCCCCACATAATGCCACTTCAAAACCGCACTCTCTGGACAGTGTGTCTAAGCCGTTCAGCTTGACCTGGTTGCCTCGAAACACGTCTCCGACATTGGTTGAAGGCATATGCGACACTCATCGGTGAACAGAACATGATGCCAATCCTGAGCGGTCCATTCGGCGTGTTGTTGGGCCCATGTGTAGCGTACTGCATGATGTCGTGGTTGCATAGATGGACCTCGCCATGTAAGTTGGGAGTAAAGTAGCGTGTCATGCAGTCTATTGCGCACAGTTTGAATCGTAACACGGCGTCTTGTGGCAGCACGAAAGCATTATTCAACATGAATTCGTTGCTGTGAGGGTTCCTCCGAGCCATAATCCGTAGGTAGCCGCCATCCACTGCGGTAGCAGCCCTTGGGCGGCCTGAGCGCGACATATCATCGACAGTTCCTGTCTCTCTGTATCTCCTCCATGTCCGAAGAACATCACTTTGGTTCACTCCGAAACGCCTGAACACTTCCCTTGCTGAGAGCCCTTCCTGGCACGAAGTAACCATTCGGACGCGATCGAACCGCGTTATTGACGTCTAAACATGGTTGAACTACAGACAACACGAGCCGTGTACCTCCTTCCTGGTGGAATGACTGGATCCGATCGGGTGTCGGACCCCCTCCATCTAATAGGTGCTGCTCGTGCATGGTTGTTTACATCTTTTGGCTGGTTTAGTAACATCTATGAGCAGTCAACAGGACTATGTCTGTGATTCAATTTCCACAGTCAACGTTTATCTTCAGCAGTTCTGGGAAATGGGGTGATGCTACACTTTTTTTGATGTGTGTAATAAGCGATGAGCTTCTTCCATTTCATCATTTTGTGGTGGCTCTCAGCGATAAAAAGTTTTGTAAGGGACTGATGTTGTATGTATAGCTAGTTGAAGTACACTAAGAGCTCTGAGACTCAAATACCTGTACCGCTTGATAGGCAGGTGGTTCTTGCGCCGCAACGATTGTTTGCAGACAGTAAGTGTACACGCGATCCGAAGTTTGGTTGAAATTGGTTGAACGAGGAGGAGCTGTGAAACATCCGCACATAAGTACATAAATACATACATACAGACATTGACACATTGTATTGTATTGCATTGTATTAAACGTGGGACCTAGAAACGACGGAAAGGCTTTGTCCCGCCGCAGCCCTCAGTGGTGCACAACCCCAAAACAGGCCACAGCAATCCACCCACCCTACCGCCGCCTCACACCGAAGCCAGGGTTATTGTGCGGTTCGGCCCCAATGAAAACAGCAAATCAATTCTTGTCCGCCTGTCTGATCTGTTAGAAGGTTTAATCGAATATGTATTTATATTAGGTAAAATTATCTTCCAATTTGCCCCGCCCCCACCTCTCCCCAAAAAATAATCCTGTGTGGGGGCTGTTTGTATGTTAAGGATCTGGCAGGTAACATTGACAGTAGCCTTAGAACTTACGCAGAGTATACAGTTATGTGTAATGCAGTAGTATCTGAAGAATGCTACAAAAATGTTGTCAGATCCCGACAAGATATCAAGGAATTGCAAAGTTTTGCAGCTTGATTTAAAATGTTCAAAACGGTAATAGGGCGCACTTCACATAACGCCGAAACGGATTACAACGTGGGTAAAGAATATCACTACTACGACATTAGTTTGTTCAGGAATAAATCATGGGTGTATAAAGTTTCAGAATATTAACTACAATGATCACATAGTCTCAATCGTAGGGCAACGGGGTGGCAATCACCAGTGGGGGAGCTGGGATTTGAGAACCACTCGAAACAATTCGTTACAATGCAAACAATATCTAAGAGAGTGACAAGTAGAAAACAAGCGAAATTAACGAGGCAGCTTCGCACGGCGCACTGCCATGCAACAACGGAAAAGCGGGCCAGTTCAAGGCCAACTGGTTCCTACAGGTTGCGGCCGCAGCGAGTGCCCTTGACTCTCTTGACTTCTTGACGTCAGCTATAATTTACTCCCAACTGACGGTCAGTCTAGAGGTTGGCTGCGTGCCTTTCTCTTCTGCATACAGCGGCACTAAATACAGGAACTGAACTAGGCAGCGCCTTTCTTAAGACGCTGGCTTTAGATTCGGAAGAAACAGATTCCGAAGGGGCATCATTGATTTAGATTCTCCTTAACTATTCTTACTAATATTACAGCTATTTCCTTCTACGGGCTTCGTTGGATTGAACTGCTTCTTAAGAGTTACGTTGTGGAGTACTTGTTGTATAGTTTTCCCTCCAGATAGACACCACATTGAGTACCGGATGAGGTTGGAATACGGTGTATCATGACACGGTAATAAACTGAGAAGGCTTTTGTCAGAGATGGCAATCACTACAGAAGTATGTAAATCTCCATCGTGAATATCCTGTCGTTAGAGGTTTCACGTTAATAGCGTCACTGTCTTTCATCAGATTGTCTGGCAAGAGTGAGAAGTCTTATTTGTTAGTGAAATGTTCTGAAGGTGTGACTGAACATTTCTTTGCCTGCAGTATCCGTTTCTACTGTGGCACTTGGCAGAACAGATCAGTCACTTCAGTCCGCGATAAGAGCCATTAACAAAAATTAGAAACATCTCGAATGTGCTTCAGTAACTGTGAAACATTATTTATGAACTATAAATACTGCACTTTTCAGTGCTGTAGGAGGCGGTGATTACAAATAGTGTTGCAGTCTTCTTTATCAAAACTTTTCATCTGGAAAGATCTCAAGAATGGGTATGTTTATCACTAGTTTCGTTCAGTTAAATGACCATCTTAATAGTCTGACTGGATCATCATCGCAACAGTCCCATCACATTTCGTGAAAATACATCACAAGTAGTATTCAGCACAGCGACAGTCATGGATGCAGTTGTGTCTCTTAACAAAAGATCAGTGCAACCGCAGATAAGACATCCGAAGAACACTGACAACGGTAGCGTATGTTCAAACAAAAATGAAACAGTTTCTGCGGTTTCCAGAAGATACTATCATTGGCATAGGAATTAGCCACGTTTCGTATGCCTGTAAGGCACTAACAGAAATAACTTACTCGCCAAATACGTTCCTGACAGAAAAATCGTAGCTTTTATAATTTGACCATATGAAGTTTGTACCTGGAAACTTCTTCAAAACAAGTGTTGTCTCACAGCCTATACAGTTACTCTGAACAACAGCAAAGTAACACAAGAATATGTAAAGAAAAAGTAATGACTCAGTTTTAGTACCAATTAAAGCGTATTTCCCAACACATTTCGTCAATGAACTACCGTCTTTGCTTCTCCAAAACACCTTTGTTCATCATACATGTCTGTATTCCTTCTCGGCAGTAGACTGTTACGCCGACTCCCTTATTTTTATTTTGCACCGTATAATCCTCACATTCACTGCACAGTGGAGCAGTAATTGTGTAGGAAATTGCAGTAAGGTTAGGGGTCTAAGTGGATAAATGACAGAATACAAATTCAAAAGTCCGATGATGAGTGATCCAATACTTAAACATTTCGATGACATTTTCAGTCACATACGATTTCTTTTTTTTTTTTTTTATTGTATGCCATGATTTGAATACGTAAAAAATTCCAACTTTTCCTGTGGTTTGGAGTCAGCCCTAAATATGGTCAACCTACTGTAGTATTTTAAGAAAAGTCATTAAAATGCCCAGAAGTATGCATGTCCTGACAGAAATAAGTAATGCAGATAATAAGATTAAAACTATATGGGGCATTGTCAAACGGGAGACAGGACAGCCAGTCACTGTACGAGATTCAATAACAGTTAAACTAAGCGCCGAACATGTGACATTACCTATAAGTTGCACGTACGTTTAAGAATCACTTTCAGAATGTAGCTCCAAATATAGGATTTATTGGTTCATTTAAAGAAGCAAGGGAGTATATTAAAACGAATATTCAAAAAAACTTTAGGCAACTAGAGATATCAGCAATATCCTTCAGTAAAATTAATACAGTTTTACAACTGTTCAAGGGGTGAAAAATTTTAATCCCTGGGCTAAAAATCACAAACGAACTCTCACAGCGTTTAATTCTGGATCCACTTCTATTTCTTATACATGTGAATAACCTTCCACTTAACATTCGACAAGCAAATTTGGTACCTTTTGCAGACGATGCTAGTGTTATAATAAATCCAATTAGAGAGAAAGCAACAGAAGAGGTAGTAAATGGTTTTATCGAAATAATTATTAAGTGGTTCTCTGAAAGTGGGCTCCGTCTAAATTTTGAAGAAAACACACTACATTCACTTATGTAGAACAAACAAAGTACTGCCAAAAGTTAATGTACCACATGACCAGGAGTCTGTAAGTGGGGTAAAATACTCCAAAATTTTAGGTATACATTTTGATGAAAATTTTAACCAGAAGAATCATGTTACTGAGCTTCTCAAACAATGAAGTACAATTACTTTTGCTTTTCACATAATTATTAATCTCGGAAACAAACGTATCAACCTGTTGACATATTTTGCTTAGTACCCGAACATATACCAAAAAATACGTCTTTCATATTAGATGCAGTGTGCTGCCACCTATTGCCAGGTACTTCATATCAGCGGACTGAGTAGTCATTAGACATACTGAGATGTCAGAATGGGGCGCTACGCGGAACTCACGGACTTCGAACCTGGTCATGTGATTGGGTGTGACTTGTATCATATGTCTGCGCGCAAGATATTCACACCCCTCAACATTCCTAGGTCCACTGTTTCCTATGCGATAGTGAAGTGGAAACGGGAAGGGCACGTGCAGCACAAAAGCCTACAGACCGACCTCGTCTGTTGACTGACGGTTGAAGAGGGTCGTAATGTGTAATGGGCAGACATCTGTCCAGAATATCACACAGGAACGCCAAGCTGCATCAGGATTCACTGTAAGTACTATGAGGTGAGAAAACTTTGATTTCATATCCGAGCGGGTGCTTGTAAGCCGCACATCACTGCCTTTCCCAGAAACATTACTGAGAAAATTTAAAGAACAAGTATTTGAAGCCGACTGCCACGCTATTCTACTGCCACCAACATACATTGGTGATAAAAACCACGAAGAAAAGATACGACAAATCAGTGTTCGTACGGAGGCACACAGACAGTCGTTTTTCCCTCGCTCTATTTGCGAGTCGAACAGGACATGAAATGACTAGCAGTGGTACAGGGCGCCCTCCGCCACGCACCACACACTAGCTTGTGAAGTGTGTACACAGATGTAGATGCAGAAAAAATACAAGCACTATTCATCAACTAATTCCTTCAATTTTCTCATGTTGAGAAGTGACAAGGAGCGTCCTGTGTTACTTGGTAAAAAAAAAAGTTACTCTAGTCAAAATCGCATAAATACTTCTTTATTTTGGACAACTGGATTGTAAGGACTCTGCCTGTACGCCGTCTAGAGTGGATCATCAATGAAAGAAACATATCTATCTAGCGTAAACCGATGTGCTAATTTGCAATTTCACAATACATTGCGATTAGCAATAGTGTGTGACACTAAATATACGGATATGACCATGTGCACAAGGTACCAGTTGATAGTCAAGTTTTTGCTTCTACCGATCCTTTGTATAATATGCTACTTTTTATCTTCTCATGCGATAGCTTGCATTGTGGTTCCAATTCAGCAATGAAGAAGATTTTTTGACAAAGCAATTTCTGTTTTTGTACAGCGTGCGTAATAGTAGTGACAGTGGCTCCTCGGTGAAACGAACCTTGAATCAGTAGGTTATGAGCAGTGGAGAACTAAGGTCATGTTGTTTCTTCGAAGCCATATGCTCTCAACATGTGGCTGCAATCACAATAGCCGCAATTTACGAGGTACATTCTGTAATAGCGAAATTAGTATTATATTAACACTTTCAGCTGCTGACGGGCGTTGATGTATTTCAACGGCGACAGGGGAAAATGTGTGCCACCACCGGGACTCGAACCCACGACCTCCTACTTACATGGCAGATGCTCTATCCGTGTGAGCCAACAGGGGCACGGTGGATAGCGCAACTGCAGGGACATCTCGCACACGTCTCTCGCGAGATCCACATTCTCACCTTATATGTCCACACACTACATTCGTGGTGTCCCTGCCCAACACACTCATTACTTGGGGAAATCATTCTTACCACATCCCGTACGAGTTCGGGTAATATGTGTGCATGCAAAAAACAGACACCATATCCATATAAGTCCTGACAATACCGGCCTTGACCTTCTTCTTCTGTGCGGTCTCGCGGGAGGCGTGCGCGAAATAGTCCCTGCAGTCGTGCTATCCTCCGTGCCCTTGTTGCCTCAGATAGATAGAGCGTCTGCCACTTACGCAGGAGATCCTCGGTTCGAGTACCGGGCGGGGCACACATTTTCACCTATCCCCGTTGATACATATTAACGCCTGTCAGCAGCTGAAGGTGTTAATATAATTCTAATTTCGTTCTAGACCGTTGAAGGTAATCAATGGCGTCTGTCCGAAAGAACAGACACCATATCCATATAAGTATCTTCTGTAATAAGGTTGTTTCTGGCAAAAAATTGTGTAGCTATTGAAATTTGTTGTGCATTTCGCAAAGTTTACTGACGAAAAATAATGAGTGTATGTGCAAAAAATGGGTGAACCAATGTCCATGGTGAACAGAAAAGTAGTTGACTGATTATCGAATGCAAATCTGATTCAACTGATTGACGAAAGGGCTAGAGAAAACCATCTCGGAGATTTCTGTTAATTTTTCACTAATTACTCTTACTTTCCTGAGCAAAGAGTATACTGTAGCCAACTTAGATTCCATCACAACATTTGCGCCGAGAGACTATGGTAAATTTCATAAAAGGAAAAGGAATTCAACAATTAGTCGCTGTCCAGTATTGTAACTAGATGTATCTAGAATGTGACTACGTATGTGTTAAAGTCGTAAAGTAACATGTGCTGCCACGAGCTTCACTAGTCTATACAACTCGATTTAAACACAGTGGAGATGGCTATTCAGTAGCTGAAACCTAGATCTGCAGTGCAATATAAGTTGGATAGTGACTCTTTGGTGAATTCCTGTTCCTGTTTTGACTACATATGATTTGAGCTACCGGAGATGAAATGCCAAATTTGTGCCTAAAATTCTTTCTGAGGAACAAAAGACACAGCCTATGGAAGCTATACTGTCTTTGGTCCTGCGTTACGAAAGAGAAGGTGACGCTTTTCACGATCAGACTGTGGCAAGAGGCAAGACGTGCCTGCTGTATACGAATGAAGAAGCAAAACTACACTCGATGCACTGGTAACCGCTAAACCCCACAAAGTGTTCGACGACACTTTCCAGCAAGATACTACTGGCAACTGTCTTACAACTCAGAAATCGAATATTGATACTGGAGTTCTCGGCAAGCCGCGCGACCGCTACGGTCGCAGGTTCGAATCCTGCCTTGGACATGGATGTGTGTGATGTCCTTAGGTTAGTTAAGTTTAAGTAGTTCTAAGTTCTAGGGGACTTATGACCACAGATATTGAGTCCCATAGTGCTCAGAGCCATTTGACCCTTTTTTTCTCTCGGTGAGATGTGCCACAATTCACGCTCAAAGTTACTATATCACAAAAAAAACACGACAGGGGACGTTCGTAACAAAGGTCGTGGCATGCTGAGCGATGACGTGATTTTCCCACATGACAACACCTGAACGCATGGACGTACAGGAGCCAAAGAGTGAGAGTTCAGATGGCGAAGTATTCGGTCGCCCTCCCTACAGTCCTGAATGGCACTTTACTATTACCAACTAATGACAGACACGAAGTGGCTTGGTTCAAAGCACTTTGGCGTTGACGAAGAGCTGAAAAGCAGCATCAAAATATGTCTCCAATGGCAGCGGCAGAAAACGTTTCAATGGTCTGGATGGTGTCCAGAAATGTAAATTCCTGTGGGGCTCACAGTATTGCGAAACAAACACTGTCAATTCATTCACATATTTAAAAATAAAAACTCAGTTAAAAGTGTCAATAGCCCTGCTTTTTTTTCTCGCTGTGGTTAGTCTGAATAAACGCCTCCACTGTTGCCAGATTCTCAGTTTGCTTGCGGTTTCATTACAGGTGGCGCGTATCGTCGAGAGCAAGTCGCCGCAGTTCCCAGTGGGGAAGTACGTGGTCGGGTCTTGGGGCTGGCGTGACCGCACAGTGGTCAACGTGGCGGCGAAGGGTGACGACGTACAGCCACTGATGCCTGTGCCCGACATTGGGGACCTGCCGCTGTCGCTCTCGTTGGGGGTGCTGGGAATGCCGGGAGCCACTGCCTACTTCGGACTGCTCGACATCTGCCACCCAAAGCCGGGGGAGGTGGTGGTCGTCAGTGGCGCAGCGGGTGCTGTGGGCTCCATAGTGGGACAGATAGCGCGCATCAAGGGCTGCAAGGTCATCGGCATCGCTGGCTCTGACGCAAAGGTAAGCATTTTGTGTTCGTACATCCCAATGCATTTTTCATTGTTTCCATTCAACTTCTTCCAAATAGTGAAGACTGCCTCGTTAAGGACCCAAAATATTCCAGTGTCAGCCATGAATGAAATAGTCCACCACTAGTGTCAGTACTGAAGATGTTACACGAGTTGTCAGATGTGTGATAGGAGACAGTTGCCAGTCTTATGGTTTTTGGAGATCTTAATTGTTACTATCTGTTCCAGGTCTTCTGTTGTAATGGCTCAGTCTGGTTAAACTCATGCTTATAATACGTACTAGAACTGCAAATACATCCTACTCTCCTGTACCCCCCTGTCAGTCCATCTGTTGCTCCCCATATCTTTGTCCACCTCCACCTCTTTCCCACACTCTGTGTCATCACCTTCTGATGCTTTCTCTATTCATCTTCCACTCCCATCACTCCACTTGTTTCTGCCCCCCCCCCCTCCAATCAACATAACACTGTCAATCACCTTCTCCCCAACTTTGCATGTCTATCTTCTCCTTCCCCCCCTCCATCTTCCCCTTTCTGCTTCCTCACATCCCTTTGTCTATGTTCTCTTCATTCCTACCTCTGCCCTTAAGTCTCCTTTAATGTTATTGCAAATTCGGATTCCCTAGTAGTTTTCTAGTCATAAACCAATAAAACATAAATACAACCTTCCTGTTTGCTTTTTCACCATTACATTTCTTATATATTTATTTATATATTATGTATATTTAAAAAATATAACCTATGTCTGTTCGAATGTTTGTTAGAGTTTATGTAAAAATGTAATGTGCATCAGTCAAGAACTCTTAGAGTGTTTTGGTAATAACGCTACCAGTTTATTTATTACATACTAATTTATTTATATATAACATATATATTTCAAGAATAAGTATATAACAACATAACTGTATTCGAACGCAATGTTGTTTGAAAATTTTGAAGCAATCAGTGATAGACTTCCAGCGAGTTGGATTTATATTTTTATATAGTTTTCTACTATAATTATAGATTTATAATTATATACTATATGTAGCACGCTGTGAGGCTTATAAAACTCACGTGTATTCGGGTACAGCATTGTGTGCAAATTTCAAGCTAATCGGTGAAGTACTTCCACAGATATGTGATGTTTGTATATATTTGTAGAACTTATAGTGCTCCAATAAATATATAAAGACAAGCATGTATTGGAATGCAGTGTAGTGTCAAAATTTCAAAGCAATAGCTGAAGAACTTTCGTAAATTTAGGATTTTGAGATTCAAATATTTGTTTATTTAGATAGCCTAAAGAGTATGTTACAAAATTATTTAAACAATGCCATCCTCAAGAATAGTACTTGCTCTATTATTGGATTAAAAGAACGGAAATTCTGAAGAGAAATACCTATGTTTAATTATACATATCTTCAAGTGGAACAAATTAGGAATCTTGTTTTCTAATCCATTAAACCTGTGCCAAAACCATTTAGTACCTCATTTATTCGCTCTTCTTCTTAGTACTTAGTTGGATGGAATTATCCCTGTGCTCAGTGTACATGAAAGATGGTATTTTTTGTTTATGTGGGTGGCATAAGGTCCCAATTATTACTGTACCTGTGAATGTGAGTTACCTAAATATTCCCATCTAAAGGTTGTTATACTTATTCACAATCATCAAAATAAGATAATACTGATATCCCTGGAAATGCTATACTGTGTAAATAATATGCTCTGTTAATAGCATATTCTTATGCAATTAGTTAAAACCACTTGTCAATTCATTTATTTCTTCCTCTGATACCTGGTACACTAGATATCGTCTGTACACTTGTACTTTCTCTGATACCTAGTACACTACATATCTTCTGTAAACTTGTAATTTATCATAGTATTAAACAATTTTCTCTAAAACAGCTGTTTCATGTGAGTTGAAGGTGATGTCCACCATCTGCCCTGCTAATGCAACATCTCTTTTACTGGTTCATTAGACAGTTGTACAGTGGCTTAACAACCGATAGCACAGACTTAGATTGGTCAAGGACGTAAAGGGAAATTAACATGAAAACTTGTTTCCATAGTATCTTTATAGTACACTTGGCTATCTTTATAGTACACTTGACTACACTGTAGCTTTTTCTCACCTGTTAAAAAGATATATACTCTTCTATAGAGTTCGCATCTGTACAGAACAATTTGCAATTACAGATGCAAAGCGTCTCGCTTTTGGAATGAGTTTCCTAAGAGCGGGTTGAAGCATGATGTTCTCTAGCCACAGCAAGTCTCCATTGGCTTCACTGGATCCTCGAACCACATGGTCTGTTAGCTATTGTGGTGTACTTATCAAGGCTCGACCATTTTACATTCATTTTATTCTAAACAAAAAGAAATGAAACGAGCACCAACCCAAATAAGAAAGCAAACTCAATAAATCTTATATCCAGGCAACAATATAAATAAAACCTATTGAAAGAAACAAAGCAATCTCCTTAAGTTTTTAACGCACAAAGCAATATCAGAAAATCTGTATATCCTAGCCAAGATAATTGGCTGTTAGTTTGTATTTGTAATTATATGACTGCGCCCTTTAGTTCTGTCACTGATGTGAACTTTCAAACATACAATTGTCACTGAATTAAAAAAAAAAGAAATGCTAATAGCACCAGCTATTGGTTAGTCCATGTAGTTCGAAACTAAGAGCACCATCTATTGTATTTTTGGTGTATTGTGCAATGATTATTTACATTTGAACTATTTTTGTGAGCTGAGCAGATAATTTTAGACAGACTTTTAGATTACGGTATCTTTTCCTTCCATAATCCGATTATCTATATCATTAAAAATATAAATGCTCGTTTGTTAAAAATTGTGTACCTCCGAAAGTTCTTGACCTATTGTTTTTAATTCGGACACATTGTTGCATTCCGATACCGGCCCCTTTTAGATACCTGTTTGCTTACGTATATTAAAGAAATGTATACCTAAGAACACCCTTGTATTAGAATACAATGATGTGCCAGAATTTCAAAGCAATTGAGAGTTTTTTTACAACGGTTCCCTATTATTAAATTTATTTGAATTCATGTATCACATGTATCTAAAGGATGGTAAATGAAAACAGACAGGTATACCAATGGAACGTTGTGCCAAAATTTCAAAGTAATCGGTCAAAAACATTCGAAAATTTGTGATTAAGAGCATCTGCATTTTCCGTGAAAGCGTAAACGTACATGTTTGTTTCTCCAAAATCTCAAATCTCCGAAACTTTCCCACGGATTGCTTTGAAATGATGACGCAACATTGCATTCGAATACTGTCGTGTAGCCGGCCGCGGTGTTCTCGCGGTTCTAGGCGCGCAGTCCGGAACCGTGCGACTGCTACGGTCGCATGTTCGAATCCTGCCTTGGGCATTGATGTGTGTGATGTCCTTAGGTTGGTTAGGTTTAAGTAGTTCTAAGTTCTAGGGGATTAATGACCACAGCAGTTGAGTCCCATAGTGCTCAGAGCCATTTGAACCATTTTGAACTGTCGTGTATTTATATGCCTACTGGAAGGCCGTCTGATATATACGTAAATGTATATGTAATAGAAAAGGAACATTACAAAAATTTAAATGTTGATTGTTCAAAATCGTAAATTTCCGACAGTTCTTGACCAATTGCTTTGAAATTTTGATACAAAATTTCATTCTAATAAAGGAATGCTTTTAGGCACCTAACTCTGTAATATATGTCTATTTTAATACATATGATATCCACATTCGCAAACACATATTATATATACAAAATGTACAAGGTGACAAACGAAAACGGGAACATTTCCTCAATCCAATAAAACTAAAAGTGGTGAAGGTAATAAATTGCGTTCACTGTAATTGAAACCGTACTGGTTTGCCATTTACGAAACACTAATGGTTTTCAGGTTCTTTTTTAAATTACGTCCTTTAGATGACGTCCTCCTGTACGAATACATTCTGGAAATCTGCTGTTGGGATTCTTCATTGACCGCTGCAACATCTCAGCTGGGTTACTGTGAATTGCATCCCAAATTCTCTGTTTTAACTCATCCAGGGTTCTTCTTCGAGTCGTGTATACTTTGCTCTTGAGGTAGCCCAACAAGAAAAAATCACAAACGGATAAATCTGGCGATCTAGGGGGCAGGGCATCGTGAGATCATACGGTTGCCAAACAATTCTCCCACATATGCCACTTATTGCCGCGCAGTGTGTGATGTCGCTCCGTCCTGTTAAAACAGGCTTCTTGAAAGATTCGAAAGTTGTTTAATGCAGGTGTGACGAAATTTCGTAACATATCCACGAAACGGCGGCATTAACAGTTGTTGTGTTTCCCTTTTCATTTGCGAAAAAATACGGTCCGATAATACCATGTGATGAAACACCACATCATTCTGTCAGTTTACTAGCGTATAAAGGGAGCTCCTGAATGTCATTAGAATTTGTGTTTGCCCAGTAACGGTAGTTCTGTTTATTCACGTAACCTGTGACACGAAAATGTGCCTTATCTGACATCCACAACTTGTTTGGAAATTCACCGTCATTGTTTGTTTTTGTTACCATTTGTTGACAGAATCCTAATCGTAACCGGTAATCGTTGTTCAAATGGCTCTAAGCACTATGGGACTTGACTTCTAAGGTCATCAGTCCCCTAGAACTTAAAACTACTTAAACCTAACTAACCTAAGGACATGACACACATGTGTGCCCGAGGCAAGATCCGAACCTGCGACCGTAGCGGTCACGTGGTTCCATACTGTGACACCTAGAACCGATCGGTCACTTCGGCCGGAGATAATAGTTGTCCTTCGGTTCTTGAAACATCTGTAGTTTGTATGGATGAAATTTTAAATCAAGATGAAGAATTCTGCGAACACTCTCCCGGGACATTCCAACCACTGCCGCTTGATTATGAATTGAACGCCGTGGGCTCCATAACACAGACTCTCGTACAGCGTCAATGTTCGCTGGAGAACAAACACTTCTTGGTCTTCCTGTTGATTTCTTCTGAAGGGCAAATCCAATCTCTTCAAAGTTATTAATCCAACATTTTGTCACGTGATTCGACGGAACCGCATCATTGCGTCTTAAACTATAAAATGTCGAAACTCCCTCTTCGCTGATAGCAAACTGTAATTGTTTTTATATCCCGTTATTCTGTGTCACTCTGTACCATTAAGATTTGTTGTCCGCCCCGAAACCGCCTGCACGATAGCTTAGATTGTTCGGTCAGGGAGCTGGTTGGCCTCTGTAATAAAAAAACTCAGTGGAAAGATCAACAGATGAACTTTAACGGATGTCATGTGAAGTCTGCAACGACCAAACTCAACGATCAACAAGGAAAAACAAAAAATAGTTAGCTGAGTGGTCAGCATGACGGATTGCCGTCTTACGGGCTCGGGTTCCGATTCCCGGCTGGGTCGGAGATTTTCCCCTCTCAGGGACTGGGTGTTGCGTTGCTTTCATCAACAGTTCATCCCCATCCGGCGTGCAGGTCGCCCAATATGGCGTCGAACGTAAAAAGACCTGCACCAAGACGGCCGGACCTGCCTCGCAAGGGGCTTCCCGGCCAGTGACACCGAAACTTCATTTTCATTTTCCATTCAGATTTGTTTCAAATTTTTGCACATTACTGTTAATAAACGTTAAGATAGAGTATGTATACAAAAGTGAAATATTGTTAACAAACAGTAAATCTGTGTTTCTGGTTGTGGCATATTGATTTATAAATAGAATGCTACTAAAGAATCTGAATCTGCAGTAACAATAAGAATGGGTCGAGAACAGAGAGAGGGAAGAAAATGATATGGACAGAAGGGTAGAGGAAATGGAGATAGAAAATGGGAAGGACGAGTTGGAAAGAGAAAGGGGGCAGGAGGGTATGGTGGAAGAGGGGGAGAGAGAAGATGGACAGACTAAGGGAGGAGGAGATGATGGACACAGAGGGGGGGGGGGAAGGGGGGAAGGAGAAAGGGTAAGATGGACAGAGAGAGGAGAAAGGAGATTACGACGTGTACATAAAATCCCACACATATTAGAAACTGGTGCCTTCTCTTTTCTTTCTTTTCCATTCAATAACACTGAGCCTTAGTAAAGTGTAGCTGGATTCAGCTAGTGATGAAATAAACACTATATGTTTCCCCAAGCTACTGAAGTAACCTGTGAAAACCCTCAAAAATTCATCTATTATTTTTGGAGATTAGCGTGTTCAAACGCACAGAGAGACAGGGCGCTTTTAACAGTTTTATTGTTACTGTAGGTATATTCTTCAAGATACTGACTGTGTTTTATGCAAGCAGCTTTTCCTTTTGTGGCATATCAATAATTTCATTTCACTGTCTTGCTGTACCTGCATGATAAATTTCTCTCTTCCTGCAGGTCAAGTGGCTGAAGGAAGAGCTCGGGTTCCACCACGCCTTCAACTACAAGACGGTGAGCGTGGACAAGGCCATTAAGGAGGTGGCTCCGGACGGAGTCGACGTCTACTTCGACAACGTGGGAGGGGAGCAGAGCGACGAAGTGATCAGGCACATGCGGCACCGCGGCCGCATCTCCGTCTGCGGCTGCATCTCCGCCTACAACGCCACCACAGTGCCGATGGCGCCCGTCATCCAGATGCACTTGATCAGGAGCGAGCTCAAGATGGAGGGCTTCATCGTGGCCCGGTGGCTGGACCAGTGGGACAAGGCTTTCAAGGAGATGGCGCCGTGGATCAAGGAGGGGAAACTCAAGTACCGCGAGACTGTCACGGAGGGGTTCGAGAAGACGCCACAAGCATTCATTAATATGCTCAGAGGCGAGAACCTGGGAAAAGCCGTCGTCAAGGTCTGACATCTTTCGCCTGTATAGTTGGAATTACGGGCCACATCTAAAACCAATGCACGCTAACACCAAGTAATTTTAGGCACGTAATCTGAATTAACCATCAGCACGAATCACTGCAGGTTTCCAGCCACATCGTGTTTTGAGGAAATGAATAGCATTGCTCACTTTTTTAAGCTTTTGTATGTATTTTTATAATAACCTTGATCATTCTATGCTCTGTAGATGAATAATGTAAATACCAATAAAAACCACCAAAGTTGTATTTCAGCTACGTTTATTATTACGCCACAGTCAATCCCATTCTAAATGAACACCTCCAGGTGACCTGCAATTCTACAAGACAATTTTACTGAAGCTGCTGATATTTCACCCTCTTTTTCGGTCCATGTTCTCTTCCTTACGCCTATTTACGTCCATTTCCTCCTCTCCCTTCTCTGTCCTTGTCTTCTTCCCTCCTCTCTCTGACCTTGAGAATTGTTTATTGTTATTGCGAAAAATACGTTTATTGAGAACTGAAATCACTTGAAATGAAAGGGTAAGTCGATTGGGAGCATTGGTGTATCGGGTACCGGAGACATTTCTCCAGCTGCTGGCCCTCTGAGGATCGGAACTTCAGTAACAGGATTTTGCGTAGGTTTAATCTGTGAACAGGTAGTGTTGTACAGCGTCGAACGATTCAGCTTCCATACTACCAACCATAAGCCGAAAAGCGATAAATACTACTTCACTATTTTCTTTTAAAAACTGCTGACGAGGACGAATGCAAAACAGCACGTTGTTCTGGATAAAGCTTCCTTTTAAAATTATACTCAAGGAAGAAAAATATATATGGGAGACAGAATTTAGCTAGTGAGTGAAATACCCTGCCATCGTGGTTGAAACCGACAGCTAGATAATGTGAATCCGATATTTTTCGCAGTACAGCACAGTATTTCGTGTCCTTAATGGAGAAACAGTAAAATATATGACTGTCGTAATGTATATTAGAATATTATGTAAAAGTTTCAAGGAATTCAGTGACGGATTTTTCGATAATCTTGTCATAACTTGAAAGGCACATTTTAATTGGTAATGAGCATTTGAACAAGTAGAGACTCATGCACCCACACATTTCCGAGCATGAAAGAATTTTGGCGCCTGCAAGTGCTTCACTTCGCGAGCGTTAACAACCTGATGGACTAACGTCTGTGCTAAATAACTCTGACACGGCAAAATGTATCAAACCCTTCGTCTTAACAGTTATCTCTCAGGAAATCTCGCTCTGCAAAACGGTTACAGGCCTTTCAGACACTCTCTCTCTCTGTCTCTGTCTCTGTCTCTGTCTCTCTGTCTCTCTCTCGACCCGAATAAGGGAGTCTTCCTATCCGGTGGAATTTATTTACAAGGTTGCTGTTGCTGTTGCTGTAACTGACAAGCAGCAAGTGTCCTGCTTAGTGCTAGTGCTTATGCAGTGTCACGAAAATGGTTCATCCCACAGTCAACAGCATGGAAGGTTTCGCGGTCATTATTACACAGATACCCTGTACGAGATCCAGACAGTGGAACTACTGAAATTGCGTGATTCACAGAAACATTCTGAAATTGCTCTTCCGTGTTTGGCATATACCAAGGTTGATGACATGTGGCCAGGCATCTTTTTAAGAAGTGCAAGGTACTTTGTGCACTACACGATGCAGTGGATACACAGAGCTGCCGAGTTTTGGATACTGTTAAACAGTGTGTCGGATAGGAAGGGCTACTGCACCTGCTGTATGTGACTGTGAGGGTTGATGTGGGTTCATAAGCACCTTTGCTCCAGGTCCATTCTTCTTCGGAAAGTATATACCCACAAGGACTCTGCAATGTTCTCTCACATTTGCACATTATCGATACCTCCTTGTAATGCATGTGATTCCTGCTTTCAAAGAGTAGAACTATGTGGAACTAACTGTTTTGATTAACGATAGTTAATAATATAAGCAACATTATGCCTTTCTCACTTGTTTGATGTTTTCTGCCAGTGTCCCATTCCTAATCCGTATACGTATATGGGAAAATTTCTACTCGTCTTTCTTGCATCCACAAGGCCAGATTTGCACCTGTTGGCCAAAATTACGAAATTCAAAATACATATTTTCAAGCGTAATTCGGTTTTACCAAACCTTGCTGTCATACTATAATCACAGGCCACACCAGACTACCAGAAATAGCTGTACTTCAATTACAACCACCAGGTACATTGGCCAGTACCTGGAAACGTTTATGGGCGCTGTGGCATTGCCTTTCATGCATGTTTGGTGCCTGACCCGGCGTTTCTTTGCAGTCATCGGATTTCGGAAATATCCTTGTAGTTGTCGGAGGCGTATCTCGGTGACGGGTTGCAATCCTTCCTGCAAGGAAGGATTGGTAAATGCTACAGGATTCACAGAGAACCGGAAGAGCGCTTTGAGGGAGCGTGGGACGGTGTGGGTATATGTGCTTCGTCGCAGTATAGAGCTTTATGGAGTTTGACCAGGTCTGTTGTGGTACGTCTCATGAAGGCCTTAAAGAGATAGGATAAGGGACGGCTTCCGAGTTCGGTAGCAATGAATTCCGTGTAGGCATCATTGTTGTAATGGAAGTAGTCTTGGATGTGTTTGTAGAGTCAGGGGGAGTCGGTACACAGCTACATCAAGACTTGAATCTTGCATTTGCGAAATTACCATCAGCCAAAGTAACAAATATTAGATCGGCCAAACAGGCAGAAATTTCAGAACCCGACAAGAAAATTTAAGATGCTACAGGCTTCATAAATGTAACAAATCAGCAGTAGCGACTCACATTATAGACACAGACCACCCGCTGAAAGTGGAAGACAATCTGGGAAATCTTACACAAAATAGGAAAAAGTAGAAGAATGGATATTATGGAAGAAATGGAAATTTTCATACATCATACACAGCATGGAGATAACATTCTTAATGAAGTAACAGAATTCAAAACCTCAAAATAATTCAAAATTTTTAAGCCAGTTCTAACTCAATAGATTCTAGATATGCCAATGTAACTAATTGACTACAAATCTGTCAGTACCGATAATATCGATACAAAACCTCGATAGTCGATAGCGACTCACATGCTACAGCCCGCCATCTTGTGTTGTGTGCATAATGTCGAAGCAATCTGTGCAGTGAATTACATTGGCAATCAGTGACAAAATACAATGTGCAATGGTGTAATGTCAATCACCTGCTCCGCCATTACACCAGTGATGCAAGTGAAGCAGCAAGATGAAGAAATCGTAAGTGATCAACCGTCATATAAAAGCCTTTCACACTATTTTCGTAACACATAATTGATACAAATCTGTCTGCATCCTATACAGGATGTGATATCATACATACAAGTAGTCAACCACGTGGAAGAAAACCAGTAGAAGACATCACTGATTTCGATTACTAGCCATACACTGGCCCCCTCCTTCCCCCCAAAATGCCAAACCAGCAAAGAGTTCTAGATTAATCTAGTTTAAGACTGTTTCTTTATAAGTAACATTTCTCTGTATGTATGTATGTATGTATAAACGCCTGAATATGAACAGAACATGTTCGAAACGCGTTGTATTATGCTAGATTAAACATAAAATAAAAAGCTGACTGGTAGTAGAAATTAGAAATAAACGATTAACGTTAGTCATAATTGAACTGTCGCTACTTGGAGCAGTGTAGACGAAAGACTATTTGCTGTAAGGGTACTCAACTTCAAAGGAAGTTATGTTCAGACTGCGCGGTGCAGGATTTGCGATGTTAGTAGCGTTAGTGTCTTGAGTTGCCCTTTGGCGCCGGCAGAGGTACGGCAACGGATGGTTTCAAACACAAACATTGGTATGGCTTACAGTTGCAGACAGCCAGCATCTGTCTAAACGAGGTGAGCACGGTGGGACATTACTCATAAAGCTGTATTACCACAGCAGCGGCAATAACGTTACCGCCCATCGCGAATATCGTCACATTAAAGGAATACACAGACGTCCTCTTGTAGAACTGCGATTGGGAATGTTCGAATTAGTTGGCGATTTGGGAATTACTCCTGAGAGAGGTTGACCTTCCATTGTGCCACAAATTGTTGAAAAAGTTGGTGTAGCCATGTTCAAGAATTCTGGGTGCATTCTGCGATCTCCTAATAGTGCGTAAGCTGTGTCACGAGAACTGAACATTCAATGCTCCACCGTTCGATAAGTGCTGCGAACAGCTGTGAAGTGGTATCTTTAGTGCAGTTCCAGGTTTTCGTTGATGCAGATGATCGTCACGTCGAGCAACGTTTATGACCTTGAACGTAAACATGGTGCATAGTTAAGAAATGTCACTCTATCACGTAAAAATTATAGTGTTTCTATCAACGATTTATCCGTTATTTCTCATCTACGGGTCCATAGAAATGTTCCCATAATGTTTCTTTTCCTACGGTCATTTGCTTTTCATGGAGTTCCCCTCTAGTGGCCAAAGTTTAATTATAATCACACTGTAGTTCCCTTGCGGGATCGCGTACCCGAAACACTTTACCTTGTCATGTGCCCAAAAAACACCAGGCAGCACTCCTTCTCGCCAATGACAATAATGCCGTGGTTCAGTAGTGTAATTTCACACTAAACATACGTTGGTAAGGTGCGTCCAATTTCGCTCTCGGTTTCCCGTCTTTCTAAATGAGAATGTCGCTCAAGTTCGCCTCGACGTCATTGGTAAATAGCACCATTGTTGGGAGTTGTGGCTGGTGTATACAGTGCTGCAAATAGGCCTACTGCTGATCAGAATTTATTGCGTATACTTTCAGCAGATGGTACGGAAGTAGCTCTCACTCGCTGACAGCATGAGGGGTGAGCAACACTTTTGACACTTGGACGCTATCTCTTTGAAATGTTCTTAAACGTCCTCTTTAGAGGCAACCGTTCGAACCGAAAACGTAACAAGTGCAGGATACTCCCTTTTCTGTGAGTAAACGCAACAACTTAATGAAAAACAGCTACTGGCGAGAAGTACGGCATTTGCTTACAACCTCTCGCTCTCTTATAATTTTCTGACAATTGCTTTAAAAGTCCAATGACGAGAAATATTTCTGTTCAGAAACTTTTCCATATTCAACCTTGCAGCAGGTCAGCTACTGTTTGCCATATCCAAGCAGTATATTGGTCATTTCGTTGCTTCTGTCCTGGTGCACAATAGCAAGAATAACGTTGCAGGATTGGTAGAAATCATTAATGTTTTAGGGGTATTTGTGAGAAAGGCTATGTTACTGAAGAAAGTTTTACATCAACATCTGGTTTTTTAGAATTTTACACGGCCCATCCCCTTATGCATTTAATTCGACGCCGTACTAATTCTGATATTCAAACAAATGAACTGGGTCATGTTCACTTTCGTTTACTCTGTGCAGCTTGGTTCTCCTCCTCATGCACTAACGTGCTACAGAACCCGTCCATACTAAGCTACAAGTAATGCACTTTGTTTTCAGGACAGTCTATCACGTATGGGAAAGGTTGGTCTGTGGGGGTGTATACTACATGAGTTACTAAAGGTACCTCAAGCGTGCCTACATTTTTCCGTTCAAACGCAACCAATTACACCTGCTTCGAGTTATTCGGAAGCAATCAAACAAGTTTAAACTGCCCTTGAACACTGTATACGCAATGGAGTTTCATTACAAACTAAATTAACAGACTGAAATAAAGGCAGTTGTCTATCATGACAGCATAACAGAAATAAAAGTTTACAAGCCCACAGTCAAGAGTAGATTACAACTAACAAGCGATTTTTCCAGTGGGAATATCCATAGTCCCTTAAAAAGGACATATATAAGAAACGTTCTGATTGCTAATAATATTCAGTCTACTAAAACTCTTAACCTTGACAGCAGAAAGTGTGATAAAATGTTAAAAGGTATCTCTAATTAGAAATATACACACTACAAAAAAGAAAGTAATTATGTATATCATTACAGTTTCTCTTAACTTCACAGTGGATAGCTGGCTAGAACTATTAACTACTTATTTATTTCTCTAACTAGGCTCCAGGCTAAAAAATCGGAAGAAAGATCGCAAAAATTTGGACAAAATGCGTCGTTTTTACGTATGAGTCAGAATATTATAAATTAATATGTATAATACATAGATGTAGGTCACAGTTGTGACTTTTGTAGAATCATATTTATCCGCAACATTTGCATATCTGCGAAAGTCTTTAAAATCGCTGCGGTCAAATATTATAAGCAACAGTGGGAACCTATTAAGTGTTTGAATAAAATAATATCTTTAATTACGTCGTAATACGTTAAATAATTATTCTGCGATTATCAATAATAGCTTGTGTCTAGTTATCGGAAATATCGGGAAAATAGTGAAGCCGAACGTATTTAGTACAAAAGCGTTAACTGGATCTATAGCTCGTAAGAGAAGGGTGGGGAAGCCTTACGGAGCTGTGTGATTTGTGGGACAATTTATCATTTGCTACACAATAGCAACAATGTTTCACTCATTCTATACTTTTAAATAGTGAATTCTATGTGAGGAATAAAGAGGCGTTCTGTACATTGAAAGCATCAAATATTTCACAGGGGGCTGTACATCAGACGGTTGAAAATGGTGGGTTTTTAGGAGCGGTCGCCATAAATACGCAACTAGGAAGCAATGCATGTTAAAAGTCCGCTGAAATTGGATGTGAATGACTTATGATACGGGTTCAGTCGATATCATCCTCTTTATTAATGAAACAAAACGAAGCGATCGAGTAAGTCACAATGCATCACACTAAAATTACACTGGTTTCACTTGTCATACGGAGACAGTGAATATTTTGGGAATAAAATTCCGCTTACTATTTGTATTTTGGTCTTTTCTTTACCTATTTGTGTTCGAGAAAGACCCAAGATACGATTACTGTGAGGTATTTAACTGTTATTCCGTGTTTCCAGTGATTTTCTCATCAATAGCCTAGTATTGAATATCTTCGCCTACTTAAGTTTACGATTTTATATTTCTTTTACACTACTCAGGGTGGAGAGAGAAAGAACACGTTACACACCATATAATGTCCCAGAATGTCATTGGTATGGCCAAGGCGTGATGATGTGGGCAGTCATTATGCATAAGGGTCGACACCACTGCACATCTTTGAACGACTTACCGTTATAGCACAGGGTTATTGTATGGATATTGTTCTAGATGCTGTCCGTATGTTTAAACCTGTGTTAAGTGTTGTGGTTGGCAGGAGAGCCAAGAAGTCAGTGAACCATCGCTAGCAAAGTCGGCTGTACAACTGGGTCGAGTGCTAGGAAGTCTCTCTAGACCTGCCGTGTGGCGGCGCTCGGTCTGCAATCACTGATAGTGGCGACAGGCGGGTCCGACGTATACTACTGGACCGCGGCCGATTTAAAGACTACCACCTAGCAAGTGTGGTGTATGGCGGTGACACCACATTCCTCCCCCGCAAATCGGCGTACGGTTGTGGCATAAGGCTTCCGCCCGCCGTGGGGAGGACCCCATGTAGGCGTATTCGACGAGGTGGGGAGCCTAACAACAGGCGAGGCTGTGCCACCCGCACCCAGCCATTCGGAACGCGGGGAGCTAGGAAACGCCTGAAAACTTGCTCCAGGGTGCACGCCAACATGCGGTGTATGCGCTCGTAGAGAGACAGGAGGGGCCGAAGGGTCGACTCCATAGGGCCGGGGCACCCGACGGGCGAAGACGACATATGGTCCGGAGCGGGCAAGAGTTCCATGTCGGAGGACAACTGGTCACGGGAAGCGATCGGGGGCACGTGACCCAGGGAGGCACCCGTCTGTTGCAGCGACGCATCCACTGCGGGCGTCGCCGGCGGGAGAACAGGCGGCGGCGGCGGCGGCGGCGGCGGCGCTGGCGGCGGTGCGTCGACATGGGGCAAAATGGAAGGCAGCGTCGGTAACACCTGGGGCTGAGGCGAGCCAGTAGCTGGGTTCCCGGGGCGCTGACCGGACGGCACCGTCGCTGAAAGCAGATGGCGAGCGGCAGATCCCGCACGACAGAGGCGCAGCTGATCGAGATGCCGACGCACCTCACCAGAGGCCCCCAAAACCAGATACATAGCGCGTCCGAGGCAGCGAAGAATGCGCCCTTCGAGCCAACGCCGTGAACCTCGATAGTGGCGATAGTAGACAACGTCGCCTGGAGCAAAAGCAGGTGTCTGCCGCTGCACAGGAACCTGATGCGGCGGATGTAGCAAAGACATCAAGGTTCGATGATGACGACCGTGGAACAGCTCAGCCGGCGAGCGACCATCTCGGGGCTGAGAGCGATACGAGGACAAAAAGAGCAATAACGCGTCCTCCCGAGAATGCGACTCTTTCATCTTCAACATCTGTGACTTGAAAGTCCTGACCAAACGTTCAGCGACACCGTTTGACTGTGGTGAAAACAGTGCGGACGTCAGATGTTTAATACCATTGGCCTTGCAGAATGACTGAAGTTCTGCGTACGTGAATTGTGGGCCATTGTCGGAAACAATAGTCTGTGGAAGACCTTCAATGCAAACGGATAACGCTTGGATAGTGGCAGATGGCGTCGTGGAAGAAATCCGGACAACAAAAGGAAAATTACTCAATGAATCTACCACAACCAACCATCGAGCATTCCAGAATGGACCAGCAAAATCGATGTGTAAGCGTTTCCAAGGGGAAGAGGCTTTTGGCCATGCAAGGAATTTCCGCGGTGGTGCTGATTGTTGTTGGCACACACCATGCAAGAAGAGCACATATTCGTAATCGCAGCATCGACTCCGAACCAAGTACAGTGCTGACGAGCAAGTTGTTTCGTTCTCACTATACCCCAATGTCCTTGGTGGAGAAGCTGTAAGACAGAGAACTGTAACGAACGTGGCACCACGAACCTGGACTGATCATTATCAGAACGCAACAGCAAAACACCACGTCGTACAAAAAGTCTCTCCTTGTCAGCAAGAAATCGGCGAACCAACGGGACCCGATCCGTGACTTCGATAAGGGCCATTGCGTATCAACAAAACGCAGAACGGGAGCAAGGACAGGGTCGGCAGCTGTGGCTGTAGCTACAAGACGAAAATCAATCGGAAACGATTCGACCACGTCATCGGTTTCCGCATCAATGAACATGCAAGCAAGTTCGGAGGAATCGAATGCCCTATCCTCAGCAACAGGTAAGCGGGACAACGCATCGGCGTTTCCGTGCTTAGCAGTGGACCGATACAATATATCGTAGCGGTACTACGAGAGGAAAGTAGACCAGCGAATGAATTTCTGCGCTGTACGTGGAGGTACAGGCTTCGTCGGATGAAAAAGCGATGTCAATGGTTTGTGGTCTGTGATTATGGTAAAGTGACGACCATACAAGAAATCATGAAACTTTGTAACACCAAATACGAGAGCCAATGCTTCTTTCTCGATCTGTGAATCATTACTTTGAGCAGACGAGAGCAATTTGGACGCAAAGGCAATAGGGTGATCGTACGATCCAACTTTGTGTGCAAGCACAGCACCGATCCCGAAATCCGATGCATCCACCATCAACAAAAGAGGCTTCTGGGGATCGAATGGCGTAAGGCAAGTATTGGAAAACAACGCCGATTTCAACTGGCGAAAGGCGCGTTCGCATTCCGTCGTCCAGACGAACGGAACACCCTTACGGCGTAAGCGATGAAGCGGAGCTGAAATGGAAGAGGCATGCGGAATATATTTATGATAATAGTTGATTTCTCCCAGCACACTCTGTAGCTGCTTCAAATTCTGCGGCGACGGCAAGTCTTGTATGGCACGGAGTTGCGCTGGACTGGGATGTATGCATTGAGTACATGTCCCAATTATGGCAAGTCCCGAGCAAAAAACACACACTTGTCCTTCCGCAAGCGAAGACCATTATGTCGCAAGACCTGAAATAATGTTCTGAGATTGGCCAAATGTTCTTCTTCCGTCGGTCCGGAGATCACAATATCGACCAGATAATTTGCTGCAGTAGGGACCGACGCACAAACAGTTTGTAGATATTGCTGAAACAATGCAGGGGCGTATACACACCCGAATGACAGTCTTTTGAATCGATACAACCCAAGATGCGTGTTAACCACCAAAACGCGCTGGGATTCTTCGTCCACCGGTATTTGCAAGTACGCATCTGCTAGGTCCCACTTTGAAAAATATTTACCCGGGCACAATTTGTCAAAAAGATCTTCCGGGCAGGGTAAAGGAAAAGTTGCAATCACTAGTTGTGGTTTCACCGTTGCCTTGAAGTCCACACAAAGTCTCAATTTTCCGGACGGTTTTGGCAAAATTACAAAGGGTGATGCCCAGAGAAAAGCCTGCACACGTTCAATTACACCTTGTGATTCCAAATCGTTTAATGTTTTTGCGACCTCATCACGCAATGCGTGGGGAACATTGCGCGCTCTGAAAAATTTCGGTTGCGCGTTTACTTTCAGGTCCATATGTGCTTTATAGTTCTTAGTGCAACCGAGGCCCGGTGCAAAAAGTCTGCAAATTCTTCACATAGACGAGAAACACTGTCTGAAGGCACAGCCTGGTTCACTGATAGGACCTGTTTGACTATAGACAAGTTAAACAACTGAAATAAATAGAAACCAAACACTGCAACCAAAACACTGCAGAAGAAGAACGAAGGACGTAAAATGAAACAAGTTTTGTTTGTCCGTTGTATGTTGCAAGAAGGCTACACTGTTCTAACACAGGGATCTTTTGTCCTGAATAGGTGGTTAACCGAACATTTGCGGCACGCGACAGGAGGTGTGCCCAGCAGTTTGTAAGTGTCTCGATTGATCAGTGAAACTGCAACTCCTGTATCGAGCTGGAATGGTATCGCTTTGCCGTTAATGTCCAAGTCCACAAAAAGTTTATTGTCCTGCTGACGACTTGACGGAATTTCCGGCGATGACGACGCACTCTATTCTTGGGACGAATACAGTCACTGTTAGAGAGAGTGGCACTGGGCGCAGTGGAATGAACTACATGTATGTCCATGGGCGAAGTTTCGCGAGCCTGAGTATACTTGGTTCGATTCCGATTCCGGCGCGAAGCAAAGGACGTGGAACGGTTTTGAGCTTCCGATCTGAGCTTTTTCTATCAAACACTCTGAACATGTCCTTTTTTATTACAATAAAAGCAAATAGCTTCGTGTGATGGGTAATTCTCACGCGAATGTTTAGTAGCACATCGCGGGCATGATTTGATCACTGCATTTGCTTGCGGGCGCGGTACACGTGGCTGAGAGCCTGGTGGCAGCGGCGCGGCCGGGCGCGAGGGCTGTTGACTGCTCCGTGCAGCTCGCCCGGCGAGCCGGTTAACCTGACACACTGCTGGCGAAGTTTCAAATGATTCCCGAGCAAAGTCAAGTGTGTCCTGCCGATCCAATATGTCCATCACTTGTTGAATGGAGGAATTTACTAGTTTCAAAATCTGTTCCCTTATACGAACATCAGAAACGTTCTGTGCAATTGCATCATGTACCATAGTATCTGAATAATGGAGTCCACATTGACACTCAAAAGCACCATCCCTAGTAAGACCTTGCAAGGTTGCAACCCACTCCCGATTAGTCTGACCTGCCGTACATTTTGTACGAAAGAAGGTATACCTTTTCGCAACTACATTGACTGATTCTTTGAAATATGCATCTAATGCAGACAAAATTTCTTCGTAGGACAGAGTTGCTACGTCGCGTCGGGGAAATAATTTGACTATCACGTACGTGGTCACCCCTACGAACGATAACAAAAAAGGCTGTCGCTCGTTACCCTGAATTCTGTAGGCGGCGAGATGGAATCCAAATTGGCGTGACCACTCCGTCCAGCTTTACAGTGCAGCATCAAAAGTTCGAAAAGTGGGTGCAACAGCGTGTTGTGGCTGCGTTAGCGGTGACGCGGCTGCTGCCTCATCGTTTTGCATCGCACGTTGACCCTGGACGAGCTGTCCAAGGGCATCCAGTAAGGCCTGCGTCTGCTCAGTCTGTAAGCGATAAAATTCGGACAGTACATCTGGAGATTGTGGCGAAGCCATTACCCAAGTAAATCAGGGCAATATCGATAACAACACTTTTACTCTCGTCGCCAATGTTGTGGTTGGCAGGAGAGCCAACCCGTATAACTAAAGGAGGCCGCAATGCACGCGCTTTATCTCACGCAGTCTGGCGTGAGGTCTGGAACATGACAAGGGAATTATAATTGAGAAAGACGGACGTAGCTGGTGGAATACTTAACTTTAATCCATTAATGACGAACATCACTCTTGACATTACATGATTCACAGTACTAATAGCAACAGATAATGGCGCCTTGCTAGGTCGTAGTAAAAAACGTAGCTGAAGGCTATGCTAACTATCGTCTCGGCAAATGAGAGCGTAGAAGTGAGTGAACCATCGCTAGCAAAGTCGGCTGTACAAATGGGACGAGTGCTAGGAAGTCTCTCTAGACCTGCCGTGTGGCGGCGCTCGGTCTGCAATCACTGATAGTGGCGACAGGCGGGTCCGACGTATACTAACGGACCGCGGCCGATTTAAAGGCTACCACCTAGCAAGTGTGGTGTCTGGCGGTGACACCACATTAAGTCCCTACTTTCTGTTTATGGACGACAATGTCTGTTCACACAGGACTAATGAAGCGTCGGACATATTATAACGTGAAGATATTGAACGTATGGAGCGGCTTGCGTACTCACCAGACCTAAACTCTGCTGGACAGTCCGCAGCTCGTGGTCGTGCGGTAGCGTTCTCGCTTTCCGCGCCCGGGTTCCCGGGTTCGCTTCCCGGCTTGGTCAGGGATTTTCTCTGCCTCGTCATGACTGGGTGTTGTGTGATGTCCTTAGGTTAGTTAGGTTTAAGTAATTCTAAGTTCTAAGGGACTGACGACCTTAGATGTTAAGTTCTATAGTGCTCCGAGCCATTTGAACCATTTCTTCCGGACATACCTGGCATGTTCTTTGCAGACATGTTTGTATCGTGAAACAACTGAAACCCGCCTTATGACAGGCCGTTATCGCTTAAGTACTCTTCAACGGTTTGGTGGCCAGTATGAATAACAGGAGCAAAATGTACCTTAGTGCCCGAAGAGGCCATATTCCTTACTGAGAGTCGGATGTCGACCATTATGTTGGGATTCCGACCTATGTCAAACATTAACGTTATTTACCTCTGTTACCCTGCTTTCCCATGTACTGACACCTGTACCATTTTTCACTACAAATATATCACTCTGCCTCTGTTACGCATGTAGTGTATTTCATGCAATTCATCATTGGATGTGATTATTCCTGTCCAAAAATGTTTCTGTTCCTTAGCAAATATCAAACAGAATAATTACCACTCCGATTATCCGGTGTCTTAGCTGCTGTTATGTCCTGCGGAAATGGGAGTACGTAAACCATGTCTTCCTTCACACATCACCAAAATAAAAAAATAAAAAAAATACATTGTTGCTAGTTAATGCCACCTGCGGGAGGGAAATGGCACTACTTGAACTTCACATAATTCGACCCAGCACGACCTTCCTGAAATTCCAGGCACCATCCAGACACGAATACGGGATACTGTCAGCCAGGCAGCCAGTCCCTGGAAACACCTGATGAAGACGTCGGATTACAGTGTCGAAATATCGTGTCGGGAAGACTCGGACCATCGGCAGAACACCCGATGTCAACGGGATGACAATCAGTTACTGGAAAAGTATAAGAGATTTCGTTGATGTAGCTGTGTACGATGTCTAGCCAAAATGGCGGGCTCTGTCGTGGAAGTCGGGTACCTTGCAACGACTTGCTTAAAACTATACGTTCTACAGAAAATATCCACTGTGCTTGCGGTTATTTCTTCTTTTTCCCTGTTAGGAAGCAAATCAGTGCTGCTCGACTGGGTAAACTGTAGTAGAGGTAGCGGCACTAATTGTAGTGACAGATCGCAGTATAGATTTTAGTTGCAGGTTAACTGAGCTATAAAGGATGGGTAGTTTCTGAGCGGAAACTTTATAATTAAACTTACCCTATTTAACACTTATAACATGAAAACTAATTACCGTACGAGGACAAACACGTTAGCATTAATGTCAACGACATGGGGAAGAGAAATAGTATAGAATCAGTTCAGCTGAAACAATTTTAATGTGCTGCTGCGGTACATCACACCATAACACACAGGAACCCGTATTGCTACAAAAGGGGCTCAATATGGCGCCCATCAGTGCCCAGAGGAGTCTGAAAGTGCAGGATTGCATTCTACACAGCAGAACGAAGCATGTCGTTACGTATTCTGGCTGCTTCTGTTGGTATGCTGCGCTTCAGATCAGCGCTTCTGTGAATGTTCCCTGATTTGGGAACGGTCGGCTCATGATTCGATCGTTCCCAAATGTGTTTCAGAGAAATAGGTGAACTTCACTAGAAACGTGCGGTGGTGCCCATCTTGCATGAAAACTGTTGAGTTCAATGCGTCTCTTTCCTGCAGGGCGGATACGACGTTCTGGCAAAGCATATCAGTAACGAAACTTCCTCGCAGATTAAAACTGTGTGACCGAGCGAGACTCGAACTCGGGACCTTTGCCTTTCGCGAGCAAGTGCTCTACCATCTGAGCTAGCGAAGCACGACTCACACCCGGTACTCACAGTTCTACTTCTGCCAGTACCTCGTCTCCTACCTTTCAAACTTTACAGAAGCTCTCGTGCGAACCTTGCAGAACTAGCACTCCTGAAAGAAAGGAGTCGTGCTTGGGTAGTCAGTAACGTTGACCAGTCACACTGCATGGTTTTGGTCTTTGAGCGCCAACCTGTTCAAAAAAGAATGAGCCAACAATAAACATAGCCGTGAAGCCACAACATACAGTGACACTTCCACCATTCGAGGAGCTTCATGCACAGTGACAGGACGTGAAGTTCCCCACAATAAGCAGTTGTGTGTGATCACCTCACCTATAAGGAAAATAATGACGTGTCAACAAGTGCCCTGCGACTGGTGAGGTGTGTAAGACGATGTAACACGAAGACTGATCACGGTACGTGGTGGCCATAGTTGGAACAGGATGGTGGCGCTGTGATGCATGGAAACCATACCCTCCATTCACTGGACATTACCGTTTTACTACTCTGGACGTATTAACGCGCGTGCCTTTGTAGCTATCCCTGTGTGATCTGAACATCTGTGGAAAACATCCGCTTTCGCTTGGATATTATTCGAATGCTGATGTTTTTCACAAAACCAAATAACAGTTTTGTTAATCGATGCAACGATTCACACGAGGTGTAGAGAGAGAAGCCTTATCAAGAGTATATACAGTGGAATACAGGGAATACATGTTTAGCTTCACACTGTTGACTTTCAGTCACGTACAATATTTTATAAATGTCATCATACGTCACGATTTACTGTCAAAGGACTACTCTGATGTTGTCATTTACTGTCACAAGCTGTTTTTATGTTGCTAGCGATACATGCCTACATCTCGATACAGATTTCCAGGGCACAAATTTATGTGTAATGGAGGCGTGCGATAAACCGTATCATCTCTTACAAGGGCACACGTCACAGGACCGCGTGCGCGCTCTTTGCTGGATGAGTTTCGCTGTTAGCTGATTTGCCAGCAAAAATCAGTCACTGCCGTTGCTACGATTTCCGTGAAAATAATATAGAACGGGTTGTTACCTATAAGTTTAAATGATGTACTTGTATACGTTTTGGTGTACAACATTGTGAACGATGCAATTACCTGCTGTTTAATAACAAACGTACACATCTTTGACTTCTATTTACTGTTCTTAAGCCCGAATTTCTCTGTAGTGTAGAAGTATTAGAGGAGAGAATATGATTTACACTTTTACTTTCAAAATATGGTTCGCTGTTAGTTCGACTTTTACGTTACTAGGCAATGCACCAAAGATATTTGAAGCTGCCTGTTTGACCCTCTGCAGAGCCACTATAGGTTTTTCTTCTATTCTAGCAGATGAGGACATAATCCCATTCTAAAATTATAGGATTATTATTGGAGATTTCATTAGCTAATGTAGATTGAGAAAAACTGTTTAGGTTACTTAAATACATGGAAAAGAGTACATAACTGTGGGTGAACAATATTTGTTATTTCCACTGGTTGACCGGTATAGTCGAGAAATAGTTATGTTATCCTCAGGAGACTAATCAATGAGGTGTATTTTTCCGTGGTACTTTCCTTAAGAGACACCAACCACGGTATTTGAAGGTGGATGATGACCGTATATACAACTTCATAATCATACGTAAGTAAAAGAGTTTTTCAACGTGCTCGATAATGTTTTGAGGTGTAGGTAATACTGACAAATCGTGTTAAGTTTGTAACTAGAGCAATAAATATCATTTTAGTTTCGAAGAGTTACATATATATTAATACACCGCTCACAGATTTTCGAAAGTAGACAGTTTAATGGGTTTTTGCATTAGAATTCCATGTCTCACTTCTAGTGTTTATGACTGATTCTACACACTGATCGTAAATATAAGCTTGGGAATGATTTTATTTTAAAGAAACGACACTGAGGCATCTGTCTTCCTTTCTTTTTTAATTTATTTTTGTTTCGCCGTTTTAATTTGTTATCCATCCGGTCTTTGTCCTGAACTGTATTATTAATTAAGTAATGATAGTAATTATAATACTGCAATTAAAAAGTGTAACGGTAATAATAGAGATTAAAGGATAACTTTCCAATAGCTTAGACGACTTGGAATAGTAGTATTGGCTACGTATTATTAATAATAGCGATATTACAACAACAGCTACTACTGCTAAAAAGCAATACAAACAATAAAAATGGTAAGACAGTGCAATGTGCTAATGTAATCATGGGAATTGTGATGTTATTACGCAAGAGCTTATAAAAAGAGAGAAATTTAGATCGAATGCCCCAGGTACGAACATTCTGAAATAGGCAGAAACTTATTGTGAAACGGAGACCGAAGGTAACACAAAGGGATAGAAGGTGCGTACAAAACAGCAGCAGACGTTGTTGCTTTAGAAGATACATTAACGCCTGTCTTTTAAAACAGGAATGTGACTTAGTTCTCTGAGGTCCTGAGGACAATTATTCAAAGGGCCTAATCCGGCTACCTATAATGTTTTAGAGAATGGTGCTCGCATCATGAAGTGTAGCAAACTGTATCTTTGCCTTCTACTAAACTATTCAGCTACGAGTCTTGAGGCTGCGTGACAGGAGTTACTGTATTAGTCGATCGGACGACAGAGTACACAGACTTTGTGGATGTCTCTGCGATTCTCTCCACGTACCCAGGGTAGATGTTCATAATATGGCGAAATAGGAAACAAATGGTGAGAGGCAGACGCATCGCCCGATGCCGCTCTCTACTAGTTCCAAGCCTCTTGAAGTTACCTGACAAACACCTTGCAGAGTAAATGACCTGTGATCAAAAACAGAAATCACAAATGCGTATACAAGCTTCATTTTGGGGTTGAGAGCAACAGATTTATGTAGTACTTACGGCACTTAGAGGTGATACGATTCATATTGCTAAACACCTAAAACACTCCCAGTTGCAATTCGCTTGTCTAAAAACTTACTGAGGAAACAACATTCTCATTTTCCATGTTTTATAAAAGTATTGAACTAATTTAAAACTTCACATCCCGTAAAAATCTAATCATTAAGAGTACCTGGTGCTGAGATATATACAAAGGTGACTAAAGTCAGGAGACAGCGATATACATTCATCGCATAGCAGTAGTATTGCGCACACAAGGTATGAAAGGGCAGCGTATTGCTAGAGCTGTCATTTATACTCAGATGAGTCTTGAGAAACGGTGTCTGATGTGATCATGGCCGCACGACGGGATTTAACAGACTTCGAACACAGAATGCTGGTTCAGCCACGGCAGTTCACCACGGACTGCGCTGGATCCGACGGCCTTCAGTTAACGACCGAGAGCAGAGGTGTCTTTCTGGAGTTGTCAGTGCTAACAGACAAGCAACCGCAGAAATCAATGTGGGACTTTCGACGAACAGGAGACTGTGGCGAAATTTGGGCTCAATAGGCTATGGCAGTAGACGACCGGCGCAAGTGCCTTTTCTAACAGCACAACATCGTCTGCAGCGCCTCTCCTGGGCTCGTGACCATATCGGTCGGACCTTAGACGATTAGAAAACCGTGGTTCGGTCTCATGAGTCCCGATTTCAGTTGTTAAGAACTGATGGTAGGGGTCGAGCGTACCGCAGTCCAACGAAACCGTGGACCCAGGCTGACAGCAAGGCACTATGCAAGCTGGTGCTGACTACAAAATGGTGTGGGCTACTTCGAGCTTGTCTATTTGCAGCCATTCATGAACGTCACGTGCCCAGACAACGATGGGATTTTTACGGTTGACAATGCACCATGTCGCAAGGTCAAATAGTTCGTGATTGGTTTCAAGAACATTGTGGACAGTTCAAACAGGTGTTTTAGCCACACAGATAGCCCCATGTGAATTCCATCGAACATAAATTGAACACACTTGAGAGGTCTGTTGGTGCTCAAAATTCAGCACCGACAACACTTTCGAATTATGGACGGCTATAGACGCAGTGCAGCTCAATATTTCTGCAGACGACCTCAAATGACTTGTTAAGTCCTTTCCACGATTAATTGCTACACCGCGCCGGAGTAAATGAGATCCAACACCATATTAGGAAGTATTCCATGACTTTTGTCAATTCAGAGTGCAAGTCCTTAAGCAACATAGCTCACCGCTAAATTACCACCGCGATATTTGTCGTTTGGAAATGACTGTACTTATTGGCTTCCAACAAATTTCATTCGTGAGGACGAAGTATTTTGCGGCAGTACTTTTGTATAAAACGCTCTCCGACTTCTTACTGCATCATTTCAGGGTAAAACTTTGAGCTTTCGATGACAATATCGTTTGGGCCAGATGTAATGTGTTTAATTTTCTCAAAGAACATCCGTTGTACGCACTGGCCAGCTATGGGAGTCATCTACGTAGCTAAATATTTTGCTATCCAGTAGTAAAAAAAAAATTTTCTTAATGGAATACCTTCCTCGTGGACTTTTAATCAGTCTGGATGAGATCTCACTTATTATAAAAGTTCCAGTAGTGACGTGGTGAAATTGTTCGCAGGTGTTCCGACATGTTATTAAGACCAGCGGCAAATTTTATCAAATGACTTAGAGAAGAACAATGGTTCCTCCATTGTCTAAAGCAAGGACCAACTTTTTATGGAACTTTTTTGGCTCGCATGCGTCTATATTCATTCTATTGGCATGTTAGCGACAGGGTTATTGTGTGGCAACGTGGCATATACACTCTTGAGCACTTCTTTGAAAGTGTAAGCACCAGGAATCCAAACATTCAGTTCACTGTCGACACAAAGGAAGAAAGACAGCTGTCATTTTTAGATCTTTTTGGCATACCGAATGACAAATTGACGTCTTTGTCACTCAGTGTGCAGTAAGCACACCATCATCCACTTCAGAAGAGACCAGTTTTAAGTACCTCACTGCACACAGAAAAAAAATTTTCTACCGAGGAACATATTTTCCAGCCTCCTTAGAAATAAAGGAGATGCGTTTGTTTATTTACTTTATTTATTTGTTTCGGGCCATCAGTCAGCTGACTGGTTTTACCAGGCCCGCCACGAATTCCTCTTCTGCGCCAATCTCTTCGTCTCAGAGTAGCACTTGCCATCTACTTCCGCGATTCTTTGCTGGACGTATTCGAATCTCAGGCTTCCTCCACAGCTCCTCCCTCTACAGTACCATCTAGTACCATGACGGCTATTCTCTGATGTCTTACCAGATGACCTAATCATCCTGTTCTTTCTTCTTGTCAATATTTTCCACATATACCTTTCTTCACCGATTCTGCACACAACCTTCTCGTTTCTTACCTTACCAGTCCACTTAAGTCTTAACATTCGTCTGCAGCACTACACTGCTTCGATTCCTTCTGTTCCGATTTCTCAACATCCATGTTTCACTACCTTACAGTGCTGAGCTCCAAACGTATATTTACATAAATTTCTTCCTAAAATTAAGTCCTATAAATCATTCTAGCACACTTGACCAGGAATTCCCTTTTCGCCATTGCTAGTCTGCTTTTGATCTCCTCCGTGCTCTGTCCGTCATTGGTTTTTTTGCTGTGTGGGTAGTAGTGTTCCTTAATTTCATCTACTTCGTAACTATTAATCCTGATGTTAGATTTCTCGCCGTTCTCATTTCTGCTACTTCTCATTACTTCGACTTTCTCAGATTTACTCTGTCATTTTCTGTCCTCATTAGACTGTTCATGCCATTCAGCAAATCATGTAATTCTTCTTCGCTATCACTGAGGATGGTAATATCATCAGCGAATATTATCATTGATATCCTTTCACCTTCAATTTTAATTGCACTCCTGAATATTTCTTTTATTTCGATCATTGCTTCTTCGATGTATACATTGACCGGTAGGGACGAAAGACTACATTATTGTATTAAATTTTTCTTTAAATCTGAGCACTTCGTTCTTGGTCCTCCAGTATTATTGAAGCTTTGCATCCCCATTTCCGGGATTTCTAAGTTCCTTACCATGTTCGAACTTCTGACAGTTATGGCCCCGACTCATAGAACGTTATCCTGTCGTTAGTTACTCAGTCCTTCTTGCATGGACACCTCCCCCTTGGCAGTCTCCTTCTAGAGACCCAAACGGGGGACGATTTCGGGATCTTTTGCCAATGGAGAGATCATCATGACTGTTTTTGAATTACAGACCTGTGGACATTTTCCGCTTTATGTAGTATATACACATTTATATACCGTATATGTTTAAAAGGTGAATGCCATACCCATCTGAAAGTTTACCAGGGTGTCGTGTTAAATGTGAAGTAAATCGGTAGGAACTATTTGAGATATTTGGTACCAAAGACGGATGCCGCAAGTAGGTACAGGTATTCACATTATTTTTGCCTAAACCCTGTATGTACCTGGGTACATTACGTGCTCCTACCACACGCCATATAAGGCTACTACTCAGCCTGACCCGTCTCTTATGCGAGAAGAGCACGCAACCTACTCCTCTTGGTCCTGATCCTATGCATTTCCCAAAATGCCAAACGGTACCAGAACATTGACCGTCGGGCGCTGTGCCACTTTGCAGCCTGACATTGCGTGTCTTGCAGGCCTATTTAATAAGGCTAGATCTGCACCGCTCATTGACATGGATCCTTCTTTATTGCGGCACAACACAGCCGTCATCTACGTTCGTGAAGCTGTAGTTGAATTTGACCGGCCACCTCCTCCCCTTGCCTGTTATTCGGAATGCTCCTCCTACACGTCAAACTAAAATGTGAGCAGAACCAGTCTCCTGTGATTTACTTCTCACACTTCCTCCTTCTTCCATTTTCGCTACGATTTTTCGCGCGTGGCGTTATCATAGAGATGCCTCCGGATGCTATTGTTGTGCAGAACCCAACCGTCGTGCACCGTAACTGCTCTTTGACTGTCACATGCCGTCTTTTTCTTCTTCCTTCAGCTACTTAACTTCCCCGTGTTGCTGGGCTAGCCCCGCTTCAAGTTATAGTCACTCTGACCTGTCCCATTGTGCGTTCCAGCTTTCTGTGCATTACTGAGATACTTCTGACAACAATCTCCCGCATTTTCGTTCATTTCCACATAGCGCTAAGTATGTTGTATTACTTTACCTACGTCGCCCTTAAGTTTGTCTTCTGAAAAAAGAAAGCAGGTGCTGACAGATGTGAAAATTACCGAACTATCAGTTTAATAAGTCACAGCTGCAAAATACTAACGTGAATTCTTTACAGACGAATGGAAAAACTAGTAGAAGCTGACCTCGGGGAAGATCAGTTTGGATTCCATAGAAATGTTGGAACACGTGAGGCAATACTGTCCCTACGACTTATCTTAGAAGCTAGATTAAGGAATGGCAAACCTACGTTTCTAGCATTTGTAGACTTAGAGAAAGCTTTTCACAATGTTGATTGGAATACTCTATTTCAAATTCTGAAGGTAGCAGGGGTAACATACAGGGAGAGAAAGGCTATTTACAATTTGTACAGAAACCAGATGGCAGCTCTAAGAGTCGAGGGACATGAAAGGGAAGCAGTGGTTGGGAGAGGAGTAAGACAGGGTTGTAGCCTCTCCCCGATGTTATTCAATCTGTATATTGAGCAACCAGTGAAGGAAACAAAAGAAAAATTCGGAGTAGGTATTAAAATCCATGGAGAAGAAATAAAAATGTTGAGGTTCGCCGATGACATCGTAATTCTATCTGAGACAGCAAAGGACTTGGAAGAGCAGTTGAACGGAATGGATAGTGTCTTGAAAAGAGGATATAAGATGAACATCAACAAAAGCAAAACGAGGATAATGGAATGTAGTCGAATAAAGTCGGGTGATGATAAGGGAATTAGATTAGGAAATGAGACAATTAAAGTAGTAAAGGAATTTTGCTATTTGGGGAGCAAAATAACTGATGATGGTCGAAGTAGAGAGGATATAAAATGTAGACTGGCAATTGCAAGGAAAGCGTTTCCGAAGAAGAGAAATTTGTTAACATCGAGTATAGATTTAAGTGTCAGGAAGTTATTTCTGAAAGTATTTGTATGGAGTGTAGCCATGTATGGAAGTGAAACATGGACGATAAATAGTTTGGACAAGAAGAGAATATAAACTTTCGAAATGTGGTGCTACAGAAGAATGCTGAAGATTAGATGGGTAGATCACATAACTAATGAGGAAGTATTGAATAGGATTGGAGAGAAGAGAAGTTTGTGGCACAACTTGACCAGAAGAAGGGATCGGTTGGTAGGACATGTTCTGAGGCATCAAGGGATCACCAATTTAGTATTGGAGGGCAGCGTGGAGGGTAAAAATCATAGAGGGAGACCAAGATATGAATACACTAAGCAGATTCAGAAGGATGTAGGTTGCAGTAGGTATTGGGAGATGATGAAGCTTGCACAAGGTAGAATAGCGTGGAGAGCTGCATCAAACCATTCTCAGGACTGAAGACCACAACAAAAACAAGGGTAGATTAACGGCTATTGCGTGAGACTTTAATCTAGAACAGTAATAGAGCAATGGAAGACTTCGATATGAAATGGTGTCATCTCCTCCCTCCTTCGTAATTCCATCTATTGCCAACATTAGTCTCTTGTGAAGATTTGAGAGGAGCGATAATTACAATAAACTTTCTAATTTACTTAGCTCGTCATGTAGAGTTGGCTCCAGTTCATCCTGTCTAGGGGTGTGATTCTTGAAGCTGAAATTGTCTCACTTTATGTCCTCGCGGTTTGATTGATCTAAATAAATTTGAAGATTTTTGTTGCAGAGCTTTTGTTTTTATGTTTGGGTATTTCCTCATATTTTAGTATATGATACAGTCTTTTGATTTTTGACGTTAACGAAGCCGAAATTACGTTGCTCACAGAAAATATAAAAAACCCTCCGATCCCATTAGAGGCATTCTGCGTAATTAACTATATTCCAAAGGGTTTACAATTTCTTTTAAAAATGAATTTCTATTAGTTTCTGTTACATTATAAATTTCGATTATTATTTCATGAATTAATCCAGAGATAAACGTTGTAAAGAGTAGAGTATTGCGTAATTAATGGTAGAAATTATAAGTGTGCCAATAGTTCGTAATTTCAATTTTTTCCAAAAAAATTATTTTAATAGTACACTCAGAAGTATACTCTGTTCATCATAAGGAAAAGCCTGATGTAAACATTATACCATGTATTCTTCCGCTTTTGCGTGAATCTCATTGGATTTCGTTTCACATAGAGCGGAAGCCAATTTGTGAGCAGTACAGTGAAGTACGATCATAAGGATGCCTTTTACACTGCGTTAGACGCACATAGATTTAGCGGTAATGCGCCGGACAACAGCTCTACTGGCGCATTTAACTTGAACAACAGCACTGGCCAGCCAGCGGTAAAGCGACCCTGCTATGATGTGAACAGCTGCAGTTCAGACGTAAAAAGAGACGAGCAAAGAAACATCACAGCTTCGAATGTCGTTTAATTTTTAAAGAGAATGAAATAATATTCGGAGAACCTCCGGCAATACTGCGCTTGTCTTACGTGATCAGACGGAAAGCATAAAATGCTCTGGTTCTCACTTGACTTAGTAGTATAATCTGAAACAAGAGTGACGAAAATTTCTAAAACGCAGGGTGTTTTTTTTCTAAGCGAGCCATTGTATTGTGTATTGTGTTGGTTCAAATGGCTCTGAGCACTATACGACTTAACTTCTGAAGTCATCAGTCGCCTATAACTTAGAACTGATTAAACCTAAGTAACCTAGGGACATCACACACATCCATGCCCGAGGCAGGATTCGAATCAGCGACCGTATCGGTCGCTCGGTTCCAGACTGTAGCGCCTAGAACCGCGCGGCCACTTCGGCTGGCCCTGTATTTAAACCGGAGACCTAGAAAAGACGGAGAGGCTTCGTCCCGCTGTAGCCCTCAGTGGTTCATAACCCCACAACAGGCCACACCAGTCCACCCGCCTCACCGCTGCTACATACCGAACCCACGAGACAGTGTCTGAGCAGCAATCTCAGGCACAGGAGCGAGCCATGGGCGATGCAAAAGTATACTGCAGGGATATCACCGAACTGTTGAATACTGGAGCCACTGAAAGTATTAATTACATTCAGTCGTCAGGTAATCTCTTAGCTTCTTCCTTATCCAACTCCGAGAAATACATTTAAGTACGGAACTGTCATTTTCTATGTTGATAACGAGTTGATCAACTACAGAATGCACGAAGCCACCCAGGCGCCTCATTTTCTTCTCTTCTCTTATGGCATGTCATTCTATGTCCGCCAACGTTCCGCAGTGACATGAAAAAGCTGCGTGCGTTAAATCTAATACGTCTGGTAGCTTAACAGTATTGTTATTTATCGGGCTAAACCCCTAATATTAGCTCCAGATGAGTTCTGTTGGTTTCATATTGTAATGGTACAGTGGAAAATGTAAAAATGCAGCATTTGTATAGTGTGCTCGATGCTATTAAAGTGATTGTTTTTCATGTTTCAACGACACATCTGTGGTATAAAATAATGGACGTAGTCTAAATTAAAGGTATTCATTTTTTCATTTTTGCCTTAAAAAAATCAAATTGTTATATTTTCATAATTTAAGCAACCTCTGTTAACATGATTTCATAAAATGTCGATAACTGAGAATTTGAAATGAAAACAGGAATTTCGCTTGCAATATGTAATCAAAAACAAGAAGATGAGCACTATTCTTGAAAACTGATGATGAATTTTACAATTATGAGATGTAAGTAATTGAGATTGAACGAGAAGAAAAATTGGCTCAAACAGGACTTAAACCAGTGCACCATGTGCTGCAACAATTAATGAAATTATTACGCTACCGATTCCGCAGTAGTTTACCTTGCTTTGGTGCTGCAACTGTATCTAATACAGTCCATCGGAAAAGTTCAAAGCGATTTTATCTATAAATTTATCACAAACATTAAGAAAAATCTACTTCTCGGCACTTTCTAACCGTGTTCCACATGCGTGTTTCACTACGGAACAGGAAACAGCCTCAGCCATTTTCATACTGCGTATTAACGGCGTGACAATTTGATCTCAACAGTGCAGAGGCCGTGAGTATACACGATTTTTGAAATACAATGTACATAACCAAAGCGTAATTAAGAAAAACGTTGATTGCTGTTAATATACTTGAATATCTTAGTTTCATTAAACGTATCTTAGTAATATCACGAGGTGCATTCAAGTTCTAAGGCGTCCGATTTTTTTTCTCCGGACTGGAAAGAGATAGAACCATGCGCATTGTTTTCAAATGAGGCCGCGTTCATTGTCAATACGTCCCAGAGATGGCAGCACCGTACCGCAGATGGAATTTTACCGCCAGCGGCGGAATGAGAAGTGTTTTAAATACTTCAAATGGCTACGTTTTCCTTATTTGAACAGTGCGCAATCATTCGTTTTCTGAATTTGCGTGGTGTGAAACCAATTGAAATTCATCGACAGTTGAAGGAGACATGTGGTGATGGAGTTATGGATGAGTCGAAAAGGCGTTCGTGGGTGCGACAGTTTAATGAAGGCAGAACATCGTGTGACAACAAACCGAAACAACATCGGGCTCGCACAAGCCGGTCTGACGACATGATCGAGAAAGTGGAAAGAATTATTTTGGGGGATCGCCGAATGACTGTTGAACAGATCACCTCCAGAGATGGCATTTCTGTGGGTTCTGTGCACACAATCCTGCATGAGGACCTGAAAATGCAAAAAGTGTCATCCAGGTGGGTGGTGGGTACCACGAATGCTGACGGACGACCACATGGCTTCTCGTGTGGCATGTTGCCAAGCAATGTTGACGCGCAACGACAGCATGAATGAGACTTTCTTTTTCTCGGTTGTGACAATGGATGAGACGTGGATGCTATTTTACAATCCAGAAACAAAGCGCTAGTCAGCTCAATGGAAGCACACAGATTCACCGCCACCAAAAAAATTTCGGGTAACCGCCAGTGCTGAATTACTGATAGTGTCCATGTTCTGGGACTGCGAGGGCGTAATGCTTACCCATTGCGTTCCAAAGGGCACTATGGTAATACGTGCATCCTACGAAAATGTTTTGAAGAACAAATTCCTTCCTGCACTGCAACAAAAACGTCCAGGAAGTCCTGCGCGTGTGCTATTTCACCAAGAAAACGCACCCGCACATCGAGCTAACGTTACGCAACAGTTTCTTCGTGATAACAATTTTGAAGTGATTCCTCATGCTCCCTTCTCACCTGACCTGGCTCCTAGTGACTTTTGGCTTTTTACAACAATGAAAGACACTCTCCGTGGCCGCACATTCACCAGCCGTGCTGCTATTGCTTCAGTGATTTTCCAGTGGTCAAAACAGACTCCTAAAGAAGCCTTCGCCGCTGCCATGGAATCAATGGCGTCAGCGTTGTGAAAAATGTGTGCGTTTGCAAGGCGATTACGTCGAGAAGTAACGCCAGTTTCATTCATTTCGGGTGAGTAGTTAATTAGAAAAAAAATCAGAGGCCTTAGAACTTTAATGCACCTCGTATATCTAAGACTTTAGAAGGACGTACTTCCAAGAGCGTAACAAAAGCAGTGTACGTGTGCTGCGGCTTCTGACCAATCGTGGTGTTTGTATTTGTTTGCATCAGGTTTATTCGTATGATGAAAGGAATATAGTACTTATCAAGCATAACATCAAGACTAATACTGAAATGTCCCCTTAGAAAAATTTATGAATGACTGCGCTGATATGAAACTTCCTGGCAGATTAAAACTGTGTGCCCGACCGAGACTCGAACTCGGCTTAGCAATATCCTTTCTTTCAGGAGTGCTAGTTCTGCAAGGTTTGCAGGAGACGGAAGGTAGGAGACGGATACTGGCAGAAGTAAAGCTGTGAGTACCGGCCGTGAGTCGTGCTTCGGTAGCTCAGATGGTAGAGCATTTGCCCGCGAAAGGCAAAGGTCCCGCGTTCGAGTCTCGGTCGGGCACAAAGTTTTAATCTGCCAGGAAGTTTCATATCAGCGCACATTCCGCTGCAGAGTGAAAATCTCATTCTAACTGCGCTGATAAACCTCTAACATTATTTGCTTTTCAAACAGCTGAGCAAAACTGAAAGTACTCAAACATTACTCTCTTTACTTATTCTGATCAACACTAAACTGACACGCAATATTTTTAGAACAACGAAATCTGACTCTTAACAATCCCTACAAAAGAATGGCCCTAACTAACAATAACCTATACCTTTCATGATTCACTTACCTCACAAAATTCTTCGTTACTCAAACTACTGCGCCAATACTGCCAGCCAAATAAAAGATTCTAACGACTGAAGTTACTAACTACTGATAGGCATAGTTAGCAAATGAAAGATTTTGATAAAGAACAAACACTGTATTTACCTTAATAGTGTTCATGACATCCAGTCTCTGGTGGACACACGTCCAGATCATCCTCTCTCAAAATTCCGCCATCTCTCTCCCCACAGCCACCACTGCTGGCGGCTCACCTGCAACTGCGCAACGCTACGCGCTGTTAACATCCAACTGCCCAACACCAAAATAGCAAATTCTAACAAAGCAAACACAGACTGCACACAGCAAAGTCAGTGATTTTCATATAGAGTGCTATGTGGCGTTACCAATATAAGAACCTAAACAACCTACTTACATAGCCCTCATGCACTTCACAAAAAATTTTACAAATTGTTTTGGGCACTGGCCAATACATATTTGTTAAAATTTTTCGTAATTACAATATCAAATGCACACACTTATTGATACACTGTTGGTCAAAGGCAAAGATTTTCTCACAGTCCATAAAGACAGTCGTGATCATTCAAGACAGTATTAATTACAATTTTATGCACGAAGTCTGAGCAGTAAAAGAAAATGCAGACGGGAGTAGTGGATTTCCATGCAGTCTTGAAGAAGTAGTGTTGTCCTTCCAACGGAAAGACAGTGCTGACTCTTGACATGCACACAGGAAATGGGCCACAACAGACCAAACCCACAGCAGAGTCAGTCGAAGTTTTGAAGACTATTGGTAGGTAGGGCATCACAGAGCAGACCCACTGTAGTCCTGGTAGCGATTACGGTATTGGTGGGCCACCATAGGTGCAGACGCACTGCAGTCCTTGTAGAAATAATGGTAATGGTGGGCCATCAAAGATGCAGACCCACTGTAGTCCTTGTAGAGATGGCCAGCAGCCATCTGTTGCAACTGCGCAGATGCACAGTCACCATCGAAGAGTCTTGAGGATAATTTAGCAAGTCCATGAACCTCACAAAGTTTTTGGAATTGTTCTTAGAACCAGCAATGCTGTTAACCAGTTCCTTGCTGAATTATTAACACACGTGCAAACAATAACAGTCCCAACTTCTCACATATTGTGCATATACTATGACAAACAGAAACGTGTGCAGTGAAATGTATGGTTACAAGTTACTTAATTTGATGTAATGATGTCCATTACAATTTTATAACATTAGAATACAATTGCAGAGATACAGCAAACATCATTAAAACATAATAATACAGATAACATTTGTAGTAATACGGGCTTTACAAAAGAATAGAAATAAACATATACATCAATGTTACAGGATTATGACATGAGTAAATACATAAAATAATGAGAATAGTTTTCAAAACTTAATTTCACATATGAGCCTTGAAACAGAACAGAATTAATATCTATAAACATCTTTACAAAGAAAATAACATATTATTAATCCAAATTATATTTGAGGAAAACAGTATTCCTCATCATAGGGAATGTAGCTGAGTATTAGAAAAATTCTGGAACATAAGTCTTATCAGATAATCACATAAAGACAGTAAAAACACAAATACACAAGGTACACAGACACACAGTGTAATAACAAAAATTGACAGGACAGGGTGTGTTTTCAGTGTGACATTTGGTACCACAGTCCAACCCAAAATTTCATTGCATAGGTGTTTCCTCTTATTTCACTTTTTTTTTATACTTTGTCAATTTTATAAAGTCATTCATTTTCGTAATTTTTACTTGTGACATAAAATACTGTGTATAAAATTATATGGAAATTTTCAGAAGAGCAACTGAGATAATACTGACCAGTCCAAAATTCGAAAAATGATACTGGTATCGACAACTGCTGTTGAGGAAAAGTACTGAAATGCAAGAGGAAGATGTCCCGTTACAAGTTGAACTTCATTTATCTATTAGTATTAACTATGTTGCGTCTAGCCATTGTTAGGAAATGTGTTACTTATTGACTGAGTAAGTAGAACAATTGTTACAAAATGTTATCCGTTCACAGCTTTCGTTTTCCACTTAAAATTGGACACATTTACCAAATATTCGTTAAGGAAAGAGGCCCATTTCGTTTAAAGCAACGAGACCAAGATTCGTTCGAAGTGTGTTCTCTCAGTTATCTATCACTTACATGTGTCTTATCGCCTTAAAAAGGAAACTGTTACTATTAAAAATCAGTAAGACGTGACGGGACGGAGGCTACATAGTACATTTTATGAGGTATTTGAAGAGCTTATTCCCACCGTTGTGTTCTCGTTTGGTAGCATACACTTGTTGACTCAATTATAGTCAATGTAGCTTTAATTTTTAGTCTCCAGTCATTTGCCACAATCGATAGTACAGAAAACATTAAAATTGTGAGATACAATTATGAAAAACGAGAAACTAGGACCTATTTTCCGGACTGATATCAATTGCACCACAGAAAAAGCTGAAAATCTATTAAGGACATTTCATACGCATCATTGTCTAGTGTGGTATGACCACAGAGCGACGAAAATTATCGTAAGAAAACTCACAAGAATTCACTTATCTGTTTCATATGTGATATCTATAAGTGGTCGCATCATGTGCTGGACTTCGATATTACTGATAAGTATACTACACTGGAGTTCGCCCATGTCTTATCTGTAATAAACACTGAGATTCCATTATTGTTCGTTTTAGTTATAGATAGTAGAACAAACCACTAGGTAGATTCAAGGCGTATTAGCAAATTTCATTGCTCAACCCAAGAAAATTATTTTATTTGTTTCTCAGTAGCGGATGAGACTGTGAACTACATTATAATGAATTGTACTGTTTTCATCTTCGTTATTGTGAAGCAGATCTCCTCTATTCAAGAAGTACTCACAGCACTTAAGGTTTATTGTCAACTTTTTTCTTGTTTTGGTCCACACTAGCACCTCTGAAAGTTTCCTTCCCTACAATCTTAAGCGCGCGGGTTAGCCGTTCGGTTTAGGAGGTTACAGTCCACCCTATGGCACGGGTGTTTGTGTGTCGTCCTTAGCGTAAGTTTAAGTTAGATTAAGTAGTGTTTAAGCCTAGGGACCGATGCCCTCAGCAGTTTGGTCCCATGGGAACTTACCACCACCATCTACAATCCTAGAAACAGCAGTGCGAGTACATATAGAGGGTGTTACAAAAAGGTACGGCCAAACTTTCAGGAAACATCCCTCACACACAAATAAAGAAAAGATGTTATGTGGGCATGTGTCTGGAAACGCTTAATTTCCATGTTAGAGCTCATTTTAGTATGTATTGTACGTCCTCGATTCATCGCCACTTGGCCCAATTGAAGGAAGATAATGTTGACTTCGGTGCTTGTGTTGACATGCGACTCATTGCTCTACAGTACTAGCATCAAGCACATCAGTACGTAGTATCAACAGGTTAGTGTTCATCACGAACGTGGTTTTGCAGTCAGTGCAATGTTTACAAATGCGGAGTTGGCAGATGCCCATTTGATGAATCGATTAGCACGGGGCAATAGCCGAGGTACAGTACGTTTGTATCGAGACAGACTTCCAGAACGAAGGTGTCTTAGGGAGCACGGAACATTCCAACATATGACTCGCGACTGGGGAAGACCTAGAACGACGAGGACACCTGCAATGGACGAGGCAATTCTTCGTGCAGTTGACAATAACCCTAATGTCAGCGTCAGAGAAGTTGCTGCTGTGCAAGGTAACTTTGACCACGCCACTGTATGGAGAGTGCTACGGGAGAACCAGTTGTTTCCGTACCATGTACAGCTGTGCAAGCACTACCAGCAGCTGATTGGCCTCCACGGATACACTTCTGCGAATGGTTCATCCAACAATGTGTCAATCCTCATTTCAGTGCAAATGTTCTCTTTAAATATAAGGCTTCATTCCAACGTGATTAAATTGTAAATTTTCACAATCAACATGTGTGGGCTGACGAGAATTCGCACTCAATTTTGCAATCACGTCATCAACACAGATTTTTGTGAACGTTTGGGCAGACATTGTTGGTGATGTCTTGATTGGTCCCATGTTCTTCCACCTACGCTCAATGGAGCACGTTATCATGATTTCATACGGGATGCTCTATCTGTGCTGCTAGAACATGTGCCTTCACAAGTACGACACAACATGTGGTTCATGCACGATGGAGCTCCTGCACATTTCAGTCTAAGTGTTCGTATGCTTCTCAACAATAGATTCGGTGACCTATGGATTGGTAGAGGCGGACCAATTCCATGGCTTCCACGCTCTCCTGACCTCAAACCTCTTGACTTTCATTTATGGGGGCATTTGAAAGCTCTTGTCTACGCAACCCCGGTACCAAATGTAGAGACTCTTCGTGCTCGTATTGTGGACGGCTGTGATACAATACGCCATTCTCCAGGGCTGCATCAGCGCATCAGGGATTCCATGCGACGGAGGGTGGATGCATGTATCCTCGCTAATGGAGGACATTTTGAACATTTCCTGTAACAAAGTGTTTGAAGGCACGCTGGTACGTTCTGTTACTGTGCGTTTCCATTCCATGATTAATGCGATTTGAAGGGAAGTAATAATGTGAGCTCTAACATGGAAAGTAAGCGTTTCCGGACACATGTCCGCGTAATATATTTTCTTCCTTTGCGAGTGAGGAATGTTTCCTGAAAGTTTGGCTGTAGCTTTTTGTAACACCCTGTATATCGAAGTGTGAGAAGGCTTTCGCTAACAACTATCGACTTACTTGTAACCGGGCTGGATATCTCAAATTGATCCTTCTCTATCATACCTGGAAGTCTGTGACATCATCATGGAATCACATATAGGCGTCGCCACCTATAACTCTATAACGTCGGCTCTCCATAGCGTCACTGAATGACGTTTCCATACACGGGCTCCTATCCTAATTTCGTCCTCATGACTCTTTAGGTTAGGTTAGGCTGGCCGCAGAGCGTGCTCGGATAGGTGGGAAATCCCGGTTCGATTCCCGGTCTGGAACAAATTCTCGTAGTCGACATTCTATTGACATAAAATGTTTTTTATAACCACCATTATCTTGTTACTGACCTATTTATTTTGTCATTTCCTTAGACTTCACAAAATGATCTGTTCTGGAGATTAGTAGAAAATAATCTGATCCTACATCCTGTCCTCTATTAACTCTGGTATTTCTGGCTTGACCCTCTAGCTTATCTTTTACTAAAATGTACCTCAGAAGACCACTACAGGGCCAAGTATACTTTTGTGGGTCTTTTTCTTCAAAAGTGAGTTTACTGCTTTTAGATTATTGTAAATGGCTAAATCTCTTTGTGTTTTCCGTTTTCATTACATACCAAATCTCCAAAGGCCCTATACTATTCGTTACGGGGATATTTCCTATTCCGTCATTGAACTCACCCACCATAACGATCTGATCAGTAGCTCTCTATTTATTCAGAGTCTTCTGTGGCTCTTCCTAGAAGGTAATAGACTCAACCTATTTTTTCTTCTTCTGGTGCAAATGCTCTTATAATGATGGCGATACCTCTTCTTTGTTTCAGCCTGACTGTAAGCATTCTTTCGCTCGTGTATGTGCAATATTTGATCTTATTTTCTCACCTCCTACGCAGGAGTAAAGCCACACCTAGCTTGCTCGTTCATTTTGATTTCATCCACCATAGAACATAAGGTAATCGCCTACATATTTACTGCTTCTCACTTTCACGTTCGTTTCTGTGATTGATACAGCATCGATATTCATGTCTTTTAGAACATTTGCTAGTTCCGTCTCTTTCTGGGAAATTCTTATCACATTTCAGGATGCTACTTTGATATAATCATTGACCCATTTCCCTGTTCCGTTTTCACAGTTTTGTCATTGACTTTTGAATCCATCCTCTTTCAGAGGCTGCTTGGGTTCCTAGGAGTAACGGGGATTTTCCGAAAGTAGGTTACCAAACATCCGCTCGATCTTCTTTCTAGGAGGACCTGCATACATTTGGGATATTTAAAGGCTCCGGAAAACTCGCCTTTCATACTCCCTCCGTTGACTACATGGCTTACAACCACTGCTCGCCATCGATTGAGTAGAGGTTACGCGACTCTGAACCTGGTTTAGAGTTTCCTGGCAGGGCTGCTTGAATTTCTCAAGCACTGATTCGTTAGTCAAATTTCACTAGAAGTTTCTCAGAGTGTTGATTCTGAACAGGTATCGGTAACCTAAACAGACTCTGGGATACTTTGCAGCCGGCCGCGGTGGCCGAGCGGTTCTAGGCGCTTCAGTCCGGAACAGCTCGACTGCTGCGGTCGCAGGTTCGAATCCTGCCTCTGGCATGGACGTATGTGATGTCCTTAGGTTAGTTAGGTTTAAGCAGTTCTAAGTCTAGAAGACTGATGACTTCAGATGTTAAGTCCAATAGTACTTAGAACCATTTGATCCTTTGCCAAACTTTGGCCATTAGAGAACGGAAAGGAAAAGGAAAATGAAAGACACCATGATGCCTTGCAAGCTAATAGCGTTAGAACAAGTGTTGGCCAAGGGAGGCCGACAGAAACAAAAAACAGAAGAAGCCTGACACAAGTAAACAAAGTCAGACAGCTGATTCTCTTGCGATTTCCTCGCGTACTCCAAAGAAGAGAGTCCCGTAAAGGGACTACGCTTTGTGTGGAATCCCACAAACTCACCAATCTGGCATGGGTGACCGTGCCAGGGGTGTGGCTCCTCCCAGCATGGGTCAGTGGATCATCGAGACATATAAACCTATTCACCAGTGATAAAGTAGTAATCCATATGGCGGTAATGTTATTACACGGAAGCACCAAAGTTACTGGTATTGGAATGCGTATTCAAATACAGAGATATGTAAAGAGGCAGAGTACGGTGCTCCTATCTGCAACGCCTATATAAGACAACAAGTGTCTGGTGCAGTTTTTAGATCGGTTACTGCTGCTACAAATGGCAGGTTATCAAGTTTTAAGTGAGTTTGAACATAGTGTTATAGCCGGCGCACGATTGATAGGTCACAGCATCTCCGAGGTAGCGATGAAGTGGGGATTTTTCCGTACGACCATTTCACGAGTATACCTTGAATATCACGACTCCAGTAAAACATCAAATCTCCGACATCTCTGCGGAGGGGAAAAGATCCTGCAAGAATGGGACCATCGCCGACTGAAGAGAATCGTTCAAAGTAACTGAAGTGCAACCCTTCCGAAAATTGCTGCTTCTTTCAATGCTGTGCCTTCAGCAAGTGTCCGCTTGGGGACCATTCAACGAAACATCCTCGATAATGGCTTTTGGAGCCAAAGGTCCACTCGTGAACCCTTGATGACTGCATGACACAAAACTTTACGCCTCCCTTGAGCCCGTCAACACCGACAACGACTGCAAATATGTTGCGTGGTTAGATGAGTCTCGTTTCAAAGCGGATGGACGAATGCGGGTGTGGAGACAACCACATGAACCTATGACCCCTGAATGTCAGCAGGCGACTGTTCAAGCTGGTGGGGGCTCTGTAAATTGTGTCGGGCGTGTGGAATTACAATGATATGGGGTCTTTCATACGTCTATGTACGATTCTGACTGCTGACACGTTCGTAAGCATCCTGTCTGATCCACTGCATCGAATAATGTCCATTGTGCATCCAGATGGACTTGGGAAATCCAGCAGGACAATGCGATACTCCACACGTCCGGAATTGCTACAGAGTGGCTCCAGAAACACTCTCCTGAGATTAAACTGTTCCAGTGGCCACCAACATTCCCAGACGTGAACGTTACTGAGCACATCCGGGATGCTTTACAACGTGCTGCTCAGAGGAGATATACACCCCTCGTACACTTGCGGATTATTTACAGCCCTGCAGGATTCATGGTGTTAGTTCCCTCGATCACTAATTCAGACATTATTCGAGTCCGTGCCACGTCGTGATGCGGATCATCTGCGTGCTCGTAGTGGCAGGTTTAATAGTTTCTTTCGCTCTTGAGTGTATTGTTATAGCTGTGTAATAGCAATTATTATAACTGTGTGCTTCGAGAAACTGTTCACTTTTGAATAGCCATTGCCATTAATTATTTCCAATTAATGACAGGCAGAGTACTGAAGCTAACATTTGAATATTCATTACATTTGCCTCTAACAATTCAAATTCACCAGTTTCATAAATATCCAAAAGGTGAACGGCAGTCTTTTCTTGTCATATGTAACCCAGTGAATATTTTGTTTTCAATTCCAGTGTAAAGCGTTTCATGAATATTACCCATTCACAAAAACCTTACAATATACAGTGTTACAGAGGATGTACATCGACATCTACAATAAAAATGATGTCACCGTTCGCTAGCAATGTGTTCAGATCTCATGCAATTATGAAATCTGAGAAATTGTACTCTTCACGATCGTTCACAATTTATAAGTGGCTGCTCTTCTTTTATTTGGGAACGAAGCTGAAGCATTAACAAAGGGTGTAAAAAGCGAAATGCGTATAACGCTACGGATTAGCATGTCATGTTGCGCTCGTGGACGTTATCGGCTTCACCTCGCATAGTAAATTTATTGATCGTCCATCAATGATGACTAGTTGTGATTTTCATGGTTTAGCTTCAGTACCACCTACCTACCACGCCGAACATTATGAATGAGAGTATATGCTGTCACAGCGTTCATGAACTGATGATGGACTTTCTGTCAGCTCCACACTTCGACTGCCATAGGTCCCTTTATAAAAATTCCTTACGGCCCTAGGCGGAGGTAGAATAGACGCGTTCAGTTGCGCCATTTTAAGTAAGTAGAAATACAGAGGAAGCAAAGAGTATTCCTGTGATAAGAAAAATTTCTTTTTAGGAGCTGCGATAGATATAGCTACTCAGTCAATTCCAGATGGTCAGCCGCAGTGACCGAGTGGTTCTAGGCGCTTCAATCTGAAACCGTGGGACCGCTACGGTCGCAGGTTCGAATCCTGGCCCGGGCATGCATGTGTGTGCTGTCCTTAGGTTAGTTAGGTTTAAGTAGTTCTAAGCTCTAGGGGAGTCATGACCTCAGATGTTACGTTCAAAAAATGGTTCAAATGGGTCTGAGCACTATGGGACTTAACTTCTGAGGTCATCAGTCCCCTACAACTTAGAACTACTTAAACCTAACTAACCTAAGGACATCACACACACCCATGCCCGAGGCAGGATTCAAACCTGCGACCGTAGCGGTCGCGCGGTTCCAGACTGTAGCACCTAGAACCGCTCGGCCAACCCGGCCGCCTTCAGATGTTAAGTCCCATAGTGCTCAGAGTCATTTGAACCATTTTGTTCCAGATGTTCTCTTAATGCATAGAGTTTCTATAACTACACTTCTATATGTGCTCTGATTTCTTTCGTTTCTCTCTTATTACAAGTGGAGTAATTTAAGAAGTGCTACTGCCAAAATGCAGGAGACAATACAATGGGTTTTGTGGTTTCAGAAACACGGTCACATCCGCCAGGTGTTACGGTCATCAAAGGACGGTATGAAAGTTTAAAGAGGCTGGTAATGTTGGTGACGAAGCAAGAAGCGGCAGACATGGATTGATGGATGACAATGTCAGTATCGTGACTGTAACACGTCAAAGCAGGCGGCGAAAATCGACGCGCTGTTTTCCCACAGAAGCAGGAACATCTAGTCCCCACAACGCTATGATTAAGATTTCACGCAAAGTGCTGAATTTCCGCCCATATCATGTGCAGCCTTTGCAGGATTTCGGGGCAAATGCATCGGTGGAGACGATCCAGCACTTGGCCAACACGTTCACCAATCATAGCCTATCTTTTGCGTGACATCGACGTTGCCGCAGTGGTAACATCCGTTGCCGTCAGATCACCGAAGTTAAGCGCTGTCGGGCTGGGCTAGCACTTGGGTGGGTGACCATCCCGTCTGCCGAGCGCTGTTGGCAAATTGGCTGCACTCAGCCCATGTGAGGCAAACTGAAGAGCTACATGATTAAGAAGCAGCGGCTCAGGTATCGTAAACTGACATAAGGCCGGGGGAGTGGTGTGCTGACAATATGCCCCACCATCTCCGCATCTGGAGACGCTTTTGAGCTGAGGATGACACGGCAGTCGTTCGGTGCCGTTGGGCCTTCATGGCCTATTCGGGCGGAGTGTAGTATAGTATAGCTCCTCTTTCATGTGGGGTTAAACTGACGATAATGCGAGCCGTTAAGCTGTTCCGGATAGGAAAAACTTTATGGCAGGATTACGAGATGTTTCAGAGAATGGGACGGTAGATGTTGGCACAGACATGGAGAGAAATTGAGCGTAGCTCAGAAGTTGTACATGCAAAGCAAGGATAACATGCTGTACTGCAGCAATGTAAATTTAAAGCTACTATTAGAAATAAACTGCATAACAATATCTAGAAAACTTCCTTAGGAATGAAGTTTTGTAACCAAGAAAGACTTTTTGCTCACCATATATAGTCCGTTGAGCTTGCGGTTTGATGGCTGACCGTTAATGCTCGCAATGACAAACTTCTAACATTGAAGTAACTGTAGTCATCGTTTCATATATTTAAAATTTTGTCTCTGATTGTTTGAACAAGACACAGACCAAGCGCAAATGTCTAGCCAGGTCTTTCAAGAGAAACGTTTTAAAAACAGGTTGAGGCGATAAATATCGTACAGGGTACAAAAGGGCAGTACATTGGTGGAGCTGTCATTTGTACTCAGAAGATTAATGTGAAAAGTTTTTCGACATCATAATGGCCGAAGGACGGGGATTAACTGACTTTGAGCGCGGAAGAATAGTTGGAGCCAGATGCATCGAAAATTTCATTTCGGAAACCTTAGGGAATTCAATGTTTAAAAATCCACAGAGTGAAGAGTGTGCCCAGATTATCGTATTTCTGGCATTACCTATCACCACGGAAAATGCAGTGACCCGGCATTTAACGACGGAGAGAAGCGGCGTTAGCATAGAGTTGTCAGTGTTAACAGACAAATAACACTGCGCGAAATAACCGCAGAAACCAACGTGGGACATACGACGAACGTATTCGTTTGAACAGTGCGGCGTAATTCCGAGTTAATGAGCTATAGCAGCAGACGATCGACGCGAATGCTTTGCTAACAGAACGACATGGTCTGCAGCGCCTCTCCTAGGCTCCTGACCACATCGGTTTGATCCTAGACGACCGGAAAGCAGTGGATTGGCCAGACGAGTCCCGCTTTCAGCTGGTAAAAGTTGATGGTGCATAACCCACGAAGCATGGACCCAAGTTGTTAATAAGGTGTTTTGCAATCTTGTGATGGCCCCATAATTGTGTGGACGGTGTTTATATGTATGGACTGGGTCCTCTGAAGTTCGGCTACTTGTAGACATTTTACAGCCGTTCATGGACGTCATGTTCCCAAACAACGATGAATTATTTTATGGATAATAATACGCAATGTCACCGGTCCACAATTGTTCGCGTTTGGTTTGAAGAACACTTTGGACTATTCGAGCGAAAGGTATGGTCACTCAAATCACAAACATTTATCGGAAATAATCGAGAGGTCAGTTCGTGCTCAAAATCCTGTACCGGCAACACTTCCGTAATAATGGACGGCTATGGAGGCAGCGTGTCTCAATGTCTCTGAACGGAATTTCCAACGAACTGTTGAGCTCGTGCCACGATGGGTGCTGCACTATTCCGGGCAAAAGGAGGTTCGACGCGATATTAGGAGGTATCCCATGATTTTTGGGACCTCAGTGTATGTTGTATAAAAGGCAGTTAGATGAGAAGGGAACACGGGCCGGACTGTATGGAGGATGGTACAGTGTTTCCCGACCAAATCACAGTAATGTAGCCTTCGTCCGATTGGAAATGATGGTGTTGGCCTTTTCGTCAAACCTACCGGAACGTGTGTGAACAATTTTGGATTTCTTTGATGTGGGATTTCTGAGATGTAGGATGCTTTCAGTGTCTGCCTTTCGCTCACGGTCTGGAAAATGGTGGCACCTAGTACCCTCATGATGACCTTCTTCTTTGACTGCGGTGTCTCCCCTGCACGTTTATTTTCTCGAGCGTTGAACCACAATTAAAGTGCAGCGCTGTAAATACTCTTTCCACAAACTGCGATGCACTATCACATCAAAATGCCGATGAATGCTATCGGAGAGAATCATCCTCCCGCACGATAACGCCTGACCCCACACTGCCGATCGGGCGAAGACTTTGCGTCACCGATTTCATTCGAAAACACTGTGACATCCGCTATACAGCCCGGGTGTTTCACCGTGTGAGTTTCACATGTTTGTCGACCTGAAAAAAAGAGATGCGTAGTCGTCGTTTTCAGTCGAACGAGAAACTGCATGAGTCAACGCGGTTGTGGATCCGCTAGCGGCCGACAGCGTTCTACGAAACAGGAATTTTTCACCTGGTTTCCCTGTGAGATAAATGACTTACCTATTGTGCTGATTACTTTAAATTGGAACCGCCCCATGGCCCTATTATGACGAGTGTTTGATTTTCATTTGACTGCCTCTCATAAGTGACTGACACTTTGTGTGTTTTTAATGTGCTCTATCCGCTACCCATACTGGCAGAGATAGCTGGAGATCAGTTGTTTTCAGCCACTGCCAGCTGACAGTGATTAAGCAGGAGACCCAATTACAAATATTTGGAGTACGATTCTTGGAAATTGCAGTCAGTATGTCTCAGACAGATAAATGAGGGTCACTTCTCGTTCTGATTCCCGAATCCCCTGTAGTCCGCTGTCAAATTAATACGAGGGTTATTTCAAGACAAAGACGATGAAGCTTTGCGCAAATATGTTGCGCAATGTTTCCAGTACGCCAGTCGATTTCACCACGTCACATTGCAACATTATGTTACAGAAAATACAATTCTGTGGTATAAGAATAATGTGTGGGGCTCATAGTCGCAGATCTTGTAGACATCTGTTTAAAAGATTGGGAATTCTTACAACATCTTCACAGTGCATATACTCAGTAAGGAAATTTCTTCTCAACAACATGGGCCAGTTAGAAACAACACTTACATTTAGGATTATAACGCCAAAAGGAAGAAAGACTTACACTATCCTCTACTTACCGTATCTTTGGTGCTGAAAGAAGTAAATATGCCGCTGTAAAACCTTATGATAAATTACCGGATGAAATAAGGTGTCTGACAGACAGCAGCAATAGTTTCAAAAATAAACTGGAATCATATCTCCTTGACAACACCTGCTATGCCAAAGATGAATTCTTGAATAGGAATATATAAATCTGTAGGTATATCATATGCATTCTATCTCATTTAAGGGAATCGGGTATGTAAAAAATGTTTTAAGCTTAAAGCAAGGAACCCTTGATTGAAATGTGAATTTCTTGTTCTCTTGACACATTCCACATCACAACGGTTATGGTGAGACTGATCAATGGGACAAGTATTTAACTAATCAATTAACTAACTATTCTGAGTGCACAGTGACCACGTAAAGATGCCCAAAACAACAGCGTCTCCCGCCAAGTGTGTTGTACCCCATGCCATTCGATGTGCTCGTGCTGAGGGGTCCCGTCCGATATCACGCAACCCACGTAATGTAGGTGTAATGTGTGACAGCCAAGTCCTGTCTTGACAATCCTCGGCACTCAACGCAGCTGCAACAAAGATGATTCTGGAGCTTTTTCGCCTTGAAGTGTTTGATCACCCGCCGTACAGTCCAGACATGCCTCCCTCTGATTTTTATTTCTATATTCACACGAACCGCTAGCTATGAACACATCGTAGACATCGTAGACATCGTAGACAGCCAGGTGCAGGCCAACAAAGGAAACTGGCCCAAAGCATAAGTGGATGCCTTTTACGACGAGTGTATTGGGACGCTGGTACAAGGCTTTGACAGTTGTCTAAGTCGAAGTGGCGAGCCGTAGAGAACTACCTGGCCTGGAAGGATGGCCAAATGTTGCAAATAAAATATTTTTCAGTTTCACTGTGGTTTTCATTCTGCGACAGATCAGCCCTTGGAAAAAAGAATAACCCTCGTAGTAACACGCGCTCTTATGTTTTTGCCACATCGTTCGTCTGTCTTCGTACACACGCTTCTCGGTTGTCAAGACGACCTGCTGGATAAAGTTTTTACAAGAAACCCATGGGCGAAATGGGTCGTTTGGACATGAGTTTCAACATCAGATCATTTTCAATACCCCTGGTTTACAAAACAGTATGTAATGGTGGATCTCCACACTGCTGTATCGAGTAAATTTCGAGGTCCCTCAGTCCACCACAAAGCATTTGGGTCCGACCTCAGATACGGCTGTGAGAAACTGGTACGTTCGCAACTATTAGGGTTGGCTATTACTCGACCTTGATGAGGATGTCCTTCACCAAGTGGAAGAGAACCCGACTACGAGTACTTGAAACACAGCCACTGCTGTGGGATCTTGTAGAGAAGGCAGCTCATTGCTAGTTGTTTTCATTGTGTGAGTGCTGTGAAGCGGGAGTTTTAAAAGTGGTCCAGTCTTCAAACTTATCCGCAAACGGTACATTTCTGGACATCTGTTCCTTGTCAAAGCTTTATCTATCAAGTCCCATTTAAAATCCCCAGAAGCATGTAGTGGGAACTGAGAAACATCTCCCTGTTCTGTTGTTCAATGATGAGAGACAACTCTGACTCTTTACCTGCTTAACCACCTGTGTTCACCAGACGTACAATTTCTTGCTCCAAAATCCTGATGTTTTACTCCCTTCATTTTGCTTTTAAGCTCACTGCAGTCAGTTAAAGTTCTTTTCTAACACATCTGACATTGTATTGTATTGTATGGAACTGGGAGCCTAGGAACGACAGAGAGGCGTCGTCCCCGCCGCAGCTATCAGTGGTTCAAAATCCCACAACACGCTACAGCACTCCAGGCACCCCACCGCCACCCCACACCAAACGCAGGGTTATTATGCGGTTGGGCCCCCAGTGCACCCTGCACCCCCCCCCCCCCCCTCCAATGTTAATTATGGTGGTCGCGTACGTGGACAGCAACCACCGACCTAGTGTAACTGAGGAGTGTAAGGGGAACCAACGCGCATTCGCCGAGGCAGATGGAAAACCGCCTTGAAAACCACACACAGACTGACCGGCACACCAGACCTGGACAGTAATCCACCGGGCAGGAGCCTCAAAGGTTATTGGGAAGTATGGTTAACATCAAAGTAGTTTCTGTCATTTGTGGTCCTTGGGAAGCATTCTTACCAGCAACTTATGGTTACCCCAAAGCTTTAGTGAATACGTCTTACCACCTCCGACTGTACCGGACAACTTGTGGCAGTACACTGCACGGAAAGTATGAAAACTGTTGCAACAATCAGTTTCTGTTTTTCGTGGGATCACTACTGTTGTCGGCACACATTGCTTCGCTTCTGCAATACACATTATCGTGGCTTGTATCAGCTCATACCTTTATTGTGTGACAAAGTTTCTAGGACTGTTTCCACATTGTGGTAAGTAAACTTCAATAATGGTATCAAATATTTTAAAAGAAAGTAAAAGAAAACATAAAATAAAGGCAGAAAGCTCTGTTCATTACTATTTGTCGCGTAATAGCAACACAAAACAGCTCACGAGAGGAAAGTGGGAAATCCATTCACCACAGTTTTCATACCTCACAAAGGTGCCGTGGTGACTTACGTGGCAACATAGTTTTCGGTCCTAAATTAGAAAAGGAAACTTAAAAAAATTAAATGTAGTCAGTTGACCACAATTCTAATAGGATAGCAAAAAGCTACCTTCGCTGATTTGCTACAAAAATTCGTCCATGAAAGGGTTATACAGCAAATCCTACGAGCGTTCTTGAGGACTCGCAGGAAGAGTGGATATAAAATAGTACTTATATGACAATCCATATAGGCACATACGCATTCATTATTTTAGCTATCATCACTGAACGGGGCAGGAAAAAATTTCCGTTTGTGATACTATATACAGTAACCTCTGCCATATGACCACCAACACCTAATAACTCATTGAGATTGGGATGTAGTAGCAGAGTTGCATTCTGCCATCAGGTATCTTAAACGTTCCTCAGCTTCTTCACCTGTCCTCATTATTTCTTTGTCTGCAGTGTCTGATTAGAGTTACCTACCCTTGCTGCCATCCTAACCAATACAAGTGCTATAACATCCTACAACAGTAACAACGTAAATTGTAATAAAATAAATGCACCGCCAAAGAATAAAAAAATAGCAAATATAATTAAAAAAATATTCAACGTTCAGGCCATAACAGTTCAGTGCCTCACTTCAGTTAGTATTCTGGGAGGTAATAATTATAAGTGGCTCTTATGTTCTGTTCTAAGGATATTTTCAGGTTAACTCTTGAAAATATTGTGAAGCAAATGAATCACTTAAATGAATAATGTGAAGTACAGAGTGTATAAAAATCTGTGTTTGGGTTTTAAGGCGCTGTAGCATGTGTTACATTCAACCTACAATTCTAAATAACATTGTAAATGAAAGAGCAACTCAGGTTTTGTTTATATACCTGTGCACAGAGGTAGGAGCGTGTAAAGACAAAGATTGACTAAGGAATGCGTTGAAAGAACTAGTGTCTATCAAGCGTAGCCTCAAAAAATGATCTCAGAAGGCAATTCCAGTGACGTCTATATGGAAACTTAAGTAGACGCCTACAACTATGTCCATACCGTTTGCAGCTATTACAAGTTCTAAGTTTGCAGCAACTACAAACGATTTGGACATAGGTGCAAGCGTCTTCTTAGGCCATCATAAAGATGTCACCAGGATGGTTAAGTCACGGTTAGCTTTCCCGACTGAATTCTTGCGGCTAAGCGTGAAGGACTACAGTTTACGTGCCAACTTTGCAAAAGAAATGTTTCTACATGATACTGAAGATGTTCTGGAATGTGTCATCAGCAGTGATGCGTCGACATACCACGTAAGTAAAAAAGTGAACACACATAATGCATGCGTCTGGGTAGTCAACAAATGCCCACGAGAAGGTACAGTGTCAATGAGACTCCCCTAAATAGAATGATTGTGTGGCATATGCCAGCGGAAAGTTTATGTTTTTTTTTCGTTTTTTTTCTCGACGAAGCACCTGCATCAATTGTATACCCTAAGTAACTCCCAGCGAAGCACTGTCATCTTGGAAAATCTGGTTTTCTGCCGGTGATCTGCGTCTTACTTGCAAGATATGTCGATCGTGTAACTCACGTGCCTCAGGGAGCACCTGATGAAGATTGCGAGTACGTGGTCAAAACATAATGCAAGTAGGACGTGGATCCCTTGCAGAAAACCTACTTTTCAGAGATGGCAACTATACCTAGTGTTGCTTATCCTGATGCGCTAGGAACTATGGCTCTGTCCTGAATTGCAAGAAACTGAACCACAGAACTTTATCTCGTAGCAAGATGGTGCACCGCCTCACTGGCTTAACTCAGTACGCGATCGGTTAAGCGACGCTGAGTCCTACCGCTGCACTGGCTATAAGGGCCCGGAGACTGCTTGTTTTGCATGACCTCCATGTTCACACACGATCTGACGCCATGCGATTTTTACTTTTGTGGGACTTTTGGGAGATCATGAGCATGTGCCTCCACTACCACCCTACCTACTCTATTTTAGAAACAGCATTGTTACAACACTTACTCCAGACACAATTATCAAGGTTTGGGAAGATATCACCCATCGGCCCGATGTGTGATGGGTGACTTTCTCATAGAAAACTTGAAAAAAACTGAGATGAATTTTCGTTTACTACATAATTTATAACTATCGTAAACTGACAGTAATGAATTTTCATTTCATTTACTTAACATGCTCCATTACATTAGTTGTAATTCTTCACGTTCAGATATCTGCATACATAAAGAAGTAGTTTAATTATAACGTGTTACTATAGTACTGATGGGAAACATTTACAATAGAAATATTCTGTAAGATCGATGGAAGGTTTCCAGGTAAAACTTAGAAAAAGGTATACTAATAAATGTACCCACAACAGAAAACTTCCGTATGATTGATGTAAGGTTTCCAAGTAGAACTTTTTTTAGCGTTTAGTAACATACATATTCATTTGCTGGGAAACGTTATTAAACTGCAAAATTTATGAAATTTGTTCATGTATAGCTTTAATACAACTGATTTATCGACGGGCCAGCTCCCTTTCCGTCCCTGTATTACTCTTCTTTAGGGTAGCTTTGTATCAAGTTCGCTACAAACCCGCAACAGGAGGTCTTGTGTTCGATCACCCTCTTAGCACGTACAAGCAGCACTTGGGTAGCAAGACATTAATTTACCATGACCGGTTAACACTGTTGCAAGATTAGATGATTGCGTTATCAAAATGGTTCAAATGGCTCTGAGCACTATGGGACTCGACTGCTGTGGTCATCAGTCCCCTATAACTTAGAAATACTTAAACCTAACTAACCTAAGGACATCACACACATCCATGCCCGAAGCAGGATTCGAACCTGCGACCGTAGCAGTCGCACGGTTCCGGACTGCGCGCCTAGAACCGCGAGACCACCACGGCCCGCGCGTTATCTTTAGGGAAATACGATGTTGAACTGACTGTAATAAATGATAGACAGCCTTAAAACCCTATATTCATCCTGAAACACCGGTATAAATCATTTACAAATTATAAACAAAAATTTGTTGCACATATTGTCGCCAGCGCAATTCGTAAATCGCGATTCCGCGCGCCACGCTATAAGGCCATTGGCAAGTCACAGACGATGAGTCATTATCCGACCCTGTCCAGTGCTGCCGCACATCTTTGTAATAACAGAAAACAGCAGATACATCTTGTGACACGAGTGCTGTCCATACAGAGCGCTGTGCGCGTATTTTTCGGTTGTACACCCTTTGCAGTTTTGGTACGAAGCACTCTTATCTCTGAAGCCTCTTCAGGTTTGCTGCCGGAGCCTAAAATCAACACGTCTCGATATGTCGGCGTTTCAACTGACCACCATCTTCAGGAGGATAAACAGTAGCAGCGCTTCTCAGAATATGGTGGACAGGTGCACCTCCGAAATATCGAGTCGTGTTGTTTTTAGGACTGTGCGGTAAACCCGAAGAGGCTACCGAGAACTGTAAAGCGAGGGAACCCTACGCAGTGTCTGTCGTCTCTCTTACCATGAGCAGCACACCAAGCAGAACTAATTAAGATTCTTCTCTTTTGTGTTTCATATGGGACCATCCACAGCCAACTGCAAGCTTTGGAGCGGTATTCACACATTCACAGGAGGATCAGATGAAAGGGTGAGAGTATTGGAAGTACGTAAAATTGTGTACTTTTCGGGTTCCATTCAACTTTAGGACTTCGCGCAAAATGTTGCGCCTTTGTTCTTATTCTCGATCTCAACAGAACACATAGTGATCCACATGCATTTCCGAGTTAAGCATTTTAGATTCAAGGGAAAAGAAATATTCTCTCATCTGAATGATAATTTCTCAGACTTTTGTAGATTTGCTTCTACTGCATTTTCGTGCCATGATGCTTCAGAGTGGATAACAAATGTTCTGTTCAGATGTTTGTCTGTCTCTATAACAGCTGCTTCGTAAGCCTCATTTATTCACGTGTTTCACTAGAGTAATTATACGTCCGGGCATTGTGGATTCATTATCTTAGACTTTAATTCGCTCACAAATTCCATAACATACCCCTAACCGTCGTTGGTTACATACTTCACTCCAGTATTCCAATAACGAAATGATGTGGAACAAATACACTCCTGGAAATTGAAATAAGAACACTGTGAATTCATTGTCTCAGGAAGGGGAAACTTTATTGACACATTCCTGGGGTCAGATACATCACATGATCACACTGACAGAACCACAGGCACATAGACACAGGCAACAGAGCATGCACAATGTCGGCACTAGTACAGTGTATATCCACCTTTCGCAGAAATGCAGGCTGCTATTCTCCCATGGAGACGATCGTAGAGATGCTAGATGTAGTCCTGTGCAACGGCTTGCCATGCCATTTCCACCTGGCGCCTCAGTTGGACCAGCGTTCGTGCTGGACGTGCAGACCGCGTGAGACGACGCTTCATCCAGTCCCAAACATGCTCAATGGGGGACAGATCCGGAGATCTTGCTGGCCAGGGTAGTTGACTTACACCTTTTAGAGCACGTTGGGTGGCACGGGATACATGCGGACGTGCATTGTCCTGTTGGAACAGCAAGTTTCCTTGCCGGTCTAGGAATGGCAGAACAATGGGTTCGATGACGGTTTGGATGTACCGTGCACTATTCAGTGTCCCCTCGACGATCACCAGAGGTGTACGGCCAGTGTAGGAGATCGCTCCCCACACCATGATGCCGGGTGTTGGCCCTGTGTGCCTCGGTCGTATGCAGTCCTGATTGTGGCGCTCACCTGTACGGCGCCAAACACGCGTACGACCATCATTGGCACCAAGGCAGAAGCGACTGTCATCGCTGAAGACGACACGTCTCCATTCGTCCCTCCATTCATGCCTGTCGCGACACCACTGGAGGCGGGCTGCACGATGTTGGGGCGTGAGCGGAAGATGGCCTAACGGTGTGCGGGACCGTAGCCCAGCTTCATGGAGACGGTTGCGAATGGTCCTCGCCGATACCCCAGGAGCAACAGTGTCCATAATTTGCTGGGAAGTGGCGGTGCGGTCCCCTAAGGCACTGCGTAGGATCCTACGGTCTTGGCGTGCATCCGTGCGTCGCTGCGGTCCGGTCCCAGATCGACGGGCACGTGCACCTTCCGCCGACCACTGGCGACAACATCGATGTACTGTGGAGACCTCACGCCCCACGTGTTGAGCAATTCGGCGGTACGTCCACCCGGCCTCCCGCATGCCCACTATACGCCCTCGCTCAAAGTCCGTCAACTGCACATACGGTTCACGTCCACGCTGTCGCGGCATGCTACCAGTGTTAAAGACTGCGATGGAGCTCCGTATGCCACGGCAAACTGGCTGACACTGACGGTGGCGGTGCACAAATGCTGCGCAGCTAGCGCCATTCGACGGCCAACACCGCGGTTCCTGGTGTGTCCGCTGTGCCGTGCGTGTGATCATAGCTTGTACAGCCCTCTCGCAGTGTCCGGAGCAAGTATGGTGGGTCTGACACACCGGTGTCAATGTGTTCTTTTTTCCATTTCCAGGAGTGTATATTTACAGAATATGTATATGTTTGGTCCCCTCCCCTCAAATCAAGCAACTAACCAAGTGAACGAAGAAATTTCCTATGAACACTGGTTATAAGCCTCGTATCTTCGGAATTATTGCCTGCATATGTACGAGGAGCATCTTACACACCGAACACTTTGAAACGAGGCAAGTGAGGAAACAGTGTACGTAGTAGACTTTTCTCCTGTGAAACGTGTATCAAGCAGGCACCACAGACAAGAACACTTACAGTGCTCCACAGCGTCCTACAGTATGTAGTGTATCTTTCAGGTAATCTAGTTTTATTTTGTGTAACTGTAGTATTCATATTGCTCATTGCGTCTTGTGACGCAGCCGTACAATACCGTAATTTCTTTCTGTGCCCGTCACTGGAGGCACAGCTCACAATTCAACAGAGGATACTACAGATACGGCCTTCTTTTGCAGACAAGGCGATGGAAGCAGAGAACGTGTTTTCATTATCTGTGATGCATTCCGGCAACAGCCTGATGTCTTCCAGCGAATGCTTTAGTACATGTGATGTAGGGTGGAAAGTTACGTTTGTAGTGGATCGCAGTCAGAGCGAACACATCTTGTGAACAGCAGGGCAGAGACGTGATGATTGACATTAATACTAATTGTTGTAGTATTAGCAGCAGTAGAGACTAAGGTATGAGGCTCACCACTAATGTTTAAATGACCTTTTTTCTTCCCTTTTTGTGTACTACATTCTCAATAGTATTTGAACATTTTTGTAGGCGAACAGTATATATGAATGACATGACCCTTATCTTTCAGCAAGCAAAATGGTGCTTTTATCAGATTATGCTGGTGTTATAATAAATCCCTCTAAAGAGGGAGAGCAAAAGAAGAAATTTTTAATTATGTTTTTCAAAGAATTGTTATACGGTTCTCTTAAAATACTCTCCCTCCATTTTGAGAAAACACAGTATACTCAGTTCTGCGCAACAAATAATCATGGCAACAGTTCATGTAACATGTGAACGGTAATCAGTAAATAGGCTAACATTCTCCAGAGTTTTGGGTGTACACTTTGCAGTTAACTTAAACAGGAAGAAGTATAATAGTGAGATTTTCAGACACTTCAACAACATTTGCTCATCTTTAAGAAACGAATCGATCTCCTGACGTTTTTCACACTGTAATGTGTTACGGAATAATTTTATGGGATATCTAACAACTTCGAAAATACTGATTACACAAAAGGGAGCAGTTCACCTGCACACATCATGTCAGTGCCTCTTAAAGGAGTTAGGCATTTTAACTGCATCGCCACAGTACATATATTCGCTAATGAATTTGGTCATACATAATGCGTGAAAATTTGGTGCATATACTTCTACATCTACATTTATACTCCGCAAGCCACACAACGGTGTGTGGCGGAGGCCCTTTACGTGCCACTGTCATTACCTCCCTTTTCTGTTCCAGTCGCGTATGGTTCGCGGGAAGAACAACTGTCTGAAAGCCTCCGTGCGCGCTCGAATCTCTCTAATTTTACATTCGTAATCTCCTGGGGAGGTATAAGTAGGGGGCAGCAATATATTCGATACCTCATCCAGAAAAGCACCCTGTCGACACCTGGCGAGCCAGCTACACCGCGATGCAGAGCGCCTCTCTTGCAGAGTCTGCCACTTGAGTTTGCTAAACATCACCGTAACGCTATCACGGTTACCAAATAACCCTGTGACGAAACGCGCCGCTCTTCTTTGGATCTTCTCTATCGCCTCCGTCAACCAGATATGGTACGGATCCCACACTGATGAGCAATACTCAAGTATAGGTCGAACGAGTGTTTTGTAAGCCACCTCCTTTGTTGATGGACTACATTTTCTAAGGACTCTCCCAATGAATCTCAACCTGGTACCCGTCTTACCAACAATTAATTTTATATGATCTTTCGACTTCAAATCGTTCCGCAACGCATACTCCCAGATATTTTACAGAAGTAACTGCTACCAGTGTTTCTTCCGCTTTCATATAATCATACAATAAAGGATCCTTACAACGCTACAGATAAAAGACTTTCATTGCGCATTAATAAAGCTCCCAGTGGCTGAGAAAAGAGTTCAACATGCAGCTAGAAATTTTTTTATCACTGTCCCAATAGGATTAAATAATCATTTCTCCGGAACATCTCCTTCTGCTCCAGGTACGAAATTCTATCTAAAAAATTTTTAGCCTTAAAAAAAAGAAAGGAATAAGACAAAGAAACATCCCTAGGTTTTAAATATAGTTGCATGTGTAGGACAAAAGATAATGTTAACATTAATCATGTATACATATTCTGTAAATATATTTGTTCCACATCATTTCGTTATTGGAGTAGTGAAGTGAAGTAGCAAACTAACGTCGGTAAGGGGTATGTTATGGAATCTGTGCAGCACGGTTCCCCACTGGAGCGCCTAGAACCGCTGGGCCACAACAGCCGGCAGTATGCTTGTTAAAAGCTGGTTCATGCTTAGGGAACTTGTATTTGTAACATGGAAACGCTGTAGGGAACTCCATCCACAACGAAAGTGGCATGGCGCGATGTAAAAGGTGCGTTTCGTGGTCGAACTGAGCGGCTCCTTTGCGTGTACCTTAGCACGGTACACCTCGACGGTGCTAAGAGAGGCGATTGCAGGCTTCATTAAAATGGATTTGCCTCGGATGTGGGACGGGCTAATATTTGGTATTCACGGCATAATGAAATATCTCTAATATGTTGAAAATCAGACGCCAAGAAGAGATTTTATAGAGCATATGCACATCATGAGCCTTGAGTACAGTTAGCCGCCATTTTGCCTGCTACTGATCTTCGCCACTGCTTTACAGACTTCAGACATTCAGTTACGTAACGAATATTGGCATGGACCAGTTAATTTGCGTGTTGTTTCAATAATAATCATATAAAACGTCAATTCGTCTTTGAAACCATAACTTCAGTCCTGAGCTCGAACCTACGCAGTGTCCTCACCTAAATGCTATTAAAACCTACTATCCTAATTTAAATGAACAATTCTGGCATTCGTGTGTTAAAAATGAGTAGCAGAAGTTAAAGTAAGAGTATAATTTGGATGCTTTGTTTATGGACCACGCCAAGCGAAATTGTTAAGGTAGGAAGTTTCAGTACAAAATATAACGATCACTCAATAGGAAAGTGAAAACCTTAATTACTTAAAAGCTAAAACCATAAAAGTGAAGTTGGATAGGATTTTGCTAAAGTGTCCTCAGTTTATTATACAATATAGTTTTAAAGAGTTACAGTGCAAAAGCTACAGGCCCCGTACTGCACACACTCCAGACAATGTGCAGAGAGTTAACGAATTGGTGACTGCTGACAGACGCATCACAGTGAACGAAGTGCTACGCTACGTTGGGATAGGGGAAGGAAGTGTTTGCAGAGTACTGAAAGTGCCGGCGTTAAAAAAGGTTTGTGCCAGATGGGTTCCCAGGATTTTGACAGAGGTTCAGAAAGTAACAAGAAAAACGGTTTGCAACGAACTTTTGGAACAGTACGAGAATTGTTGAGATGAATTTCTTGGAAGAATTATGACAAGTTATGAAACATGGCTCCATCATTTTTCACCAGAGACGAAGAGGCAATCAATGGAGTGGTATCATGCAAATTCACATAAAAAAATTTAAAACCACACCTTCTGCTGGGAAAGTTATGGGTACGGTGTTTTTCGATTAAGAAGGACTCTTGCTTGTGGACATCAAGCCAAGTGGAACAACCATAAATTCTGAACCATATGTGACGTCACTGAAGAAACTTCAAGCTCGACTGAGTCGTATTCGACTGCATCGGCAAAAGTAGGATGTTTTGCTGTTGCACGACAATGTATGGCCACATGTCAGTCAAAAACCATGGAAGCGATAGCAAAACTTGGATGGACAACACTGAAACACCCGCCTTAGATTCTTGACCTGGCTTCATATGACTATCATCTCTTTGAGAAACTGAAAGACTCTCTTCGTGGAACACAGTTTGAAGATGATGGCTCCCATGTGCACGCTGACGAACAGTGGCTACAACAGGTTGGTCCAGAACTTTACTGTGCTAGTAGGGTTTAAAAAAATACTGTACATTTCTTTTGGAGTGATCCTCGTATTATTGACAAGAATACCTGCTTCATAGGTGATTCAAATAGAAGTACATATAAATCTTTAATGAACCGATTTGCGGTAATACTATTAGAAGTGAAGTTACACACATTTTGAAAGATAGTGTAGCTTTGGTGCCCATAATGTTTGGTTCCTCTTGACGTTAATTAAGCGCAGTGTTGAATGGTATTACCCTGCAAAGTAATTTAAGTGAATTATTAGCTTTTAGAGATAGTTTATTACTTTTGCAATAATCAAAGAACCTTGGTTAGTGAAAATATACCAGTTTACAGGTCCCCACCATATAGTCCTCCTTTTAAGAAAAATAAAGCTGGTACTGTTACCAAAGAAAACTGCTGTATGCAGAGGAACTTAAACAGGGTATTTAAGATGTTAACCATCTTCATTTGTGTTGTACATGACAGTCAACATAGAAGCCCGTCATGTCCAAAACTAGTTCTACAATTCATGCAGTGAAGTTTCAGGGTTTTGAATAAGTAATGCTATTGATTGAGGCCGTCATTACTATGAGCTCGGTGCAATTTTGCTCCCCATAATTTACTGGTGTGTGCGTTATTGGTAATAGCTACTACACATAGTACAGAGTACCCTGTGTCAGTTTGTATCCTGTTAACTTCAATAACTAATATCCAATTTTCTCAAATACATATTTCCAAATTAATGTACCTAATTAGGCTGACGACCGTTCATTTCTTTTCATTCACTTATAATTTTAACAGTTTTGTTAACTCCCAAGGTTAAAGCTCGTTTGGTTTACTGTCAAACTCACAAATTTTGAAATTATTGTCTTATACCGTTTTCCATGGAGAGCATAAGGGAACGATTGACAGGAATGGGGGAAAGAAATACAGTAGAGGAAGAATAGGTAGCTTTGAGGGATGAAACAGTGAAGGCAGCTGAGGATCGAGTAAGTAAATAGAAGAGAGGTAATATAAATCCTTGGGTAACAGAAGAAATATTGAGTTTAATTAATGAAGGAGAAAATATAAAAAATGCAGTAAATGAAGCAGGCAAAAAAGAATACAAACTCCTCAAAAATGAGATCGACAGGAAGTGCAAAATGGCTAAGCAGGGATGGCTAGAGAACAAATGTAAGGATGTAGAGGCTTATCGCACTGGTGGTATGACAGATACTGTCTACAGGAAAATTAAAGACCTTTGGAGAAAAGAGAACCACTTGTATGAATATCAAGAGCTCAGATGGAAACCCAGTTCTAAGCAAAGAAGGGAAAGCAGAAAGGTGGAAGGAGTATATAGAGGGTCTATACAAGGGCGATGTACCTGAGGACAATATTATGGAAATGGAAGAGGATGCAGAAGAAGATGAAATGGGAGGTATGAAACTGCGTGAAGAGTTTGTTAGAGGACTCAAAGACGTAAGTCGGATCAAGGCCCGGGAGCAGACAACATTCCATTAGAACTACTGACAGCCTTGTGAGACCCAGTCCTGACAAAACTCTACCAGCTCGTGAGTAACATGTATGCGACAGGCGGAATACCTTCAGACTTCAAGAAGAATATAATAATTCCAATCCCAAAGAAAGCAGGTGTTGGCAGATGTGAAACTTACCAAACTATCAGTTTAGTAAGTCACGGCTGAAAATACTAACACTAATTCTTTACAGAAGAATGGAAAAAGTGGTAGAAGCCGACCTCGGGGACATCAGTTTGGATTCTTTAGAAATATTGGAACCCTTGAGGCAATATTGACCCTACGACATATCTTAGAAGATTAAGGAAAGGCAAACCTACGTTTCTAGCATTTGTAGACTGAGAGAGAGCTTTTGACAATGTTCAGTGGAATACTCTCTCAAATACTAAAGGTGTCAGTGGTAAAATACAGGGAGCAAAAGGCTATTTACAATTCGTACAGAAACCATATTGCAGTTATAATAGTCGAGGGGCATGAAAGGGAAGCAGTGGTTGGGACGGGAGTGAGACAGGCTTGTAGCTTCTCCCCAATGTTATTCAATATGTATACTGAGTAAGCAGTAAAGGAAACAAAAAAAAATTCGGAGTAGGTATTAAAATCCATGGAGAAGAAATAAAAACTTTGAGCTTCGCCGATGGCATTGTAATTCTGTCAGAGACAGCAAAGGAATTGGAAGAGCAGTTGAACGGAATGGACAGTGTCTTGAAAGGAGGCTATAATATGAACATCAATAAAGGCAAAAGGAGGATAATGGAATGTAGTCGAATTAAGTCAGGTGATCCTGAGGGAATTAGATTAGGAAATGAGACACTTAAAGCATTAAAGGAGTTTTGTTATTTGGGGAGTAAAATAACTGATGATGGTCGAAGTATATAAGGATATAAAATGTAGACTAGTAATGGCAAGGAAAGGGTTTCTGAAGAAAAGAAATTTGTTAACACCGAGTATAGATTTAAGTGTCAGGAAGTCGTTTCTGAAAGTATTTTTATGGAGTGTAGCCATGCATGGAAGCGAAACATGGACGATAAATACACTCCTGGAAATGGAAAAAAGAACACAGTGACACCGGTGTGTCAGACCCCGATACTTGCTCCGGACACTGCGAGAGGGCTGTACAAGCAATGATCACACGGCACAGCGGACACACCAGGAACTGCGGTGTTGGCCGTCGAATGGCGCTAGCTGCGCAGTATTTGTGCACCGCCGCCGTCTGTGTCAGCCAGTTTGCCGTGGCATACGGAGCTCCATCGCAGTCTTTAACACTGGTAGCATGCCGCGACAGCGTGGACGTGAACCGTATGTGCAGTTGACGGACTTTGAGCGAGGGCGTATAGTGGGCATGCGGGAGGCCGGGTGGACGTACCGCCGAATTGCTCAACATGTGGGGCGTGAGGTCTCCACAGTACATCGATGTTGTCGCCAGTGGTCGGCGAAAGGTGCACGTGCCCATCGACCTGGGACTGGACCGCAGCGACGCACGGATGCACGCCAAGACCGTAGGATCCTACACAGTGCCGTAGGGGACCGCACCGCCACTTCCCAGCAAATTAGGGACACTGTTGCTCCTGGGGTATCGGCGAGGACCATTCGCAACCGTCTCCATGAAGCTGGGTTACGGTTCCGCACACCGTTAGGCCGTCTTCCGCTCACGCCCCAACATCGTGCAGCCCGCCTCCAGTGGTGTCGCGACAGGCATGAATGGTGGGACGATTGGAGACGTGTCGTCTTCAACGATGACAGTCGCTTCTGCCTTGGTGCCAATGATGGTCGTACGCGTGTTTGGCGCCGTGCAGGTGAGCGCCACAATCAGGCCTGCATACGACCGAGGCACACAGGGCCAACACCCGGCATCATGGTGTGGGGAGCGATCTCCTACACTGGCCGTACACCTCTGGTGATCGTCGAGGGGACACTGAATAGTGCACGGTACATCCAAACCGTCATCGAACCCATCGTTCTACCATTCCTAGACCGGCAAGGGAACTTGCTGTTCCAACAGGACAATGCACGTCCGCATGTATCCCGTGCCACCCAACGTGCTCTAGAAGGTGTAAGTCAACTACCCTGGCCAGCAAGATCTCCGGATTTGTCCCCCATTGAGCATGTATGGGACTGGATGAAGCGTCGTCTCACGCGGTCTGCACGACCAGCACGAACGCTGGTCCAACTGAGGCGCCAGGTGGAAATGGCATGGCAAGCCGTTCCTCAGGACTACATCCAGCATCTCTACGATCGTCTCCATGGGAGAATAGCAGCCTGTATTGCTGCGAAAGGTGGATATACACTGTAGTAGTTCCGACATTGTGCATGCTCTGTTGCCTGTGTCTATGTGCCTGTGGTTCTGTCAGTGTGATCATGTGATGTATCTGACCCCAGGAATGTGTCAATAAAGTTTCCCCTTCCTGGGACAATTAATTCACGGTGTTCTTATTTCAATTTCCAGAAGTGTAGTTTGGACAAGAAGCTTTCGAAATGTGGTGCTACAGAAGAGTGCTGAATATTACATGGGTAGATCACATAACTAACGAGGAGGAATTGAGGACAATTGGGGAGAAGAGGAGTTTGTGGCTCAACTTGACCAGAAGAAGGGATCGGTTGGTAGGACATGTTCTGTGGTATGGAGGGATCACCAAGTTAGTATTGGCGGGTAGTGTTGGGGGTAAACATTGCAGAGGGAGACAAAGAGATGAATAGACGAAGCAGATTCAGAAGGATGTAGGTTGCAGTAGGTACTGGGAGATGAAGAAGCTGGCACGGGATAGAGTAGCATGGAGAGCTGCACCAAACCAGTCTCAGGTCTGAAGACCACAACAACAACAACAATAATCCTTTTCCATTAGACACACGCACGGTCGAACCTCCTCTCAGAGGGTAACATTAGCGTATTTCACTCGCGTTCGTTTCATATGTAGCCTTTCCCGTGAAAGAACTAAAGGTTCTAAAGGGACTAGTGTTATAAGCGAGGTCATCGGTCCCATCTGAGTAGGGAAGGTTGCTGAAGGAAACTGGCTGTGCCTTTCAAAGGAACCATCCCAGCATTTACCTGAAGTGATTTACGGATATTACGGAAAACTGAATCCAGACAGCGGGACGCCAAATTTAACGCTCGTCCTGCCGAATGCGAGCCAGGGTGCTAACCACTGCACCACCTCTGTCGGCGTTTCTTCCCTTGATGTATACTACATACTGTATAAACACTGGAACCTTTACTCTGGACATCGTGTGTAAGAAGTAGCAGCACTCCGTCATCACGCGACACGTGGCCCACTGGGACCACCCGACTGTCGTGTCATCCTCAGCTGTGGATGTAGGTAGGAGGGGCATGTGGTCAGCACACCGCTCTCCTGGCCGTTACTATGGGTTTCTTTGATCGGAGCCGCGCTTTACTGTCGAGTAGGTCCTCAATTGGCATCATAAGCTTGAGTGCATCCCGAAAAATGGTAACAGCACATGGCGGCCACGATGGTCACCCATCCATGTGCTGGCCACGCCCGACAGAACTTAACTTCGGTGATCTGACGGGAATCTGTGTATCCACTGCGGCAAGGCCGTATAATGAACAGGAGTGGTTCCAAAATTGAATCCTTTGTGACTTTATCCTTTGTGACTTTTCCCCAGTCACTAAATTTCTTACCCTTCTAATATTGTTTGAATTGTTGATCACAACTGTTGCATTCTGTTCCTTAGGTACATTTGAAACAAATTGTGTGAAAATCGTTCATTTCGGTAAAACTGAGTTTTCATTAGACGGTAACATGAACTACACAATCAAACACCTTGGAAAGATCACAGAAAATGCCAAGATTACAAAAAATATCAAATGGTAATTTTTCATTATTTAACGCTTGAGAATATTTTACGAGTGAATGTATAAATAGAACTCTTAGAATGGCATCCCGCCTGGACTATAAACAGTGACATGCTAAGTAAATTGCTTGTTCATAAAAATGATATAAATCTTGAGTGCGTAAGTCTTTCGAGTATTTTCGAAAAAGATGTCAGTATCTATATTACACTATAATTATTTGTGTCTTTCATGTTTCCTTTCTTCTGAAGAGGTTTTACGGTTGCATACTTTAATTCGCCTGGGAAAATTCCTTATGCCAGTGATGCATTATGTATTCCACCAAGCATTACTTATTAAGTTAGTACAATTTAGAATTCTATTTGAAATTCCATTAACGCCATATGAAGTTTAGCACTTTAGAATTTTTGCAATTCTATTACTTTCAGTGAGCACTTAACATTTCTTTAACACAAAATTTGTCCCATTCACTTACACTGTAGTTTGCTCAGTAGCTAAGCAAAATATAGCGGTTGCCTTTACCTTCTGTAATAACTTCTCACCATTTCAGTTAATGCGTCGGTAGTGAACTTCTTGGAGTTATACAATGACAGAGACAGACTGTATCGCTATACATTATTGCTCTGAACGCACAAGCTCATCATTTTCAGGTCATTAGTTAGTGTAGGCAACAGACAACAACACATTTGTCCTGCTCAAACTGAGCCTATTAAGATCATACTAGTTCAGTTTTAGACACAATAGTTTGAGATTTGCTGTGTATGTCATACTTTCAAACTCAGTTGTTTTACAGCCTGGTAGCTCCCATTTCGTTACACTTTGCATAAATATAGCTGTCTCCAAAATGTTTCTGCAGTCAGACTGTCTATTTAATGACTCATATTCCGTTGTGGACATATATTTTATTGCAGAAACTTGGTTCATAATGTGTATAAAGATTCAGGCACAGTTACAAAATGAGTGCTGCGCATACAGGTGTAATAATGTAAAGTCTCCTTTATCAACATTTAAAGAATACAGTTGCATGGTATGTTGTTAACAAATCATTGTTAAACGAAGTGTAGATATCTTCACAGCCTTCGGCAACGCCCAGCTAGTGTAGTCGATCTCTGTGTGTCCTTCGGTCCACCACCCTTTCGCCTGGCTAAGGCAGATACAACCGCTTCACCTCCCCCCCCCCTTCCCCCACCACCACCACTCACCAATCCGCAGCCAGCGACGCGTGCGGGATGCTTCCATTATGGAGTGTCAGCCCCTGGTGTGGTAGCTCTCTGTTACAATGCATGCAGAAGATCTGAAACAGCTCTACTACAGCCTACGTCATGTTAACTTCTACACCAACTGCTCCGTCTGTCTCACAGGGCTTCTAATGGCAACCTTTATGAATGACTTATTGAATAATAAGTAATTGTGATTCTCATGATTTAGGGATGGCTAGACTGTTCTTTTATTTGTCATTTCTAAATAGTAATGTTAATATTAATTTATAATTTTTGTAAAATAATGAAAAGGGAAAACAATTGTCACATTCTGTGTGATTAATAAATCAGTTGATTACTGGCACGACATGTTATCATTTATTTCACCATAGCGATCAATCAGATCAATTTACTTTGAAATAAATATGTAGGGTCCAATGCTTTTAATGTAGAGTGCAGTAACCGAGAAGGACATCCACATACTTTTGAATAGTTACTTCTGTACTTTGATAATATTAGAACCTTCAGGTCTCCTTCGACAGACAAAGAGGATTTTTAGTGTAGTAAACAGTCCAATAAAAAAACAGTGGTTTCAAGAAATAGAAGAAAGTCTTAAAAAATCAAGAATCTGTATTGAAATGATAAATAAAAGACAAAAATACAGGAACAAAACTATGAACACGAAATTTGAACTAAAAGAAAGGTAGAAAATAGGCAAAATATGACCGAACAAAGGAAACTGGAACATAGCCAAAGAATGAAGTGGTTATGAGAAGAGAAAAAGAAGGAAACAAAAAGAAAGGAATATACATCTAACATTGAAGTTAATCACTGTCCGGAGTAATTGTAATAACAATAATAAATAATAATGATGATAATAATCATAACACTGCAGTTAATAAAAACAAAAACTATTTCGGGACGATTTTCGTGTAGGTTAGGCTGTATGAAGAAACATTACAGGCAAAGAACTAATAATAATAATAATAATAATAATAATACGAATACAAAAACAACAGTAGTAGATACTGAAACTTGCTCGAAGATTAAAACTCTGTACCGGACTGAGGATGGAGCTCTGGACCTTCGCTCTTTGCAGGTAAGTGCCATACCAACTGAGCTGTTCAAATACAGCTCATGAACCTTCTTCACAGCTTTACTTCCACCAGTACCTCATCTCCTACCTTCCAAACTACACAGAAGCTCACCTGCGAAACTTTCGACACTACCACTCCTGGACGAAAGGACATGGCTTAAACACAGCCGGACGGACATTTCCAGAATGAAATTGTCACTTTCCAGTGGAATATGCGCTAATATGAAACTTCCTAGTACATTAGAAGTGGGTGCCGCTCCGAGAGTCGAGCTTGGAGTCTTTTCCTTTCGGGGGAAGGTGCTCTACTGATTGAACTACCCAACCACGAGTCACGACCCGTCTTCACAGATATAGTTCCGCCATCATCTCCATAATTCTAATACGTTTTCCTGGAGGATCTGCTAAACTAGCACTCCTGGAAGAAAGGATATTGTGGAAACATGGGTTAGCCACAACTTGGGGGCCGTTTCAAGAATGAGATTTTCACAGAAGTACTTTAAGGTGAAAGTAAAATCGTGAAAACGGGTTCGTGAGTCGTGGTTGGGTAGCACAGTCGGTAGAGCACATGCACGCAAAACGCAAAGGTCAGGAGTTCGAGTCTCAGTCAACCACACAATAGATACCGCTACTACTCAAGTTACGACAAACGACGAATCAGTACCAGAAAGCTGTACTCCAACGCCAGTCAGAGAGCCTGCCCACTAACGCATTGCATGTGTTGTTTCTGGAGAAGACTGCTGTGAATGATGTTATAAAAATGATAAAGATAAGAACGGGAAAGTTCAAAAGTAATATAGGGGACAGAGTGCGAAACATTGATAGAACGATACACTTAGTTCTAAGAGAAAGAAATTGAGGTTTGCTACCGCACATAAGGCCATTCTTGGAACAGACAGTGTGTGATGAGAAAAGGGGGTGGAATTCTACATAAGTAATACGAGGATGATGCAACATACAAAAACAGGCGTTAATGTGCTTATAGCTGAGAAGCCATTAACTGTGTCTTGAAGCCATAGATATCATTCAGTTCTCAAATGTCGTGAGAGAGATGATTCAAAAATTGGCTTCCTGCTACCGAATGGCATTTGGAAAATGGGGCTACACGATGGAGTGAGACAGATGATTTTTCTGCGATTGTAAGAACTCTTAATGTTGGGCAAAAAATCTTAAGTTTGAAATAGAGAAGGGACTGCGAACGTTGATCAGACGGTGAAGCAGTGAGAAATCTATGCTTCAGTGTGCACATAGTCAGGACAGACAATCATAGGGCGAAATATGAAGAGAAACAAATCACGAACCTCATAGACATGTAAAAATGTACAGCACTTGGAAATTGCAGCGTGTGTGCACCCTGGTATCCAAAGTTTAACTTTCGGGTGCTGTGTCACTGCAAGTTACAAAGCTCGATGAAACACAGAAAGAACCCGGGTCGGAACTGTGTTTTGTCTTCCGAATAAAACTCCTGCACTGGTGGGGAGCGCGAAAGATAACCTCGGTTTGAGGAAGGCCGGCGTGTACCAGATTCCGTGACAATGTGCAAGTCGTATATTGGTAAGACGATGCGTACCGTCGAGGATCGGTGCCGTGAACACCAGAGGCAACCTCGACTGATGTATCCGAGCAAGTCGGCGGTCGCTGAACATTATTTGTAGGAAAATCACGCTATGGAGAATGAACGCACGAGGATTCTGGTACAGACATCGAGATACTGGGACAGAGTTATTAGAGAGGCCATCGAAATTCGCACCAATGACGACCTCATAAACCGTGACTGTGGCTATAATGTTAGCAAGGCTTGGGAACCAGCGATTGGGTTAATCAAGAGTAAATCGAGCAAACGTACAGTTGTGACGACCCCGGCGGACAGAGCCATCACACCAACGTCATCTCAGACGCCGTCGCAATCTGTTCCACCTCGTGACCGTGGCGTGGGGCACGGACGGCGGGGGGAGTACGCCGCGGGCGGAGGGTGTTTAAATCGGCCGCCGCCGCGACCGAACCCAGTTCCCCCTGAGCAACCATAGAGTACGGATCTGCGTACCGGCACGTTCACAGGAACTCAGTCCGTCAGTTCACCTGATGATGGCGACATGTATGATCGCCGAAATATTGTGTCCGTTGGACACTGTAGACCGGCATTGCACCTGTGGATATTTTGATTATCACATACTCCGGGAGAAACTCAAGAATCACATGATTTTACTACTTTTCACGGTGGCAACACTCGTCAACAACTACATCTTAAGCCCATCACCATATGACCTCCAATTGCTAACTAAAAGAACAAAGAATGTTTGCATATCAATGAAAGTGCTTTAGGTAAGAAATGAATTAATTGCGTATTACTACTTTGAGTTTATTTTAAATGTAATTTAAAAGTAGTTGTAACATCATGTGAAGTCACTGACGTTGGAACTGTATACAACTAAGAATTCCAATATCACTGACGTTAAATGTAATTAAAATTTTGAAGTAAATTGGATTTACGAAAAAGTTATTAAGTTGTTTGAAAAGTGATTAAATCAATATTATTGATATCAGAGCCCTCATTTAAATGGTACTTTGTTATTTGTTCCCTCAAAAGCATCTTTTTCTATTAATGATAAATATCAGTGTATCAAGCAATCCAATTATTTTTGTGAAAGGAGTAACCTGAAGTTTTCTGTATAACAAGTTGTATGATTATTTGTGTGCATCGAAAAGTCAAGTACGTGGCTAAAGTGAGCCATTGATTAGTTCCGTTACAGCCGGCAAACAGGTAAATAGTAATGAAGCAGAAAAGTTAGTGCAAGACAACGGAACAGCCAGCACATGACGATCATTTCCACTCCACCACTCCACTCTTCCAAGAACTGAAACACACCCATGCACCAACCAGTGCACCAACACCGATGACACACCTTACGCCGGCTCTTGCCCTGCAAGCATCAGTGAGGCAGCAAGCCTCGTGACAGTGACTGTTATGGTTACATATTTTTAAGTAATAATGGTTTGGTCCTGTCTGTGCATTGTCCTCACTTGTCCGCTTTCCTTAAATAAATCAATAAATTGTTTCTTATGATAAATTTATAAATTGTCCCTTTTGTTTGAATGAGATTAAGAAATGGTATGTATATAGGTGGCGTAATCTAAATAATATCCCCCAACCATATCCTCTAAAGTTCAATAATAAGAATTTATTCTGCTTTGGCACACACTGAATGCAGTCTGGTGATTAATCTCGATTTAAATAGCATGACCACCCAGATAGCACATAGTGAACTCACTACATAAGTAAAATAAGCGGTAACACAGCATGTGGTCACACCTCCAAATTGTTCACAGTTCACTTTGACAGTAAACAGGAGAAACACAAGTACCGTAGTCAAACGATGGAATTATTCTGTATCTATCAGATCAGTTTCGACTCAGAATAAGATCGCACTGAACAAGCAAAAAATTGTAAGTTTCACTAAACTACTGACAGGATAATCATAGTCCACACCTCGTTACCACCTGGAATATTTACAAGAGCCTCAGTCAGCCTCACAAAACGGCCTTCTGCATCCTAAAAGTATGTGGCTCGATCACCAGTCAGACCGGCGTACATAATGCCTATTCAGCCATGTCGAAGTAAGTGTGATTGAGCAAGTTGTGCACTGCCTTTTTATAAATTTGGAAGTATTAGTATCTTCCTCAGTTAACGACTTTGAACAATCACTAGCCTTAGTTACAACTTTTATGCAATAAGTCAGTCCTAAAATCAGATGTTTCGTCCGAAGTGCGCAAAAAATCTGAATAGAATAAGATATTACACTTGATGCCACGTCAAATACTTTGACAACAAGTCGAAGTTGAACAAATACATATTTTAACTGAATGATAAATTCCAGTTTCGTCTTCTGTGCCTTCAATAGTTATTGTACTTACATGTATGACATCTCTTTGTTACATGATATGATCTACTCTTTTCATTTCTGCAGTCACAATTCATATATCTCAAATCATGTTTAAACTATCGATTAAACTACATAGAATATTGAATAATTTAAATAAACTCTTCAGCATACTTGATGTTGTAGGTGAAGCATATATACGTCTGCCAACACATACTACCATGCTGAAGGTGTCACTGTTCTGATTTATTAAGCTAACTTTGATTAATTGGCCAATTAAACTGCCTCTGTCTCATTAATCACACATGCAATCAAGTTAATTACGCACGCAATCAACCATGTATGTAGCTCAATCGATTCATATTGATGAGCACTATAAACTGATAGGCTGATCTTGTGGGCATAAAATTACAATTGTTGTTAATTATTTACTAAATATCCGTTACGAAAGTTTCTTGGTTCTGTATATAAGCATAGTCATCACTTTCGTATCATATCTATATATCCATTGAATTATTTCTTTCTCCTGTTTAATACGGTACTTGGTATTTTACTGTGACTCAGAGTCTCTGGAGTGGTGGTGAAGACTCCCGTGAGGCCCATCTACTTCATTACGACGTACAGTCGCGAAGGAGTGCACTGTATTCTGTTGGTTATGTATCACTGGTCTCACATGGGGAGAAACATTGCAGGTTGTATATTTCAGTAACAAACTTTTGACTTGGAACACCAGCTGAAGGCGGCTCTTTCGGGTCGCTGAAATGTACAAGGCAATTGCTGTGTGAACATATGACCCCGATATTTAGCCATAGAACGGGACGTAGTCTGGCGTCATCACATTGCTGTCATCAAGGGCCTACGTCACATGTTTCCTGTTTGACACGCTACGCTCCGTAGCCCGACCACACTGTTTATGGTTTACGACATCGACGCAGCCGCCATTGCATAACACCAGCAGTCCAACAGTCCGTGTCGTCTCTCTCTCTCTCTCTCTCTCTCTCTCTCTCTCTCTCTCTCCCTTTTTTTTATAAGGTATTGGTCTGTTACGTTTAGAATCTTGGATGAAAATATTTATAAATTTACTTTACCTTACGTCTATGGTCACAAATTTTTTGTCGTCAGACTACCGGTTTCGGTCTATAATGACCATCTTCAGATCTGCAACAGAATACCGGAAGACATAAATACCCTAGCAGATTTTCTACAGCTTAAAACAATAAAACAGATCAAAATTTGTTTCATAGTGATTTATATTGTTCTGTGCACTCTGAAAGCTGTTTACTATTTATGTCATTATCAATAATATTGGCACTTTAGCATATGTCAATTACTGTGTCTTAGCTATTCCTCTTTTTAACTATCTAACTTTGCCGTATTTTATTTAATCTCTTTTTACTACTGTGGTGCCTCTTATAACTTACAAGCCCATTACAGCCCATAGCGATTGTATCCAATTTTATTTTTAGTTGTTCAATTAATTACTGAAGAACATGTTTATGCCTACAGTAGCGACATCTGGTGAACTTGCAACAAAACCATATTCTGGCAACTGTAAGGCAGTTTGTTTTGAACGGTAGTGCTGCTGACAAGACTACTATTACATATGCTGTTACATACATTTGACGATGCTGATGCTAATTTTGCGTTTAACATTTAACGAGGTCATTATGGCTGCAGTGCATTAGGACATGTTTTTATAGACAGGTATGCCTCTTCATACCTAAAGCGCACAAGTGTACGTGTATGTCAGCGTGCTTTTCATTATGATCTATGTTATTGTTTTAAGCTTTAGATAATCTGCCAATGTATTTCTGTTTTCCCATAGACAGGTATGCCTCTTCAAACCTAAAGCGCACAAGTGTACGTGTATGTCAGCGTGCTTTTCATTATGGTCTATGTTATTGTTTTAAGCTTTAGATAATCTGCCAATGTATTTCTGTATTCCCATATACTGAGGCAGTTCTGGAGGTGTCCATTATAGACCGAAACCGGTAGCCTGATGACAAAAAATTTGTGAGCACAGACGTAAAGAAAAGGAAATTTATTCCATATTCGGGTCAATGTGTTATTCGCGACCATGTCGCTGCTTGTAAAATTATTTATGAGTCGTGTTGTAGCGGATATTTCGCACACTCGTGTTAGCGGCTAAAATATACACTAACAACCATCAATGTTGCTACGAAGGCAAATAATTCTGGATAAAGGTACTAGTTCGGGTTGTAACAAATAACTCGTGTTGTCAACACACACGGCGAACTCAGAAATACTGTTGTGTTGTTTAAAAATTTAGTGTTAGTTAGTGTCTTATCAAAGAACTATTGCAACAGCAAATAACTTACACTGATTTCGGTAACAAATACAGAAACAGGACGCGCAAGTTATCCAAAACCATGCATGACGGCAGTACATATATACTGTTTATACTTTTCTTTTACTCTTGGTGACGCAAAAGCCTACAAACATTTCAAAATTGAATACTTTGCCGAATGTAGTGTAGGTAGAGAGCTAGAAACTAACTGGCATTCCAGAAATGGTGTTTTATTGAAACCAAGAAATGTGTATAAAATGACCAACATACGGTGCTTCACATGATACAAAAGCTGTAATTAGCATAACAATATGTTTTAACCGAAGACTGTCTTATTTACAACTATGCCCAAGATGTCTGCAGTCATTCGTCAATAATACCTTGAGTTGGAGGACAATGTTGTGGAGAGCACCGTACAGTATGCATATATTCAGGAACACGTCATCGTTCTTTTCAGTAACACGGGTACAGCGATATCGTATTTATGCACCGGTACCAGGCAGCGAGTTGCAATTAAAATGTCCTCCCCTCTCCCCCCCCCCCCCCACCCCCGTTCTGGAATTACATAAAGTGTGCACGAGTTCAAGTTGTGATGCAGGAAAGGTGATATATGAAAAGTTTAGATCCGGCCGTGAGTCGTGCACAGATAGCCGGTTAAGACTACCGCTCGCGTAGAACGGGAAATCCTGGTTCGAGTACCGTTCCGGTACAAATTTTCATTGTTGTAATTTCTCTTATACAGCTAATGTTAACTTGTATTCGTAAACTGTGAATACATTTCATGTATACGGATGATGGGGTTCTGTTACATATCGGCATACCTCGCACCCGTCGCTCTGGCAGGTTGAAAAGTAGCAGCATCCATCATTTCCTCAAAGAAAATGGGTGCGATCACGATTAACGTGGTAAATTTTCACAACATCGTGACTTTCTCGTCATGCAATGGGGTTTCCAGGACAGTTATAGGTTTTCGCTAGGGCAAATTCTGCAGTTATTAGTGGCGGCAGATCCTGTCCAGCGCCATCTGCTGACAGCAGTCGTTCTCGGTTACAATAACATCCCAAGTCCTTTCAGGAATGTGTTAAGTTTTACTTCTCTATTTACATTGCTGAATTAGAGCATTTTTAAATGGTAACGGACTTTTTTTGTGTGAAGCAGACCCACTTTCATCCCCTAACTTGCATTTTCGTAGAGTATGGCCTAGAATTAAACTAAATATGGCTCACTTACACACTTCTGATCAAGATATTTCGGTGTTTCCCTTCTTTGTATTGAAAATCCAGGCACACTAAGTCCCTCCCAAACGTGACCAGTTTGGACAGTTTCTACAACTGAGCCGGCTGGTCTGGGATTTGAAAAGACACCGACTCTACAATGGATCAGTACGTGAACAATCAGCTCCGTCTCAACTTCCTTTTCATTTATAAACTTTGAACGCATCCTGCACTGGCTTTCTGTCTGTCTACGACAACTGCGCCCTTCAAGGTGTATCATTGTATCAATCAGCATCCGTTCCTTCAACGTTTTTGCAACCTAGATTTCTGAAAATAGTGTTGCGTAAAAACAAAAATGAACATTCTTGACGCTACAGCCTTTAACCGATCTACCGCTACGGTCGCAGGTTCGCATCCTACCTCGGACATGGATGTGTATGATGTCCTTAGCTAGTTATGTTTAAGTAGTTCTACTTTCTAGGGGACTGATGACCTCAGAAGTTAAGTTCCAATAGTGCACAGAGCCATTTGAACATTTCTTGAAGATTCTAGTCATTTGGTCTTGATCTTATTATTGTACAGCCCTTATCTTCCCTATTTAACGAAAATATCTTTGGTTGCTTGTTAGGAGACAAATGCTATTGCCAACTGCCTGTTTACCATTTCCAATGAAAAAAAAAATTCGTAATTCCTTAACACACTTTTGGAATTGAATCTCAGATTAGAATTACCATGGAAATTCTGTATTGCATTCAGACTGTGACTTAAAAACTGCAGCAGGCTGAAGAAATTAAATGAAAACAAACCGTTTCCTGCCAGTGCAAAATTACAACAAATACAATATAAAATAATACCGGCCCAGAGATTATTTCGTGCACCTGATAGAGATGATGTAAGCTGCTTCGGCAGTTTTGTTTTTGTGGTCTCCAGCTTGCAGACTCGTTTGTTGAGCCGTCCTTGAGAGTCTATCCTGTGGATCCTACATCCTGAATCTGCTTACTGCATTCATCCCTTGATCTCCCTTATTCTCACATTTTCCTTGATGTCTCAGAATGTGCTCTGCCAACTGATTTCTTCTTCTAGTCAGAGTGCACCACAAATTGTTGTCCTCCCAATTCCATTCAGCACCTCCTCGTTTGTTACGTGACCTACCCATGTAATCTTCACAATAGTTCTGTAGCACCACGTTTCAAAAGCTTATTTTCCTGTCTTAACTGTTTATCGTCCATGTTTCAGTACCATAGAAGCCTACAATCCGGACAAATACCTTCATAAAAGACTTCGCAACACCTGAATCTGTATTCGATGTAATAAATTTCTCTTCTTCAGAAAACCTTTTCTTGCCATTCCCATTCAGCGTTTTATATCCTTTCTACTTCTGCCATCATCATTTACTTTAGTACCCACACAGCAAAATCCATGTACTTCTTTTAGTGTGTTGTTTCCTAAACTAATTTTCTCAACATTCCAGTAAGCTTGTTTTACTTTCGTTGAAGCTCATCTTATATCCTCCTTTCGAAACACCTAGCCCTACGTTCAACTGCTCTTCCAAGTCCTTTGCTGCCTTTGATAAGATTACAATGTCATATTTGTCTTTTGATGTATCAAGCATTTTGTGAACCGGTTCTATTTTATGAATCGTATATAACTAACTAAATATTTTATGCGAAACGGATGCACCCTACACAACGATACTATATCTACTAAATTTAATACAGACGTCACGAAAAGAACGATAGCGTACTGAGCCAAAATCTTTTCTGTCTCTTCGCTTTGCTCCATTTACGCAGCGCTTTTTCGTCAGCGTTTTTCCGACAGTCGGCTCTTCACTTATGGAGCCTCTTCGTTCAAATGGCATCATATTTTGGTGTAGATCAGCATTGAGAGAGAAAGTATTCATTGCATAAAAGCATTGTAATCGGCAGCTTTTAAAATCCATCGCTGGCCTTGCTGACTATCGATATTGCTTATCCCTATTACGTCGTAAAGATGAAATGTTAAGATGAATACTATTTTATTTATTACTTAGATTTTAGTGTACTTAGTGAAAAGAAACATAATGGTTAAAACATCGCAAAAGAATGGCCTTGCTGACTATCGATATTGCTTATCCCTATTACGTCGTAAAGATGAAATGTTAAGATGAATACTATTTTATTTATTACTTAGATTTTAGTGTACTTCGTGAAAAGAAACATAATGGTTAAAACATCGTAAAATAATAGGTTAAGTTAAAAAGTATGTAGAGCACCAGTCGAAAATGCCCGTCAGAGTGTTTTAACAGCGGAGTACCCTTACGGAGCATAAAGTTTTTCACGAGAGCAACGGTACGCAACTCACCGAACCTCGTCTGTAGTCACCGAAAGAAGAGTAAAGCGAATTGCAGGTAAGAGGCGGCGCCGAAACGTGTGGACACAACAGGACGCTCATCGGGTTGAGTGCTAGCGGTGGCTGACGGGCGGCGTGTGCAGTAACAGAGTCTGCTCAAAGCTCACGGGACGGCACAGGACTTAAAAGGCTTGCAGCCCTACACTTTGTCGCAATTCTACTCAGTTATATTGCATCTGCCTAAAAGCTCTCAGAGGGAGTGCACACGTGTGCAGGAATACCTAGCAGTGCATTATTCCCACATGCGAACATTGCAATTTAACATGAAATGTAGTACATAACGGCAAAGCGTTAGCTAGCTTAACCCCATATACAGGGTGTTACAAAAAGGTACGGGCAAACTTTCAGGAAACATTCGTCACACACAAATAAAGAAAAGATATTATGTGGACACGTGTCCGGAAACGCTTAATTTCCACGTTAGAAGTCATTTCAGTTTCTTTCTTCCACCTACGCTCAATGGAGCACGTTATCATGATTTCATACGAGATGCTCTACCTGTGCTGCTAGAACATGTGCCTTTACAAGTACGACACAACATGTGGTTCATGCACGATGGGGCTCCTGCACATTTTAGTCAAAGTGTTCGTACGCTTCTGAACAACAGATTCGGTGACCGATGGATTGTTAGAGGCGGACCAATTCCATGGCCTCCACGCTCTCCTGACCTCAACCCTCTTGGCTTTCATTTATGGGGGCATTTGAACGCTCTTGTCTACGCAACCCCGGTACCAAATGTAGAGAGTCTTCGTGCTCGTATTGTGGACGGCTGTGATACAATACGTCATTCTCCAGGGCTGCATGTATCCTCAATAACGGAGGAGATTTTGAACATTTCCTGTAACAAAGTGATTGAAGTCACGCTGGTACGTTCTGTTGCTGTGTGTTTCTATTCCATGATTAACGTGATTTTAAGTGAAGTAATAAAATGAGGTCTAGCATGGAAAGTAAGCGTTTCCGGACACATGTCCACATAACATCTTTTCTTTCGTTGTCTGTGAGGAATGTTTCCTGAAAGTTTGGCCGTACGTTTTTGTAACACCCTGTATAAGGTTCGTGCATACGTTTATAGCGCTTTTGTTCTTCGTGTTAGTATTTCGGTTGCTATGGGATTATTGTTCGACTGTCATTAAATATTTGTAGTTCAATGTTACTGTTTCAGGTTATATATTGTAATTCTGTCACTTAAAGATAGTGAGTGGAGCTGTAGACGCTATAAAATGAAGTCACAAGTGGAGAAATCAAAACATTTCCGACATATTCTTCTGTTTGATTTGAGTACATGGATACCAACAGCGGATGCAGCCAGAAACATTTGCGCCGTGTTTGAGGATAATGCCATTGTACAGAAAATACTTTTCTCGTTTTAAAGACGATTTTTTTTCGTAATAGAGAGTCTCCACATTCAGGAAGAACTTCAGGGTTTGATAAATATCATTTAAAGGCATTAACCCACAATTACCCACGAATGTGTACTCGGGAACTGAAAAATGCAATGAACTGTGATCATTGCACCAACGTGCGACATTTGTATGCAGTGGGGAGGGTTCAAAAATCGTGTGTGTGAGTACCGCATTCTCTACGCCAACACTACAAAAGTCAGCGGATAGCTTTATTGCAACTCTGCTTGGTCATACTCAACTGGCTGGCGAACAACGCCGACCATTCCTATCCTGTACCGTTAGTGGTGCCGAGCAATTGTCTTTATGTTGACATAAGGAAAAAAAGGAATGGTTGCTCCGAAACCAAGTAGCAACTTGCCGTAGAAAGTCCTGCACACATCCTCAACAATAGTGATGGTGTGGTGTATTACGAATTGCTACCCCGAGGTGTAACCATCACTGTTGTTGTTTACTGTCAACAACTGAGTCGTATTGCAGATGCATTCCAAGAACAACAACCAGACAGACTGCGTGAAGTGGTGCTAGTCCACTATCACGCCTTTTAGAATTGATTAGATTAATTACACATTCCATTGGCCCACAAAAGCGGGCCTATGGAATGTGTAATGTTCCTGGGTGTGGAACATGTCAGATAAACACATTACAAGAATGAAATCAGAAAAAAACTTGAGTTTCAATAATTTTAATGATCCTTAGTCAATAAACAGTAAAATACTGTACATGAATTAAAATTAATCTTATAATAATTACAGGTTTCATATTTACATCTTTCATTAATTCTATCATTCACACAGTAGCTAGTTACTTGGCGAATACAACCAAGTATTGTCAAAAATTAAAGTAAATTATTCATTTCAGTGATCCTCAGTAAGATAAATCAAATTATGTACAAGATTTAAAATTAAACTTCCACTATTTACAGATGTAAGACTTACATCTGCTTTCCATGCATCCATCATTCACACAGTAGATAGTTACTTGGCAGTTACATCTAAGTATTGTCAAAAATAAAAGTACAATACATTTTCATTAAAATGGTCTACTGCACTTGTTGAGAAATTAATTCAGCCTGACTGTCCGACTGACAACTGCAGTAGGTAGTTACTTGGCTTTTACAACCAAGTATTGTCAAAAATAAAAGTATAATGAATTTTCAATTAAATGGTCTACTGCACTTGTGAAATTCATTCTGCCTGACTGACAAAAAACACTATACGGGAGTTTGGTTAGGAAGTCATTCCAGACCCAACTTATTCACCTAATCTTGCATCGTTAGATTTTTGACTTTCCCGCTTCCAACTGAACAACCTTCAAGGAACTTCCTTTCCGGATGAAAACATGGCTCGACGAGTTGTTCGTCTCAAAACCAATGATTTCTACAGTCGACGAATTGAAAAGCTACACAAGTGGCAGTACACTGTTGTAAACAGTGAGAAAAAGTATCTTATTGTTGATTAAAGTCTGTTACGTGTATTTCTTGTGTTTATTAAACTTACGGAATAACGCACCAACCAATACAGACTTTACTCAGAAATCAATCAAATCAATGGACTTTGTAAGAAGTTATAGTTATATTTAACTAACAAGAAGTAGAAGGTTAAGTAACGTACCTTGCAGTTTAAAATACGACTCTTGTACTGAGACAAATTATCACACTTTTTCCGCAGTATCAAATGTTTGGACCACTTCTGCTCTTGACATAGATGATGCTTTACTTCACAGTGATGAAGCAAAAATTGGAACCTTTAATGATGGCATGAACATAATTATCAGGCGCAATAGATGTGGATCAATAGTAGGAAAAATAGATGAAACATCAGGAAAATTACTGATCAGTTTTGAGTAAACGCCTGATGACTTAATATAAACTTATTACCTTTAGTTCTAGCAAAAAGACGATATAGAGTCGCCAACAGCGGTAGGCCACCTCAGGGTTAACTGGTTTGCTGGTGTAGGCTATTTTGCGCAATAAGAATACTCTAACACAATAAAAACGACGTACCACGAGGGAACTATCCAAACGGGATGGAATTGGGTACATGTTCATGTATAGACAAGAAATGACTACAATTTCCGAAATAATTGGATAATTTATGGAAGACAAAGAGTTTCTAAAACTGAGAAACTCAATAAGGTTTTGGTCCACCTGTCACCCTTATGCAGGAAGTTATTCAGTTTAGCATTGACTGATAGAGTTGTTGGATCTTCTCTTGAGGTTTCTATCCTAGTTGCGAAACAGGTCGTCAAAATCCCAAGGTTTATGGATGACCCTGCACATAATGCTCCAAATGTTCTCCATTGGGTAGAGATTCGGCGACTTTGCTGACCGAGGAAGGGTTTGGCAAGCAGAAAGACAAGCTGCACAAATCCCCAATGGTATTATCTTGCTGAAACGCAAGCACAGACTGGATCCCCTTGTAGGGTAACAAAACGGGGCGTAAAGTGTCGTCGACGTACCCCTGTACTGTAAGTGTGCCACGGATATCAACGAAAGGGATCCTGCTGTATAAAGAAATGGCACGCCAAACCATCACTCCTCATTTCCGGGCCATATGTCGAGAGACAGTAAGGTTGCTATACCACCGCTGTCCAGCGCGTCTCGAGACACGTCTTCGCTGGTGACCGGGACTCAATTCTAATTGGATCACTGAAGTCAATTCTACACCAGTTAATGACTTTCCAGGCCGAAGAATGTTCAGTGAAAAATTTGTTAAAGGTTTCTTGATGAATCCGTGCATTTTATTTCAAAACCTTCACGAAGGAGGTTTCTTCTTTCTTTCCCGTTTACTCAAATTATTTCTGGAAGTTAAAAATAAATAAATGAATGCCTTCCAGTCCGCGGTATGAAATTGGTAACGAAGTGAGCAAATATCTTAAAATATCAGAGCCCAAGGCAACCAGCCTTTACTCAGTATTTCTCATCACCCAAGTACGGCGACTTGTGTATACACCGAGGATGCTTTGTCAGTTGTAGTTCCCGTGGCTCTGTTAACACAGACTGGACAAAAAGCTAAATGAATGATCTTCACGTATGCAAGCTATGCAAATCAACAGAGTGCAGTGCTGCTGTTTAATTAAGGTTTAGAACCATGTGAAGGTCAAATATGGAATGCAGATTTAGATTACGCTGTTAAATTTTATGAATATTCAACGCTATGCGGAAGTGGATTGGTTGTGTGCTAGTTTTTTTACACACAGTGCACCAACCCAACACATCTCTCCGACATAAAAGAAAATACATCAGTCCACGACAGTAATAGGCAATCATAGCATAGTCTGTAACAAAATCTGCTGGCCAAGACAACTAAGCAAGGAATTTTTAAAAAAATATCTCAGATATAAAATAGACACTATTCCACAGCACAGCATTAAAATGCATACGAACTGTGTTAAGTGAGCGCACAAAAATGTGGAGAATTAAGTCATACGTATACACCTTGAAACTGATGATTGTTTACATAAACGAGACAAAAGACAGGTACTAAAAATCTAACTTATAAATTTTATTTCTAAACAGAATAGGAAAGGAATTTTAAGGTTAAAGCCATCTCAAATGCTTATCAGAATTGTTCAATATAGTAGTGAGGATTCACTATTACCCCGTGGCTTCTAACGGAGCTGAATAGTTCGTTATCCATTACAGAAAAGTTTTAAAATCAGTTCGTTATGGCATGGCAGCACTGTTTGGTGCTTTCCATTGATTAGAAGATAGAGATTCATCTCCGAGAAAGAGATTATTGCCTTGTTATACTACAGGAGGCGTTTGATGCATCACGCATGTACGCTGAATAGACCGTAAAAATGTTTCTGAGCATTATGGGACTTAACTTCTGAGGTCATCAGTCCCCTAGAAATTAAACCTACTTAAACTTAACTAACCTATGGACATCACATACATCCATGCCCGAGGCAAGATTCGAACCTGCGACCGTAGTGGTCACGCGGTTCCAGACTGTAGCGCATAGAACCGCTCTGTCATCCCGGCCGGGGCGCCTTAGGTCGTCTGTCTGTTACTCTACTACACACCAACATCAGTAAGTGAAATGAAATTAAGCAGAAGTAGTATCAAAAACCAGTTATAAGTTAAATACACAGAGCGTCTCTCTTTCAGAGTCTGCCACTTGAGTTTACTAAACATCTCCGTAACGCTATCACGGTTACCAAATAACCCTGTGACGAAACGCGCCGCTCTTCTTTAGATCTTCTCTATGTCCTCTGTCAACCCGATCTGGTACGGATCCCATACTGATGAGCAATACTCAAGTATAGGTCGAAAGAGTGTTTTGTAAGCCACCTCCTTTGTTGATGGACTACATTTTCTAAGGACTATCCCAATGAATCTCAACCTGGTACCCGCCTTACCAACAATTAATTTTATATGATCATTCCACTTCAAATCGTTCCGCACGCATACTGCTAGACATTTTACAGAAGTAACTGCTACTAGTATTTGTTCCGCTATCATATAATCATACAATAAAGGATCCTTCTTTCTATGTATTCGCAATACATTACATTTGTCTGTGTTAAGGGTCAGTTGCCACTCCCTGCACCAAGTGCCTATCCGCTGCAGATCTTCCTGCATTTCGCTACAATTTTCTAATGCTGCAACTTCTCTGTATACTACAGCATCATCCGCGAAAAGCCGCATGGAACTTCCGACATTATCTACTAGCTCATTTACATATATTGTGAAAAGCAATGGTCCCATAACACTCCCCTGTGGCACGCCAGAGGCTACTGTAACGTCTGTAGACGTCTCTCCATTGATAACAACATGCTGTGTTCTGTTTGCTAAAAACTCTTCAATCCAGCCACACAGATGGTCTGATATTCCGTAGGCTCTTAATTTGTTTATCAGGCGACAGTGAGGAACTGTATCGAACGCCTACCGGAAATCAAGGAAAATAACATATACCTGGGAGCCTGTATCTAATATCTTCTGGGTCTCATGAACAAATAAAGCGAGTTGGGTCTCACACGATCGCTGTTTCCGGAATCTATGTTGATTCCTAGAGAGTAGATTCTGGGTCTCCAAAAACGACATGATACTCGAGCAAAAAACATGTTCTAAAATTCTAGAACAGATCGACGTCAGAGATATAGGTCTATAGTTTTGCGCATCTACTCGACTACCCTTCTTGAAGACTGGGACTACCTGTGCTCTTTTCCAATCATTTGGAACCTTCCGTTCCTCTAGAGATTTGCGGTACACGGCTGTTAGAAGGGGTGCAAGCTCTTTCGCGTACTCAATGTAGAATCAAATTGGTATCCCGTCAGGTCCAGTGGCCTTTCCTCTGTTGAGTGATTCCAGTTGCTTTGCTATTCCTAAGTAACCTAAGGACATCTCACACATCCATGCCCAAAGCAGGATTCGAACCTGCAACCGTGGGAGTCGCGCGGCTCCGGACAGTGAGCCTAGACCAACGCGGCCGGCATTGTTGGCCTTTCCAACGATTTCTGCAGACTGTTTGCTTTCAGACGTTTCACGCCGACGGAGCATAAATTTTAATTTATCTGAAAAGTCCCCCAGTCGAAACTCAGTGGACATCTGGTTGTGGTACTGGCGTGCAAATTCCATCCTTCGTTGGCAATGAAAAGCAGTCAGTGTCGGTGCACGAACCAGGCACCTGCTGCGGAGGCCATTACGGAGCAACGTTCATTGAACGGTCATTGAAGAGACACTGTCCGGCAGCCCCTTGGTCCATCTCGCCGGTCAGTTGCTCAACAGTGGCACGCCTATTCGCCTGTACACACCTTCTCAGCCGTCGTTCACCCCGGTTGTCTACTGCCAGTGGTGAGCCACAGTTGCCAGTATTGGATACTTCAACCACGGCGGTACGTGAATAGTTTTCAGATGTTTCCGAAATGCTCCGTCCTTGAGCTGAAAGCAAAAAGGTCATGCCCTCTGGACGTCAGATAAATCTCTCCGTTTCCGCATTACGACAGCGACAGTACTGTTTCCTGCGTCCCTCGGACGTACTTTATGTAGCCTCCACTGGTAGTGCCGCCACCGGCAATTTCTGTATGTTTGTTGCACGTTGACGTTGAACATTGGCGGTGGTCACGTTAATGTGGCTGGACCGTGTACAACTAGCTTCGAAAATATAGTATGTAGGATTTTACTTGTCACAAGAATCTGTTTGGAAATTTGTGCTAAGGTTCTATGGGACCAAACTGCTGAGGTCATCGGTTCCTAGGCTTACACACGAATTAAACTAACTTAAATACAAGGCGCGTCAGACAGTACAGCTACTCCGAGCGGCAAAGAATCTATAAATGAGGAATTAGCAACGTATTCCAAATAGCAGCAATATATTACACAGTACTTAAGTGTGTAGACCTCGAAGTACGCACAAATACTTTGTGAAACACAGTTACACCTAGCAACAACAAAAACTTTAGGAAATGGCGGAAACTGCTTAAGGAGGCCGTGCCATCCACTATAGTGAAGTAGCGAAAAAAAAAACACTGTTTGTTCGTAGGTACACTGCAGGATACGTACAGCACTAGCCCCTCTAAGTAATGCTACAGAAATCCGTGACTTGAAGAAAGACAAAATAAGTTTCCATTATGTCACAGAGCGAAGAGCTGAGCATATCTAAATCCAGCAACTAAGGGAAAAACTTTTAGGAGTGAGAAATATGGAAGGCGAATATGCAGTATCTAAGAAAAATGAGATAGGACGTAAAAAATGGTGCCAGAACTTGTGAATCGTAACAACTGGGGCGTTGCATAAAGTGTCAACATGGAGCTAGTTTGACAGTCAGACGTCAACAGTGATTGGGAGTCAAGGGAAACTGCTGAAGTTATGTTGGACCTTCGCGCGCTCTTAGTCGCCTTGTCAGGGTCCGCGTGGTTGCCCCCCGTCGGAGGTTTGAGTCCTCCCTCGGGCATGACCTTAAACACAAATTTCCCAAATATATTGGATCATACTATTTATATTAGGGTCGTTGCGTAACCTAGTATTTCTTGTGGTTATTCATTTTTCTTAGTTTTTACTTCCTGCCATCTTGCTTATTCGGCCTTGGAACTGCAATTACTAAAATTAAACTCGGTAAATAAGTACCGAGTCACATTTATGAAATTTATAATATTACATTTGTCTAGAATGTTACCAAACTCCCCATAACAAAAACTTAATACAAAAGACAATACGATTATGGTCGGTAGTAGGAGCAATAACGTGTTACAGAAGGACAAAGTTCATGATGATACAGCTGCACTTAAATACCAAACTAATATCACATGGGTTCCCTAACAGCTATTTCCTGACCTCTAAGTTATGCCACATTCGCAGTGAAAATGACAACACCTTAATACTAACACGACATATATGATTCCAAAGCGAGAGCAGCTCATAATTATTCAAACATTTTACTTTGAACATTTCCCAATCGTTCTGTATCCACACATCTCTGAATTATTATTTTCTACAGAGGGTCTCCTGCACTCTGATTTGAAAATTTTCACTTAATAACAGTAATAGCATTATTAAAATCTGAAACCAACAAAACCATTACTAAAATCCAAGGAGCACAATATAACTTATTTATTAATAAGTTTAAAATCACATTGATATAGAATATAACTGCTATAAACGTTCATGTAACTTGCGAACATCGGCGAAGTGGCTCATGCAGTTGCATCTTATGTCACCAGCATGGTAAATTCCCATTCATCTGACCGCCGTTACCTGTAGGGGCCTTTCTGCTAGCTGTCCACATAGATGACGGGTAGTTAAAATACCAAAAGTTCATCTTGAACGAAGATACTATACAATACATCCCTTGGTGCCCAGAAAGATACAGAAAAGTCCACGTGAAGTCCGACCACACAGCCAGCACTACACACTGAGGTGAAAATTAGTTCATACCAATAATTCACTATAGCCCAGTCATCGTATCACCGTACTGTAGACCCTATACTCCCGCCACAGCGTATTCACTAACACGGTAGGCAAGCAATCACCAACAGCTTCTGTTCCGTTGGCAGTTCTATACTGCTTAGGGGCCCCACGGCAAAGTCCCGCTACACCCTCCATGAGTTTACGAAAAAGATGGCAACAACAAGCTATGAATCATATCAGCTCAGAACAGCAAATTCAACTGCACACAGAATTACACAGAATGCCTACCACATGAAAGCCCCTTAACTCGTCCCATGTGTACTACTTAACAGGAAGCTGCTCCCATCTAGTAGGTTCCATAAAGAGCAACATACCGTCATGTCCATGCTATACGAGCTCCGTTCCTCCCTGAAGGCAGTGACTCAATCTCCACAGACTTAACCACAGTGATCACTAGAAACTTCCACATCAGCCGCATGGCCTCACTAGTTAAACACATGTTCCGTCACGCTGTCCCCCACATACAACCCGCACTTGCTTGTTATCGTTTCGCGGTCCCCAAAGTAACAACTGCCGCAGTCGCTCTCACACAGATGCACGACACCCAGCCCTTCGAGCACCATAAACCTATCGACTGCCACAGACTTGCCAACCAGCGCACTATAAACGATACTTTAAATATTTAGGAAATGGGCATCATGGGAGGGCCACTTGTCTTACTTATCTGTCGTCGACATCATCATCTTTATCATCATCAGCCATTTGAGGTCCTCTATCGATAAATATCTTTTCTGTAACACTGCATAGGTTACATACTTCAGATACACGTATCCTTTTGTGCCCCTGCATACTTCCTGTTGTCATCCAACATGAATAATGTTTTCTATCAGAACCAAGACTCCTGAAACAATTTCTGGCCTAAAATAAATTTTTCGGCTCTTAGTCGTATAGGGGAGCGACCACACACGAATGCACTATGCTTCACTCAAGTTCAAAATTTCTGCTTCCAGGACCTGTGTCTACTAAAATACAGTAAATGGGTAATTATTAACACTAGGCGACGAACGAGAATTTGATTTCCAATTAATAAACACAATTCGGAAAAAAAGTCTGCAGTTTATGGGAACATCAGCATATGGTCCAGCATAAGGCTGTAAGATTGTAAGATTAGCTTTCGGATTTAAGTTGCAATTTTTCCAAATAATTCTGCAGATCAATGACATGCTGTCGACTGTACAGCTGAGATGTTGTTTCCACGTCTACTGTCCCCTGTCTTCATTCCACGTGCCATCACCATTCCCCACAAAGAAGTTTAGAGCTAAGGATCCAGCTCCATAGAATTCAAATACCTTAGATGAAAGCTTCACCAATGAATTACACCTACGAATAGTGTTCCGAAGGATTGAGTACTCGCATCGTCAAATTGAGCGAGCGTTACAGTCAAAATTGAGAATGCCTGGGAATTAGGACGAGAATGAAATATTGAAATAGAGGCCGAAAATCGCTGTTCTATGAAGACTCGTTATCTTGGAATATCTGTAGACACCAACTGAAATATGATATCCAACGTATTTCGCTGTAATCAACGACGATAATGAAATCTTCGTTGTAATGTTGAAGACGATATAGGTTTCCAAAAGCCAGATGTTCCCTATGTTCCACAATAATCTCTTCCGTGGGGAAGGCTATTGGAACAATCAAGCAGAAATTCAAGGAACATTAACGCCCCACGTGACTTTAACAGCTCTAGAGGTTTCCGGATCAAGCAAGATCTGTTGTTGTAACAGTGAACGTGGACTGCATGAGATGGTTACATTCACAGAGAAACAGAACAAAAAAAATGGTGGAAATGGCTCTGAGCACTATGGGTCTCAACTTCTGAGGTTTGTAGTCCCCTAGAACTTGGAACTAGTTAAACCTAACTAACCTAAGGACATCACATAAATACAACCATGCCCGAGGCAGGATTCGAACCTGCGACCGTAGCGGTCTCGTGGTTCCAGACTGCAGCGCCCAGAACCGCACGGCCACTTCGGCCGGTAGCAACACAGCAAGCGGTTCTGATGTACTAGGTACCGACCCACGCTGAGACACCCATACTAGTACGTGGTTTAGCCTCCACTGTGTAACATCCACGAGATAAATTTTAGCAACAGTGCGACGAGAGAAAATTATGCCTCTAACAGTTATAAACATTATCTATCCGACATATGAAAAAACTGAAATAAATGATGATAAATATCATCATATTATTATTTTATGATGTAATTGGGCATGTCGATGCGTATCATACAAAGACGATGATAATTGTAAATTTCTTTTATGATCTGCGTTTGTCTTCCTTTGTTTTTACCTTTTGTTGTTTAGCTTTTGTAGGCTGTGGACGGAAAACGTATATCAAACTGAAGTGTGTTAAGAAATTGTAATTATTTATTAATTATGACTTGAGAATAGAGTCTATTATTATTATAAATATGAATGAATAATTATTTGTAACTTTAGTTTCTCTTTCAATAAGCGTTATGTGTATTAATTATTTCTTTCCGCTGCAAGGAGCGCCGCCATTGATGATGGCGATTTGTATCGCGTATTTATGTGTGTTTCGTATGAAAGTATCAAAGGTTTGCTTGATGAAAATTAGTCTAAATAGTGCACAATATGGAAACAAAGTTTAATAAGCATTTCAAATACTTATCCTGTTAAAAGGAAATTTTCTCTAACAATACAAAATTTTAATGAAAATAATTCGAATCAGATTGGTTCTTTAAAAACAGTGCTCATAACGCGATCTATATAACAAACATTTCTTGCTGATGTATGGAGCCGAAATTAATTACACATGAGTTGCGAAGAATATTGTTTCAGGTAACATACGTCAGCGTTGTCGATGGCTAATATTCGGTGGTTTTAATGTTCATTTTGCTGCAATTAACCGATTCCATCATAATCAATAGTTGTATAGAATCTGTTGTACGAACTGTGATTTAGTCACACACAACTTACAGAGAACACTTTAACACAACGTTAACTTTGTAGTTCTTTAGCAACTTGACCAAATATTTAGCCGGGAGAAAAAATTATTTAGTAATTACTCAATGTAATGAAATAAGATTATCAGTTTCACTTACAAATTAGTTAAATACCAAACCACTGAATAACACAGCGAACACCACAACTGGTGGCAAAGCAACCGCTGCCTCTGGCATTCAGCCGATTGTGCCGATGGCGAATACTGTCCAGGGATACGTTATTCCACGCCTGCCAATCTGGCCATGAAGTTCTGTAAGTGTTTTTGGTAGACGAGTCGCAAGAGTCACTTATCGCCCCATCAAATCCCGTAATTGCTCCATTGGAGCTGTCCACGGAAGTTACTGCACCTTTTGTTGAGGGTATTTAGTTTCATGGGCTGTGAGTGGACGAGCATTATCCTGTTGGAACAACATATCACCCTCTAGATGCGAAAAGGCAGAAGAACAGGTCTAACATCTTTCTGCACGTGCCGAGTGCTGGCTAGTGTTCCCTTCAGAAACACCTAAGATGAACAAGAGTTGTAGCTCATCGCCTCCCAGACCATAAGTCCTGCGGTGGGGTTAGCCTGATGATGATGGTATGGCGTGAGTGGACGACGGATTGGAGGTATTCCACTAGCAATAACCGGATCACGACAGTTTGTGTTGACACGTTTGGGTTCACAAGCCCTCTTACCTGCGTTGTGGTAGGTTCACGATCTGCCACTTCCGTCTTTACAATATGACGGTGCTGGTGGGTGCCTGTGCCGCTTGGACGTCCAAAACCTCACCTATGGGTTTGAGAATTTCCACTTGCCCACTGATACCAGCATCGTTGCACAAGTGACGCAGCACGTCCAAATTGCGTATTAGCCATTCGGAAGACCACAATTTGACACTCTTCCACCTTGCTTAGTTGTCTTTAGGAAGCACGAGAGCGTCTCCGTAGCATGGTACCCTGCTTCCTTATACGTTTGCACCACACTGATCCTTTTGGCTGTGAGCATTGTAAGTAGGCTGTTTAGGTTTTTTTATTGGTCACGCCGCCGCCACGTAGCACTCTGTATAAAAATCACTGGCTGTGCCGTGTGCAGTCTGTGGCTGGTTTGCATTGTTGTCTGCCATTGTAGTGTTGGGCAGCGGCAGCTGGATGCTAACACCGCGTAGCGTTGCGCAGTTGGAGGTGAGCCGCCAGCAGTGGTGGACGTGGGGAGAGAGATGGCGGAGTTTTGAAATTTGTAAGAATTGATGTCATGAACGGATATATATATTATGACTATTAAGGTAAATACATTGTTTGTTTTCTATTAAAATCTTTCATTTGCTAACTATACCTATCAGTAGTTAGTGCCTTCCGTAGTTAGAATCTTTTATTTAGCTGGCAGTAGTGGTGCTCGCTGTATTGCAGTAGTTCGAGTAACGAAGATTTTTGTGAGGTAAGTGATTTGTGAAACATATAGGTTAATGTTAGTCAGGGCCATTCTTTCGTAGGGATTTTTTAAAGTCAGATTGCGTTGCGCTAAAAACTGTTGTGTGTCAGTTTAAGCACAGTCGTGTATAATTGTTCTAAGGGGACGTTTCATCTGTCGACCCTTAGCCGAGGATACGTCACTGGAATCTTCTGATTTTTTTTTCTTGTAGTTTGCGTAGTTAGTGTAGCCTTTGTTTATTGCTAGCGCGTAATCATAGAGAGAATTTCCTTTGTAGTTGCAGTCTTTCATTGTTGTACAGTAAAAAAGGTGTGGCATGCCTGTAGATTTACACCAAGTATTTCGCAGCTTCGCTTGCAATTAACTACATATTATTTTCAGTACTATGTTAATGTGTTCTCTTATTATTGCTCTTCAAATTGTGCTTTTATGTGTTATCGTGTGAAATATTGTGACAATAATGGCGTGTGAAAAACGTAACACTAGGCTCCAAAGTAAACAGAGAAATAATAGTGACGACGAGCGTCGCTTATCAGCACCACTGTGTAGTGAATTAACAGACATTCGAAGTAGTAATTTGGTAATTGTGTATAGGGAAATGGAGCGGGCGGCAAATAATGGTGTAGACAATGAAACAAGTAGTGAACAGGGAACAATTATCGATCGATCAGTCGACAACAGCTCGCCTCAGGAATCCGAAATGACAGAACACAATATTGCAAATACTGTAGACTTAGGTTTTGGGTCCTCACCGTTTTCTCAAATGAGTCAAGACACATTTTCTGCCTGTCAAAATGTAAATGTTGCCGGTGAAAATGCACTGCCAAAAAGCATAGAAAAACAGATTCCAGACACTAACACATTATTATTGCAATTAATGCAACAAATGGAACAAAATCAGAAACAAATGGGACAAAAGCTTCAAAAGTTAGACACAATGGAACAAAATCTTCAAAAGTTAGACACAATGGAACAAAATCAGAGACAAACACAGCAAAAGCTTCAAAAGTTAGACTCAGTAGAACATACGCTTGAACAAACACGTGAAGATTTAACTACTGAATTACATAAAATCGAATCGAAATGTCAAAAAGTCTGTAATGACGTAAAAACACAAATTTGTGAGCATTTCCAACCTATTTTTTCGCTGCATGAAAATGCATTACAGAATCACGAAGCAGCCATAAAAGAACTGCAAACAATTGTTCATGAAAATCATGAGACCTTGCAAGGTAAAATTGACTCAGTTGCATCTACCGATTCGGTTATGCAACTTGCAAAAACTCAAGAAAACTTAAAGGACACAGTAGATACTCTGAAAATAGGTTCCGAAAGACACATGGAGGACATTAGTTCATTATCAGAGAAAGTAGTTGAACTTTCGGATCAGCTAAATAATTTATCTACGAAGGTAGATGATAATCTGAATGACACAAAACCGGTAGTCTTTAATGACACAGAAGAGTTCGAACAAATTAGGAAATTCAAACAAAATCAAAATCAAATTAATACGCAACACCAAAGAGAAATCCGGGAAATACAAGATCAGCTGACACAGGTAATACAAGAATTACGTACTCTCGCACATCAATACGGGAAGAGGGACATAAAAATACGGAACTGACACAAAATAATAACACAGGGCACTTTGGAGATTATGAAAGAAAGTGGCAAAGTACACCGAATTTTGAGATGGAACCGCCGAAACGACGTAACAATGACCGACATGCGACCCGCCGACACGATGATTTTGACTATAAGTTGTTCATTACTACACGTAAATTCAAAACATTTAAGAATTCTGGCAACGACATTCATCCACAAGCGTGGCTTCATCAATTCTCTCATTGTTTCCCCCCCAACTGGTCATTAGAGCATAGATTAGAATTTATGTGTGGCTATTTAGAGAATGAACCAGCTGTAAGAATGCGAGCGGCCATTCACGATTGCCACAGTGAAGGAGAATTTTACCATGCCTTCCTCTCAGCATATTGGCCTCAAGCCACACAAGACCGAGTAAAACATGGCATCATAATGATGAAAAATTTCGAACAATCTGAATTTTCAAGTCTTGTGAAATATTTTGAAGACATGTTACATAAGAATCAGTATCTTTCAAACCCATAGAGCCCGTCAGAACTCATCCGCATTTGCTTAATCAAATTACCTGAACATTTACGACAGATTATTTTAGCAGGACGATGCAAAGACGACATTGAAGCTTTTCCGGGACTCTTACAAGAATTAGAAATTGACACAGACAGTCGCGGGAATGCGAAAACAGGAAAACAATCACTACAGTACACATCCGTCGCAATTCCGCGATGAAAGAAACAATAACTGGACACGACAAGGCCATTCCCACAACACAAATCGTGACCAAAACAGACACCACCCATATGACAACCGTTGGCAGAGTAGTAATAATTACAAGGAAAGATCACCTCTACGCAGTAGTGAATATCACAGACACAATCAGAGAAACAGACAATATGGCAACCAGAACTATTATCATCACAGGAGACGGAATAACTTCAGACGCAACGGTCCAGCGCGCAGTTACGATTCAGGGAGAAATTCTCCACCACGTGACCGACAAGAAATTAATTACAGAAATTACCGACATGACGACAGACGATATGATCGTAACGACAGACCCGAATTGCACCAGAACTGGCGGGGTTCAAACAGCGCAGGGCCCTCTCTGCAAGGTGAATTGGTAGAAGTTAGGTCTCCTAATCCCAATAACGACGCGCGTCAACAAAGAAACAGACAATGACTCGCACTGCAGGCAGCCGCGTGCGCCGGCTGGCTCAGAGAAAAATAACATAAGCTAACCTTGAGCAAAATTCCAGTGTTCCTTACCGACGTAATCACATAATTGCTTTTCAGTTGACAGTCTACGTACTAGGAAGAGTAAAGGTTTACACCACATTTCACATGTAAAACCGTTTATTGAAATATAATCAGCTTTTTAACTTTGTCTTTGCCATAAAAATTTTCACTTCACGTTACTAGTATGCTTTGTCAGACTTAGAATCTGTTAATATGCAACAATATTTGAAGTTAAATATCCAGTCTAGGACCTACGGAACATATTTAGAAAGTATTTACGAGTGCATTGTTATTGTGAACAGACGACACAGTGTTGTTGTGTGTGTGTACATTCTTGCTTGTTAGTGGCACGATTACGTAACGACCATAAGGCTCACATACTTAGAACATTTACCAGTACTGCTAATGAGATTTTAATGCAACATTTTGGTTTACTTGAAAATACATTCTGGATTTAAAGTACTTTCTGTGAGATACCAGATGACACAGTGGTATATGTGACAGCTACACGATTTTATCACGACGCTAATAATGAGTGACAATTTACAATGTTGCTTTTGCGGTTTATCTATTTTATATCTGCACAGTTTTTCTGAATTCTTCTGGAAAGTAAAACATGGTTTAGTAGTAACTTTTGTGGTATAGCTACAATGAGACAGCCTTATCTGTAGCACAACAATACGTTACAGTACAGTACTTACTTCATCACGGCAATAAGCGTAGTAACTACGATATCTATACGCAAAGCATTTCACTTTTGTTTATCATGAGGTGAGTACATTGACTTCTGCAGAACTTAGCTTTCGGAGGACGATAACTACGACACTTCCACAGAGGTTATCTTACAACACGACGCACAGTTTAGCGCTACAGTACATGTAGTTGATTGATCAATTTTGTACTGAAAACATTTATTTTTAAAGATATTTGAAATACAATGATACAAAGGTTTTCCGTGATACATTTCATTCCATTGCTGTAACCTGTAACATCTGAAGATATAATTACATTAATCCTCAGGGGGGTACACGCTTACTTTGTGTATCATGTGTTTGGCAAGCACAAGGAGCCCTAGCTAATATGGTATTTGCTAATACAACTTTACACATCGGTACCATATTTCTCTAACACATAAATTACACAGCTATCGCATCATTTAACTGAGAGACAAACGTTTTTTTTATTACGTCAGTGACACATGTTTACGCAATCACACAGTTGTATAATTTCACACTTATGAAATTCTATTTTGTCTGTACTTTGTGAAATGTTCTTTTTTTCGGAACCATTGTGATACTATGAGAGCTTTGAATGACATATTTGGTATGGGATCATGATTTTTAAAGTACGTTTGAGGCAGATGACACTTTTGACATGAGCAGACAATTTTTTTATGTTTTGAAATTATTGGAGGAAGCTACGACGATTTTGAGAGTTGACTGAGGTGTTATGATGTTATTATTACGATGACTATGTGTATTATGCTCCTGAGGTATGTTTATGATCAATAAGCTGATGCTATATGAGGAATTTGATTATGCTACTTATTTGTTATGATGAAAGATTGAAGAAGTGTTTATATGTAATAAGGTAAGGAATAATGAGTTGTGGTTAGGGACTCTGGTTTGTGAAAAAGGATGTTGGAAACCGAGAGTCGTACTTTAAGAGTTATGAAATGTGTGTATATGCGTGAATGTATCACTATGCTGGGGAAAATTTTTTGGACACTGTTATATTTATAGGATTTTGTTTCTACAGATTTTAAACGCAAATTCTTGACCTGTGAATTTTTTTTATATGAGACTGTCACTGTAGCGGAAACTGGTGTCGTAAATATTTCGATAAGACAGTTAAGTGACCACCTGCACGTAATACGTCATGGGCACCCAGCTGCGCGACAACCACCTGACAAAAGAAAGCCATTAGTGTGTGCCTTTCAGAGGCACAGGTAAAAAAAAGGGGAGGCCATTATCCTCGCTATTGACATTCCTTTGTAGAAAGCACCGCAAATACGACACGCTCATTACTGAGAAAGATACTTACATCTGACACCTGATTATAACAAACGTCTTTCTACGAGAGTTGAGAGAATTCTACTAACTTATGAAACGTCACATGACTATTGAATGATATTTTTATGCTTTGACCATAGTTGCTTATTTCATTTGATATCTGTTTTCCAGCTGTGTTGCATCATTGATTTTATAAAATAAAATTAAATGCATTTGCTAATGTGAAAACTTTCTGTCAACAGATCTGTTAAATAATAATTTTATGATCCACATTCTTCAAAAAAAGGAGCACTTGTAAAGGAATGAACAATAAGAAAGGACTAGAAACAGTAACTGCATATATAATTTTCTTTTCCAGTACTTGGTAATTTTTTTTAGAATTAGTTTTAGTGTTGCACCACTTTAATTACATAGACTTTAAGATGTGAATGGACATTGTCCGTATCTGCATTGTTGTCTTTAGTGTACATTTTTTTCTGCTTGAGCTTTGTCATGTTTAGGTATAAGTTACAGCATTTGCTGAGGCTGTTTGCCATTCAAAGTGCTACTGAATGTCACTTTGTGTTACTGGGTTAAGCGGCAATTTTATTACTGATTTATTTTTCTTGTTCGGTGCGCATTGCCTTATATTAGTTGTAATATTGCTGCCTTTTTTGCTAATTTCCATTTTTTTATCATTGCTGTTTGTGTAAATAGTTTTGTGTTGCTGCATTGCCTCGTCCCTTAGTTAAGCATCTGAGCTCAGTAGATTTAAGTTAGCTTAAGAGGGGGTGACCTATATAAGAGAAGGAGTTGCGATGAATTTGAAGAAATGCACTGAGAGGTTATATGAGAAAAGTACAGAAAGCAGGTATAGATAGGACTTCCTGGAAATAATTAAGAACGAAGGGAGATCTCCGAGAAGTATAGAAAGTTTTGTTTGGAAAATACTGCAGTAAAACAAACCCTGCCCTTTCCTTGTGTTATCCCACTATGTGTTTGTGTACCCTTGTGTATTTATGTTCTTCCTGTCTTTATATGTTCATCTGATAAGACTTATGTTGTAGAATTTTCTAATATTCAGCTACATTCACTATGATGAGGAATACTGTTATCCTCAAATATAATTTGCATTAATAATATGTCGTTTTCTTTGTAAATATGTTTAGAAGTTATTTATTCTGTTCTGTTTTAATGCTCATGTGTGAAGTTGATGTTTCAAAAGTTATTCTGATCTTTTATGTATGTACTTATGTCGTAATTTTTTAACACTGATGTATTTGCTATTTCGATTCTTTTGTAAAGCCTGTACTATTGCTAATGTTATCTGTATTTTTATGTTCTTTAATGATGTATTTTGTACCTTTGTTATTGTATTCTTATGTTATGAAATTGTAATTGACACCAGTTCATCAAATTAAATAACTTGTATATTACATTTCACTGCATACATTTCTGTTGGTCATAGTATATGGACAATATGTGAGAAGTAGGGACTGATAGTGTTTGCACGGGTGTTAATAATTCAGTAAGTGACTGGATAACAGCATTGCTGGTTCTAAGGACATTTCAAAAACAATTTTTGTGATTGCACAAGTGGTGGTTATGGACTTGCTATATTATTCGCAAGACCCTTCAATGACGATTGTGCGCCTGCACAGTCAAACAGATGGCTGCTGGCCATCTATACAAGGACTACAGTGGGTCTACACCTTTGATGACCCAGCAACACCATTATTTCTACAAGGTCTACAGTGGGTCTGCACCTCTGGTGGCCCACCAATACCGTAATCTCTACCAGGACTACAACGGGTCTACTCTGTGACGACCTACCTACCAATATTCTTTAAAACTTCGACTGACTCTGCTGTGGGTTTGCTCTGTTGTGGCCCATTACCTGTCTGCATGTCAAGAGTCAGCACTGTCTTTCCGTTGAAAGGACAACACTACTTCTTCAAGACTGCATGGAAATCCACTACTTCCGTGTGCATTTTCTTTTACTACTCAGACAGTGAGAAAAACACTGCAATTTTACTTTGATGAATGATCAGGACTGTCTTTATGGACTGTGAGAAAATTTTAGCTTTTGACCAACATTGTATCTATAAGTGTGTGCATTTCATTTCTTTGTCATTGTAATTATGAAAAAAAATTTCAAATCTCTATTGGCTACTGCCCAAAACAATTTGTAAATTTTTTTGTGGGGAGCATGAGGGCTATGTAAGTAGGCTGTTTAGGTTTTTTTTTATTGGTAACGCCGCCACCACGTAGCACTCTGTATAAAAATCACTGGCTGTGCCGTGTGCAGTCTGTGGCTGGTTAGCATTGTTGTCTGCCATTGTACTGTTGGGGGCAGCGGCAGCTGGATGCTAACAGCGCGTAGCGTTGCGCAGTTGGAGGTGAGCCGCCAGCAGTGGTGGACATTGGGGAGAGAGATGGCGGAGTTTTGAAATTTGTAAGAATTGGTGTCATGAACGGATATATATATTATGACTATTAGGGTAAATACATTGTTCTCTATTAAAATCTTTCATTTGCTAACTATACCTATCAGTAGATAGTGCCTTCCGTAGTTAGAATCTTTTATTTAGCTTGCAGTAGTGGTGCTCGCTGTATTGCAGTAGTTCTAGTAACGAAGATTTTTGTGAGGTAAGTGATTTGTGAAACATATAGGTTAATGTTAGTCAGGGCCATTCTTTCGTAGGGATTTTTGAAAGTCAGATTGCGTTGCGCTAAAAACTGTTGTGTGTCAGTTTAAGCAGAGTCGTTTATAATTGTTCTAAGGGGACGTTTCAGCATTTCCTAGCAAAGGGTAGACGTATATAGCACTCTGATAGCTACGCCACCACATTAACATTTTACCAGTTGACAGACGACGCCGAAACCATTGTCAGTAGATGTACTGTCCTCCAGATGGCATATGCCGTCATTGGATCGAAATCGACGTTATTTTCTCCTGTGTACTATTATTTTTTTTCCGGGAGTGTATTCATCTTCTTTCGTAATGGAGGCGGTTGTGTTATGAAACGTGCCAAGCCACCATCGAAAAGAAATCCATAAATCTGAAACAGTGACAGATAACAGATAACAAACACTATGACATCGGGATACGGCACGTGCTTACTTTCGTCGCTGCGAATATCATTAGAACAACTTTAAGGAGAACACATGGAAGGTGTTCAAATGGTTCAAATGGCTCTAAGCACTATGGGTCTTAACATCTGAGGTCATTAGTACACTAGAACGTATAACTACTTAAGCCTAACTAATCTAAGCACAAGTCACATATTTACGCCCAAGGCATGGTTCGAACCTGTGACCGTAACGGTCGCGCCGTTCCAGACTGATGCGCTCAGAACTGCTAGGCCATATCGGCCAGCATGAAAGGTGTACCCACATAGATTGTCATTTGTTGTTTCATGTAATACTTTTTTATTACTTAACAATAATATTATCATTACACTTAAAAAAAGACTTATTAAAAGAATCAGAATTCTAACAATAAAAACTTGAACAGTCTCAATTCCTAAAAACAAGTTTTAAAAATTACAACATAAAGAGTAGCGCTTGAAACCAGAAGTATACAGATCCCAAAAACAAGACAAAGTCGCACCAAATGGTGAAACCTTCCCGTCTAATATTGGATGAACGTTTGCTTGCTGACTGAACGCTGCGTCTCTTAAAATCTTTTAACTGCTGCTCTGTCAAGACTACCTGCTGGCCCTCAGTCGTTACCTGAAATTATTAAGACTGATTCTTACCTTTAATTATTTATACTGGATCGCCATCTGACTGCTACAGCAAACTGTGGAATGAATATACTTACTTCTCTTTAACATAATTATAAGCTGCTGGTGGAGTTTCATAATACTTTGTGACTGGAATTCTTTAAGTTGAAGTTAATTTAGATTTGATAAAAGCTGAAGCTCAGTTTAGACTTTTCTTTTAAGATAACAATAAATTCCGTAAAGCATTTACGTGAATGATTTTGGGATAGAAAATTCTTAATGCATTTAATCTGGTAGAAGTTAACTATATTCTGAGAACGATCTTGACAAACAATTACAAGGGGTATAGTTCTTTACAAAAATTCTTAAAAAGTAGCGTTGCGCTACATACCTAATTTTCCATCAAAATTACACAACTATATTCTGAGAACGATCTTGACAAACAATTACAAGGGGTATAGTTCTTTACAAAAATTCTTAAAAAGTAGCGTTGCGCTACATACCTAATTTTCCATCAAAATTACATAACTATATTCTGAGAACGATCTTGACAAACAATTACAAGGGGCATAGTTCTTTACAAAAATTCTTAAAAACTAGCATTGCGCTACATATAGCGAGTGGCTGGCGAGCACACCGCTTCTTTCAAAGTGTTAATTCTTTTTTTTTTTTTTCTGGTAGAAGTTAACTATATTCTGAGAACGATCTTGACAAACAATTACAAGGGGTATAGTTCTTTACAAAAATTCTTAAAAAGTAGCGTTGCGCTACATACCTAATTTTCCATCAAAATTACATAACTATATTCTGAGAACGATCTTGACAAACAATTACAACGGGTATAGTTCTTTACAAAAATTCTTAAAAAGTAGCGTTGCGCTACATACCTAATTTTCCAACAAAATTACATAACTATATTCTGAGAACGATCTTGACAAACAATTACAAGGGGCATAGTTCTTTACAAAAATTCTTAAAAACTAGCATTGCGCTACATATAGCGAGTGGCTGGCGAGCACACCGCTTCTTTCAAAGTGTTAATTCATACCTCGCTTACAGCGACCTCCTCTCATGTCTCGCTAGCTACGACTGCCTCGTCTCACATCTTACTCGCAACTGCTCGCTTCCAACGCTCAATGCTACAAAAGTGCGGTCTCGCCGCCAACAATGGTTTTTGGTGGAGACAATCCCTGCTACCATGCTCGCCAGCCACTCGCTATATGTAGCGCAATGCTAGTTTTTAAGAATTTTTGTAAAGAACTATGCCCCTTGTAATTGTTTGTCAAGATCGTTCTCAGAATATAGTTATGTAATTTTGATGGAAAATTAGGTATGTAGCGCAACGCTACTTTTTAAGAATTTTTGTAAAGAACTATACCCCTTGTAATTGTTTGTCAAGATCGTTCTCAGAATATAGTTAACTTCTACCAGATTAAATGCATTAAGAATTTTCTATCCCAAAATCATTCACGTAAATGCTTTACGGAATTTATTGTTATCTTAAAAGAAAAGTCTAAACTGAGCTTCAGCTTTTATCAAATCTAAATTAACTTCAACTTAAAGAATTCCAGTCACAAAGTATTATGAAACTCCACCAGCAGCTTATAATTATGTTAAAGAGAAGTAAGTATATTCATTCCACAGTTTGCTGTAGCAGTCAGATGGCGATCCAGTATAAATAATTATAGGTAAGAATCAGTCTTAATAATTTCAGGTAACGACTGAGGGCCACGGCGACAACACATTTTATGTTTCGTCGTAATAATCAGCAGGTAGTCTTGACAGAGCAGCAGTTAAAAGATTTTAAGAGACGCAGCGTTCAGTCAGCAAGCAAACGTTCATCAAATATTAGACGGGAAGGTTTCAAGACGCTAATTGTCATTACAGAAATTTTATAGGTCATGCCGGGAGCTTACGTGATTTTGCAGCAGTTAATATTATGATAAAGTGTTTTATAGGTCATGCCAGGAGCGGACGAGAAGTACCAGAAGATGTTTATTGAAGTCATGCCGTGCACTGACGATAATTAATACTGAATGTTTTATAATAAGTCATGCCGTGCGCTGACGTTAATTAATGCTGAATGTTTATAACAGGTTATGCAGAGAGTTGACACAGATGCAGAAGAAGAATGTGTATGTTATGTTAGTATATAAGAAATGTATAATGTTAAGAAATAATTTTGCTAGCATGTGACACATTGCAACACTATGGATGGGGACCACACATTACAATGTCTAACCAGAATAATGTTTACCTTAATTTTCAGCTGAAAAAGAATACTTTAAATAATTTTATGACAGTAATTTTATTGTATATTATGACCTGACATTTGACGACTCATAACTGACGACTACACCCCTGAATGGAAGATAAAATTTTAGGACAGTAAGTCAAGAAATGCATTGTCAACAAAATTTATAATTAATGATGTAAGAAACTAAGATATGTAAATACAGAATAAGTAATAATGTACTTGTCTATAACAAATCTGTATACTATCAAATACTGAATAAGTAGGAACTTTTATGTCTTTTATATATTTGAATAATTTTCTGGAAGAATTCTTAAATTAAAACTACATATTGTTACAAATTACGACACAACATATTTTGTCATAGGGAAAATTATTGGTAGTCAAATTATGGTACCAACAATGTCTGTGAACCCATTGCCAAAACAATTTTACCCGTACCTTAATTCCTGTGCATCCCCATGGTTATTGAGCACAGAATCAGTGAATTGTGAAACACGTGACTTCAACCAATGATGTTCTCCACGAGGTGTTTGCATACCTAGATGCACACCACAGCCCGATGTATGTCAATTGGTGCCTGCATACCTAGATACACACCACAGTATGATGTACGACAATAGGTGTTTGCATACCAAGATGCACACCACCAACCTTAATGGACCATTGGAGATGGAACTTAATCCTGATGTGGCTGCGGCAACTCAGGCTATTCGACGACGTACTTAGTGTTTGGGTACACTAAAACTATGGAGCAAGGCGATGATGGAACCACATGGCGAAACCTGGTGTTGTGCTATGTGAGGGAAAGGAACAGACTTTTGAGTGCATTCACAGACAGTTGCCAGTGCTTTGACCATGCTATCCAATTCCTTTTGTACCTTCCTTAATTGTGGTACTAAGAGAATTAAATGTTTCATAATGTAAACTTTCAATTGCTTCATATGATCTGTATATTGATTTTCACATTTACTCTTATTCTTGTTGTTAAATTTAAGGGAACCAAATTTTACTTGATGTACAATTCCTACTAAAACCCTTTCTATTTACATATTCTCTTTATTAGAGATAGACAAATCATTTCGTATGACAGCATTTGTGTATACACTTTGTTCAAACTATTTTCTATAATCAAATTTTATACTTATGTTGAGTCCATATGACTCAACAACGTAGTAAAATTTTAAGAAAGCCGAGTAGCGGCATATGTAATTATGTAATAGGCGTATTTAAACTGTTTTAGCATGTAATTATCTGAACTGTTTCTTATTTAAATTGTTTTGTTAATTAAATTGCATTGTGTATTATTGAGAAAGAGCGGGAAACCGCGCATAGATACATTTTGAGAAAGAGCGGGAAACAGCGCGCAGTAATACATCTGTAATGGTAGCAGGGATTGTCTGCACCAAAAACCATTGTTGGCGGCGAGACCGCACTTTTGTAGCATTGAGCGTTGGAAGCGAGCAGTTGCGAGTAAGATGTGAGACGAGGCAGTCGTAGCTAGCGAGACATGAGAGGAGGTCGCTGTAAGCGAGGTATGAATTAACACTTTGAAAGAAGCGGTGTGCTCGCCAGCCACTCGCTATATGTAGCGCAATGCTAGTTTTTAAGAATTTTTGTAAAGAACTATGCCCCTTGTAATTGTTTGTCAAGATCGTTCTCAGAATATAGTTATGTAATTTTGATGGAAAATTAGGTATGTAGCGCAACGCTACTTTTTAAGAATTTTTGTAAAGAACTATACCCCTTGTAATTGTTTGTCAAGATCGTTCTCAGAATATAGTTAACTTCTACCAGATTAAATGCATTAAGAATTTTCTATCCCAAAATCATTCACGTAAATGCTTTACGGAATTTATTGTTATCTTAAAAGAAAAGTCTAAACTGAGCTTCAGCTTTTATCAAATCTAAATTAACTTCAACTTAAAGAATTCCAGTCACAAAGTATTATGAAACTCCACCAGCAGCTTATAATTATGTTAAAGAGAAGTAAGTATATTCATTCCACAGTTTGCTGTAGCAGTCAGATGGCGATCCAGTATAAATAATTAAAGGTAAGAATCAGTCTTAATAATTTCAGGTAACGACTGAGGGCCACGGCGACAACACATTTTATGTTTCGTCGTAATAATCAGCAGGTAGTCTTGACAGAGCAGCAGTTAAAAGATTTTAAGAGACGCAGCGTTCAGTCAGCAAGCAAACGTTCATCCAATATTAGACGGGAAGGTTTCAATGGGTGTGGCAGCAAGGTGGCTCAACAAATAATTTTATCAACCAAGAGAATTAAAATGACAGCCATTAAATGTACTAAGTCACAAATCACTGTTGTAACTATTGGAATCCCGCTTAGCAAACTTTACTGAGTAAAAAAAAAAAAAAAAGAACCACCTTAAGCAATGAAAAGCAATGAAACACACAATCCCTCAAAACAGAAAAACTGGAAATGTATAAAATTTAAATATAAATCCCAACCGTTACACTCCAACTAAATGTTGAAAATGACCTTTAATAAACATACAGTTGCCTAAAATTCAAGATACGTAGGAGTACATGTAATCGAAATGTACTTCCAGCTGGTACAAATCAGCAGAAACGTACAAACAAACCTTTAACAAATATACAATCGCCCAAAATTCAATGTAAGCTGAGAGCTACAGCAGATGTCTACCACAGCCAACAAGGAACGAGCTTCCAAGTTTCATAATAAGTGGAGTTAGCTAATGATTCTGGAACAAGGTAAGGTTCTACAGTTTATATTGAAAAGTAACTTAATGCACTGAGAAGTAGTTATCAGAATGAAAGGTATAAACGAATAGTTAAAGAGGTATACGAGGAGGAACCTCGGGTTTCGCAAAGAGGCGCTGAGCTTATTAAATTCACCATACAGAGCACACACTACTGGTTCTCGCTTACCTGGCGACACCCCGCCATGGCACACATCAAACGATCGACTTTACTTAGCTTGAGCGACTAAAGCGCTTCTGGTAGGAGCACCAAACTGCCGGTCAACCCAGACGTCCTGCGGCGACGAAGTGCTGTCTTGGCAAAATGCAAACACGCTACTGCTGTGGATCCAGGGGACAGGAACGAATGGCTTGCCGCCAGGGCTACCGTGTCCACAAATGGGAATAGTAATCTGCACAAGTAAGGCTACTCACAAGACTGCAAAACGAGTAGGAAATTGGAACTTATGGCACAAGCGGCCACCGATGAAGGTTAAAAGCTCAGCACTCGTTAAAATTATGATTATTCAGAAGCGAAAATATCAGCGCCTGCTCGTGCAGTAACTAGAGCGTACTCATCTACGAATGTTGTTTTCCCTCCCACGAACGTTGTTACTGTTTGATTCCGTCGATGGAAATGGAAATACCCGTAAACTCGCCCGACATATGGCCTGTAAGACACCCGACATATGGCCTGTAAGACAAATTGCGATCAGCAACACTAACCCCCATCGTGCATTCAATCACTCGTAGTCGTGTTAATACAACAGGTCCAATTCCACATAACACAGATGTGGCCTTACCATATCAAGTACTCAAAACAAGAAAACAACGCTTAACTCCACTCAGGTATGAAGGAGCCGTGACTTGTAGGAATCTCGCTGGGGTGTTACTTGCAGTATACGCAGAAAACTTGGCGATCAAGTTGCACGCCACGTTCGTTGGTCTTCCCGCATGCCACCGCTAATAATTCTTAAGCGGGCTGGCCAGGTTTGCTCCCTACCGACTTAACCTTGTGGTGGCTTCAAAATACCAATGCCGGACGGCGGAGTCCCCCAAACGCAGCAACTTGCTAACCACGTTGTAAGTAGCCTGTTTATATTGTAATTATGTAATAGACGTATTTAAACTGTTTTAGCATGTAATTATCTGAACTGTTTCTTATTTAAATTGTTTTGTTAATTAAATTGCATTGTGTATTATTGAGAAAGAGCGGGAAACCGCGCATAGATACATTTTGAGAAAGAGCGGGAAACAGCGCGCAGTAATACATCTGTAATGGTAGCAGGGATTGTCAGCACCAAAAACCATTGTTGGCGGCGAGACCGCACTTTTGTAGCATTGAGCGTTGGAAGCGAGCAGTTGCGAGTAAGATGTGAGACGAGGCAGTCGTAGCTAGCGAGACATGAGAGGAGGTCGCTGTAAGCGAGGTATGAATTAACACTTTGAAAGAAGCGGTGTGCTCGCCAGCCACTCGCTATATGTAGCGCAATGCTAGTTTTTAAGAATTTTTGTAAAGAACTATGCCCCTTGTAATTGTTTGTCAAGATCGTTCTCAGAATATAGATATGTAATTTTGATGGAAAATTAGGTATGTAGCGCAACGCTACTTTTTAAGAATTTTTGTAAAGAACTATACCCCTTGTAATTGTTTGTCAAGATCGTTCTCAGAATATAGTTAACTTCTACCAGATTAAATGCATTAAGAATTTTCTATCCCAAAATCATTCACGTAAATGCTTTACGGAATTTATTGTTATCTTAAAAGAAAAGTCTAAACTGAGCTTCAGCTTTTATCAAATCTAAATTAACTTCAACTTAAAGAATTCCAGTCACAAAGTATTATGAAACTCCACCAGCAGCTTATAATTATGTTAAAGAGAAGTAAGTATATTCATTCCACAGTTTGCTGTAGCAGTCAGATGGCGATCCAGTATAAATAATTAAAGGTAAGAATCAGTCTTAATAATTTCAGGTAACGACTGAGGGCCACGGCGACAACACATTTTATGTTTCGTCGTAATAATCAGCAGGTAGTCTTGACAGAGCAGCAGTTAAAAGATTTTAAGAGACGCAGCGTTCAGTCAGCAAGCAAACGTTCATCCAATATTAGACGGGAAAGTTTCACTTGGCGATATCCATTCAGTACGACATTTTAGTGAATCTACTGTGGATATGAATATACTGACTTTGATAATAGTGTGAATAAGTTACTGTTAAGTGGCGCAACGCATATACTAAAGTGTATAACTTTTATTCACAGGTCATCGGCAATTCTGTTTGCTTTATTGATTCGGCGTTGAAAAGTGTTTGTTCAGTGTTGAATCCGCTTTGAACAGTGATATATTTTGTTGCGTGTGATGATTATAGACAATGTCCCGCAGAATAATTACTCGTTCTCAAACTGATAAAACTTTTTGTTGCGTGTGATGATTATAGACAATGTCCCGCAGAATAATTACTCGTTCTCAAACTGATAAAACTGTACAAAATACTGACGAGAGATTCTTTTCTGGAATAGGCAGTAATAATACGTGTGAAAACCCTGATTCTGAAACGTTAGGTGAACAGACATTTAATAACTGTAACAATATGGAAGCGTTTAACGAACAAGTAACTTCAGAAATGCCCACAGACAATGAAACGGTAGTGCAAAATAATTTGGCATTAAATGCAACAGACGGTACACAGTCACAAATTCCGCATAGTAGACATAACAGTTTCAGTAACGAAACCACTACAATGCAGTCAGACAGAGAGACTCCATTAAGCACTGATTTAGATTCAAACGGTACACAGCTACACAACCTGCGTAGCAGATCCAACAGTTCTCATGACCAAAATTCCGAAATTACGGAAAACGTGACGCAGTCACAATCATCTGAGGATGTTCAAATGAACACAGATCTACAGCCTTTAACAACGAATACAAATACACACAGAAGTCAATCCGAAACGGATCCAATAATGGCATTTTTGCTACAAATGAGACAAGACATGAATCAAAACTTTAACAGAGGGTCACAAGAATTAGAAAAAAGGTCACAAGATCTAAAAAACGAAATTAAGGCAGAACACGCACACACAGATCAGAAATTAGACAACATGTACCAAAATCTAAAACACGAAATCAAAGTAGAAATTCAAACAGTCGCTGAAAAATGTTCACAATCAACACAAGAATTACGCGACAAAATTCAAGAAATATCCGATAACCAAGCAACATTTGCAGTTAGTATACGGGAAACAATGACAGAAAACTTTGCTAAACAAAACGCTCAGATTGATGAACGTTTTAACAATCACACAGAAAACTGTTTGATACGTCACCGTAAACTGGTGCGATCGCAGGATAAAGAACGAAAAGAATTACTACAAACAATCACTAAACAGCGTCAGGACGATAAAAAGAAAGTGTTTGCCCAGGGCAAAACATATGTAGACAATCACATACAGTCGATCTCGGAAGAAATCGAAACGGTCAAAGAAACAAATAATCAAATACAAGACAGGCTTACAGAAATCCAAACACAGACAATCGATGTGAAAACTTCTACAGACACTGAAATCCAGAATGTTAAAGATAAATTAACAGAGGACGTTCAGACACTAACTGACAAAATAGAACACATAGAAATTAACCATGACACAGAAAATTTAAAGGCAGATTTTAAGAAAGTCACCAAAAGCAACCGTAAATTACGAAACGAACTGACAGAAAAGATCAATGAATTCACTACAAGAATAGATCTTTTAGATACTAACAATGACGAGAGATCAGACGACACTGCACCAGTCCCAGTGCAACAGAACTCTAATAGTAATAACACGCCATTGACAAATATACAACAAACTATCACAGATCTAAAATCGCGTAATGATTCATTGCATCAGCAAATAAATTCTCTACAGCAAGAGATAGCGGACGCACAAGAAACCGCCGCACATAATCATTTTCAACAGAACACACACCCTTACGAAATGCCTCAGATCCATAATACATATAATGTTGGTAGACTTCAGAGAGTAAGAGATTTTACCCAGGAAGAAAGACACCCGAATCCATATTCAAGACAATACGACAACACTTACACACACAGACATGACAGATTTGATCACAAACATTTTCTTTCAGTTAGAAAGTTTAAAACATTTAAAAACGACAGGGCGCAAATACATCCGTTGGATTTTATCCAACAGTTCAGGGGAGCACTTCCACCATCATGGCCAGTACAACATAAGTTAGAATTTATTGTCAGTTTTCTTGAAGAAGAACCAGCACGACGAATGCGACCAATTGCTAGACAATGTTTTTCCGTAGAAGCATTTGAGGAAGCATTTTTATCAGCATATTGGTCTGACACTACACAAAACAGCATCAAAGATCGGCTACTTAGTTTGCCAAACTTTGAAAATTCTACCTTTCCAACAATCACACAATTTTTCGAGTACATGGTGGAACAGAACCAGTACCTCAACGAGCCATACAGTCAATCGGCATTAATACAGCTTTGCATTTCAAAACTGCCCAGAGCTTTGAAAGTGTCATTACTGACAGGGCAACAAAAGGACAATGTATCCACATTTAGAGACATCTTACAACTATTAGAAGCACACCAGGCAGACTACGCATTTGTTAACAAAAATTTTTCACGACAGAACGGAAAATAAACAAACTCAGCTACTTTTGAACAAACACGATTTGGTAATAACAATCCGAGTAAACGCTTTCGCAGCGAAAATGACAACGAAAACAGGAGTAATGAAAAACATTATACTGACACGGTAAATTTATATTCAGGACAGCAACAGAATCCGAGACTTAACACGCAACTGAATAGGTCAAATTTCCATATGAATCATTGCTCAGATAATGCGACCGGGGAAGGCCATTACGCGGGTCGACCGCAAAATGAACAAAAACAAACGTTTCTACGGGGTGCAGGTGGGCTGCCGTACAGTCACAGTTATAACGACAGGAGAAAAGAAAACGAACACAGACCGCCGAGGACGTTCCACAATGACAATTTTAACGGAAACTACAACAGGGCCCAACAGCTGCGTTACCGTATGAATGTACCAGACACCAGATTTCATCCACCAGACACTGCTAATAATCAAAACGGCAGAACTGTACAGTTGATAGAACACATACCAAACTCCCAAGCTGAAAATCACATATCGGAAGAATTATGACTAGAGAAAACCTGCAATGAATCTCTTAATGTCGATACTATGAAATCACACAGAGAAAACATAACGACCGAAAATGCCATTACATTTGACGACGTGAGAGACACATTGTTACAGGAAAAACCAATCCTACAGAAAACAATATATCACCCAATAATAGAGATAAATTTACAGTCGCACAATATTTTAGCGATAATTGATTCAGGTTCACCTATGTGTGTAATTAACGAAGACACATTTAACAGATGCAATAGCAATAATGATTACCCAGTATTTCCTTTAAACAGAACGAAGGTCAAGGGAGCTTTTGCAGGAAAAGGCATTGAAGTTAAAAGACAGACACAATTAACATTTGTTTTTGCAGGGGAAACGTTCCACAGTGATTGTTGGATAGTTCCGAATTTAACAACAGACATGATATTAGGAATAAATTTTCTTGTTCAGTACGATGCGAAGATTGACTTCAAATCGTCATACCTCACACTACAAAAGGAAAACAGGGAAGTGATCGTAAGATTTCAAAACACAGTATCCTCCGAAGAACAAAATATGCACAGGATCGAGATTATTACTGATTCTCAAGATAACGATTGTTATATCGCACTATACACGAACACACTTAATAATGACTTGGTAGAGGAACAGGAGTACAATATGTTCGAGACAATTACACGCAAGGTAGACAATAGTGTAGCAAAATGCGACGCAGAACGCACAGAACTTGAAAATATTCTGGTACAACACAAAGCAGTTTTTGCCAATGTTCCAGGAACAATGACAGGATTTATGTACGAATTTCAGGTGAAACCACACGAGACTTTCAAAGCAAAGCATTATCCAATCCCACACATACACACAGAAGCAGTTAAGAAAGAATTACGAGCAATGATCGATCAAGGAATAATAGAACCAGCAGCCAGCCAATATATAAATCCACTACACATTGTTGAAAAGAAGGATGGATCACTACGTTTAGTTTTAGATTCACGTCAAGTTAATAAAATAATCATTACAGAAACCGACCGACCACAGACGTTAGAAGAGTTACTGCAAAAATTTCATGGCACCTCCATTTATACTACACTCGACCTCAAATCAGGGTTTTGGCAAATCCAACTACACCCAAATTGCCGAAAATATACGGCATTCCTTTGCTTTGGGGAATGCTATCAATTTTGTAAACTTCCGTTTGGACTAACGATTTCGTCTGCCGCCTTTATACGAGGCATGAATACTATTCTACCACAAGATCTGAAAAACAAAATTACTACATATGTCGATGACATTTTAATTGCAGCAGAAAACTGGGAACAACACAATCATACTCTTCAACAATTACTGAATACATTCGAGCAGAATGGTATAACTATAAACTTTTTGCGTAAATCTGAATTTGGTAAAGCGTCAATAAAATTTCTAGGGCACATTATCTCACAAACAGGTATCGCACCAGACCCTGACAAATTGCAAGCACTGAAAGACATCGACGTGCCAACAAACAAAAAGGAACTTCGGAGCTTCTTAGGTCTTATCAATTATTTTAGAAAATTTATCCACTACAAAGCATTAGACACGCCCTTGCTATACCAGCTTACAAGTAAAAACACACTTTGGTCATGGAATGAAGACGTTGAAGCTGAATTCGAGAACTTGAAAGAAGCATTATTAAAAGCACCTTTGTTATCACACCCTGACCCAACACAAAACTTTTCCGTTGCAACAGATAGTTCAACCACAGCACTAGGAGTACATATTTTCCAAGAAATAAAGGAAGAAGATAAGACAGTCGTGAAACACATTGCTTTTGCAAGCAGGATACTTTCTCCAGCAGAGCGCAATTATTCTGTAACAGAATTAGAGACACTATGTGTAATTTACGCTTTTAAGCGATTCCGTCATTTTCTATATGGCCGACATACAACAATATATACCGATCACCGAGCAATCCAGTTTTTATTGTCAACAAAACTTACGCACGATAGATTAAGCCGCTGGAAATTATACTTACAAGAGTTTGATTTTACCATTATACACATTCCAGGCACGCAGAATACTGTTGCCGACGCATTGTCGAGGTCCATTCACAATAAACGCATGGAGAAAGAAAATACCTTTTGCTACAACAACCATAGTATTATGTATATTAAACAAGTAGCTTTCGAAAACTTTATATCAGCAGCATTACAGGATATAGAGAGAGAACAGCAGAAAGATGAAACACTGAAAGAGATTGTAACGCTTTGGAAAGACAGAAGTAACGCTAAAGTCAGACTTCATTACACTGTACATCAAAATATACTCTTTATTCGATCATACCGAGACAGTAATAATTGGCTTTTATGCATTCCGGAAGGGATCGTAAATAAACTGATATGGTATACACATCTAAGTTATGGACACTACGGAGCGAGGAAATGCTTTCTGATTCTGCGACAAAATTGCCACTTTAATAACATGGAAAAACACATAAGAAAAGTAATAGCATCATGCAAGATATGTCAAAAAGCTAAATCATCAACAGTGTCACACATTCCACCATTGTATCCCATCATACCGGTTAAGTTAAGACACATGGCAGCAGTGGATCTTTTCGGTCCAATCCCCAGAACAAATAATGGTTATAGTTATATTTTTGTAGCTGTAGAACTAACATCCAAATTTGTAACATTTTCTCCACTAAGGAAAGCAACAGCAAGAACAGTATCAAGAGCGTTTGTAAGAGATTTTCTATCAGTAGTAGGACGTGTACAGAAGGTTATTTCGGATAACGGTCCGCAGTTTAGGTCAGACGTATGGAAGAAAATGTTAGAAAGTAAGAACATAACACCTATTTACATATCAAGATATCACAGTTCTTCCAACCCATCAGAAAGAATAATGAAAGAGATCGGGAAGTTATGCAGAATTTATTGTCATAAAAGACATACAACATGGGATAAATATATTTTACAGTTTCAAGAAGTGATAAATGCAATACCCAATGAATCTACGATGCTATCACCAATCGTAATACTGACAAATAAAGACCCACCGAACAAAATTACCGAACTAATTACTTTTCCTAAGACGCGTAGGCTTCGACATTGTGAAATAATAGACACAGCATTAGCAAACACTAAAAGAGCTGCAGATCGGCGGAAGAAACAACAGAAGCAGGTAAGTCGACTACAGAAGTACGAGATTGGCGACAAAGTACTGATTCGCACTCATTTTCTTTCCAACAAAGGTAAGCACAGATGCCGTAAATTCGAACTTCTGTATGCAGGCCCTTACAGAGTTCGTAATATTCCACACGCTAATGTAGTGCATGTGGAAACGCTACGTAAGAAGAAATCATTAGGGAATCATCATGTACCCAACGTGAAACATTTCTTGACTTAAATTTTTGCATTTCAGCTGACGAAAGGACGGCGTGACACGTAAGTATGCAACAATGGTAGTTTCAGCGCGCTTCAGTAACAAACAAAGCCGCGACACGCAGCGGGCCGCTAATATTTCACCGTACCTTAAAGAACACAGCAGTACTTAATGATGCTACGCCAGCCAAGACAAATAAAAACACGAGAAACATTTCCTAACTTAAAGAGAACATGCAGACAACCACACGACGTATGAATTTGTGCACTGAGAGCTCATAAATGAAAGAAATTTTTTTATAACGTGACATAATTACTTAAGAAAATGTCGATTTTTGCAATAGCTAAACTGATAATATAGATCGTTCATTAATCAATTATTTTAGTGGTAACATTAACATGTACTCTTTATTCCAGAATGCAGCATTGTTGTCACACGTCATCAAAATGAAACGTAGTTTTAGTTAGAATAAGGATGTGAATCTTTAGGTCACGCAGATAGCTGACGCTAATTGTCATTACAGAAATTTTATAGGTCATGCCGGGAGCTGACGTGATTTTGCAGCAGTTAATATTATGATAAAGTGTTTTATAGGTCATGCCAGGAGCGGACGAGAAGTACCAGAAGATGTTTATTGAAGTCATGCCGTGCACTGACGATAATTAATACTGAATGTTTTATAATAAGTCATGCCGTACGCTGACGTTAATTAATGCTGAATGTTTATAACAGGTTATGCAGAGAGTTGACACAGATGCAGAAGAACAATGTGTATGTTATGTTAGTATATAAGAAATGTATAATGTTAAGAAATAATTTTGCTAGTATGTGACACATTGCAACACTATGGATGGGGACCACACATTACAATGTCTAACCAGAATAATGTTTACCTTAATTTTCAGCTGAAAAAGAATACTTTAAATAATTTTATGACAGTAATTTTATTGTATATTATGACCTGACATTTGACGACTCATAACTGACGACTACACCCCTGAATGGAAGATAAAATTTTAGGACAGTAAGTCAAGAAATGCATTGTCAACAAAATTTATAATTAATGATGTAAGAAACTAAGATATGTAAATACAGAATAAGTAATAATGTACTTGTCTATAACAAATCTGTATACTATCAAATACTGAATAAGTAGGAACTTTTATGTCTTTTATATATGGGAATAATTTTCTGGAAGAATTCTTAAATTAAAACTACATATTGTTACAAATTACGACACAACATATTTTGTCATAGGGAAAATTATTTGGTAGTCAAATTATGGTACCAACAATGTCCGTGAACCCACTGCCAAAACAATTTTACCCGTACCTTAATTCCTGTGCATCCCCATGGTTATTGAGCACAGAATCAGTGAATTGTGAAACACGTGACTTCAACCAATGATGTTCTCCACGAGGTGTTTGCATACCTAGATTCACACCACAGCCCGATGTATGTCAATTGGTGCCTGCATACCTAGATACACACCACAGTATGATGTACGACAATAGGTGTTTGCATACCAAGATGCACACCACCAACCTTAATGGACCATTGGAGATGGAACTTAATCCTGATGTGGCTGCGGCAACTCAGGCTATTCGACGACGTACTTAGTGTTTGGGTACACTAAAACTATGGAGCAAGGCGATGATGGAACCACATGGCGAAACCTGGTGTTGTGCTATGTGAGGGAAAGGAACAGACTTTTGAGTGCATTCACAGACAGTTGCCAGTGCTTTGACCATGCTATCCAATTCCTTTTGTACCTTCCGTAATTGTGGTACTAAGAGATGCCAATTTGAATTAAATGTTTCATAATGTAAACTTTCAATTGCTTCATATGATCTGTATATTGATTTTCACATTTACTCTTATTCTTGTTGTTAAATTTAAGGGAACCAAATTTTACTTGATGTACAATTCCTACTAAAACCCTTTCTATTTACATATTCTCTTTATTAGAGATAGACAAATCATTTCGTATGACAGCATTTGTGTATACACTTTGTTCAAACTATTTTCTATAATCAAATTTTATACTTATGTTGAGTCCATATGACTCAACAACGTAGTAAAATTTTAAGAAAGCCGAGTAGCGGCATATGTAATTATGTAATAGGCGTATTTAAACTGTTTTAGCATGTAATTATCTGAACTGTTTCTTATTTAAATTGTTTTGTTAATTAAATTGCATTGTGTATTATTGAGAAAGAGCGGGAAACCGCGCATAGATACATTTTGAGAAAGAGCGGGAAACAGCGCGCAGTAATACATCTGTAATGGTAGCAGGGATTGTCTGCACCAAAAACCATTGTTGGCGGCGAGACCGCACTTTTGTAGCATTGAGCGTTGGAAGCGAGCAGTTGCGAGTAAGATGTGAGACGAGGCAGTCGTAGCTAGCGAGACATGAGAGGAGGTCGCTGTAAGCGAGGTATGAATTAACACTTTGAAAGAAGCGGTGTGCTCGCCAGCCACTCGCTATATGTAGCGCAATGCTAGTTTTTAAGAATTTTTGTAAAGAACTATGCCCCTTGTAATTGTTTGTCAAGATCGTTCTCAGAATATAGTTATGTAATTTTGATGGAAAATTAGGTATGTAGCGCAACGCTACTTTTTAAGAATTTTTGTAAAGAACTATACCCCTTGTAATTGTTTGTCAAGATCGTTCTCAGAATATAGTTAACTTCTACCAGATTAAATGCATTAAGAATTTTCTATCCCAAAATCATTCACGTAAATGCTTTACGGAATTTATTGTTATCTTAAAAGAAAAGTCTAAACTGAGCTTCAGCTTTTATCAAATCTAAATTAACTTCAACTTAAAGAATTCCAGTCACAAAGTATTATGAAACTCCACCAGCAGCTTATAATTATGTTAAAGAGAAGTAAGTATATTCATTCCACAGTTTGCTGTAGCAGTCAGATGGCGATCCAGTATAAATAATTAAAGGTAAGAATCAGTCTTAATAATTTCAGGTAACCACTGAGGGCCACGGCGACAACACATTTTATGTTTCGTCGTAATAATCAGCAGGTAGTCTTGACAGAGCAGCAGTTAAAAGATTTTAAGAGACGCAGCGTTCAGTCAGCAAGCAAACGTTCATCCAATATTAGACGGGAAGGTTTCAATATGTTTGTATGTTGGTAGCACTATATACGGTATTAATATCACTGACAGCGCTCTGCGCCCTCGCTAAGAGACTCTGTGGCTGGAAGGACTAGCAGTTATGAGTTAATAGTTAGCAGTGCTAGCGGGGGGAAGTGTTAGCGAGAGCGGACGATTTGGACGTGTGTCCGTCATGGAGATTTAGTGTTGTTTGCAAATGTATTGTAAAATGATGATTGGTGTATCTGATAATGTTTGGATAATGGAATTACTGATGGCTATATATTTTTTGGAACTGGGTGTCACATAAATAACGTAAAATCTGCTAAATATATTGTTTTTTCTACAACAAAATCTTTCTTTTGCTAACTATATGCCTATTAGAAGTTAGAGCCTATACTAGTTAGAATCTTATTATTTAGCTGGGCGTAGTTGCTGCGTGGTGGAATTCCTGTAGTTCGTGTCATGAGGTTTTTCTGTGAAATGTATGTGTTATTGTTAAGATCTCTTCTAATTTATGGCCATTCTTTTGTGTTCATTATTTGCAATCAGACTGCGTTACGTTTGTATATTGCGGGTCATATATGAATGAATAAGTTTGAGTTGTATTTGTCAGGGAAAATTCTGTAGGTCAGAGTTGATACGATGAAAATAAGTAAAGTGACTGTAGGTTCCGTTTCACCCAGCAGCATTCAGTACGTCCAGTTTCATTCACCAGTTTAAGTAAAAAAGTAGAAGTTTCAACGTGTCTTCCAGCCAACTGTCTCTCCTGGCCCCGCCGAACCAACGACACACAAACTTCTATCAAAGACCTTACCTCGCGAAATACGATCAAATCGGTATTGGCAACCCAACTACATAGTGGCACCAGTGGAATGCCATGTTTCCAAGATTAAAGCCGTCACGACTTAAAGATAATTCTACAAACATTGCGCGATCCTGCTACAGTCGCAGTGGGCGGGTACGGACGAGAGGAACTGCAACACGACGTTAATTACTGGACTACATGATTGGTTATGAACCAACGACTCGGACGTTGACAATTAGCTGACATCACTAGTACTTTGGAGACCGAGGGTGCTCATACACGGGGAAAGGGACGCCGCGGCACCCCTTAACTCTCAAGGAAATAAAAAAAGAATTGTACACTCATGTCACTTTTTCCAAAGAAAATGATACAAATCTAGGCATTTTTAACTGGTGACGCTACTTCAAAGTCACCGTGTCTCCTCCGAAGCAACATAAATACTCCCTCCCTCCACCCCCCCCCCCCCCCGACAAACTGTCGAAAGTTCCCCCATGATGGAGACTGTCTTTAAGAAGCATTGACGTAAAAACGATACTCTCGTGAACTATTTCTCTATACAGTGTGTAAGTAGGCTGTTTAGGTTTTCTTATTGGTAACGCCAGATAGCGCTCTGTATGAAAAATCGCTGGCTGTGCTGTGCGCAGTCTGGCTGGTTGGCATTGTTGTAATACTCGCCATTGTAGTATTGGGCAGCGGCAGCTGGATGTGAACAGCGCGTAGCGTTGCGCAGTTGGAGGTGAGCCGCCAGTAGTGGTGGACGTGGGGAGAGAGATGGCGGAGTTTTGAAATTTGTAAGAATTGGTGTCATGAACTGCTATATATATTATGACTAGTGAGGTAAATACATTGTTTGTTCTCTATTAAAATCTTTCATTTGCTAACTATGCCTATCAGTAGTTAGTGCCTTCAGTAGTTTGAATCTTTTATTTAGCTGGCAGTAGTGGCGCTCGCTGTATTACAGTAGCTTGAGTAACGAAGATTTTTGTGAGGTATGTGATTTGTCAAACGTATAGGTTAATGCTAGTCAGGGCCATTCTTTCGTAGGGGTTTTTGGAAGTCAGATCGCGTTGTGCTAAAGATATTGTGTGTCAGTTTAAGCACAGTCTAGTATAAATTTTACAAAGGGGACGTTTCAAGTGCTACAAAGATTTTTCGCAAACGCAGTGGCAGTACCCATTTTACACTGATTTTACGTAACTGTAAATTATCACACAAAACTTAAATTACTTTTTTCCGTAACATTGAAAATAATAACTGAAAATATGGTTCGTTATTAAACAATTTTTTCACATAACCGTTAAAATTCTGTAAACTCATTAACTTCCATTACCGTCCTAGTTATTACAAATAGCTGCTATTATTATTAATGAGAGCAATGTTATTCAGTTTTTACACTTCATTCGTCTTTTTAATGGCTTATGGAAATTTATTTGTGAACATTTATCTGCATTTGCATGTTCTCGTGTTTTGTGCTAATTCTCGTGTGGATTATTGTCCAGTGACGCTCAAATACGTGCATTGTGCACTCTCCGCCATTACGTTTGCAGACAGTAACTTACCACCAGTATTCCGGAGTGTTCAGTGAAATATTTTGTTAAGGGCAATCTTTTTAATTTCGACAGATGTGTAAATACTCATCGTGTTATAGTTTTATGAATCTTGCTTGCGTGTGTGATCTTAATATTCGATTAATCCTGCTAAAAGTTAAATATTCTTGGTTTCAGTTACCTCAAAACTTACACACGTGAGAAACGATGGGAAACGCGTCACGACTTATCCAATTTTATTAGATAGCACTGTCATGATTATCGCGGTTAACATTCAAGGAGGTGTCCTGTTTCACCATATGATACCGACGCCATACTCGATCGTATTCTTGATAGTAAACAGTTTAAAGTCCTGGCAGCAAGATGGGACAAGCGCCTTTGTCTTTCGCCGCCAGGTATTCCAATAGCCATGAAAGACATCAAGATAAGCTAGCCCCAAGTGTAGTGGTGTACTTTCTATTTTACAATGAAGTCAGTATGTGGAAGCCGTAGACGGCACATAGCCTACACTTAGAACTGAAGTGACGGCCCACACATTTAGCGTCCCCTCCATCCATAGATCACCGTCCGCATTGTCACTGGCTCTCACTTCAGGAGGCACAGCAAAGACCCTTTGCTTGAGTTAGCAGTCTTCTAACTGGTTTGATACGACCAGCTACCAATTCCTCTCCTGTGCCAGCCTCTTCATCTCAGAGTAGCACTTGCAACATATGTGAATTCTATGGGGAAAAGTTGGCACTGTATGGATTGGATTGGATTGATTTGGGGGAAGAGACCAAACAGCGAGATCGTCGGTCTCATCGGATTAGGATGAGGAAGAGAGTCGGCCGTGCTCCGTCCAAGGAACCATCCCGGCATTTGCCTGAAGCGGTTTAGGGAAATCGCGGGAAACCTAAATCAAGATGGCTGGACGCAGGATTGAACCGTCGTCCTCTCGAATGCGAGTCCAGTGCAACCTATGTCCTCTATTATTTCTTGGATGTATTCCAGTGAGTACAGTCTCTTAAATGGGAGCTCTGGTGCATAGTCCGCTGTTCAGCAACGTAGCCCTTCTGACGAAGTGTCGGGAATGGACATTTCTTCCTCCTGCAGTCAACCTTGTATGTGGGACAACCACAGCTACAAGTAGTCATCTTGGGTATTAATAACCGCTTCAGCTGTACTTTTAGGTCCTTTATTACTGTACCACTACCGGTTTCGTGACACTACAGGGCACTTCTTAATGCGAACATGTGACTAAAACATTACAGCGGAAAAGCTCGGAACCTGTTTACTCTACATTCGTTGCTTCCATTTGTGCTTTAGTGCAGGTCACGAAATACGTTATGAAGTTATATTACATCCAAATTACTGCATTTGATAATTATCGCTCACAGCAGATCTAAGGTGGAAAAAGAGTTTAAAACGTAAGGAGGTGTCATGATCGTTAGTAAAAGACGACAGAGTGAAATTACACATTCGTCGAGGAACAAAGTTTCAAAATTTAAGGCGAGGATTGTACGTTCGAATAATAAACAAGTGATCGGATATAATTTTGGAATCTCTTGATGGAGAAGAACGGTGTAATATAAGGACTGGTCACTTTATTCTTCTTACGGCTTTTGCTATATAACGAAACTACCTGTACCTGGCCACAATCTCCTGTGGCTCAGTGGAAAATAGAGAAAAGATAAAGCACACATTTCTAATAAGTATAGAAATGGGGTACACGCCCTACTCTCCTTTGCTCTCCTGTGTCTGCCCATCTCTCCCTGCCTTTGTTCATCTCCTCCTCCTACCCCACCCTCCTCCCTCTCCATCTTCTCCTCCCCTCTCTCAATCCCGTTGTCTACGTCAGTTTCTTCCCACCCCTCTATCTATCTCCTCTTCCTCCCTCTCTCGACCATAAGCCATTTTCATCGGTACTGCAAATTAAGATTCTGTAGTAGTACTGAAATAATAAACCAGTAAGTCATGAATACAACTTTCCTGGTTTCTAACATTGCTTCACCGTTGAATATATTTATATATTAACAATTATGTTGTCTGTATGTGTTTATACGTTTATTACGCTAACGTATAAAAATTCGAAGTAAATCGGAAACGCATGTTCTGTTATATTTGGTAACAATGTTTTCCCTTTCTGTATTACATTCATATATATATATATATATATATATATATATATATATATATATATATATATATATATATTAGAAGTATACATATATTAAAGAATTAAGCACACATCTATATTAGTGTTCAACGTTGTGTCAGAGTTTCAATTTAGTCGGCCAAGAACTTTCGGAGATATTTAACAAACCAACATTTGCATTTTTATAGTGGTTCCTCGTTTGCTACATATACACTCATATTCAGAAAAAAACAGAACACCTCGAACACCTAGAGATAAGACGTTCATATTCACAGGACATGTACATTAGCATGTTCTGCAGAAATGATTAACCTTTGAACCATGACGGCCTGCGGGTTCTAGGTTAACATCGGTATCGAGGCGCAACGCCATCTACCGGCAAAATATGGCAGCGGCTCTCGTTGTCACTATAAACTGGAGGTAACGGATCTGTGTGACTTGAGCAGGATGCCTCGCTGACGTAAGAGTGAACCTTACCGACTTATCAGTGAGTTTGAAGGACGGCGAACTATTGCCATAAGAGAATGTGGTACATCCATTCGAGAAACTGCTGCACATGTGCGACAAAGTGTTTTGGTAGTACAACGGGTGTGTGCAGAATGGTTCACTGAAGGCCGCAGAACACGAAGAGATAAGTCAGGTCACACCACCAGACCACTTCGCGAGAAGAGACACCTCATCCGAATAACTTTGCAGGAGAGATCTACGTCCTCCTCGGCTTTGGCGCAATACTGGAGCAGTCACCTTCGGGGGTGACAGTCCATCGCCGTTTTTTACGGCTACGTTTACGTGTGCATCGTCCACCTCTCCACCTACCAGCGACGAATGTACAGAAATGTGCTAGACGGTAGTGGTGTATGGAGCAACGTGTCTGGGGACAGGAATGGCTCAGAAAATGTTTTCTTACGAATTTAGGTTCCGTTTGTTTGAAAATGATGACCACATTTTTGATCGCCACAGACAGGGAAAGCAGTTTCGTAGCGACTGCATTCGCACAAGACATACAGCGCGAACTCATGGCCTTATGGTTAGGGATGCTATTGGATACAAACACAAATCACAGTTGTTGTGTGTCGAGTGCAGTGTGACCAGTGTGACCTACTTGAATGACATGCTGAGACTCATAGCCATACGTTTTCTGTACAACACTTTTGACGCCATTTTTCAGCACGACAATGCATGATCACAAGTTGTAGCACGAATACGTGCCTTCTTGGTGTCACGGAATGTCAGCCTTTTGCACTATCCCGCCTGATCTTCACACTTGTCTCCAATTCAAAATGTGTGGGATATGGTGGAACAACGTTTGTAGTCCTGTGACCCATTGCCAGCCACCACAAATGAACTTTGTTAACAGGAGAATGCAGAATAGAGATCGATACCATCACCATATCACGGCCGATGGCTAACCCTGTGCCTACTAGATAATAGGACACATCCTGAACCGAGGTGACTGAAATGCCAATCTTTTCTACAGTTCATACTAATGTACATGTGCTAAGAATACGAATGAACTGTTTCTAGTCGTTCGAGGTTTTCTATTTTTTTTCTGGACATAAATGTGTATTTATGTATACACCAGAAGCCGTTTCAGTGCGTAAATAAAAGCACTCGAGTATTCAAGTGCAACGTTGTGTCAAAATTTCAAAGGAATCCATAAGTAACTTTCGGAAATTTGAGATTTTGAAGAAACGAACATCTACGTTTGTACTTACGTATACAGAAAATTTATATATTCCTAATCGCTTATTTCCGAATGATTTGGCCGAACGCTTCGAAATTTTGACACAACGTTGCAATAGACTACCCTTGTGTTTTTATATAGCAGTAGTATATGCGTAAAAATGGGATACCACATGATTTTCGCTTAAAAATATTTCTAGACGTTTTCAGCTGAAAAAATATTTAAACATACTTCTGACTTAAAAGTATTTCCACATACTTCCAACTTAAAAATATTTTCTCATGTTTTCCTCTTAAAAATATTTTGTCTCATAAAATTTCCAATTAAATTTGCTCTTAGAAATTTTTCCACGTACTTTCCTCTTTTAAAAAAACCTGTTAAATTCATGTTAAAAAATTTCCTGATAAATTCCTGTTAAATCCTGTATCTACAAACCTATGTTCATTATTTCCACATGTTTTCCACTTAAAATATTTCCACAGAGTTTCCACATAAAATGTTCCACATCTTTTTCACTTCAAATTTTTAAAACGTTTTGCGTAAAAATGGTCGCCTCTTTGAACCCTCATCATTTTGAGTAAAAGATGGCGAGCACTTTATGAAGGGCACTTTATGGCGAAATCTTGGCGACTTTAGGGCTGCCTTCTAAACTGCAACTATTTGGGCAAAAGATGGCCAACACTTTATATGGCGCGCACTATACGGCAAGCACTTTTTTGCGAAATCTTGGCGACTTTACGAGAAAAGTGTTCCGCTATTTCACCCAGCATCTTTTTGGTCAAAAGACGGCGGCCACTTTTTAGTGAGCACTTTTTTGGAGATTTGGTGACATAAGGTAAATGTGACGGTTGGCAAAATTGGCAAGCACTTATTAGCAGGCAAAATATGGCGGCCACGTTTTTGCGAATACTTTTTGGTGACCACTTTTTGGCGGCCGCTTTTTTTTCGATTTCCAAGCAGCGCTCGTCGTCGCTCGGCGGCACTTTCTTGTGATAGCTTTTTGCCGGGCACTTCTTTGTGGTCACCTTCCGGTGAGCGTATTTTTGCGACTATTTTGCAACAACAACACACGAAAATTTTAAAGGGCGTCCACCGTTTCCTCGTTGATAGGTACCACTTTAATTATGTCTGTATTATCATCCATCAGCAGTTCGTACCAACCCTCAGTATCATCAATGCGATCTGTATACTCTGCTTCCATTTATATATAACCTCAGGGAAGTGTATCGATTATTCCGTCATTCTCCACTAGCACCGCCAGTTTGTTATAGTTAAAGTTGAAGTCCTTAGCTATCGCTTTACTTACCAAGTTCTTTGTTTTCTTGTCTCTCGTAATCATATCGTTGTTTATGATGACTTTGTCTTTCGAGCCGTGCACTAGCTCAACCATCTTTTTCATATTTAAACCTTTAGCATTACGGTGGTTGAGACCGAAACCTATAATTTTTGTAGTTCTTTTGTCATTATATATTTAGCACACATAAATCTTTGGTCCGGTACTTATCCATTCAACAGCATAATCGTGTTTACCAATCTCGTCAGTCCACTCGCTGGGCATACAACCTGTTTTCACGGAGTTTGTGCCATCATCTATGTAAACAACAAAGTCTGTGTCGAAGTACACAATTTTATCGCCTAATCTATCGAGCATACAATACAGCCTCATTTTAGCATTGGCTGTGGTAAAGGCGGCCACAAATATGTTTGTACTAGTGCTATCTTCGACGTAGAAGTAGTCGTAGCAGTAGGTCACCTCGATTATTTCCTTAGCTTCACGTTAGTTATCTCTGTTTTGTCATCGAGTAGCAGCTCGTACCATCGCTCAATGTTGTCCATAATTCTGTTTGTGACAAGTTCTGTCTGTGGCCGAATGTTACCCAGAGCGAATTGAGGCATGTTTTTGGCATCAGCTCTAATGCTGTTAAAGTTGCTGCACTCATCGTCACTATGGTTGCAACAGCTGAATTTTTCTTTTTCACATTTAGCGCATTGAGCGAGCAATACCTTTTCCTGCTTAACTGGTAGTACAGAATGGTACACGCCGCAAGCGGCAAGCACTTTGCGTTTAACAAAATCAAACCATTCCTCGTCGTATTTTTCTGGTTTCAGTATCTGTATTGCATGACCAACAGGGTAGTCGTCGTAAAACATCACTTTAGGACACAGACGGCAGATGTCTACGTACCGCAGCTTCTTGCCCGAAACCTGCAATTTAGGAGCGTTTGTTCTTCCGCCGAAAAAGGCGTCTCTAGGATTCAGTGGTTCAATGACATCTACTGCCTTGTAATCTTGGATATTTTTCCACTTAGAACTCCACATCTCGAAGCGTTATAGCAACATTTCGCAGCGCTTTGATTCGTTGTTGACGTTATTGCTGGTTTCGGGCGGATAACACTCTGGACAGCCTTGCCAGAAAGAGTCGTACTGGTACAGTTTTCGTGCTACCGTCGTAACCGTCAACTTTCGCACCACATATTGTGACTTCCCCGCCGTTCAGCTGATGTTGTACATTTGGAAACAAATTTAACCACACAATTGTCTCTTTGCTGAACATTTCCTTCTTTTTATCTTTGACTACAGCGATAGTGCTAGGTTCAAGTAATTTTGACCTGCAAATTATGCAAACACTAGTGATTGTTATGTACTGGAAAGGGTCAATGTTGGCTACTTCTAGGAAATTACTCCCAAATTCAAGGCAGCCGCGGCGCAGTATGTCGACATCAGAATGGCAATACTCGGCAATTTCCTTCTGGAAGTCAAACAACTACTTTTCCCTCACTTTCTGAGTGTGCAATTCTAAGAATGCTTTTCTAGCTTCAGGTTTCATACTGTCAACACCGTAATACTTGTTTGCTGGCAGCGGGCCTACGCAATTTTGATTTTCGCGCTTCTTGAAGAAGTGCGGAAAGAACCCTTTTCTCAACTCTTTAAAGCTGAATGTCTTGGGAAACGTCGCAAGACCACCTTGGATAAAGTTTATGCTGTCGATTACTCTGAGTCTTAGTGTAGGTATTTTGAGCTGCATAATCTTCGTCCATTGGTAAATGGGTTTGATCTTACTGCTGTTATTGACACAGTACTGCAAAAATGAAGTACGCATCACAAGCCTTTCCGTTGTGGGCTATACACGTATAGCCTCTGTTATCGCATGACGTGAACCATTCACAAAAATCATTGTTATTTCTTAACACATATCAGTTTCTTTTAAAGACGTGTACAGCCACAAAGTTTGGAGAGTGTATTCCTGTGTCTTTCTCTGCCTCAAAATCGAAAAAGTAGTGCTTTTCTGTGTATGCGCATGTTTTAATTCGCTTACGACTGCTTACATTACAAGTACAAAAATCATCGCAGTAGCCACCATGACGGTTTCTTCTTTGCATATAGCATTTGTGTTCACTTGCCTTTAAACACTCTTCACCACAGTTACGGAAATCAGAGATACCACAGTTGTGTCGGCTGAGCTTTCTTCTTCATATCTTTTCACACTTTTCGCACTTGTAAACTTTTTCACAAACTCTCTTCTTTATCAAAACAATATCTGTTGCACTTTCTGCAGTATATCCGTGGTCGTTTACCTTCATGCTTTGGTCTTAAACACAAATTGCACACAGTTCCTTTACCTTTTTTACAAGTGTGTTTGTCTTTGTTATCTTGGGGTGTATTACACTTCTTGCAATAGTACACACTGTCATAAAAACCCTAAATATTCTTGATGACACCATAGTGGTCGTTATTCAAGTACAAATCAATTTTTGTTTCTTTTTCCATGCCCGAGGAGTGGAATACCCTGTTAAAATGGACAGCTGAAACAACCTTAATTTGAATATTCAAAAATTCTGCTGCATCGTTAACGTCGTAAAGAGTGAAACCTTCTTCACAATTTTGGTCGAGTTTTGTGCACAGCTCTTTTGCTAATTCTTTCTGCAGGGTTCTTCCTTTCCTAATGTAGACAACCTCATTATTCGTTAATTTCTTGCGTAGTATGTTTCTAGTTACGTAAGTTAAGGCTGTGATCATTGCACATGGACCACACAGATTATCGGTGTTGGTTATTTTGTTTATGCTTTTCTTGCCAATTATATCTTTACTAACATTCACTATTTTCTTGCCCTTCGTGCCCTTACCTCTAGGTATTTTGTAGACCTCAAAGTGAAATGTGGTGTTGCTTATACCAACATCTTCATTAGATTTCACTATTCTTTCAATCAGGTTAAATAGGCGTGCAGCGTAGACTTTTAAATTTCTTATTGAAGAAACTGCTTGATTAAAATGATGATTTTCAGCAACTACTTTCATTTTGTCGCCTTGTTTGAAATCAGTTAACTTTCTTACCACCTTGATGGCTGCGTGCACAGCCTTTCTGACTGCTTGCATTTGTTCCACGGGATCGCCTTTCTTCAAGTCTTTGATTTTAATAGGGTGAGCGGTCTGCCACACGTTATATTTTTGAGCAATACTGTGCGATCACATTGTCGAATCTATTACGGCAGCTTCTTCTCTTTCACTGAAGTGAACAGTTTCTTCATGAAAGGGAAAATGTGGCCTAGTTTTTCTGTTTTCCTGGATCCTCACTTTTGTCGTTGTTGTTTTTTTAGGAATATTTTTGGACGAAATTGAAAGTGCCGAACTCCCTCCAAACGTTCCTTCTCTGAGTTTACCAAGTTCAACAATTCTTTCTTTGTATGTACTACACCCTTTTCAGTTCACGAACAGTATTCCTAGCCTAGTCTTAAGTCCCATAGTGCTCAGAGCCATTTAAACCATTTTGAACGTAGCCAAGTCTCCATAGCTGAACAAGCCCATATCGATTGCTGCAGAGTAAACTCGTTCTACAGCTTCAACAAGAGCACAAAAAAGCACTCCGTCTTCAGGCCACGATTGGCCTATCGGGACCACCGACCGCCATGTCTCGCACAGTAGAGGTTTCGGATGCCGATAAGAGGGGAGTGGGGCCAGCACACCGCTTTCCCGGTCGTTATGATGGTATTCTTGACCGAAGCCGCTACTAATCAGTCGAGTAGCTCCTCAGTTGGCATCACAAGGCTGACTGCACCCCGAAAAATAGCAACAGGTCATGGCGGCCTGGATGGTCACTCATCCAAATACCGACCACGCCCGAAAGCGCTTAACTTCAGTGATCCCCACGGGAAACGGTGGATCCACTGCGGCAAGGCCGTTGCCTAAACAAGAACAACCATCTTCATTTTGTACAAACCTATGATCTTGAGCTCTTTTGCAAGAGCTTTAAGATTCTTAACAGCTACATTAATTTCTTTCGTTTCCATTTTATTACACAATAAGTAATTTTTTAACACCGTTTTTCGCTAATTCAGTTTTCCGAGACACGACACCGCAGAAGTGAGGCCTGCAACAAAGGTTTCCACAAAGGAAATGATAACGTCCAGCTGGTGCAGGCAAGTGCTGGCAAGCGCTGTTCAGACTCCACCTATCAACGGCTTGTCACTCTCTCGCATTCACACAGGAAGTAGAGCATGATGTATACACGATAGACGTTTGGAACGTCCGCCTTGCGTTGGTAGCTCTAGGCGTTAGGCGAGTTTTTTTTGTTTTTGTTTCGTAGGGATGTTATGTAGTTCAAATCCTGCTCAATATTGGTCATCATTTAAAAACAAATCCGGATGGTGTCGTCCGGGTTTTCTCCATACGAGACAGGAGTATCTGCAGGAACAAACGATGATTTGAGTGATAAATCTTCAATAGTTCACAGACCATTGAGAAACTTCGTGGGTATGACTACGTAGCCTCATGTACATTTTTGTTGTCATTAAGCATATCGTCTTTTGCGTAATCATCCTTGATGTTGAAATAATTGTATCGAGAGACAATCCTCAATTTTTCATTCATTCTTTGATTCAAGTTGAGTTTGGATTGTACTCAAGTCTCAACATGTCTTCGCAATTAGGCTATCTGTAAATGATGCTATACAATTGGTTTCGAAAATTTCTTCTCTGTGTTCTGATGACACAGTACGTATAGTAGCAATCACTGTCGAATAGTTTCAAAAGAGCAAACCTGTGTCTCAAATTTTCATCATTAGTTTGAGGTACAACATGCGGTAGTAATGTATCTAGTCGTTCATTTTTATTACCTGTAAGTTCTACAGATGTATCAACTAGCTCACGTAAATTTCGAATGTGCTCTTCGTGCATTATATTTAAATTTTGCAAGTGAGTTATTTGGGCTTTACACATCTCTCTAATTCTGTACTCACCGTGTTCTCGGATCACGGGTGAAACCTCTTCATAAACCCAATCTTGAAAATCTTCTGCGATATGCATTTACGACTTCATAATTAGCGAGTACAATCCTGGTTCAGTGATGAACCTGCTGTTAGGTTGCATATCTCTTGTATTCTCATACTCTAAAATCTCAGCCACATCCTTTGCCTTAAACCAAGGGTTATTCTGTTCATCTAGCACCAAGAACACTTGCATGTCATTGAACACAAGTTCGTTGTTGCCAATATCGATAACTTATAACACTACCGTCTGTCTGCTACTGCTATGCCGTAACCTTAAAGTTGGAAGCAAGTCGTGAAATAAAACTATCTTGATAAAGCAGTTATGGTATGAAGCAACAGAGCAGTGTTACCCTCTGAGAGGAATTTTGTTATGTTGACCGTGTTGTGCAACGCAGCTAGCTCTTTATTCGCACGAAGTAATGGCCGCTATCGACAGGGGATCTCAAGTTGATTCCATATTTCTAGATTTCCGGAACGCTTTTGACACCGTTCCTCACAAGCGACCTCTAATCAAGCTGCGGACCTATGGAGTATCGTCTCAGTTGTGCGACTGGATTCGTGATTTCCTGTCAGGAAGGTAGGAAGGTCGCAGTTCGTAGTAATAGACGGCAAATCATCGAGTAAAACTGAAGTGATATCAGGTGTTCCCCAGGGAAGCGTCCTGGGACCTCTGCTTTTCCTGATCTATTTAAATGACCTGGGTGACAATCTGAGCAGTTCTCTTAGGTTGTTCACAGATGACGCTGTAATTTACCGTCTAGTAAGGTCATCCGAAGACCAGTATCAGTTGATAAGCGATTTAGAAAAGATTGCTGTATGGTGTGGCAGGTGGCAGTTGACGCTAAATAACGAAAAGTGTGAGGTGATCCACATGAGTTCCAAAAGAAATCCGTTGGAATTCGATTACTCGATAAATAGTACAATTCTCAAGGCTGTCAATTCCACTAAGTACCTGGGTGTTAAAAATACGAACAACTATAGTTGGAAGGACCACATAGATAATATTGTGGCGAAGGCGAGCCAAAGGTTGCGTTTCATTGGCAGGACAATAAAGAGACAGCTTACACTACACTCGTTCGTCCTCTGTTAGAATATTGCTGCGCGGTGTGGGATCCTTACCAGGTGGGATTGACGGAGGACATCGAAAGGGTGCAAAAAAGGGCAGTTCGTTTTGTATTATCACGTAATAGGGGAGAGAGTGTAGCAGATATGATACGCGAGTTGGGATGGATGTCATTACAGCAAAGACATTTTTCGTCGCGGCGAGACCTTTTTACGAAATTTCAGTTACCAACTTTCTCTTCCGAGTGCGAAAATATTTTGTTGAGCCCAACCTACAAATGTAGGAATGATCATCAAAATAAAATAAGAGAAATCAGAGCTCGAACAGAAAGGTTTAGGTGTTCGTTTTTCCCGCGCGCTGTTCGGGAGTGGAATAGTAGAGAGATAGTATGATTGTGGTTCGATGAACCCTCTGCCAAGCACTTAAATGTGAATTGCAGAGTAGTCATGTAGATGTAGATGTACCTAACGGAGGTGCCTTATCGGAAATGAAAGTCAGGATTACATAAATATTTGAACAGTAACAAATAAAATTTGGTCTATCTGCACTCTTCATCGGATAAAGAAAATGGTCGCCAGCCTAAGAGAATGATTAACATTGTCGTTCAAGAAAATAATTATCAATAACTATAATGGATAAACACAACCTATACCTTGTCACACGCGAGTGCAGTGAACTCTTGACACATACATATGTTTACGGTAAGATTGCAACTAACAGTTAGAGCACCACAAGCTATTTGCAAAATTATAACAGATACCGAAACACACTATTACTTTCAGGGCTTACACAAACTGAATGGTCTTTATAACGTTATTATTACTATTCACTGCAGAATCATTAATTGGATATAGGTTAAGTTTCTCTCAGTTAAATACTTCACTATTTAAAATGAAAGTTAATTGGAATCCACTAACAGGTTGCTTCTCACTATCATTTGAATAAAGAAATAATGTTTTTCATAATTAGTGGTTTTCCCATTACTTGTTACCTAGTATTAATACAATAGACAAACAATGGATCCTGTTATATTATTAATATGCACTTCCAATACACAAGAGATACAAACACTTAATAAACATGAGTATATAACGTTTCACACTGCAGTTTTCCACTTTTCCTACATTGAGAGACTAAATTAACGTATATGTAAGATACTGACTCACCTTATGCGATTTACAACAGGCAGTAATGTGATCATTTATTAAGCAAAACTTTATAAGCCTCAGTCTTAAGAACTCTTATTTTGAAGTTGGCAACAATACATTAATAAGCAGTTTTACTAGGAAAATTATTTTCAGCGACCCACATTAACTTTAACTTTCCTTTTACTATGTTCAAGAGGCATTATTTAGCAAAAACACGGGTCTTTAATGTTATTTCAGTAGGGACACACGGTAATTACTTTAGTTCAAACGGAGAGGAAACCTGAGAGGTATCAGGATAAGAAAAATATCAAGGTAGGTATATAAATTCAGTCATAAGTTACCTTATATTTGTGCACACTAAAACATCCGATGAGCTGATCCTTCACTGTACATTATTATAGCATTCCGATACAGCGATTGCGCAATTTGGTGGCAACTGCATGTTGGTAGGTGGATTTACAGGTAGAATTCCTGGACTCTGTCATTTCTTGGTGACGATGATAGATACAAATTCCAGAATAGTTCCAGCTATTTATCCATCCATCCGAGGCATTGGAAAGTAGCAGAAAAAACCTCTCTCGGAAGCAGCACAATATGCTTCATTTACATGGCAGTGCATAGTTTTGCAGCTCATCCCCGACTCGTAGCTCGTCCCCGACTAACTCTCAGTTCCAGCTTTTCTACTTACGCCAACCACAATTTGCGCGCACTACACAGTTCCGTTCCCGAGTTGAATCATAACAACTTTTACATATAGAACAACTAAACACCCTAAGTGAGGACCAGCAGTTTACATAACAGTAACCAAATACATTAAATAAAACAGAACATTTGCACATATTGACATTTCTACAAAAAAATTATTCATTCAGAAATTACTTTTATGTATAGTAAGGTTTGTTCCCTCCAAACGGGACAAAGTATTTAAATGACAGATATACTACATTGCATAGAATTAAATCAAGATATCAAAGTTCTTACAAAGAAAGGAGAATACAATTTTGTGCTATCTATTCTAACAAACATACTTACAGAAGCTCAATGAGGAAACATTAAATGAAACAAAAGCAAAATTAATACCTACAGCATTAGAGATATGGTGTTACAAACTGCTTCCATTTTATTATACGATAAAAAAATTTCTACGCAGATATCTATGAAGAAATTGAATTGCATGAAAAGTAATAATAATAATTTCTCTGTGAACGAAATAATTGTACTTTCAATCCTCTTACCATTATTAACATCTGCCCTTGATGAAACAGCAATAAGGTGCTTGCACAACTTCGGCTCTTTGGATGACCAAGGAGAAGAAGATCAGCTTTCTAAACTGAGTGACGAAGCGTGCAAAGCGGCGCTTACGTTATTTCAGCAGAAATATAATCTGGTAGCTAATGGCGAGCTGACTGATGAAACTTTGCAATTAATGGAGAAACTAACATGTGGGGCGGATGAGAGCGTTTTGAGCTTTACTACACATCTCTACAAGTGAAACGAGAAGAATATAAAATCGCAATACTACTTACATCTACGTCGTACTCCGCAAGTCACCTGATGGTGTGTGGTGGAAGGTACTTTCGGTACCACTATCAGAGCCCATCAATCCTGTTCCACTCGCAAATAGTGTGTGGGAAGAATGACTGTCTGTAATCCTCTGAATTGGCACTAATTTCTCGAATTTACTCCTCCTCGACAATACGCGAGATGTATTTGGGGGAAGTAATATGTTGTCAGACTCCCGAAATTTTAATAGTAACTCTCTCCGTGATGCACAACGCCTGTCTTGTAACTTCAGCCAGTGGAGTTTGTTTAGCATCTCTGTAACGCCCTCTCGGCAGGTAAACAATTCTATGATGAAAGGCTCTGCTCTTCGTTGGATCTTCTCTATCAGTACTTTCTGCTAGGGTGATAGGAATCCCAGATAGATGAACAATTCTCGATAACCGTCGAACAACCGCCTTATGAGTCACTTCTTTCATGGATGAGCTACATTTCTTTAAGATTCTTCCGATGAACCTGAGTCTTGTGTCTTATTTTCCCACTACCTATTTTATATGCTTATTCCACTTAAGGTCGTTCCAGATAGTTACCCATAGATATTTTACGGAAGACACTTTCTCTAGCCATTTGTCATCAATAGTGTATCTGTAGACTAGTGGATTTCTTTTGCTATTTATGGGCAATCGTTCTGCAAATTCTTACTATCTTCTGGCATTGCTACTTCGGTATAAACACAAAACGGCATGTCAAATTCCATAGAGTTATAGTAATTTGTTATATCGAGTTCAAAATTCCTTTTGCTGCTGTTTCCAGTTATTTCCTGAGTTTGACAGTCAAAAAATGGAATAGTTATCTTAGGCTGCTTAAAACCTTTTCTCTCATACTTAACAATAGGTACTCAAATTTCCATATTAATATTTTTCACTTTACCGTGGTGTGGCCGAGAATCTGTGATGTCAGTGCCATCATCCTTATTTGATAAACATCTATACAATGCGTCGCCAGCATATGAGCTTCCTACAAACTTTATAGTTAAATATCCTTCCCACATGATTTCTCTATAATCTTTAAAAAAGTCGCCCAGCATTTTCAGCGGGTCAAGTTTTCATTTCCTTTCCTTTGCAACTTCCCATTGTTAATGCAATTTCCCTCGAAACTTGTGTCATCGTCCATAGAAGACGTTAGGTGATACAAACTTTGTTGCAGCTGCCGCCTGTCGACTTTGACGTCTAATTACAGCGTACTTTCCTTAATGACTGCCATATCGTTCTAATGATGTTGTACTTTTTTCTGGTGTTGGACTTGGGTTTATTCGCACTTGGATCATTGTGTTGAAGTATTGCATTCTTTTTCATTGAGCATAATTGTGTATGCTTCAAGGTCATCAGTCATGTAGTTATCGAATGATACGTTTTTCCGCGTTAGCAGTTTCGTCAATCCATCTCTGGCAGTGAAAGCGTTACCTTTGACAGAAATAGAGTCATTGTGAAACGTTATTTCGGAATCCCCTATGTAGTGATTTCCATGGTCAAACCTAAGGCCAAATAACGTATCACCGAGCCCCCCTCCCCCAACCCCCCCCCCCCCAAGGTATTTTGATACTTTCGACCCAAGATAAGTTGTGGAGTAGTCTGTAACAGCCTTCACCTTCTCCCTCTCTTGTTCCTCTATTTGCTGCAACATGGGCTCTAGTCTCTTCCGCGTCTTTGGCGTGATCGATTCATCATCAACAAATAAACTTCTTTCAGATTATGATTCCTTAGGTGTAGGCCGAAAAGGAAACATATCGTCATAATTCCCTTCATAAGAAACTAGCTGTTTTTCAACCTCTAGATTTTTTTGCTATAGCACCGCTAACTTCTTTCCCTAAAGCGTCCAATTTATTGATAACAGGTTGGCCTTTTTTCTTATACATCTCATATTCTGTTATAGGTTTCACATTCCACTCTTTGAACTGACTTCTCAGCTGCTGAAACATCGTTTTATTCTTCATACCTTGTAGACATATTTATTTAAGGAGAAATTTTTAATGATGCACGTCTCACATTTTAAGTGTTACATCTCACGTCTCACGTTTACGTTATACGTTTGCATTTAATTTCGTATTAGCGACTGTCAGTCGCTTACTTACAGTCCGTAATTCACCACGTCTCACTCAGCATGCAAATATGTAACCACTATTAAGCAACTACATCTCATTTCTCACGTTTACTGTGATTTTTATGGTTTATTAACCATAAAAATTTAACAGAATTCGATATCGTGAACGTTATAGCCATTGACACTCTTGTAACCTTTATATATCATCATTATGCCTGTCAGCATTGCATAGTCATCGTAATCCAGCACTCTGTTATATCTATCTGGCACAACAATCTTAAACTCCCCATCGAGCACTAGAGAGATATTTTGTGTCCATGTCTTGTGATTACACTGCCGGTGTTTGTAATTGAGTGTAAACGTCCTTCTTCCATTTAAGTAAGCATTGCATTTTGTGACACATTGGTGCATTCAAGTTACTGTGTTTTGTCATCCTTTAATCTCGTCCCATTCTATTATACAAAATATATATTTTTTGGGGATTTATCACTTCTAGTTACACCAAAGTATTCTCTGAAATCTTCATTATTGCCTTGAATGAAGAAGATGTCTTTGGGAAATCTATACCAAACAATGACAGTTCACATTTACCTGCTGTCACAGGGACGCTGAGAATTCATTATATTCCTAGAATATGCCGTCCTTGAATAAGTACAACATGCCGTTTATGTACTTCAATATGGAGTCTAAGGCAGACGGCACGCGAAGAAATCTTTTAGTAATAACGCCAAAGGCCTTTACTCTAAAGCTGCATTCGTTTATTTCTGCGAAGTATACACCGTCACAATAAATAAACGTTCTGCCTGAATAAGTGTTTAACGCTCCGTGGATTACGGAATTTTGCCGCAGGCCTATATCAGACACTTTTTCTAGCGCTAAACTCAGCTCTTGACTCATGTATATCATTATATTAATAAACAACACGAATTGACCTGATAGCCTCTGATAAACAGCAGATATATTTTCGAAATTCTGCGGTGGAAATCTTAAACAGTTTGTGAGTAGCAGAGATTTAGTAGTAGCGTGCTCGTCAGTATTATTAGGAGCGTTCATCCAAACGCACCTTCCGTGGAAAATGTACAGGAATTCGTCCACAACAGCAGAACTTCCAAACTGTTTGATTTTGCACAATTCAGATTCTTTTTCAGGTACTGTTGGCGTCGGTGGGTGAGTAGTCTCAGAAGCAGCAGCACGTTTCTCGTATAAACTTTGAATACCTCGAACATCGTCTTCAGATAGCAGCATTATAAGCATGATAGTGCTGTTGTAGAACGCTTACATCATCGACTCAGCGACGTCTGAATGCTCCAAACTTAGCTTGTGGCCAATATCGTGAACAATACAGCGGGCAAGTTTGTTTGCGAAGAAGGCGTATCGTTGTCCGTTTCCATGTACCAGTATTCACCTTGGTAAACGAGAATTTCAATACGATCGTTGTACAAATAAGGGTAATCTGCATGAGCCAGCATGTGGGCTCTCCCATAAAAATTACTTGGACAGAATTACAGAGCTGAAATTTGTCTTCTGTGAGCTCCTCTTTAGTAGAAAATCATAATACCAGGATTCTGGTTGCTGTTCTCAAAAGTAAGATCTGTGTGATCTTGCCACATTTTAAAAGCTGCTTCAGCTGCCTGAAACATTTTTCTAGTCGCTAGTCGCAAGACTTCCTTGCAGATATAACTCAACACGTCGTTCTTAATGGAACTAAATCAACAGATGTAAAGGTAATATCCAGAGTACCACAGGGAAGTATGATAGGACCGCTGTTGTTCACTATATATATATATATATATATATATATATATATATATATATATATATATATATATATATATATATATATACTTCTGGAAATGGAAAAAAGAACACATTGACACCGGTGTGTAAGACCCACCATACTTGCTCCGGACACTGCGAGAGGGCTGTACAAGCAATGATCACACGCACGGCACAGCGGACACACGAGGAACCGCGGTGTTGGCCGTCGAATGGCGCTAGCTGCGCAGCATTTGTGCACCGCCGCCGTCAGTGTCAGCCAGTTTGCCGTGGCATACGGAGCTCCATCGCAGTCTTTAACACTGGTAGCATGCCGCGACAGCGTGGACGTGAACCGTATGTGCAGTTGACGGACTTTGAGCGAGGGCGTATAGTGGGCATGCGGGAGGCCGGGTGGACGTACCGCCGAATTGCTCAACACGTGGGGCGTGAGGTCTCCACAGTACATCGATGTTGTCGCCAGTGGTCGGCGGAAGGTGCACGTGCCCGTCGACCTGGGACCGGACCGCAGCGGCGCACGGATGCACGCCAAGACCGTAGGATCCTACGCAGTGCCGTAGGGGACCGCACCGCCACTTCCCAGCAAATTAGGGACACTGTTGCTCCTGGGGTATCGGCGAGGACCATTCGCAACCGTCTCCATGAAGCTGGGCTACGGTCCCGTACACCGTTAGGCCGTCTTCCGCTCACGCCCCAACATCGTGCAGCCCGCCTCCAGTGGTGTCGCGACAGGCGTGAATGGAGGGACGAATGGAGACGTGTCGTCTTCAGCGATGAGAGTCGCTTCTGCCTTGGTGCCAATGATGGTCGTATGCGTGTTTGGCGCCGTGCAGGTGAGTGCCACAATCAGGACTGCATACGACCGAGGCACACAGGGCCTACACCCGGCATCATGGTGTGGGGAGCGATCTCCTACACTGGCCGTACACCTCTGGTGATCGTCGAGGGCACACTGAATAGTGCACGGTACATCCAAACCGTCATCGAACCCATCGTTCTACCATTCCTAGACCGGCAAGGGAACTTGCTGTTCCAACAGGACAATGCACGTCCCCATGTATCCCGTGCCACCCAACGTGCTCTAGAAGGTGTAAGTCAACTACCCTGGCCAGCAAGATCTTCGGATCTGTCCCCCATTGAGCATGTTTGGGACTGGATGAAGCGTCGTCTCACGCGGTCTGCACGTCCAGCACGAATGCTGGTCCAACTGAGGCGCCAGGTGGAAATGGCATGGCAAGCCGTTCCACAGGACTACATCCAGCATCTCTACGATCGTCTCCATGGGAGAATAGCAGCCTGCATTGCTGCGAAAGGTGGATATACACTGTACTAGTGCCAACATTATGCATGCTCTGTTGCCTGTGTCTATGTGCCTGTGGTTCTGACAGTGTGATCATGTGATGTATCTGACCCCAGGAATGTGTCAATAAAGTTTCCCCTTCCTGGGACAATGAATTCACCGTGTTCTTATTTCAATTTCCAGGAGTGTAGATTCACTGCTTACCAGTGGAGGTGGACGCTACGGAAGATATTTTCCTAAATGTTCACAAACTTAGCGGAAATGCAAATGGTTACATTTGCAATTCTCTGTGACAGGCTGAATGTTCACTGTAGTGTATTAGTGTTGTTCGTGTTTAGTATTGCTACCAGGGGTGGTAGTGTGTATCAGAACCGCGAGTAGCGTCTGTGAAGGACACAGATATTAGATTACATTAGATTCAGTTTTCGTTCCATAGACCCAAAAATGAGACGATTCTCGTAGGTGCTGAACAAACCGGGTGCCGAACAAGCCAGAGACTATAACATTAAAAGCATAAAATATTTGAATATGATATTCACTACCCTGATCATTTGTGAGAAGATTGTCAAAATGGGTGAACACATTACAGTGAACTGGAACTGCTAATATTTACAGAATTAGTACACTGTCACAATGAAACATGGTTATGCACATTTAATAAATTTATCATACACAAAATTGCTAATCTTGACAGTTGTGGCGAAGTGCTGTCAAAACTGAAATGTAACAGACATTTTTACTTAAGGTGGTCTAACAGTCCTTGATAAGATGTTCATCCATAGTAGAAAGAGTTGGCTATCAAAAAGTCTTTCAAACTCCGATTAAATTGTGCTTTATCTGAAACCAAGATTTTAATTGTTGCAGGCAACTTATTGAAAATGTTTGTTCCTGAATGCTGGACCCCTTTTTGGATCAAGGTAAGTTATTATTGATACCATGTATTGAGCTATTACTTGCAACAAATTTCGTTAAGCAATAAATATTCTGAGTTGCACGTGGTTAGCATATATATCTGATAGAACACGTTTCTACATGATGTTTCTGAATTTACACCACAAGTAAGACTTAATACACGCTTCCGCACCGTAAAAATTTTGGTCGCTTTGACCAACTACCCCAGAGTATGATCCGGTATGTCATAATAGAATGAGAGCAAGGAAAGCATGCAAGTACTCACGTGACCCGCTGTATCAACACAAGACAGTTTTAAAAGGGCTCATTGTGCTGCCCCGATTATCCATCTGGTCAAGTCGCGCAATAGCCCCATTACTGGGGCGTTCGGATATGACAAGGGCCAGATGTTGGACTGCATGTCGTCAAGAATCCAGCTGATCAAGTCTCATCACTACAAAAGAGAATCACCGTACACCAACCATGTCGTAACCCTATCACGTCAACAACTGTCATTCGAGAACAGGTAACTGTCTCGCTGCAACATTCTCTGTCATTTCACAGGCAACAGACTGACTAGCGAATTAGTCCAGTGTACGCAGCCGTTAACGCCACAATGCAAAGGGCTGTGTTTGGACTCGTGTAGTATCCAGGAAGCGTGGCATGTTAAACAGTGGCGTCGCACTGCATTCAGAGAAAAAATACAGTTTTTCACTACATTGGATAAGCATTGTCCGCTGGTACGGGGGAGATCTATACCGAGATCCCATACTTTATATCGTCTCTCTCTCTCTTTCTCTTCTGTGGTATTAAATCGTTTTGATTTTAGTGTAAGCTGTGGTCGATATTGTATGCGAAAAAGTAAAAGATATTTAATACACCGCTGGCGTCACGTATGTTATGCATTCTCGTAACTGCGGCTTACATATACGCTGACGATAAAGTTGCGACGCAGGCAAAAATATAAGTAGAAGTGTACAAAATTGTAGTTTCAATGGTTTATGTACGTTATCAAAACTCGGGACTAGCTCTCATATAATCAGAAGAAGCATGAAACTACTACTGCTACTGCCCGATAAATTATTTGGTGCGAAGAGAGAGGCGCTATAACCACCTGCGCAGCGTAATGATTTTTACTCTCTTGTAACTGATTACAGTTATATCACAATGGCTTCAGGTTGGTTAAGTATTCACTTGACAGAAATCAATTTAAATCCAAACCCAAAGACATCGAGAAGCAAACCTAAGCCTTGTTGCCTACAACAATTAAATTTATCTGTGAAATCCCGTAAATATTCTGAAACAATTAATTTTGCAAATATTAAAACTTGAAAATTATCATCAATATTCGAAGTATTGAGGATGGAGCGCAATATTTAATATTTAAATTAACTTGCACGTAATGGCCGCCTGTGCGCCATTACGACAAAAGGGAACCAGATGGGTAATCTTCTAAAGAAACCACTTTAAATAATTGTTTTCACTTCAATATTCCCACAGGGATGGAGACGTTCTGAATAACAACAGCAGAATTTCACTGTTTACCGTATATTGTAACAGAAAACACGCACTTCGGATACTTAGTGCGTCACAACAGCTAAGCGATGTAATTCTTCAACATCAGAGATAAAAGTAGTGTTATATCTTTGTCCCAAGTCTTTTTAACATTAATGAGATACGATTTCCATGGTTACAAAAAAAATGCCTTTACATTGTGTAGATTTTCTTTAATACTAAATTACATATTGTATTGCTATTTTTAAGACAAAAATATCATCTTAATGAATTGTAGGTTTCATAAGTTTATGTCGTATTAGCTACGGTTTTTATCGACAGAAATACACTCAGTTGTGTACTTTCTTTACGCTTCACATTTACACGTCTGGTATAGGTTTAATTCAATTTCTACTGGGTTTTCCATAGACGTCAAAACTTCCACTGTTCTGGAAAGCCACAGCCTTGTCACTACTGGTCTCGAGGTGTGAGGAGCCAGAGGGTGTGGCTTCACGTCATCGAGGAGCTGTGACGGCACAACAACCCCTCATGGACGTCCCGTTTCCTCACGTATTACCTCTCAGACGACAGTATCGTGGTGGCGGTTTTCAACAGGTCAGTGCTAGCACACAATAGGAATCTGTCTCTAGAACAGTCAGCGTGAAGGTGATGTCCTCACGCGCTCAGCAGTGTCCCCAGATCTGGCCGTGTTAGAACACATGTACGTCCAGTGTGGACATCAGCTCGATTCTAGTGGCGGTATCCAGTCTGTCAAGAACCACATACAACACTTGTAGGTCAGCTCGCCTCAGGTGAGGATACAACGGTTTTATTGCACTCTTCCCTGTCCCGTCAGTGCATTAAGCCAGGCGACACTGAACCCGCGGAGTTACTCAGGCTGGTCGCCTCCTTGTATGTAAGTCATTTCTTTCCAGGCAATGTAGAACCCACAGCGACAGTAGGTGTCGACGGAAATCATTCACAGGAGCGGTATACCTAAGTACGTTCATCTGAGATGGAAGAAAGGGAAAACCAAGTACAGCTTGCAATAATTTACGAAGTTGAGTAGCGAGGAAAATAAAAGAAGAAAATTAGGAGAAAACAGCGTTAAACCTGCTTTCTGACGACATTTATAGTACTTATAAACAATTTTCTCTTTTACTGTTTTCAGAGTCCGAAAGTATGAACAATCCAAATTTGAATCGTCCACATCTTGGTAGTATCAACGGTTAACCACATTAAAAAACCTTCTTTAATAACGAAAAAAAAGTTAGTTCCTGTCTTTCAGTGTTAATAATAACCTTAATGATACAAATCCTGTATTGCTCCCTCAATTGAAATGTTCCTTACCCTTATTACGTAAATGTGTTAAGTTAACATTCCACCAATTGACATTAAAACTTATGTAGAAAAAAAATACAGGAGTATTTCGTATCCCGTCACCAGCAAGAGTAGGTTATAATTAGGTGAAGACGTGAAGAGTGTGGATAGTTCATATCGGTGTTAACAGCGACCGCCGAAATATCGCCGGTCGCTGTTGATACTAAGTGTCTCAATTCCCGTCAGTTGTTTGAAAAATGTACACGCCAGGACAAACTCAGGTCTCATATAACTACGTGTTCTACATTCAGTATTAAGTCAGTAAACCGGGAGGCTCTACCAGAGGAGCCAGTACGTTGCACCTGAAGATGTCAGTCAGCGGAGCAGATGTAATATTGTGAGGATTTCACAATAACCGACGTCTCGCTGAGTAACCATAGTCCGTCGGGAAAGAAACAGAAACAATATTCAGTTAGGGAATTTTCTAGCTAGGGTATTTTGAAATTTAGTCTAGAGAGATTATTTTGAAGTTATCAGGCGATCGTTGTGCTGTGAAAAATTTCCGACCTATTTCAGAATAATAATTATCATACTAAATGACAGTTTGTCTATGTTAGTACAAAGAAGTGAAATGGCAAGGTATAATTTAATAGCTAATTTAATAAATTATTAAACAGTTCAGTTTAATCTTGTCGTCTGTGGCCTGACGTATATGTGTATGAAAAATTACCACAGTAGCTGAGGGAATATATTTCAGGTGGACATAAGGTATATCCAGAAAGCAATTGCTCTCCATGCATGACAACAATCTAATGGAGAACCTGCCAAATATCTGGAAATGGCACTCGCAATGAACACAGGTGTAAATGTCAATGCACACGATGTAATTTTATATTCTTTTGAAGGACGATAACAAAGTAAAGAGACGATTCCACCATAGCATGTTTATACCATATGCAGTGCCTGGGTTACTCTGATTGCAATACAAACTTCCTTTGATCAGGCACAGCGGCGACCACAACCGTTACGAAACACCCAAGTGAATTTGCAATCGTGAATATGGACAACTATGAGCAGTAAAATGGTCTGACCTTGAGTCGTGTTCGGATAGCCAAATGGTAAGGCGACCGCTCGCGGTAAGTGGGAAACCCGGGCTCCAGACCCGGTCCCGTCGTCGTCATTCCATTCTATAGCTCATGCTTATCGATATTCGCAATTACAAATTTATTTGATGTATAGCGTGTCTAGTCCTGTGTAGTAGGCTGCCACTAAAACACTTAACCGCACAGTTTTTGATGCCGCTCGGATAGCCCGCTAATTGACCTATATCTGTATGGTTCCGCCGCAACTCACACTTACTTCTCTGGCAGAGGGTTCATCGAACCACCTTTAAGCTACTCCTGTAACGTTACACTCTCGAAGAGCACACGGGAGAAACGAACACCTATCTTTCCGTGTGAGCTCTGATTTCTCTTACTTTATTAAGATGATTATTTCTACGTATGTAGGTAGTGCCAAAAAAATATTTTCACACTCTGAGGAGAAAGTTGGTGACTGAAATTTCATAAGAAGGAGCTGCTGCACCGAAAAACGCTGTTTTTTTAGAGAAAAAAGATTGCCATCGCAATTCACGTGTCATATCCCTGGCACTCTCATTTCTATTTCGCAATAATAGAAAAGTGCAACTCTTCTTTGAACTTATTCGATATCCTCTGTCAACCCTATCCGATGCGGATCCACACTCCCCAAACATATTCCAGAAAAGGGCGGACAAGCGAAATGTTAGCAGTCTATTTAGTACATGTGTTACATTTTCTAAGTGTTCTGCCAATAAATCGCAGTCTTTGATTTGCTTTCCCCGAAACATTATTTACAGTCAGTTGCACAAAAAAAGTGTACATCGTTGTCTGTATGAAATAAAAGACGCTACTGGAAATATATGTTTACATGAAAATACATGTAATTACTAATTGCACGATTACCTAACAGCTAATCCAGTCGCCGCCATTATCGATTATAGCTTGCCACTTTAGCCCTCTCTCCGCTAAATCATCCACGTTTCCAACCTCTAAATATTCTTAGACCCACTTCACAACGAATACCTTAGACTTCCTGAGAATGTTAGCAACAGTTCCATATGAAAACTTTGGCCCCTTTGGATGATTTAGATGGAACATTGTCCCGAAGACACTTCAGATATTTTGCTACCATTTTAAACTGCAACCGACAAAACAAAATATTCAACTCTCACACTGTTTATCTAGAAACTTCGCAAAAGCGCCTTCATCACAGAGTCAAGACCACTATCAAAAATGTCGCTGCAGCCGCTACATTTAAAATTATGGCGTACACTTTCCTGTGGCACTGACTGTATGTGATCGTTCCAATATAAGTTATTCGTAATTGTAATACCTACGTATTTATCTGAGCTTACAGCCTTTAGTTATGTGTGATTTAACACGTGACAAAAAATTAGCGGATTTTTTTAGTGATCATACAGATGACTTCGTACTTTTTTATTATTTAAAGTCAATTTCCACTTCTTGCATCATACAGGTATGTTGTCTAAGTCAACTTGCAATTAATTTTTATCATCTGATGTTATTACATTACGGTAATTGACAACATTATCTGAAAACGTTCGAAGAGGACTGCTAAGATTGTCTTTTATATCGGATATATAGGACAGGAACAACAGAGGGCTAATAACACTTCCTTGGGGAACGTCCGATTGACGGGAACGCCCGATTGACCCCACTGTCATACTTTATGACTTTCCATCCATTTTTACAAGCTGTAACCTTTCTGACCGGGTATTACGAATGCAGTCACACAGATGAGATGACACTCTATAGACACGCTGTTTAGTTACAAGTCGCTAATGAGGAACAGTGTCAAAGCCTTCTGGAAATCAAAAAACATGAACTCAATTTGGCGTCCCCTGACGGTTACATTCGTTACTTCGTGAGAATAAAGAGCTATTGTACGTCACAGAAATATTTTTTGAATCCTCGTTGAATATTTGTTAATAAATCGTTTTCTTCAAGGTGATTCAACTGAAACGCACTTACCTACGCACTGCCTATCGCCCCTATGACTGTATGGCTGGGGTCCAGTAAGCTCTACCTGCTTATAATTTCCAAAGGCAAAGAATAATCGATGTACTCTCTCCATACGCTTAAGGGATAGGTTTAAAACGATACCAGTATTTGGGCGAGCTATTCGGCCTCCTAAAATTAGTAGAAGGTAAGGAAAATTCGTTTTTGCAGCTAAACGCTAGGAGCTTGCCCGGCGGCCATGTCAGTGGAAGCGACTCTCGCTGGCCAGCCTGGTGTAAAGGCTGCTGGGATGGCAGGGATAGGTTAAATCCCAAAAGTATGTGAACAGCAGCTACTCACTTAACCAAAAGATGGATGGAGCACCAGAGACGAAGGAGTGTCAGATAGTATGAAAGTATGATAGTATGAAAGGGAGTGTCAGATAGTATGAAAGGAAAGAAAAGCTAAAGACTTAGTAGACGTGCTCTCTTCTTTCTCCACTCCCTATTTCTTTGGCTTAATTGCAAGTGCCTTGCTAATTTGCCGGGTAGAATATCCATTCTCTTTGAAAACCCTCTTCAGATGGGCAAGCTCTTCAGGCAAACTATCTGCATCTGACACTACTTGAGCTCTGTGTACAAGTGTTTACAAGTAGACTCATTGTTTGCGATGGGTGATGGGAGCTGGACGAATTTAAATACAAATTAGTATGTGTGGGCTTTCGATAAACCGAATGCCCCAGAGAGCCATCACTCTTCCGTCTAACTAGCACATCCAAGAAAGAGAGGCAACCATTTTTCTCTAATTCCATGGTAAACCGAAGTATGCAGTGTGCCCTCACATATTATAAAAAACGGCACAGCCGCTCAAGGGTTAAAAACCATGTTAATTGGAAGCGGTCAATTGCATGTGTTACCTGACACTACTATTGAAATGGGTAAAAAAACCTGCTTGTATCAAGCAGACATAAGAATTATTTAAACAAAGTTTAAAAACATTTTGTTGCTGCTCAATGTGAGCACTCTTGCGCAAAAATGCTGACTTATTTATTTATTAAAAAATCATTACTTGGTATTGTTGTTAATGGCGAAGTGCAGTTAAATGTTTATAACAGTCCTTTTAGTTAACTACTTACTTTCATGTCCCAAGAATCATTGTTCGTGATAAATCGTCATGATGTGGAATGAGCCATTTTACATTTCTCCCCCCATGAACCATGGACCTTGCCGTTGGTGGGGAGGCTTGCGTGCCTCAGCGATACAGATGGCCGTACCGTAGGTGCAACCACAACGGAGGGGTATCTGTTGAGAGGCCAGACAAACGTGTGGTTCCTGAAGAGGGGCAGCAGCCTTTTCAGTAGTTGCAGGGGCAACAGTCTGGATGATTGACTGATCTGGCCTTGCAACATTAACCAAAACGGCCTTGCTGTGCTGGTACTGCGAACGGCTGAAAGCAAGGGGAAACTACAGCCGTAATTTTTCCCGAGGACATGCAGCTTTACTGTATGATTAAATGATGATGGCATCCTCTTGGGTAAAATATTCCGGAGGTAAAATAGTCCCCCATTCGGATCTCCGGGCGGGGACTACTCAGGAGGATGTCGTTATCAGGAGAAAGAAAACTGGCGTTCTACGGATCGGAGCGTGGAATGTCAGATCCCTTAATCGGGCAGGTAGGTTAGAAAATTTAAAAAGGGAAATGGATAGGTTAAAGTTAGATATAGTGGGAATTAGTGAAGTTCGGTGGCAGGAGGAACAAGACTTCTGGTCAGGTGATTACAGGGTTATAAACACAAAATCAAATAGGGGTAATGCAGGAGTAGGTTTAATAATGAATAGGAAAATAGGAATGTGGGTAAGCTACTACAAACAGCATAGTGAACGCATTATTGTGGCCAAGATAGATACGAAGCCCACACCTACTACAGTAGTACAAGTTTATATGCCAACTAGCTCTGCAGATGACGAAGAAATTGAAGAAATGTACGATGAAATAAAAGAAATTATTCAGATAGTGAAGGGAGACGAAAATTTAATAGTAATGGGTGACTGGAATTCGAGTGTAGGAAAAGGGAGAGAAGGAAACATAGTAGGTGAATATGGATTGGGGCTAAGAAATGAAAGAGGAAGCCGCCTAGTAGAATTTTGTACAGAGCACAACTTAGTCATAGGTAACACTTGGTTTAAGAATCATGAAAGAAGGTTGTATACGTGGAAGAACCCTGGAGATACTAAAAGGTATCAGATAGATTATATAATGGTAAGACAGACATTTAGGAACCAGGTTTTAAGTTGTAAGACATTTCCAGGGGCAGATGTGGACTCTGACCACAATCTATTGGTTATGACCTGTAGATTAAAACTGAAGAAACTGCAAAAATGTGGGAAATTAAGGAGATGGGACCTGGATAAACTGAAAGAACCAGAGGTTGTACAGAGTTTCAGGGAGAGCATAAGGGAACAATTGACAGGAATAGGCGAAAGAAATACAGTAGAAGAAGAATGGGTAGCTCTGAGGGATGAAGTAGTGAAGGCAGCAGAGGATAAAGTAGGTAAAAAGACGAGGGCTGCTAGAAATCCTTGGGTAACAGAAGAAATATTGAATTTAATTGATGAAAGGAGAAAATATAAAAATGCAGTAAATGAAGCAGGCAAAAAGGAATACAAACGTCTCAAAAATGAGATCGAGAGGAAGTGCAAAATGGCTAAACAGGGATGGCTAGAGGATAAATGTAAGGATGTAGAGGCTTATCTCACTAGGGGTAAGATAGATACTGCCTACAGGAAAATTAAAGACACCTTTGGAGAGAAGAGAACCACGTGTATGAATATCAAGAGCTCAGATGGCAACCCAGTTCTAAGCAAAGAAGGGAAGGCAGAAAGGTGGAAGGAGTATATAGAAGGTTTACACAAGGGTGATGTACTTGAGGACAATATTATGGAAATGGAAGAGGATGTAGATGAAGACGAATTGGGTGATACGATATTGCGTGAAGAGTTTGACAGAGCACTGAAAGACCTGAGTCGGAACAAGGCCCCCGGAGTAGACAACATTCCATTAGAACTACTGACGGCCTTGGGAGAGCCAGTCATGACAAAACTCTACCAGCTGGTGAGCAAGATGTATGAGACAGGCCAAATACCCTCAGACTTCAAGAAGAATATAATAATTCCAATCCCAAAGAAAGCAGATGCTGACAGATGTGAAAATTACCGAACTATCAGTTTAATAAGTCACAGCTGCAAAATACTAACGCGAATTCTTTACAGACGAATGGAAAAACTGATAGATGCGGACCTCGGGGAGGATCAGTTTGTATTCCGTCGAAATGTTGGAACACGTGAGGCAATACTGACCTTACGACTTATCTTAGAAGAAAGATTAAGAAAAGGCAAACCTACGTTTCTAGCATTTGTAGACTTAGAGAAAGCTTTTGACAATGTTGACTGGAATACTCTTTTTCAAATTCTAAAGGTGGCAGGGGTAAAATACAGGGAGCGAAAGGCTATTTACAATTTGTACAGAAACCAGATGGCAGTCATAAGAGTCGAGGGGCATGAAAGGGAAGCAGTGGTTGGGAAAGGAGTGAGACAGGGTTGTAGCCTCTCCCCGATGTTACTCAATCTGTATATTGAGCAAGCAGTAAAGGAAACAAAAGAAAAATTTGGAGTAGGTATTAAAATTCATGGAGACGAACTAAAAACTTTGAGGTTCGCCGATGACATTGTAATTCTGTCAGAGACGGCAAAGGACTTGGAAGAGCAGTTGAACGGAATGGACAGTGTCTTGAAAGGAGGATATAAGATGAACATCAACAAAAGCAAAACGAGGATAATGGAATGTAGTCCAATTAAATCGGGTGATGCTGAGGGAATTAGATTAGGAAATGAGACACTTAAAGTAGTAAAGGAGTTTTGCTATTTAGGAAGTAAAATAACTGATGATGGTCAAAGTAGAGAGGATATAAAATGTAGACTGGCAATGGCAAGGAAAGCGTTTCTGAAGAAGAGAAATTTGTTAACATCGAAAATAGATTTAAGTGTCAGGAAGTCATTTCTGAAAATATTTGTTTGGAGTGTAGCAATGTATGGAAGTGAAACATGGACGATAACTAGTTTGGACAAGAAGAGAATAGAAGCTTTCGAAATGTGGTGCTACAGAAGAATACTGAAGATAAGGCGGATAGATCACGTAACTAATGAGGAGGTATTGAATAGGATTGGGGAGAAGAGAAGTTTATGGCACAACTTGACTAGAAGAAGGGATCGGTTGGTAGGACATGTTTTGAGGCATCAAGGGATCACAAATTTAGCATTGGAGGGCAGTGTGGAGGGTAAAAATCGTAGAGGGAGACCGAGAGATGAGTACACTAAGCAGATTCAGAAGGATGTAGGTTGCAGTAGGTACTGGGAGATGAAGAAGCTTGCACAGGATAGAGTAGCATGGAGAGCTGCATCAAACCAGTCTCAGGACTGAAGACCACAACAACAACAACAACAATTGCAAATTAATTTTTGCATCTATTTGTACTCTAAACGTCACCATATAATATTTTTCCTTTTCTTTCTCTCCCTGATATGAAGACAATTTAAACAGATTGAGTTAATAATCGCAACCCACCACTTTTTACGCACTACAGACATAGAAATTCTTTTGAAGAATAGAAGGAATTTTCAAGAAGAAACTTTTTGAATTTATTTTCAGATTTTACCTTTCTGTCTGTTAGAGATTTTATGTCTCTGGGTAAGTGGTCAAACATTTTTGTTGCAGCGTTGTGCAACCCTTTCTGTGATAAAGATAACCTTATTATTTAGTAATGAATGTCATTTTTTTCTTCTAGAATTATAATTATGTACCTTATTGTTGCTTTTGAACTGTAGTGGATTATTTACAACAAACTCCATGAGGGTTTAAATATACTGTGAAGCAATAGTCAGAATGCCCAAATGCTTACGGGATGATCACCGGTGAGTACCACATATTATTCTTACAGTACGTTTTTGGACAGTTGAGATCTTCTTTCTTAAACAGGAGTTACCCCAAAACATTATTCCATATGACATTAGTAATGAAAGTAAGGAGAATACGTCAACTTACTGCTTTCTCTCTCCCCAAAATTTACTATGATTCTAAGTGAAAACGTCGGCAAACTAAGTACTTTTAGGAGTTCCAAAAGGTGTTTTTTTTTTTCAATTTCAGATCTCATCAGTATGGACACCTAAGAAATTTGACGTTTCCACCCTATTTATGGTTTTATCGCCTTGTGTGACACTTATCACTGGTGCAGTTCCCCTAGAGGTACGGAACTGAGTATGATGTATCATTGGGAAATTCAAGGTGAGACCATTATCAGGAAACCAGTCAATGATACTTTTGAGGACTTTTTTCACCATTTCTTCCTTTTCTTTATGTGTACTGGGAGTGATCACAATACTGGTATCATCTGCAAAAAGAACTAATACCGCTTGCTGTACATTAGATCATTTACATAAATCAGAAACAGTAGTAAATCTAAGATTCAGCCTTAGCGTGATTTCTCTGCATTGAGGATTATGTCATTTTACTATGTTCGTTGAATTACTACTAAGTAAAACTTTCAGCATTCTTTTGGTTAGGTGTGATGTCTGTCCTATATATGACGTGCAACATCGACAAGGTATTTTATGAATTCCCCCATTCCGCAACACCAGATAGTCTTTCACTGATCCCAGCAGGTCGGAAATCTTCGATGGTGGACGGAAAATTACTTTCACTTCGATACCGTAGAGGATTCTTGCAATTTTGAAGGAAATGTTGCCAACGAATGAAGAAAAGCTAAAGATTTAGTAGACGTGCTCTCTTCTTTCTCCACTCTCTATTTCTTTGGCTTAATTGCAAGTGCCTTGCTAATTTGCCGGGAAGAATATCCATTCTCTTTGAAAACCCTCTTCAGATGGGCAAGCTCTTTAGGCAAACTATCTGCATCTGAGCTCCGTGTTCAAGTGTTTACAAGTAGACTCATTGTTTGCGATGGGTGATGGGAGCTGGACGAATTTAAATACAAATCAGTATGTGTGGGCTTTCGATAAACCGAATGCCCCAGAGAGCCATCACTCTTCCGTCTAACTAGCACATCCAAGAAAGGGAGGCAACCATTTTTCTCCATTCAACGGCCGACCACGAGTAGCTGCAAACACAAGTACTCAACCTTGCTCCGTATTGTCGGTAATATGTGTAGCTACGACCTATAGGGCTTCAGTATATTTTTCTGCCGCCCAAAATTGGAAGTGAGGTTTCTCAGCGGTCTCATCTGGAGAACCTCTTTACCTCCGTAGATGATATCGTGGTAGTGCAACCGATTACCTCACCCGTTTAACGACATTATGCATTACATCTTTTCTTCTTGCTCTCCCTTCCTCGTTGTACAGAAACACATTGGGTTCCACGCAGAGTCGTTGTATTAGGTTTTTGCCAACACCTCTGTCAAGTGAGGATTTAGCATGCTCTTCATTGCGAGATCCGTGTAATAGTTTCCACAACAAAACTTTGTCTCGAAAGCAGGAAGAAAGTCGAAAAAGATTCAGGCCGTACGTGAAGTAAGCTAGAAGAAGGACAATCAATGCCTTCTCTTCGTGACAGATGTGGAAATACTATCGACCTGCCAAAGCAGATTTACTGAACACAAATATTTGTTTTGTAAGTAAAACCACCTCTTCTTGATACAGCAAGAAAAGGTTATTTCCGTCCTTGCTGCGGAGAGTGACTACACAAACAAAGTTGTTACTGAACCAAAATTTCCGAAAGTACCTTAGAAGTAGATATCCTCGGAGTAGTGAAGCAACATAAACCACTTAATAAAAGCAAGTCTTCTGGTAAAGTCTGTATACCAATTTAGTTCCTTTTAAAGTATGCTGGTACAATAGCTCCGTACTTAACAATCATTTACAACCGTTCGTTCCACGAAAGATTCGATCCCAAAGACTGGAAAATTTCACAAGTTACACCAATTGCCGGCCTCTGTGGCCGAGCGGTTCTAGGCGCTTCAGTCCGGAACCGTGCGACTGGGACATAGATGTATGAGATGTCCTTAAGTTAGTTTAAGTAGTTCTAAGTTCTAGCGATCTGATGATTTCAGACGTTCAGTCTTATAGTGTTCAGAACCATTTGAACCATTTTTCACAATAATATTCAAGAAAGGCAGTAGCAGTAATCCACTAAATTTCGGGTCCATATTATTATCATCGATATGTGCTGTTGACAAGGGATTTCTAATTGATTCGGTATTTTTAGATTTCCACAAAGCATTCGACGCTATACCACGTAACCGACTTGTAGTGAAAATGTGTGCTTATAGAATATAGTCTCAGTTATGTGACTGATTCCGGAGTCACAGTTCGTATTAACTGATGGAAACTCATCGAGTAAAACAGAACTGATTTCTGGCGTTCCCCAAGGTAGTGTTATAGGCCCTCTGTTTTCCTTATCTATATACACGATACAGAAGACAATCCCACCATCCGTCTTATGTTGTTTGCACATGATGCTGTCGTTTACCGTCTAGTAAGGTCATCAGAAGATCCAAAAAAATTCAAAACGGTGTAGGAAAAATATCTGTATGGTGCAAAAATTGTTAATTGATAACGAGAAGTGTGGAGCCATCCTCATGGGTGCTAAAAGGAATACTTTAAACTTCGGTCACACAGAAATCTGAAGGCTGAAAATTCAGCTACATACGTAGGAATTACAATTACGGACAACTTAAATTGGAAAGAACGCATAGATAATGTTGTGCGGAAGACAAACCAAAGACTGCGTTTTATCGGCAGAACACTCATACATGTAACGGATCTACTAAACAGACTAAACTACGCTTCTTGGTCCTGTTTTCAATTTCTGCTGCGAGATGTGGGATCCTTTCCAGATAGAATTAACAGAGTATATTAAGGAAGTACAAAGAAGAGAGGCACGTTTTTTTCATTAAAAAATAGCAGAGAGTGTCACTGACGTGATACAGGATGTGGGGTGGACATAATAAAAACAATGGCGTTTTCCGTTGTGGCGGGATCTTCTCAGGAAATTTCTGTCACCAACTTTCTCCTCCGAATGCGAAAATATTTTGTTGATGTTGACCTACATAGGGAAGAACGTTCATCATTAGAAAGATATAGGGTTTCGTTATTTTCGCGCGCTGATGGAAAACAGAGAATTTTTGTGAAGATGGTTTGATGAATCTTATGCCACACACTTAAATGTGGCCGTAGAGTATCGATGGGTGGTTTACGTTAATATACGTGATAGTTCCTTGTATAAATTCATGATCAATTTTGTGTGGCATTTAAAGAAAGAAAATGTAATTGTAAATTTTTAGAAAGGCATTTATCTGTTAATGGCACACTTACCAGGATACTTTCCCATCATTACTTTTGGAGGGAATTTTGATCAGTTAGTTTAACGAATAAATTATATGAGAGGCTAGAGACCCCACGTAGATAGATATCAGGGCCGTTATGTAACTGCGTTACACACTTTTAACTTGCATGTCAGTTAAGGGCCGCAGGATAGAAATCACACAATTGTTTTCCACATGGATGTAAGAGTAGACGCAGTACGACTTACTGCTTGTTATCTGTCGTGTGCTGTTCTCATACTGAATTCCGACCCTAAATATACAGGGTGTTACAAAAAGCTTTCACAAAACATTCCTCACACACAAAGAAAGAAAATATGTTACGTGAACATGTGTCCGGAAACGCTTGCTTCCTATGTTAAAACACATTTTCTTACTTCTCTTCAAATCAAATTAATCATGGAATGGAAACACACAGCAACAGAACGTACCAACGTGACTTCAAACACTTTGTTACAGGAAATGTTCAAAATGTCCTCTGTTAGCGAGCATACATGCATCCAACCCTCCGTCGCATGGAATCCATGACGCGCTGATGCAACCCTGGAGATTGGCGTATTGTATCACAGCCGTCCACAATACGAGCACGAAGAGTCTCTACATTTGGTACCGGGGTTGCGTAGACAAGAGCTTTCAAATGCCCCCATAAATGAAAGTCAAGAGGGTTGAGGTCAGGAGACCGTGGAGGCCATGGAATTGGTCCGCCTGTACCTATCCATCGGACACCGAATCTGTTGTTGAGAAGCGTACGAACACTTCGACTGAAATGTGCAGGAGCTCCATCGTGCATGAACGACATGTCATGTCGTACTTGTAAAGGCACATGTTCTAGCAGCACAGGTAGAGCATCCCGTATGAAATCATAATAACGTGCTCGATTGAGCGTAGGTGGAAGAATATGGGGCCCAATCAAGACATCACCAACAATGCCTGACCAAACGATCACAGTAAATATGTGTAGTTGACGTGATTGCAAAACTGCGTGCGGATTCTCGTCAGCCCACACATGTTGATTGTGAAAATTTACGATTTGATCACGTTGGAATGAAACCTCATCCGTAAAGAGAACATTTGCACTGAAATTGGGATTGACACATTGTTGGACGAACCGTTCGCAGAAGTGTTCCCGTGGAGGCCAGAAAGCTGTTGTACTACGATCCCGAAATGCTGCTATAATTCTTGTATAGCGTTTAATTAAACTCTGTTACTCTACTGCGCATTATGAATGCAATATTCCTGTTTTATGATTATTAGTAGAATAACATTCCTGTTGTTGAGACGATGTCTTGAATAAACATCATTGAACAAGATTCCTTAGCCTCGTCTACATCAATTTCAGATGTGAGGATAAAACCCTTTTTTGTTAATTATTGTTATAACTTCGACTAAACACCTACATTATTTTTCTAATTCACAATTCTAGTTAATGCATAGACTGTTTACACTGCAGTATCACAGATGCAGGTTGTTATTTGCAGCGAGTTGACTGCTGGGCACAGAAGTAGATGTGTGCGGCTGTACCCTATGACATAATATTCTTTTTAAACAGAGCGGTGCGTTGCCCAGTTTCCTAAGGTAGAAGTAACCTCAGGTAAAGTCGCAGTTAGTTTGCTCGTATGGGATGCTGGTTAGAAAGTTACTACTCAACTGAATGGCCCGTAGACAACGTCGCACTTTCGATCACAGTTGCTATAGTTAGGAATAGGTTTCGATGGATGTGACAATCAGAAGAAATCTACTTTTTCACAGGGTACATTTATTTTGACCTGGGATGCCTTATTTTTGCTATGCAGTCTACGTCTACATCTACATCCATACTCTGCAAGCCACATGAAAGTGTGTGGCGGAGGGTACCTTGAGTTCCTCTATCGGTTTTCCCTTCTATTCCAGTCTCCTATTGTTCGTGGAAAGAAGGATTGGAGGTATGCCCCTGTGTGGTCTTTAATCTCTCTGATTTGATCATCATGGTCTCTTCGCCAGATATACGTAGGAGGGAGCAATATACTGCTTGGCTCCTTGGTGAAGGTATGTTCTCGAAACTTCAACAAAAGCCCATACCGAGCTACTGAGCATCTCTCCTGCAGAGTCTTCCACTGGAGTTTATCTATCGTCTCCGTAAGGCTTTTGCGATTACGAAATGATCCTGTAACGAAGCGTGCTGCTCGCCAGTTGGATCTACTCTATTTCATCTATCAGCCCTATCTGGTACGAATCCCACACTGCTGAGCAGTATTCAAGTAGAGGGCGAACAAGCGTACTGTAACCTACTTCATTTGTTTTCGGATTGCATTTCCTTAGGATTCTTCAAATGAATCTCAGTCTGCCATCTGCTGTACCGACGATCAACTTTATATGATTATTCCATTTTAAATCACTCTAATGCCTACGCCCAGATAATTTGTGGAATCAACAGCTTCCAGTTTCTGAACAGCTATTTTGTAGCTAAATGATAAGTAATCTATCTTTCTATGTAGTCGAAGCACATTACACTTGTCTACATTGAGATTCAGTTGCCATTCCCTGCACCATGCGTCAATTCGCAGCAGATCCTCCTGCATTTCAGTACAATTTTCTATTGTTACAACCTCTCTATACACCACAGCATCATCCGCAGAAAGCCTCAGTGAACTTCCGATGTCATCCACCAGGTCATTTATGTATATTCTGAATAGCAACGGACCTAGGACACTCCCCTGCGGCACACCTGAAATCACTCTTACTTCGGAAGACTTCTCTCCATTGAGAATGACATGCTGCATTCTGTTATCTAGGAACTCGACAATCCAATCACACAATTGGTCTGATAGTCCATATGCTCTTACTTTGTTCATTAAACGATGTATGGAACTGTATCGAACGCCTTGCGGAAGTCAAGAAACACGGCATCTACAGGGGAACCCGTGACTATGACCCTCTGAGTCTCGTGGACGAATAGCGTGAGCTGGGTTCCACACGATCGTCTTTTTCGATGCCCATGCTGATTCCCTCAGAGTAGATTTCTTGTCTCTAGAAAACTCATTATACTCGAACTTAATACGTGTTCCAAAATTCTACAACTGATCGACGTTAGAGATATAGGTCTATAGTTCTGCACCTCTGTTCGACGTCCCTTCTCGAAAACTGTGATGACCTGTGCCCTTTTCCAATCCTTTGGAACCCTACGCTCTTCCAGAGACCTACGGTACACCGCTGCAAGAAGGGGCACAAGTTCCTTCGCTGCTCTGTTTGCAATCGAACTGGTTCCCGATCAGGTCCAGCAGCCTTTCCTCTTTTGAGCGAATTTAATTGTTTCTCAATCCCTCTTTCCTCTGTATCGATATCTACCAATTTGTCATCTGTGCGACAATCTAGAGAAGGAACTACAGTGCAATCTTCCTCTGTGAAACAGCTTTGGAATAAGACATTTAGTATTTCGGCCTTTAGTCTGTCATCCTCTGTTTCAGTACCATTTTGGTCACAGAGTGTCTAGACATTTTGTTTTAATCCACCTACCACTTTGACATAAGACCAAAATTTATTAGGATTTTCTGCCAAGTCAGTACATAGAACTTTACTTTCGAATTCATTTAACGCCTTTCGCATAGCCCTCCTCACACTACATTTCACTTCGCGTAATTTTTGTTTGTCTGCAAGGCGTTGGCTACGTTTGCGTTTGCTGTGAAGTTCCCTTTGCTTCTGAAGCAGGTTTCTATCTCGGTTGCTTTACCACGGTGGCTCTTTTCCATCTCTTGCGATCTTCCTTGGCACATACTCATCTAACAGATATGGTACGATGGTTTTGAATATTGTCCACTGATCCTCAACACTATCTGTACTTGAGACAAAACTTTTGTGTTGAACCGTCAAGTACTCTGAAATCTGCTTTTTGTCACTTTTGATAAACAGAAAAATCTTCCTACCTTTTTTAATATTTCTATTTACAGCTGAAATCATCGATGCAGTAACCGCTTTATGATAGCTGATTCCCTGTTCTGCGTTAACTGTTTGAAATAGTTCGGGTCTGTTTGTCACCACAAGGTCTAATATGTTATCGCCACGAGTCGGTTCTCTGTTTAACTGCTCAAGGTAGTTTTCAGATAAAGCACTTAAGAAAAGTTCCTGGGGCAAAGTAGAAAGAACCAAATATTTGCCCTCTCTCGTAGTTCCTACCCGTTTTATAACGACACGTGGAGATTAGAACACTTTACTTTAGTTACCGCAGCACAGGGGCCCTGAGCTGTTTGTGTAACAGTCGCGAGAGGCGAACACGAGGCGCAGTGCGTCGGACAGTTACATGACATCTGAGGCAAGCTGTATCGCTATCAGAAAAGGTGTGGCGTTGCAACTGCTGCGGGGCAGAAATGCAGATGGTGCCATTAGTACCGCACAGCATGAGGGAGAGTCTGGTACTTTATCTGTAGCTTTTGTCACGGCAAACCTTGCGATATATCCGCCTATGTAGCTGCGCATAATCGCTGCGGATTGATAAGCGAGGGTTCGGTTCGATAAGGGGCTGGTTGGAGATTTTCTCCGCTCGGTGAATGAGTATGGTGTTGTTACATTCGTACTATCGTAGTCGACACGTCTATTGAAATGGATGAATAGGCACGACCCGAAACCCATAAAAAATTAAAGTGAAAACATTATATGTTTTTAATTAGCTCCTTGTTATCGTCGAGTACTCATTAGGCTACCGTCGAGTGCTCAGACCGAACGCCTGTACGTCCCCAAAAGCAGAAGACGCCCTCATTTGTAATCCCGGTTAAGTGAGAAGTAACTATTTTTGTTGCATCTTTTCATTTCAGGATCTATGGTTCTGTATAAATTTAGTTTCTAAACCCACTTTAGATACTGCTCTCCATTTCAAAAAGGAGCGGTTTTTATGAGTGAGAAAGAGAAACGTTCACACCACTTTGCAACTTTCCCCTGCCCGGTAAATAGCAGAGTCCCTTTTCTTGCAGGGAAGTGGGTGACATCGCGGGTATTATGCCTATCGACATTTTGAACTAGTGGCGACCATGTGTCTAAAACTGTCGGACTCTCTGGAGAGAAGACACTGTTAGGTTAACGATGTTGACTCCCACTGCTTTCGTGCCTATTCTCTCCTGTGATGCATAATGAGCTCAGCATATTATCTCAGAAAGTTAATTACATGCAAATGAAGCAGTAGCTTCGTACCAAAACCTCTTTTGTTTGATCTTGATCCTTTTGAACTCTAGACCACGGATCCCATCTCATTGTCACATTTAGGAATAACAAAAAAAAAGAGACTGTATTTTCAATCTGCGTTAAGGTTTTATTTACGAATAATGGAATAGAAGTGTTGTAAGTTAAAGAGGAAGACAAAGGTAAGGGCAGTGCTAGCGTATTTGCGAAGAATGACGTAAACAGTATGGTATTGAACTTCTTGTTGTAAAACGATTTAAAGATGTATTTGTCACAGTATTCCTGATCTGTTCCATCCCACACTACGCTAGTCTCAAATGAGAGGTCATGCACTAATCAGTGAAAATTTTAATCTGGATTCCCTCTCTGTCTCTCTCTCTCTCTGTCTCTCTCTCTCTCTCTCTCTCTCTCTCTCTCTCTCTCTCACACACACACACACACACACACACACACACACACTCACTCACTCAACCCACAGTCCCCTCCCCCTTTTCTCACACAATCCTCAAGACCTACGACCTACTCACTCTGACTTTGCAGGCATTTTCCTCCCCGGATAACTAAGATAATGTGAAGTTAACTATCACAGAAATATAAATTACAAACTTAGGAATAAAAATAGTTAACGGAAATGGTTTTTAAATCACTCTATATGTCAAACTGCATGTCAATTTCGCGTTGAATATATGAACATATCCATTGACACTGTTAACTGTCACTCTCCAAAACAATTTTTGATTTCTTATTTTATTTCCTCAGTAACGTAAATGGAAATAAAAGTAGATCTTATACTCCGTCACATGACTGTAACATCAATTAACATCCATCATTTGAGACGCACGATACTTTGATAACCATAAACACGTTGAATAGTTTTAAAATGTAAGTTCAAATGTGGAAGTTTGTCACCAATTCAGGACACAAAACTTAATGTGCTCAAACTTCGCAAACACACTATACGCTTCTTTTCTATAGTTTTTCTTGCTTTATCTCACTAAACGGTCTTGATGTAGTGTGTACCTCATTAAATCTGACGACTATGTCACCCTCTCACTGTTTGGTGAAAAACTGAAGCAGATGTAAGGGCCAGCATATCAATACAGTAGTATATAAGAACGCTTGAACAGTGATTTTTCTATTATCTCAAAATGAACATGAACACTCGCAACCACAAGAAATTTCCTTTTTTTCTTTCAGGATACAGGTTTCCGTCTATTTTAGACCGTCTTCAGACTTATTACCATGAAGGTGAAAGGAGCAGGCGCTATGTCTCAACGAATCAGTTACCGCCTGCTCCTTTCACCGTCACGGTGGTAGGTCTGAAATGGTCTTAAACAGACCGGAACGGTAGATTCATAAGGAAAAAAGTTTGTTGCGGTTGTGACTGTTCATGATCATTTTTAAATATTCACACAGTCCTAGAAAATGGAGTTGTAGCCCCGAAACGCGTTAAACAGCAATCAGTAAATAAAAAGTTTGTATCTGACTATAGAACGTTATTAATTAATAATGCCCAAACAAGAAGTTATAGTCATCGACATCCCACAAGTTATTAATCACTTTAAAAAATCCTTTAAGAGCGGACAACATTTTCCTACATCCCACAGTTTCCACGTGCCAAAATTGGTAGTGAAAAGTACAGACAGCTCTGTTATATCTGTGGGAGATACGGTCTGGGGGTCCGGGCTTGATAGTGACCACTTCAATATGCTGCCAAACTGCTGTTGTACAACGTGTCTGTGAGTGTGAGTGTGTGTGTGTGTGTGTGTGTGTGTGTGTGTGTGTGCGAACTTGTTGCCTATAGCGTCACAGCAGCCAGCGAGTACAGCAAACTAGAAACGAAGGCCGAGCTCTACTCTGCGTTGGATACAGCAGGGCTGCAGCTGTTACGTTACATGCCATTGTTCTCTTGTCCCGTACAATGTTAGTCTCAAACAGTCGAAAGTGATACGAGTGCAGACCGTGTAGTAGTATATCAACACCATTACCGTCATACAATTCAAGCGTGCTGTCATGTATTTCAGAAGTCACGTACGCCAACTGCTCCACTGAACAATGCACTGCGCTACAGTTACGTAATTAACATCGATCATATACTTTTCTTAAATTGTTTGTTTGCACGGCATTTTATATCACCTGGTAACTAGAATTAAAGATTTCTTTCTCTTTCCTTCATAAAGCGTTTGTGTTGTTTCTGTGTTGCTATTTATCTATTAAAAACAGTAGGGTTTGTACAATTGGCACACATATTACTTACGATATCTCTGCCTCCTGTTACGCGAAGTCCTTTGTTTTTTCCTTAGGTGTTATCGAAGTTTGAATGGTGAAAAAACAGTGTGTGTACACTTTTCGCAGTTTTTCTCTTTTCACTGACCCTATAACAGATTCAGCTATTCTGGTGATAAACGGGTTAAGTACTTGAGAAAGGCTGACAGAGAGGATTAAAAATTAAAGTGGTGCGCGATATACTTCATGCAATTGGAGATAGGCAACCCAACTTACACCAACTGCCCAACGTAATGATCGTGGAAGGTGAGTTGCGTCTCTTAAGGTGCATGAAATACGTCGATGAAAAAAGAAACCGCTGGCCCCAAAAATAATTAATGTAGAGTAATGAAAGTTGCGGAATACATTTGTCTAGGTCCCGTATGTCCTCTATTGGAGACGGATCTGGTGATCAAGCAGGTCCTGGCAACATGGTGACGCACTAAAGAGTATGTTGGGTTACAACAGCTGTATATGGACGTGCGTTATTCTGCTGGGAAACATCTCGTGGAATGCTGTTCCTGAATGGCAGCACAACAGGTCGAGTCATCAGACTGACGTACAATTCTGCAGTAAGGCTGCATGAGATAACAACAGAAGTGCCCCTGCTATCATATGAAATCGCAACCCTAACCATAACTGTAGGTGTATGTCTAGTGTTTATAGCACGAAGGCGTCTACATCTACATCTGCGTGATTACTGTGCTATTCACAATAAAGTCCCTGGCAGAGGGTTTAATGAACCACGTTCAAGATGTCCTTCTACCGTTCCACTCGCGAAAAGCACGTGGGAAATCGAGCACTTATATTTTTCTGTGCAAGCACTGATTTGTCTTACTTTATCGTGATGATCATTTCTCCCTATGTAGGTGAGTGCCAACAAAATGTTTTCGCAATCGAAGGAGAAAACTGGTGACTGACATTTCATGATAAGATCCCGTCGCTACGAAAAACGCCTTTGTTTTAATGATCAAAGCTCCAATTCACGTATCATGTCCGTGGCACTATCACCCCTATTTCGCGATAATACAAAACGAGCTGCCATTCTTTCAACTTTTTTGATGTCATCCGTCAGCCCAACCTCCTGAGCATCCCACACCGCACAGCAGTACTCCAGGATAGAGCGGAATAGCATGGTGTAAGCAGTCTCCTTAGAAGACCTGTTGCACCTTCTAAGTGTTATGCCAATGATTCTCAGTCCTGGGTCTGCTCTACTCACAACATTATCTATGTGATCTTTCCAATTAGGTTATTTTCAGTTGTAATCCCTAAGTATTTAATTGAATTTACAGTCTTCAGGTTTGTGTGACTTATCGTGTAACTGAAATTTAGTGGATGTCTTTTAGTACTCCAGTGAATAACTTCACACTTTTCTTTAATAAAGGACACTTGCCACTTTTCGCACCTAAATCATTTGGCAATTCGTTTTGTCGTCTGATGACTTTACAAGACGGTAAATGACAGCATCATGTGCGAAGAGTCTAAGGGGGCTAAATAGATTGTCTCTTGTGCGTTAATATAGATCAGGAACAATAGAGGGTCTATAACACTTCATTGGGGAACGTCGGATATTACTTTTGTTTTATTCCATCACTTTCCATCTATTACTACGAACTGTGGCCTTTCTGACAGGAAATCATGTATCCAGTCGCACAACTAAGGCTATATTCCATAGGCACGCTGTTTGGTTAGAAGACGTTTACGGGGATGGTTTCGAAAGCCTTCTGGAAATCTAAAAATATGGAATCAATTAGACATCACCTGTCAATAGCATTCACTACTTCATGTGTATAAAGAGCTAGTTGTATTTCACAAGAACGATATTTTCTGAATCTGTGCTGTACCTGTCAATAAATCGTTTTCTTCGAGGTAATTGATAACTTTTGAACACAGTATATGTTCCAAAACCCTACTACAAATCGACGTTCGTGATATGAGCCTGTAATTCATGGGTTTCCTCCTATTTTTCTTTTTGGGTATTGGTGTGACTTGGGGAATTTTCCGGTCTCTAGGTGCGAATATTTCTGTGAGCGAGCTGTTGTATATAATTGCTTCGTGTGGAGCTATTGTATCAGCATACTCTTAAAGGAACGTGCTGGGATACAATCTGGACCAAAAGCCTAGCCTTTATTAAGTGATTTAAGCTGTTTTGCTACACCGAGGATATCTAATTCTATGTTGCTCATCTTGGCAGTTGTTCTTGATTGGAATTCAGAAATATTTACTTCGTCTTCTTTGATGAAGGAGCGATTTAGTGGCACTGTCATCAGTGACTTCACCGTTGTTATCACGCAGTTAAGTTATTGATTGCGTTCTTACCACTTGTGTTATTTGGGTGTGACCAGAATCTCTTTGCGTTTTCTGCCAGATTTCGAGACAGAATTTCGTGGTGAAAATTACTGAAAGGGTCTCGTATTCAAGTACGTGCTATATTTCGAACTCCAGCAAAACTTCGGCAATCTTGAGGTTTTGCGTCCCTTTAAATTTGTCAACCCGCGGGATTAGCCAAGCGGTCTCAGGCGCTGTAGTCGTGGACTGTGCGGTTGGTCCCGGTGGAGGTTCGAGTCCTCCCTCGGGGATGGGTGTGTGTGTTTGTCCTTAGGATAATTAAGGTTAAGTAGTGTGTACGATTAGGGACTGATGACTTTAGCAGTTAATTCCCATAATATTTCACATACATTTTAACATTTAGTAAAAATTTTTCATTCTTCTTTCGTTGCTTCTGCAAAAGCGGGCTGACCCGTCTTGTGTACTATGGGGGATCAGTACCATAACTTATTAATTTATGTGGTATATATCTCTCAACTGCCGTCGATACTATCTCTTTGAAGATATTCCACATCTTTTCTATCCTTACATGATCAGAACGGAAGTGGTGGAGACGTCCTCTAAGGAGTTAAGAGCATTTTTATCAGCTTTTTTTTTTAAATACACTCCTGGAAATTGAAATAAGAACACCGTGAATTCATTGTCCCAGGATGGGGAAACTTTGTTGACACATTCCTGGGGTCAGATACATCACATGATCACACTGACAGAACCACAGGCACATAGACACAGGCAACAGAGCATGCACAATGTCGGCACTAGTACAGTGTATACCCACCTTTCGCAGCGATGCAGGCTGCTATTCTCCCATGGAGACGATCGTAGAGATGCTGGATGTAGTCCTGTGGAACGGCTTGCCATGCCATTTCCACCTGGCGCCTCAGTTGGACCAGCGTTCGTGCTGGACGTGCAGACCGCGTGAGACGACGCTTCATCCAGTCCCAAACCTGCTCAATGGGGGACAGATCCGGAGATCTTGCTGGCCAGGGTAGTTGACTTACACCTTCTAGAGCACGTTGGGTGGCACGGGATACATGCGGACGTGCATTGTCCTGTTGGAACAGCAAGTTCCCTTGCCGGTCGAGGAATGGTAGAACGATTGGTTCGATGACGGTTCGGATGTACCGTGCACTATTCAGTGTCCCCTCGACAATCACCAGAGGTGTACGGCCAGTGTAGGAGCTCGCCACCCCACCCGGGTGTTGGCCCTGTGTGCCTCGGTCGTATGCAGTCCTGATTGTGGCGCTCACCTACACGGCGCCAAACCGAATACGACCGTCATTGGCACCAAGGCAGAAGCTACTCTCGTCGCTGAAGACGACACGTCTCCATTCGTCCCTCCATTCATGCCTGTCGCGACACCACTGGAGGCGGGCTGCACATTGTTGGGGCGTGAGCGGAGGACGGCCTAACGGTGTGCGGGACCGTATCCCAGCTTCATGGAGACGATTGCGAATGGCCCTCGCCGGTACCCCAGGAGCAACAGTGTCCCTAATTTGCTGGGAAGTGGCGGTGCGGTCCCCTACGGCACTGCGTAGGATCCTACGGTCTTGGCGTGCATCCGTGCGTCGCTGCGGTCCGGTCCCAGGTCGACGGGCACGTGCACCTTCTGCCGACCACTGGCGACAACATCGATGTACTGTGGAGACCTCACGCCCCACGTGTTGAGCAATTCGGCGGTACGTCCACCCGGCCTCCCGCATGCCCATTATACGCCCCCGCTCAAAGTCCGTCAACTGCACATACGGTTCATGTCCACGCTGTCGCGGCATGCTACCAGTGTTAAAGACTGCGAGGGAGCTCCGTATGCCACGGCAAACTGGCTGACACTGACGACGGCGGTGCACAAATGCTGCGCAGCTAGCGCCATTCGACGGCCAACACCGCGGTTCCTGGTGTGACCGCTGTGCCGTGCGTGTGATCATTGCTTGTACAGCCCTCTCGCAGTGTCCGGAGCAAGTATGGTGAGTCTGACACACCGGTGTCAATGTGTTCTTTTTTGCATTTCCTGGAGTGTAGATTGCCTTTGTGTTTCTTTTAGATGGTTGTGGATGTTACAGTATTTAGCCTAACAGCAACTGCCTTGTGGTCGCTGATTCCTGTATCCGTCACGATACTCCCCATTTGTCCAGGATTATTTGTTGCTAAGAGGTCAGGTATGCTTGCACAACCATTTAATCATGAACTAATTGTTTACTCATGAACTAATTGTTCAAAATAATTTTCTGAGAAAGAATTCAGTACAGTTTTGGATGACGTTTTATGCCTGCTGCCGGCTTTAAAAATATGATTTTTCCACCACATCGAGGGTAGATTGAAGTCACCTCCCGTTATGATTACGTGAGTGAGGCACCTATTTGAAATGAGACCCAAGTTTTTTTTTTAACTGGGCAGCAACTATATAGTCTGAGTCGAGGCGTCGGTGAAACGATCCAATTAATAGTTTTGTCCGACTGTCAAGCGTGACCTCTTCCCATACTATTTCGCAGGAACTGTCTACTTGAATTTCACTAGAAGGTAAACTGATTCTGACAGCAGTAAGTATCCACTACCAACTACATTTAATCTATCCTTTCTGAACACTATTAGGTCGTTTGAAAAAAATTTGACTGAACTTATTTCCGGCTTTAGCCACCTTTCCGTACCTACAACTATTTGAGCTTCAATGCTTTCTGTTAGGTCCTGGAGTTCTGGTTCTTTCCCAAAACGGCTACGACAGTTTACAGCTACAATACCGATCGTTTCTAAAACTATCTGCCCTCCACCCCCTTTTAGGCGTATGCCGTTTCTGTGGTTTCCTGAGCTGTTCTAACCTAAAACACCACCCCGTCGCTTCCACACAGCCTCCGCTACACGTATAGTAGCTTCCTGTGTCTTGTAGATTACTGACCTATTAAGCGTGGTATTGGTTGCAGGCTCTCAACTGGTGTCCTAACCAGCACACGGCTGTCACTGGCACCGAGGCAGAACCAGCTGCCATTAGAAGAACAACACCTCCACCCTGTCCTCCGACGAGCTCTCCCTTGACACGACAGATGTCGCAAACGACGGTGTGTTGGGGTCAGTGGTATTCTTCCTACAGGGCGTCTACCTCGGAATTGTCTTTGAAGTAACAGATTTATAACAGTTATTTGTATCACTGTGGTGCCAATAGTTGCTCGAATTTCTGCAGAAGATGCAGAACGATGAGGTAGAGCCATACGACGAACACCATGGTCTTCCCTTTCGGCAATGCCATGTAACCATGCAGAGCCCGTCCTTGTTGCGACCGTACAGCGTGACCATCGCTGTCAGCAACCATGCACAGTGAGGACATTGCTAGAAAGTTTCTCTTTATTTAGGACAAACCTGATTTTTATCCTCATAGATGCAGAAATACGCCTACCAACTTCCGTTTGTGTCACACAACTCCTTCTTGGTGTGGCGATGTTTCTGTCGTCAGTATATTTTGGAGACAGTGTGGTCTAACTACCTAGTACATGCAGAGAAGGTTGTGTACTACTACGTATTCATACCAACGGCGTTCAGTAAGTAATGCTACACTTTTTTTCTGAAGGCAGGTCGGTTTTATACAGAATTCATATACACCATATTGTTCCCCATTCTCTTGGTTACAAAAGTCTATTTTTCAACATAATCTCCGTTAAATGCGACGGCCTTAGGCCACCTTATTGGGAGGACCTGTATGGCTGCATGGTAATACTCTGCTGGTGGGCGTCAGAGCCAACGCCTTGATGAGCCAGTAAGCTCCCCATCACCCACGTTCTGCTTCTCACGGAGTGCATCGCTCATTGCGCCAAAAAGAAGAAGTAGAATCAGATGAAGTTTTGTGGGCTCCTATCTGATGCACAGATTTATGTGACGCCATGGGTCGTCATGGACAAGGACGGAACCGGTTGCATTTTTGTGGCGACGTCCATGCAGAAGATTTCAGTTACATTACATCTAGGCCAGGTACAGAATCCGAAATCAGATATTCGATTTTAAGGCGTACCAAGGACCTGAAATAGACTCAGATCACAACTTGGAAATTATGAAGAGTAGACTGAATATCAAGAGACCAGTCAGAGACATTAAGTGTGGAAAGAAGTGCGGTACGGAAGCAGTAGGAAATGCCAACACGGCTGAAGTTCTATGAGGCTATAGATGGACAATGAACAGCTCAGTAGGCAGTTCAGGTGAAGAGCAATGGATATCTCTAAACAGGGCAACCATTGAAATTGGAAGTAAAACCGTAGGTAAAAGGAAGGCAACTGCGAAAAATCCTTGGTTAACGTGTGAAATCTTCAGCTGATTAACGAAAGGAGGAGGTACAAGAATGATCAGACAAATCCAGGAATCCGGAAATAAAAGTCACTTAGGATAAAATATAAAGGAAGTGCAGGGATGCTTAGGCGGAATTGCTACATGGAAACTGAAGAAATCGAAAAGGAAATGATTGTCGGAAAGGTGGTCCCAGCATATAGAAAAATCAAGACAACTTTCAGTGAAATTAATAGCAAAGACGATAACATTAGGAGTGCAGTGGGAATTCCGCTGTTAGATGCACAGGAGAGATAGGACAGGTGGAAAGAGTACACTGAGGGCGTCTATGAGGTGTAATTGTTATCTTATGACGTGACAGGAAAAGAAACAAGAGTCAACAAGGAAGACAGGGGGCATCCTGTATTACTGAATCAAAACCAGAATTTGAAAGTGCTGTGGAACGCTAAAGATAATATAAGGCAGAAGGGATAGATAACATTCCATTGGAATTTCTGAAATCACTGTGGAAGCTGGAAACGAAACCACTATTCACGTTGGTGTTTAGAATGTATGACACTGGCTAATAAACCATGACTTTCGGAAAACATCATCCACACAATCCCGAAGATAGCAAGAGCGGAGAAGTGCGAAAATCATCACACAGCCAATTTAACAGCTCATGCATCCAAGTTGCTGACAAGAATAACACACAGAAGAATAGATAAGAAAATGGATGATCTGTTGACGGCCGGAGTGGCCGAGCGGCTCTAGGCGCTTCAGTCTGGAACCGCGCGACCGCCACAGTCGCAGGTTCGAATCCTTCGTCTGGCACGGATGTGTGTGATGTCCTTAGGTTAGTTAGGTTTAAGTAGTTCTAAGTTCAAGGGGACTGATGATCTCAGATGTTAAGTCCTTTAGTGCTCAGAGCCATTTGAACCATTTAATGATCTGTTACATGAAGATCAGTTTGACATTAAGAAAAGTGAAGGCGCCAGAGGCAGTTCTGACGGTGCGTTTAACAATGCAAGAATGAAAAAACTTCATAATTCGAAGCATTTGTCGACTTGGAAAAATGTAAAATGGTTCAAGGTATATGAAGCCAAGAACAATAAGACTGGAAGACCAAGAACGAAGTGCTCAGATTATAAATGATGTAAGACAGCGAGGTAGTTCTTCGCCGTCGCTGCACAGTGAATGTACCGGAGAAACAAAGAGGAAAATAAAAGAAATGTTGAAGACTGGAATTAAAATACAATGTGAAATGATGTCAATAACAAGATTCGCTGATGACATTGCTATCCTCAGGGAAAGTCAAGAATTACAGGATGTGTTCAGAATGAGATTTTCACTCTGCAGCGGAGTGTGCACTGATATGAAACTTTCTGGCAGATTAAAACTGCGTGCCGGACCGAGACTCGAACTCGGGACCTTTGCCTTTCGCGGGCAAGTGCTCTACCATGTGAGCTACCCAAGTGCGACTCACGCCACATCCTCACAGATTTACCTCTGCCAGTACCTGCAAGGTCCGCAGGAGAGCTTCTGTAAAGTTTGGAAGGTAGGAGACGAGGTGAGTCGTGCTTGGGAAGCTCATTTGGTAGGGCATTTGCCCGCGAAAGGCAAAGGTCCCGAGTTCGAGTCTCGGTCCGGCACACAGATTTAATCTGCCACAAAGTTTTACAGAAAGTGTTGAGTGGAACGGAATGTCTAATGAGTACACCGAATATGGACTAAGAATAAGCTGAAGCAGACATAAGTAGTGAGATGTTATACATATAAGATAGCAGCGAGAAACTTGATTTCTAAGTTGTGGATCACGAAGTTACGAAAATAACCCCTGACGGACGGAGCAAGTTCAGCATTAAATGAAGAATTACACTGGCAAGTAGAGGCATTCCTAGCCAGAAGAAGTCCGCTACTACCAAACATAGGTCTTAGTTTGAGGAAGAAATTACTGAGAGCGTACAGTTGGAACACAGCATTGTACATTGAGACATGGACTTGGGGAAAATCGGGAACAAGAGAATCGAAGCCTTTGGAATATCGTCCTACAGAAGAATGGTGAAAATTAGTGGAGTGATACGGTATGGAATGAAGAGGTTCTCCGCAGAATCGGTGAGGAAAGGAACATACGTAAAACAGTGAGAATTGGAAGGGACGGATCGTAGGAGGACACGTCCCATGGCACTAGACGAGAGGTGGAGGATACATCCAAGGAATAACTGAGGATATATTCAAGGGAAAGAATCTGGTTTTCTGCAAGACGAAGCTCAATGACTGTCATCTGTTACACACAGCATTTTAAAGGCTGCGTATAGCACCACCACCTAATGGAACACAGTGAAACTGTAGGGGGTGAAAAGGGGATATTCCACCATGTAGCACAAGAAATTCCGCCTTTATTCAACCGGAATTGGCTAGGTAAACAGTACTGCAAAGTACCTATTGGCCTCTCGTACAGTAATCGTTATGGAAGTGTTGATGAAAACTGCATGAGACTGCACGTTCGAGGAACTTTATGAATGCAAGACCCATTGTGTACACGATACTGGTAAAAGAAAAACAAGAAATGAAGCTCCTAAGCGAGACGCGGTGGAGAGTACTGTCGACTCTCGAGCCGCCAGCGGCGCCAGGCCTGTGCAGAGTGATGCAAACCTCTCTACGCGATTACTGGTGCGATATTTCTGGCCGGAACGGCGCCGTGGAGAGGCGGGGAGACAGTTTAGATGAGTCCTCCCGCGCCGCACGGAACGGTAGCTCGCGTTCGATCAGAGTGCTACTCGCGGCGCAAGAGGCCATCGCCGCCGCCTTTATGGCGGTCGCCCTCTTCTGCAGAGAGGTCTATCGCTCAGGTGGCTCCGACTCGCCCCCCGAGTAAGGCTTCCTCGCTGGCGATATCTGTGTCTGTGTGTTGCCCCAAGGGGAGATCTGCCGAAGCGCGCCGTGTGTCTCGCTAAGTAAAAGGAAACCCTTACACTGGAGGATTGCAGAGCCAACAATAGTTGATTTCGTTCAGCAGGGAGCTGTAGACACTGGGGGAGGTGCATATGTAGCTCGCCTTCGGAACCATTGTAAAATTACAGTCCTTAAGTGTTATACTGATAGTGTGTTGACAGTCTTCCCACGCTCCATTCGCGTATAAAATGGAAAAGAAAAGAGTTAATTTGGTATATTAGGCGCCCTACGCGACCCTCCGCAATGGCTTATAGAATACAGCCTGTAGTCTGATTAAAAGTACTTTAGGGTTAACTCTCGACGCGTTTGAGCACTCAGCGTGACGACCGAACGGTTCGCCGTTGGCAGACAGCCACAACAACTAGTAAGTTCGCTCTTTTATCCGGCATTCTTTCTATACGTTCTGCGTTATTTGATCCTAAGTCTTCCGAAGCTCTTCAGATTCTGATTCGAGTACCGGATCCCCTACCTACTCCCCGTCGACTCCTGTTTGTTTTTCTATTACGTCATCAGACAACTCCTCCTCTCTTAGGGTCCTTCATTGTTTTCTTTCGACTTATCTGGTCTCTGTTCAGCATCTGCCAATGGAATACCCATTGCACTCTTAATGTTACAGATCGTGCTTTTAATTTTACACATGGTTGCTTCACTTTTCTATAAGCTGAGTCCGTTCTTCCGACGATCATTTGCCGTCGCGGTAGCTCAGCGTGTTCAGTCAGAGAGTTAGATGCTTTCTGTAATGACAAACTGAATAAATGAATCAACGATGAACTTCAAGGGGTGTAATGGAACATCCGCCCCGAACATACGTATCGAAAAATACCGTACAAAATAAGAAAAGCCGGCAAGGTAGCTCAACGTGTTCGGTCAGAGGGTTTAGCTACCCTCTACAATAAAGAAAACCTGAGAGAACAGATCAACGAAGAACCTGAACGGGTGTCATGAGACGTCCGCCTCGGTCATATACTCGTACAACGAACAAAATGAGATCAGCAAGTTTCAATGCTGACTTAGTTTTAGCCGGCACGGTAGCTCAGCGTGTTCGGTCAGTGGGTTGAGTGCTCTCTGTAGTAAAAAAAAAAAAAACTGAGTCAAAGAATCAACGATCAATTTCAGTGGATGTCTTGTGACGTCCGCCCAGACCAAATGCAACGAACTACATCAAACAAAAATGAAAGAAAAAGAAAGTGGTTAGCGTGACGCATTGCCGTTCAACGGGCCCGGGATCGATTCCCGGCTGGGTCGGGGATTTTCTCCGCTCAGGGAATGAGTGTCGTGTTGTCTTCATCATCATTTCATCCCCATATGGCGCGCAGGTCGTCCAATGTGTCGTCGAATGTAATAAGACCTGCCCCAACTCAGCCGGATCTGCCCCGTGAGGGATCTGCCGGCCAGTGACTCCAAACGCTCATTTCCATTTCCATAAGTTTGGCGCTTTTATTTCGTATTTCATCATACATCACAGCTAACCAAAAACAACAAGCACACATAACGATGCTAATGAAATACACGCCTTTTATATACAGCAATGTCTAAACGCTATTGGATACTTCCGAACAAGACGCGGTTCGGCGTCACGTGTGCAGCTACTAAAACTACAGAGATCAGCTTACATTAGATAAGCTTTGCACGACATGACGAGAAATCGAGATTTTAAAGGCTGAAATTCACCATTACGACTGGGTGATCGCAACCAAAACTATCTCAGGTTGACATAGTGTGTACTGTAGTGAGTCTATGAGACTATCGTATAGAAATATGTAATACATCAATCGGAAAGTGGTGTAACGGTTAACGTAATAACTGCCGTTGTAAAGGTCATAGCTTCGAGCATCATCAATTTCCGATAATTTTCTTTCTACATATAAATCTAATAAAAAGAATTCGATTATCATTTTTTATTCAACTAGAAGGTTTAAATGTAATTTTTTTCTAATATTTTGCCACGTCATTTTCCTCATCGTACTGGCTTTTTTACGTCCTGTTTTTTTTTTTTTACCTACCATTATTTTTTCGTCTGGTGTCAGCCTGCATCGCCACTAATCTGCAACGAAGTGCTAGTAATGACTGTTCATCAGTTGCTAATGTGATAGCTTGTGTAGCCAGTGAAAAGACAGTTTCATGTAACTAATGATCATGAGATATTGCAGTTTGCTTTTAACTCTGAAACTTCACTTTTTCTGTTTTGAGTTTGTTCCCAGAGTTTAGCTTCAATAGCCGTGAACAAAGCGATCGGGATTTTAGTTCTGCCGCAGATTGTACATTTGCACATCAGGAGGCTGTGGTTAGCTTTGGACATGAGTTTAAATTCACGGCTGCAAAACGCGTCTCCTGCCGCAGTTCACGGCTGGTCGCTTAAAATCATATTGTTGACAGAGCGTCTGATGTTTCCGTCATATCTGGTGGCGGCCATTCGCGACTTTGCTCCCCGTTACACATTAACAGCTATTGTCATGTGGACTGTGCTTCTGTGTCACCACTTACCTGCAACCGAGTAGTAGCTGGCTGCCGATGGGGCAGCACTATAGCGGCAAGTGACAGGCGTCAACTATCAAGTAATTTTAACCCTGCTGACCACAGCACAAGGCTCCTAAGTTTGGCCCACACCATAGGCCTCAGAGGCCTACATGATACATAACAGTGAAAAACACTTAAATAATTTAAATTAGAAATACATTAAACAAATATATATTTCCCTAAAGAAACAACAAAACAAAAAATAACCAAACGCTCAAAAATTAAGCAATAGTAGTCTAAGCTTCATATAACAAAAAATCCATCATATTAGAAATTCATGTTCAATTATTGTTTTTCAGAAATGAAACCGGTATCGCAAAATTCAACGAACGTTCTCATTTTTTACAGGTACAATTTGGACAGTTTTGTTGTGGTGCTCACCACACACTAGCAACTTACATAAATGACACTACATTTTTGACTTCCTTGGTTTATTATAGTCACAAAATTGACAGTAAGTTTTTTGGGAATAGCTGCTTGCTCAATTTCTCCACGAGCTGCCTCTGTAGGTGGAGTCACGTTCAGGCATCCATAAATACTGTCCCGTAGGTCATGGGGAATGGGTGTTTCAAGACTAGCCTTCACCCAAGGTGCTGTAATCTATTCAGAAAGCGTCAGCGTAAAGTCAAGTCGCGACAGTCGTTTTGTTTCATCGTTGTTTCTCTCTTTCCCTCTGTTTTCATAAAAATTATGGCTGTTCAACAATGTAGGAATTTATCCAAGCAATGTTTATCATGTTGTACACTACTGGGCTTTAAAATTGCTACACCACGAAGATGACGTGCTACACAAACAAAATTTAACCGATAGGAAGACGATGCTGTGATATGCAAATCATTAGCTTTTCAGAGTACTCAATCAAGGGTGGCGCCAGTGACGACTCCTACAACGTGCTGACATAAGGAAAGTTTCCAACAGATTTCTCATACACACACACCAGATGACCGGCGTTGCCTGGCGATACGTTGTTCTGCTGCCTAGTGTAGGGAGGAGAAATGCCTATCATCACGTTTCCGAGTTTGATAAACGTCTGATTGTAGCCTATCGCGATAGCGGTTTATCGTATCATGACATTGCTATTCGCTTTGGTAGAGATCCAATGACTGTTAGCATAATATGGAATCGGTGGGTTCAGGAGGGTAATACGGAACGTCGTGCTGGATCCCAACGACCTCGTATCACTAGCAGTCGAGATGACAATCATATTATCCGCATGGCTGTATAGGATCGTGCAGCCAAGTCTCGATCCCTGAGTCAGCAGATGGGGACGTTTGAGAGACAAGAACCATCTGCACGAACAGTTCGACGTTCGCAGCAGCATGGGCTATCAGCTTGGAGACCCTGGCTGCGGTTACCCTTGACGCTGCATAACAAACAGGAGCTCCTGCGATGGTATACTCAACGACGAAGCTGGGTCCACGAATGGCAAAATGTAATTTTTTCGGATAAATCCAGGTTCTGTTTACAGCATCATGATGGTCGCATCCGTGTTTGGTGACATCGCGGTGAACGCTGATTGGAAGCTCGTGTTCGTCATCGCCATACTGGCGTATCACCCTGCGTGATGGTATGGGGTGCCATTGGTTATACGTCTCGGTCTCCTCTTGTTCGCACTGACGGCACTTTGAACAGTGGATTTTACATTTCAGATGTGTTACGACCCGTGGCTCTGCCCTTCATTCGATCCTTACGAAACCCTACATTTCAGCAGGATAATGCCCTACCGCATGTTGCAGGTCCTGTAGGGCCTTTCTGGATACAGAAAATATTCTACTGCTGCCCTGGCCAACAAATTCTCCAGATCTCTCACCAATTGAAAACGTCTGGTCAATGGTGGCCGAGCAACTGGCTCGTCAGCCCGCATCTCGTGGTCGTGCGGTAGAGTTCTCGCTTCCCACGCCCGGGTTCCCGGGTTCGATTCCAGGCGGGGTCAGGGATTTTCTCCGCCTCGTGATGGCTGGGTGTTGTGTGATGTCCTTAGGTTAGTTAGGTTTAAGTAGTTCTAAGTTCTAGGGGACTGATGACCATAGATGTTAAGTCCCATAGTGCTCAGAGCCATTTGGACCATTTTTGAACTGGCTTGTCACAATGCGCCAGTCACTACACTTGATGAACTGTGGCATCGGAATGAAGCTGCATGGGCAGCTGTACCTGTACACGCCATCCAAGCTCTGTTTGACTCATGCCCAGGCGTATCAAGGCTGTTATTACGGCCAGAGGTGGTCGTTCTGGGTTTGATTTCTCAGTATCTATGCACCTACATTACGTGAAAATGTATTCACATGTCAGTTCTAGTATAATATATTTGTCCAACCAATATCCGTTTATCATCTGCATCCTTCCTGGTGTAGCAATTTTAATGGCGAGTAGCGTAAAAAACGCAAACATTCCATCGATGTGTTTCTCGGCCTATGTTATAGTACGGACACATCAACGCGTCGACACCCGCTTTGGTTTCGTAGTAGTTGAGAATAATATAGGCCTTCCTGGAGTCGGGATGTGCCGCATCATCTCCATGCATGGCTGAGATGACAGTAACCAATTTTATTTTTCTTGGGTATATATGAAACAGCTGTCTCGTCTTCTCGGAATGTGAAAAGCGAAGTTTCTTCTCTATGGTCCCGATATATGTCAGTAGGTGGTTTTTCAGCAAGTCAAAGGCCGGAGGAATACCAGTAAATCAGTTATCCCTTGTGACATTACGATTAGCGCCCTAAACTGGTTTGGTAAGTAGTTTGGTAAAATAAACAGCAGCAGGAATATTGGGTGCAGTGGAGCCCTTACCCAAGTGTGGAATAGTATTTATTAGATATCGAGTTGGTCGCTTGCAAAGCATTACGGTCTTAATCCCATATTTATTGGACTTCCTAGTGTGGGGCGGCGAAGAAGTTGTCGACTGTGTTGTTTGAATGTTCATTTCACGTAACAGACTATTGCCGATGCAACATATGTGGGACGGCGAAGAAGTCGTTGTTTAAAGTTGAATGAAAGTTGAACATTGCCACCTTAAATCACGCGAGCCTGGCAACTAATTTGGTGGCCAGTCAGAAAGCGAAGGGAAACTTACTGACCTTAGTTCCCAGTCTGCACGGCCACATTCCTGTACAGCCCAGCTAAACGAAAAATATCCATAGTTCTTCACGGGATTAGGGCTGCTTCAATAAAATTTAAAGTTCCAAACAAGATTTTATTATCTTAAAGGCTCACACAAATTACTCGAAACTTCTGAAAATGCTAAAGACATTAAATATTGTTAATTCAGCCAATCGTTTAATAGTTCAGAGGCGACTTCTACAGCAAGTTCCTCCCGAATAGTTCATTACTCTAACTAACGGTGCTCTATTAATAGTTCGCAATAATGTTAAAAAAAAAAAATTAATGCTTGCCTTAAAAGTGGAGTTAGTCACCACTTGCCACGCGGAATTATACTTCACACGGACGGCACTATAACAGTTTGTTACCGAAGTCTAAACGATCCAGGACGGTGTACAGTCCTCGCGATTTTCAATGTCCGTTTACATTGCTAAGTACGCGCATGTCACAGCCCGCTATGACGTCACCCGAGGCGAGGCGCGATCGGACGTTAAGCTCGCGTGGACTAGGCGTTGGTCTAATGCGGAGTGAGCTTCCTACTGCCTCTGCCGCTCTTTTTATATAGCTCCGGCGCGTACCGCCAAGAGAGCATCTGTTCTTTCCGTTCCTATGCAGATGCCTGTGCCTCCAAATGATCGCTATCTCAGGCACATAATCTTAAATATCACATTTAATAATAGCTTTACAAACTTCTCAATTTTTGTATACATACATCTGAGCAGTACAGAAGCACGTAGAAAATCTCAGTCCGCTAAAATTAAAACTTTACTCTCTAGAATTTTTACAATGGAACTAACGGTAGATTGTTACCTCTGAACCATAGCTTTATCAAGACTTGTATCAGCTGTTAATTATGCTACAAGACTAAAACTTGGTGTAGCTTTGTTAATTGTCCTATCTGATCATTGGTCTTAAAGAATTTGTTTTATCATTAAAATTTAAAGTACTTAATCTATAATGCTTATGTACATTTTACTCACAAAAGTAGTTTTTACTAAATTACTAAAAAACTAGAAGAGGTAACTGATTGTGGTATTTCCATTATTATTATTAGGGTGAACTGAAGCATCCTACCAATTTTCAATATTGTAGCTCTATTATTTCGCGCCTCTGATTTTTCCGAAAAACGCGGATTCTGGAGTCAATTTTAGTTTTATGGTTTTGGAAACCAACACCACTCATTAATGACTTCTTACTGCACCTTCTCACCAAATTTTGGCTTCCTAGCGTCATTATTTAGCGCCTCCTATTTTTCTTTCAAAACGTGAATTTTACGTAAACTACTAATTTTATAACATTAAGATTTGTTACCTGAAACATTATTACATAGAACTATACTTTAACAAAGTTTTACACACAAATCTTAATTTTTACTTTTATGTTAAATGTGGTGCAATACTATATGCAGGCGCGTTACGATGACGTGACGCTACTAGCAGTGAACTAGGGTAAGTCCCGTGTACTCGCTCGCCTCTGTATCTTATACATGATACAGCGCTTGCTTTGCTTCATCACCCCCTTTTTAATTTTCGTGAAAATCTATTTTTGAACAAAATTAAATTTCTAAAAGAACAAACAAGCGATGGATTACTTTAGTATACCTCTTTCAACTTAAGTTGCTTCTTCTTAGGAAATTCCTTATTACTACATACACAAAATAACCATACTCATATACACATAGAAAACCTAGTACAGAAGACATTCACAAATTATTTACATACATTTACATGGAAATATAAATTTTTCAATGGTTACAAAATAGTTATTATTTTTTTTTCTTTAAAATCAGTCTCTTCCTGAAAAAGAAAATACACACGACTTTTATCACTGCAACGCACTCACATTTTTCTTTTACTATAATACTCGGCACTGTGGTGGGTGTCCTATTGTAACACTCATTTAATTTCACTGATTGACAAAATTGTGGGAGGAAATTGTATTCACTGTGGTTTGCGTCTCTACTTCCAATCTCCCTACTGCTTGTTGTCAGTCATTCATGCAGCCTGCATGTCCCTAATAAACAGACAATACAGTCTAAGTTTCTGTTTTCAACTTATATCTAAGGTAGGACAAAGTACATTTTATAGTTTATATTCTGGCACTATTTTACTAATTGTGAAGTTGTCAGAAAGACATTTAGCACTAAGTCGTATCTGATACAATAGCTCCTACTTTCTTCTTTCATAAATAATCTTTTAGGTTCCTAAATAGTGAAAATTCTTTTAGCAAATTAATATATTAAGATCTTGCTTCAACTTAGAAAATTGAGTAACCTTTTAGTTTTAATGTACTCTGGCTTAATTATCGTATGGATTAGTTCATCAAAGAAGTCATTTGCTGACCAGCACTTTGCTTTATTGTATGAATTACTAAAGAAATTAGTTATTTTCAGTATACCGATTCCAAATTTCTGCATTTTCCAATATTTGTGTGTTTCTGTTGTCTGTTTAACTATTTATTTGCCTCAAGCAAGATTTAGCGTTTTTCACCATTTCACGAGACGTGAGGGAATTATTCTTTAATCCTACATCATTTACTTCAATTTACTTACTTCACTTCTTCACCTTATTCATTTTCTCCCTTTTCTTCCAGATTCAAAATACTTCATTTCTCCACTTCTTTCTCCCTTTTCCTTTTGTCAGCCTATTGACGTCCTGTTTCTATATATTTGGTGCGATCCTCACACCACTTCCACACATCTCCATTTATTTAATTCTAAAACGCCATTGCTTGCCTCTATGAGCATTACCTTCTTACGCTGTTTTCCTTCAGACAACCTTATTTCTAGCAACATACTACCTTCTGCATAATCTCATGGATTATTCATATTCATACCGTACTTCGTATACTGCAAAGTGTCTCTCTTAGTTGTAGTTTCTAACCCTTTACAATTACATGAAATATTTTAATTTATTTATTTTAGCCATGTTTGCCTCTTATTGGTACTCAGACTTTTGTTTTGCCATTCACTAGGTAGATCCTTACTAAGAATACTTAAAACCTAATAGCATATATACAACATGAAGACATATGTGATTCTTACCTGTTATGATAGACCAGAAGAAGGGAATGAAACTTGAAAAGGAAATAAAGTTTCACCCAGCTGGGACTGCACGGTACGCCAAACCGTGTATCCGCCAAAGAGTGGCAGACTCCCTACAGTAATTAATTACTGTTAATTTTAAATTCCTTTAGATCCACAATATTTCTTAGACCTAGTTCTCTCTTACTCTTTGGATATTCCAAACGATAGGCATTTGCATGAGGTTTACTTACTATTCTAAATGGTCCATGATATACATGCATAAACTTTTTAGTTTCCGCAGAAATTTTCTTTGATTTTTCTTTTGTTTTGACCAGCACTAGCTCACCAATTTTAAAACTAGTGGGGGAAGCCCTTGCATCATGCCTCTTTTTCCTATCTAAAGCTCTTTTGCGTATATTTGCCCTGGCCTGTGCTTTCTTCTCATCCAATGTACTCTGACTTAGAACTGGAAAGTCAATCATACTCGGAATGATATTATGTGGTTCCTGATTGAACATCAGCTCACATGGAGCAAAACCTGTGGCATCGTGTTTCAGATTATTAATTATTTCTTCAAAATACTTAATATGATCAGCCCATGTTGAATGCTTCCTAGCACAGTAGGTTCTACATAGTCTATTCAGTTCTCGCATAACCCTTTCACTCATATTTCCTTGCGGAAAGTATGCTGAAATCCTTATATGCCGAGTGCCGCTCCTTTCAAGACACAACTTAAATTTTTCTGATACAAATTGAGGACCATTATCTGACAATAGGTTCTTTGGCTTGCCAATTTTCATAAAATAATCTTTCTCCAATTTATCTACAAGTGTTTTGGCATTGGCTCTCTTAATCGGATACAGTTTAACATATTTACTAAACCCATCAATCACCACAAAAACATGCGTACATCCTCCTTTAGATGTCGGGAGAGGTCCAAAAAGATCAACTGCACATAACTCTAAGGGTTCACTTGGGTCTACGTGATGCATATCCCCTTGCACTATTTTATTTACTGCTCTTACCTTTTGACAAATAACACAGGATGCTAACCTTTCTGCAACTCTACGATGCATGTTATCAAAGATGACTTTCTCATTTAGTTTAGCAATGCACTTTTTTGTACCATAATGACCATACCTTAGATGTACATAATCTATTAGCAGATCTACGTGCTGTGAAGGAAAACACACTTTCCATTCTGCTAAAGTCACCTTCCTCCTACGGAACAAAATTCCTTTGTGTAGACAGTAATATTGTGCTACCTTTGGATAATTAGGGTCCCCTAAATAGCTTTTAACTAGCTTCAATTGATCATCCTCATTCTGTTCTCGTCTTAAATTCTTAAATACTTTCTTTAAGGCACTCTCCTCTCTGAGCTCATGTACTGTCAACATACTTACCTCATTCCTTTCTGCCAAAGGAAGTTCTGATTCATTCCATAATTCAGCACTTCTTGATAGCCCATCTGCTACCAAATTGCTCTTTCCCTGTATATAATTAATTTCAAGATCAAACTGCTGAAGGTACATGGCCCACCTTGTCAACCTTGGATGCCTTAGTTTACAAGTCTTCAAAAATGTAAGTGCTTTGTGATCACTATAGATAATTACCTTCTGTCCTAACAAATAGTGCTCAAACTTCTGCATACCAAATACTATGGCTAGTGCCTCTAATTCTGAGATAGCATAATTTCGCTCAGCAGATTGTAATGAACGACTTGCAAAAGCAATAGTTTTATGAACCTCCTGGTCGCCTTCTGTTTCTAGCTGAAACAATTCTACAGCAATCCCATAACCACTTGCATCCACTGACATGCAAAAGGGTCTTGTAAAATCGGGATGGTGCAAGAGCGGACTATTAATTAAACAATCTTTTAATCCCTCAAAAGCAGACTGGCATTCTGGAGTCCAAACCCATGGGGTATTCTTTTTTAGCAGGTTGAGTAAACATGGATCATTAAATAAATGATCTTTAACAAAACGTCGGTAGAATCCAAACAAACCGATCATTGACCTGAGTTGCTTTTTATTTCGGGGCGCTTCAAACTTTTCAATACATGATAATTTGGATGGATCAGGTAATATACCCTCTCTGCTAATTTCATGGCCCAGGAATTTTATTCTGTCCTTTACACATTCAGTCTTTTCTAACTTTAATTTCATACCTCCATTTTCAAGAGCTTCTAGTACCCTGTCCAACAGACTGATATGTTCTTCCCATGTGGGAGTTGCCAACAGAATATCGTCTACGTAAATGGTTACTTGATCTAATAATTCCGGTCCTAATACATGAGCCATAACTCTTACAAAGGCACACACTGAAATATTCAATCCGAACGGAACTACTCTATACTGGTAGCATACTCCTTCATACAAAAACGCTGTATACTTACGTGATTCCTTAGCCAGCGGCAAATTCCAGTAACCACATGTTATGTCCATGGAAGTAAAGTACTTAACCCCTCGGAACTTTTGAATTAACTCATCCATATTTTGAGGACGATCACTTTCTCTGATGACAATTTCATTTAACCAGCGTGCATCCAATACTAATCTAACACTTCCATCACGCTTAGGCACTACAACAAGAGGACTATTGTATTCACTAATTGCTTGCTCTATGACACCCCATGCCAACATACGTTTAATTTCATTTCGCACTGCTTGTTTCCTTGCAACATGTATTGGATAAGGCTTCTTAAAAAATACCTTCCCAGGCTTGATATTCAAATGGCATTCATAACCTTTAACTTCACCAGGTGCGTTTGAGAATACATTACTATGCTTAGTTAACACACTCTTTAACTCTGATCTTTGTTCGTCAGCAATTTGCTTTGTTGATTGTACCTTTTCCTCTATTTCCTTTAGGATGTGTCTCTCTTCAACCTTAGCACTTTCCTCATTCTCACTGAAAACCAAATTTTCCTGCAAGTATCCTTTATTCTTTATTACTCTAATAGGCAGTTCCCAAGTTTCATTACTACCGCCTATATGACTTCCTATAAAAGACTCTCTTATCACTTTAGAGTCAGGTAAAGTTAAAATTAAGTTGTTCTGATCAAAATTGATCTTTCCCTGGTACTTTGATAAGAAATCAGTACCAATCAACATATCAACACTTAAGCCTAGCACAATCAAACAAGGATGATCTATTACTACGTCATTTATACCAATGGGTATCAAAGCTTCGTGTTGAACTGGTCTAGAGACTTTTCCAGTAGCACCTATAATCTTTAAGCCACTTACTTTCATAACTGTTAACTTCTCTTTATTGGGTATGGTGTCAAAAAATGTTTGTGATAAAGCACTTGCTTCACTGCCACTGTCAAGCAGACAACGCACAGTGACTCCTGATATGTTTACTTTGATAACAGGGTGAGTTATTTTACATTGAACAGGTTGCTCACACACCTCTTCTAATAAATCTCGTTCTATGTTCTTCCAGCTAAAGTAATTCTGATCAGTTGCAATTACATTTACATTTACATCCTGGGGCTCATCATGCTCTATAATCTTAGCTGCTTTCTCTAATCTGTCCACTAACTTTAAATCGAAGCATCTGACGACTTTTTCTACTTTTGTTTGCTGCACATCAGCCAAACTATCCTCTACCTCTGAGCAACTGCGTCCCTGCGCAATATTGCTGTTCATAAGAATGTCGTCACCTTCAACCATTTGTGGCACGTTTACACAGCTACTAGATTCTTTCACCTCGTTACTATTTCTACCCCCTTCATTCATCATTTCCTCCTCTCTAAAGTTTTGCAGTACTGATTCTACTTCTGCTACTTCTACTTCAGCTTTTAGATTGCCATTTTCATCGAAGATGTAAGCTTTTACTTCATCATTATTCCCATCAGACTCAAATCCATTATCTATTTCTTCCCCATTATCTACCTTGAGTTCCTGTTCTTCCTTGACCCATTTTTCTAGTGTATCCAAAATACTATCCACTATTTTGTGAGAGTGGCTTAACACATCACTGGTATTATCTGTATTTATTTCGTCATCCATGTTGTCTGTCTGTGTATGTTGGCTGATTGTCTGTGTTTCCGTTACTGGCTGTGTTACTGTTACCGCCTGGTGAGCGCCAGTTTCCTCATAGACGGGATTTAGTTTCCCACACGCGGTCTGTTGTGTTCATCTGTGACACCACTAGATATAGTAGCATCATGACTCCCTTCTTGTCTTAATGGCATAATATTTACTTCTCCACTTTCGTCATAGTAGTTGTTACGAAAGCGTGGTGAGTATCTACCCCCTCTTCCTCTGCCACGGCTTTGGTTTCGATAGTTTGTTTTGGTGTGCCTAACTTCCATATTTCTAACGTTCACGTTTCCATTATTTTGTACGTGATTGTTAGAAGATTTGTTATTCTGCTGCACCTGCTCCTCAGCAGCAGCTACTCTTTCCACTCTTTCCAGATATTCAATAAATTTGTCTATATTATCTCTAGGGGCGGAAATGATCCTTTTCTGCCAGTACCACGGCAGCTTACCTTCTAAACCCATAATGATCATATCTGGCTTCATCTTTTCTGTCAAATGTGACAGTCTTGAAACCCACTTCCTAGCGAAATCCTTTACTGATTCACGCCCTGGGAAAAACTTCTTACCACTCCAGAATTCCCTTAACACATCATTTTGTTTGTTATGTGACCAGTATTCGTTGAGAAATGCAGACTTAAATTCAGATAAAGTTTTACATTTGATCATTACATCCGCTGACCATCGCAAAGCATCACCTGACAAATGACTTCTTATAAATGAAATTTTTTCTCTTTCTGACCAAGTGTTGGGGAGAACATCCTCAAAGTCATTCCAAAATTCAAGAGGGTGAATGTACTTATCAGGATCAAAGCGCAAAAACTGTCGACACCCTATAAAAGCGGCGTCAACTGAAGTCACATGCTGTACAGTAGAATGACTAGAATTAACAGAGGTTACTCTATTTTCTAGGTTAGCAATGTTAGTATTTAATTCCTCTACTTGTGACTCTACTGCTTCTATCCTGGCAGAACATCTTTGTTCCACTGCACCACGAATTTCGGTACAGGTTTCTTTTACTTTCTCAATGTTTTTCTGACAAGTATCTACTTTAATTTGTACCTCTTTAACTTTGTCAGAGCAAAGTTTGGACTCGTTGCTCAATCTTTCGGACAACCTCTCTTCCAAAAGTTCATCTGCCTCTTGATAATTTTTTTGAATTTGATCTATTTCACATTTGAAAGTACTATGCATTTTAGTTAACTGTTGCCCTACTTTTACTTGAATGTCATGATGAATAGCATCTATCTTATAATTCAAACTATTCCATTTTGATTGCAGTTCTTCTTTTAGTTCTTTATTACTATCCTCAATTTTAGCCTCAATTTTATTTTCCAACCCTTTATTACTAACCTCAATTTTATTCTCCAACTCTTTATTACTATTTTCAATTTTATTCTCCAACTCTTTATTACTATTTTCAATTTTAGCCTCAATTTTATTTTGGTTTGATTCGAGTTTGGCAAACAGTATTTGCATCCAATCCGGAGCTTCTACCTTGATACTTTGTATCTCTTGACTTGACTGTGCTGGAGATATATTGAGCTCAGTTTCACTACCTGACAAAGTTAGCAACTCTACTGGCTCCCTTTTGACTTCTATTTCACTTATTGATTGCATCCCTGCACTCTCATTTAAATTAAAGTCATAATTTACTGGTGACAAATTACGTTCTAGTTCAATATTTGAGGGATTAATGGAACCATCCTCATTAAACTCAATTCCTGATCCTGAGGATTCTTGGTCAGAGACCGCTTCCCTTCTGAAATGTACACTACTCTCCATATCTTTTAGTTTGTTAGCAGCAGTTAATAAATATTTTAAAAGTCTTTGACTTAACTTAAATGCTTGATTTCGACGAATGATGTCGTCGCGGTATACCAGCAATCGTGATGCGACGCGTCGCGACGTATTGAAGGCAGCAGCAGCAGCTGTAGCGTCGAGTACCGCCACAGGAATCGCCTACTGCAATAGCTCCAGGGGGGGGGGGGGGCAGCAAGGCACCGTTGACCGCTCGGCGCAGCCGGCAGCTGTCTCGCAGATCAGCGCAGCTCCGCGATGACGCACCGTCTTCCTTTAGTCTCAGCGCCGTCGGCAGCCGCGATCCAGCATCGTCGCCTTCCTCACCATCGTCACTAACCAACGTACAGCGGTAGACACTTATTGTTTATACACTACACCCGCCTTTACTGGTAACACTGTTCCCACACTAGTTCAATTCAGTGTCCTGTTATTGCCTACCGAGTTCGTTAATTTATACCAATCGCTTTCACACATCGAGCACTTTTATTTGCTTTTAATTCAGTTTTCCCGGCCGATAAGCACCATATGTGGGGCGGCGAAGAAGTTGTCGACTGTGTTGTTTAAATGTTCATTTCACGTAACAGACTATTGCCGATGCAACATATGTGGGACGGCGAAGAAGTCGTTGTTTAAAGTTGATGAAAGTTGAACATTGCCACCTTAAATCACGCGAGCCTGGCAACTAATTTGGTGGCCAGTCAGAAAGCGAAGGGAAACTTACTGACCTTAGTTCCCAGTCTGCACGGCCACATTCCTGTACAGCCCAGCTAAACGAAAAATATCCATAGTTCTTCACGGGATTAGGGCTGCTTCAATAAAATTTAAAGTTCCAAACAAGATTTTATTATCTTAAAGGCTCACACAAATTACTCGAAACTTCTGAAAATGCTAAAGACATTAAATATTGTTAATTCAGCCAATTGTTTAATAGTTCAGAGGCGACTTCTACAGCAAGTTCCTCCCGAATAGTTCATTACTCTAACTAACGGTGCTCTATTAATAGTTCGCAATAATGTTAAAAAAAAAAATTAATGCTCGCCTTAAAAGTGGAGTTAGTCACCACTTGCCACGCGGAATTATACTTCACACGGACGGCACAATAACAGTTTGTTACCGAAGTCTAAACGATCCAGGACGGTGTACAGTCCTCGCGATTTTCAATGTCCGTTTACATTGCTAAGTACGCGCATGTCACAGCCCGCTATGACGTCACCCGAGGCGAGGCGCGATCGGACGTTAAGCTCGCGTGGACTAGGCGTTGGTCTAATGCGGAGTGAGCTTCCTACTGCCTCTGCCGCTCTTTTTATATAGCTCCGGCGCGTACCGCCAAGAGAGCATCTGTTCTTTCCGTTCCTATGCAGATGCCTGTGCCTCCAAATGATCGCTATCTCAGGCACATAATCTTAAATATCACATTTAATAATAGCTTTACAAACTTCTCAATTTTTGTACATACATCTGAGCAGTACAGAAGCACGTAGAAAATCTCAGTCCGCTAAAATTAAAACTTTACTCTCTAGAATTTTTACAATGGAACTAACGGTAGATTGTTACCTCTGAACCATAGCTTTATCAAGACTTGTATCAGCTGTTAATTATGCTACAAGACTAAAACTTGGTGTAGCTTTGTTAATTGTCCTATCTGATCATTGGTCTTAAAGAATTTGTTTTATCATTAAAATTTAAAGTACTTAATCTATAATGCTTATGTACATTTTACTCACAAAAGTAGTTTTTACTAAATTACTAAAAAACTAGAAGAGGTAACTGATTGTGGTATTTCCATTATTATTATTAGGATGAACTGAAGCATCCTACCAATTTTCAATATTGTAGCTCTATTATTTCGCGCCTCTGATTTTCCCGAAAAACGCGGATTCTGGAGTCAATTTTAGTTTTATGGTTTTGGAAACCAACACCACTCATTAATGACTTCTTACTGCACCTTCTCACCAAATTTTGGCTTCCTAGCGTCATTATTTAGCGCCTCCTATTTTTCTTTCAAAACGTGAATTTTACGTAAACTACTAATTTTATAACATTAAGATTTGTTACCTGAAACATTATTACATAGAACTATACTTTAACAAAGTTTTACACACAAATCTTAATTTTTACTTTTATGTTAAATGTGGTGCAATACTATATGCAGGCGCGTTACGATGACGTGACGCTACTAGCAGTGAACTAGGGTAAGTCCCGTGTACTCGCTCGCCTCTGTATCTTATACATGATACAGCGCTTGCTTTGCTTCACTAGGTATGTATAATTTGAATGGAAACATACTTCTAAAATGCGCTAACTGTTCATCTATAGTAAGGTATGAACTTGGTTGATTATTTGTTCTTACATTTTTCATTTATAATATTCCAACCTTCACAGAAAAATGCGAATTTCTCTATCTTTCATCTCTCTTCTCGCGTCTGGGGATCGTCAAATTGTAAGTTACTACTAATGAAAATAAAGCGGTAGCGTGACAGAGTAGCTTGGAATCTGTCTCCACTTACCGTGCACTCACACTGGCGTTTGATGGGGACATGATTGTTTTTCGTGGCTCCAGACAGAACAAGAAGACCAATAAAAGCTTCCATCTCTTCTACAACAACTGGTTTGAAGGGAGGCTTGCATTTCTTCTCTGTTGAAAAATGGATTTTTTTCTTGTCCACCTTTCCATTAGTGTATTTCACTGCAAGATGCATTAGGGAATGCGTGAAAAATGCTGTAAGCATTCAGCAGGTGTCTTAGTATTAGCAGCGGGGCCAAGGGTCTTAACTCTCAGATACATTTTTTTTTTTGGTTGGTTCATGTGGTTCAAATGGCTCTGAGCACTATGGGCCTTAACATCTGAGGTTATCAGTCCCCTTGAACTTAAAACTACTTAAACCTAACTAACCTAAGTATCACACACATGCATGCCCGTGGCAGGATTCGAACTTGCGACCGCAGCGGTCGCGCGGTTCCGGACTAAAGCACCTAGAACCACTCGGCCAAACCTGCCGGCGCCTTTTTTTTGTATCTTCGTCGCGGTCGTTATCATGGGTCTGATTTTCCATACTGTAAGGCCATTCTTCCCTTTAACCTCTGATCCGTCGATGTAAATTTGCATGATCTCAGCTTCCCCTTTGACTTCCATGCTCTCAGCTTCATCCGCTACACGTGGTTTACCCTTTACCTGGCCGGCCGTCGTGGCCGAGCGGTTCTAGGCGCTTATGTCCGGAACCGGTCGCAGGTTCGAATCCTGCCTCGGGCATGGTTGTGTGTGATGTCCTTGGGTTAGTAAGGTTTAAGTAGTTCTAAGTCTAGGGGACATGACCTCAGATGTTAAGTCCCATAGTGCTTAGAGCCAGAGCCCTTTACCTGACGGGTTACATTCTGTCTTCCTCTTTCTGCGTGGTTGTAAAGGTTTTGAAGATGATAAAGTGTCTTTTTTGGAAGTTCCGGATATGACATGTCGTCGCACAGTCTCTGTAACTGCTTCTTTATCATCTTAAGGGATAAATTCAGGATCGTCATCTGAAATGTGTTCTGATTACGAATTGGAACGTTCTCATAGTTCAGCATCACAATCTCTGTCCTCTATTAGTGATTGAACTTCAGAAGCAGTCACCATCTGACAAAGGTTTTGGCAACTCTGCTAACATTTCATCATTAGTGTAGAATCGCTTTTTCCACTTAGAAGCCATTCTGGCAATAGTAGGAAAACCTGCATTAGATGACAGCATAATTAATTAACTGATAGAATGGAAAAACTAAAGACACTTCATAGGTGAACGATTAGGAATAAAATAACAGGGTGAACCAAATTTTATATTTAACACAATGATTATTCGAAAAAGTTAATTTTGAATTAATGTTTTACACCTCAACAATTGTAATTGTACAGTTCGTAACCTGTGGGCTGTAGGCGTTGTATGTGGAACATAGTAATGGCGGCTACAGTGTCCATGGTATGGCGTACAAGTTTCTTGAAGTACCGGCTAATTAATTCTTCTTGATTTCGTTTTAACGTCCATGACATAAAGCGCAACAACCTGTATCAAAGCCGTAATAACTCAGCATTCGTCACTCGAGGCTACTGTACAGCAGTTTCCAGGAAAGGCATCGCCTGCTCCGTCCGAGTGTTGCTTCTTTCACTGCTGCCTACAGACTGTGTCTTCTCGTTCCCGCTCGCTCTACAGGTAGCGCTCCAAAAACCCCGGCCACCTTTTATGCATCGCACAGTAACTGCTGTCCACTAAGAAAGTACTCCTACACCTTTTACATAAGACACATCCTATACATTATCCCAAAGCATGTACCATTTCTAGCAAATGACAACTTGCACAGGCATATAAAATTACACTCACACACACATTTTCATTTTATTAATCTGTGACAAAATGCTATTAAGTAAATTATACAGTTCACATTTCTCTTTATGTAAGTTACAAACATACATTAGCAAAGCACTGAAACATCACATATCTCAAACTTTTGGAATGATCTTTGCATATCACAGTTATACTACTGCGGCGAGGCGGGTTAACAATCCCGTTGCGTTGCATAATCGTTTGACCACTGTCTTTCGTCGTACTGTGCAGATAATGTTAAAAGCAGTGTTAAAGGAGAACATCTTCAATACTTACGGTTGCAAAGTCCGCCTAAGCTCTGGTTGCAAGCTGTCCTGTAATATCTTATAACGATTTTCGGACGGATGGTGATTGCTTCATTGTTTTAGAAAAAAATGTCAAAATTCCACAATTTCGTCATTTCTTTAGGTTCAAAGTTAAAGAATTAGCCATCAGCCCGTATTTATTTCAACGACTGATATCAATGTCCTCAGCTCACAGTTCATAAAACCTAGTAAAAACGCAAAACAGCCAGAAATGTACTTAAGACCGACCCGAATTATTACATGATCTAAAGTCGATGCTCTGCTACAGTGGATGAGTTTCACATTCGGTCTTTTTTTCAGTGGATTTCTAATAAAGAAATTGCTTGCCAACTATTCTATAGATGAATAAGAAACATGCCATGTGGAACTGTACAAAGTCCGAAAGTTCACACGTGTTTATCTTTCCAACTAAACACTTCACAAAGCTCAAATTTCCACAATCTTCCCGTAAATGCAACTACTTTCAGGGCAATATCATCCGGACGCGAAATACCAGTAACTTCTTCATTTTTACTCATAACGTAGACGGACACGTCCAACATGACCTGTACGTCCGATAGCTAGCCAACGACTGACCCCCCTGATGTTCCTTCCAGGGCCTGTAACTACTTGATAGAGCGCGGAAAATACTTAACCCTGATTGGTTGTTCAAAATGACCAGCCAATCAAAACAATTCTTCGAGTGCTTTCTCGTGCCAAAACTGTTCTACGCCAATCAATATTCACACTTGCATTTTTGTCACTTCATCATGCTAACCTTAATAAAGCGTTTAACAAAACCAAACGAAAAGAAAACTAATCTTGATTTGAATTTAGAAAACCATTATTCTGCAAATGGCTATTCTGGCGGCCTTCTTACAAAAGAAAGTACCCTTGGGCATATGTCATCAGCAAGGTAGGGATATTACAGCTTTCATTGCAACTGCTTGCTTCACACTTTCCATGACATAGTTACATAATGTTTAACATCAGATAATATTAAACCGTTACGTATGTCCCACATATACACTCCCACTCACTCTCATTTATTCACACAACAAAACAAATAGTTATTAAATAAATATTAACACTTTATTAGAAAAATTTTTCTGACATTTAGTGAACTTCAGTAATAATTCCAAATGATATTTAAAGACAAACTGCTATGAATCCCAACTGTCTTTAATCTTATAAGTGTCGGTTTTTGGTGTTTTAGATAATTGTCTCTAAATCTGAAAGTATCTCAGCTAGATAGCTGAGATTTTAATGTAAGCTTCCTTTTAATAACAAAGGGCTGTATATTGACTTTTAACAAAATTGAAAAATATGTAATACTGTTTACTTAGTTTCTTAGGGACTTGGATATTCTGTCGCTCGAACTAACACAGGTTGCGCTTTCCGACAGGCGCGAGGGAGTCACGCTAAGGTACCAGTGGCTGTATATCGCCACCGCCAGTGGCTCCAAAGCAATGAACCCATACTTCAAAGTAGCTTACAGCAATAAAATGCTATTACGTACTGACTCGCGATGTTACACTACGACAAATATTAACTGGATTTTTTTAAATAAATTTAGATGACTCGTAATTGTGTTATACACTGATTTCTAAGGTCGCTATAATTAACTGATCCCTTGTCAAAAATGATGTTCGGTGATGCGTTTCGGTATAGCCCATAATCGGAACATCAAAACTACAACATAGTTGCCATGAAACAACAAGCACGAATTACATTGTCTGAAAGAATTAATGTATCACTCTTTCAAAGCCCCGTAATTCCAAAGCATTGCGATTCTTAAGTTTGAAATATGGCTCCAAGGTGCCTGAAATCTTCCTCTCTGGTGCTGCAAAAGCTTGGCGCCCTGAGACGTCACTCTCGGGACTCGACGATGCTTCTAACAGAAAGGCGGCGCCTCACGCGAAGAAAAAGGCCGCAACTCAGAATTTCATGTGACGTTTAAGGTGAGGAAATAATGTCAATTTGGCACCACATGTCAGCACAATTCGGCCCGAAGCCACCGCTGACTTGTCTACGTTCGGAAGATCGTCACATCTTGTCTCATCCACAATCCACTCCTTCTTTTGACGTCATTTAGAGGTCGGAACCTAGATGCCCAGCACTGAAATCAAGTGGTTCTTTTTTATTGCATGACATAGCGTTGCTCCGAATCGGCACGAAAAGGCAGGAGGGGGAGGCATAAGGGGCGTCAATGGAACCATCTATTTCCCTGGGGCGTTAGTTCCCTTGGCTGTTGAAAACGACAGCTCACAATGGGAAGGGGAAAAGAAGACGTTACTACCTTCGAGACTACTGACATTCTCGGATGTTTGAATCCTTCTGTAAGAACACCGTAGGGCTAAATTCAAATTAAACGTGATCCAGTCCCCTTGGAGTAAAGTGCTAGCGAAGTTTTTGCTCTAGTATATAGGCTGGTACCACTATCCACCATTCAAAACCTTTCGATGAAATTTGAAAAAGATCCGGAACAGCAAAATGCCCACCTGTGCCTTTGTCACAGGGGTGTGAGATACTGACACATTAAAATCTCTGTATTCGTTGCACTCCATGATTAGCACAATGGCACTGTTGCAGCAACCGTAGTAGATCCTTAGACTAGACTGTGGCTATCTGGCTGTTTCCTCAGAGCCCTCTGGGTCTCTTAATTATATTGGACGCCTTAGTTACGATTAACAGAAGTTTTATAGAATTTCTGATGATGCCTACAACAGGCGAAACGCATCACATGTGAAGATTAAAATACCTGTCTTGTGGAACCCAGACTGTTTTTTTCTGTTCTTTTGATACATTCGGGAATAAAACGGCAAAGGGTTCTTCTAAGAGCTCCAGCTCGGCAAAAACCTCTGTGCCACCCAACCATCTTTCTTGAGAACCTTAAAAATGCACGTTACAAACAGAACCCGTGACCTGAGTCCAACATATAGGAATGCAGACTACATCGCTGCTCTTGCGCCTGATAGTACGCCATTCGCAATCGGAGTATGTCGAAGGCATTGCAGGTCCGGAAACGCCTAGACTTTCGTCAATGGTTCTGTCTGTACAGGTAAAAAAAAGCACTCCGTCTTCAGGCCACTAGTGGCCTATTGGGACCATCCGGCCGCCCTGTCAGCTGAGGATGTGGATGGGAGGGGCGTGTATAGGATGGTTGTCTTTGACTGGAGTCGCTACTAATTTGGTCGAGTAGCTCCTCAGTTGGCATCAAGAGGCTGAATGCACCCCAAAAAATGGCAACAGCGCATTGTGGCCCGGATGATCACCCAACCAAGTGCCGGCCACGCCCGACATTGCTTAACTTCAGTGATATGACAGGAACCGGTGTATCCATTGTGGTAAGGCCGTTGTCCGTCTGTACAGGTGCACTTTAAAAATACTCAAAAGAGGTGGGTGGATGCCAACGAGGGCTTTGCCAAACTAGGGAGATCCTTTGCCATTTTATTCACACTTGTGTAAATGTGCATCCATCTGTGACCCCGTCACAGGAGGATTCAAAATAGGGGCGCTAGAGGAGTATAAACACACTTTGCTGCTTCGAATCATGTACAGATTTCGCCCAGCGATTCCAACCTGTACACAGTGGCAAAAACTGGGGTCGTGCTGTGCTTCGAACAAGTGCGATTACCTTCGATGAGGATGCAGCCTTACTATGTCCTTACAGAAGCGTTGAAATACTCGAGGATGTCAGCAGTGTCGAAGGGTGTTAATAACGTCTTCCTTATCGCATTACAAACTGTCGTTATCGACCGCGAAATGTGTGGGAATCAACGAACCAGCGAAAGGGGCGGTCTCATTGACGCCCTTTATGACACCCCATGCGGGCCCTTTCATGTCAATTCTGAGTGGTGGTGTGTCTGGAATGTTTTCCTTCGCGCGCTGATAAGAAAACCGTGTGGTTTCAACGCTGGGTGTCGAGGTTTTGACCTCCACTGCAGAGACGGCAAAAGAATGGGTGAAATGTAAGAAGGGGTGCAACACGTTCATGTTGGCATTGGGCAGAATTTGAATAAAATCTTTTGTTTTAGTGTTACTAGTGGAGGCCGAAATGCACGCGTTTCAGCTCACGCAGGCTGCCGTGAGGAGGGAAGAACCATACTGACGTGAGGTCTGGAACATGACAAGGAATGAGAATTCATAAAGCGGACGTAATGAGTTTGATACTTAACTTTAATCCATTAATGATGAATGTCGCTCTTGACGGTACATGATTCACAATATTATCTGTGCAGAATACATTCTTGAAGAATATGGCGCCTTGCTAGGTCATAGCAAATGACGTAGCTGAAGGCTATGCTAAACTGTCATCTCTGAAAATGAGAGCGTATGTAGACAGTGAATCATCGCTAGCAAAGTCGGCGGTACAACTGGGGCGAGTGCTAGGGAGTCTCTCTAGACAAGACCTGCCGTGTGGCGGCGCTCGGTCTGCAATCACTGATGGTGGCGACACGCAGGTCCGACGTATACTAACAGACTGCGGCCGATTTAAAGGCTACCACATGGCAAGTGTGTTGTCTGACGGTGACACCACAAAATCTGCTGCCTGAATTTTCTCATTATGGGAGTACTGAAGAGCGATCTGTTGTAACTGATAAAAACCATTCAAAAGCCAAGATCGCTGAAAATATTTTTTTTATGCAAGACAACAAGTTTCAACAGCCTTAGCTGTCATATTCAGATCTTAAACGTCTTTTCTAGTAAAACGTGTTAATTTTACTCTGAATCTTATGCACAAGACGTCGACTGGATAAAACTCAGCACATGATGAACGTCTGTAGTCGATAAAATAATTAAAAACACACAGCATTTTGTGCAAAAGACCTTGCCCACATAGGACGGTTGGAACTTAAATAGTGGCAAGTATTTATTCACAATCGATAAAAGAGTTACATGTTTGCACCTGTTACTGTGCTTTAAAGTAGTGACCAGCGTTGTGTACAACCCGTTGGCAGCGATGTGGAAGGCGTAGTAAACCGTTAGCACAGCCTGTTTTGTTGATGGTACGAATGGAGCAGTCTACTGCCTTTTGAATCTCTGGAACAGTTTTGAAGCGAATGCCACGAAGCCAAAACTGAAACGCCAATCCAAAGAATGGCATCATTATGGGTCGCCAAGAAAGTCATCAATGCGTTAGAGCCCCAGAATAGTGAAAGTTATGGTGATTCTCTTGTACGACTGTGGTGGTTTTATTCTAGCGCACTACGTTCCTCCTCGGCAGACCGTCAGTGCACAGTATTACTGTTCGTTTTTGGGCCATCACCAGCGTCCAGCTTCGCGAAAGAAGCGACGACACTTTCTGCACAACGCACCCATCATGTTGCACGAGAATGCGCGCGCTCGTACAGCACAAGCTGCGGCTGCTCTGTTTGGTCGGTAAGATTGGGAAGTACCGTACCATCCACCATACTCCCCGGACATAAGTCCTAGTGACTTTGATTTGATTCCGAAGATGCAGGAACCACTTCGTGACATTTGCTTCAGAACTGTTCCAGAGATTCGACAGGCAGTAGACCATTCGCACCATCAAAAGAGCAGGTTCTGTTAATGGTATACTACGCCTTCCACATCGCTGGCAACGGGTTCTACACAACGCTGATGACTACTTTGAAGGACAGTAACAGGTGCAAACATGTAACTATTTTGTATCGGTTGTGAACAAATAGTTGCCACTATCTAAATCAAACCCTCGTACATACTGCAGATGCTTGTTACCTGATACTAGTGTGGTAATCAACAGCGCATGTAAACAGATGTGCTATTGTGTACCGTATTTGCAACATCTAACTAGGCCTGTGAGCAACAAAAGCACATTTGCTTACATGTCTTACTGTGTACCATATTAGTATCATGTAACAAGCATCTGTGAGCAATTTGTATATGGACACTGAATTTGCACAAGGTGCTATGTGTTTTTACATATTTCAGCAATAACAAACGTTTATAACGTGCTGAGTATTCCCCACTCCGCATCTTGTGCATGAGGTCCAACGCAAAATGAACATGTTTCACTACAAAAAAGTTGTTTAAGGCCTGAAGATAAGTATTAACTATTTTTCTTACTTGTCACTTCTTCTGCCGTGTTTTTGCTTTTAGGAAGCTTTAATTTTCGACTGCTAGTAACAGTGTTCCATAGATTTCGTGTCTGCTTTGAATACAGTCAGCCATAGTGCCAGTAGTGGTAGTGGTTGTTTTGAATACAGTCCAGAGACAGGTAGTGCTACTTTCATTGTTTTCTAGAAGAGGTGTCTAGTAACCACAGTTTATTCAATTATCAGCCACGTTTAGTGAATTAACAGTCTAGTTAAAAGTTGATTAACTCTCTAGAGTAAATTGTTTTCTTAGGATGGATAGGATGTGTGACTGCTGTGTACGGACGCAGGAGGAGCTGGCCACTGTTCGCAAACAGCTGAACGTGTTGATGGCCCGGTCAGCCGTCTTCAGGCTGCTGCCTCGGAGTGTAGCGGCAGTGGGGAGTCTGGTGCGTCGCAAGATACACCCCAGGTGTTACATGCTTCACCCACTGTCCCTGCTGTCGAGACATCTTCGCGGATACCGGGTGAGGTTGGGCCACCCTCTCCCAAGGGGAGTACCGGGTTCAGCGGCGTTCGCGGCGCACGAGGCGGAGGGTCAATGTCGAGGCTGGCCGTGTGGCATCGCCCGCTCTGCCTGTGAGTGGACATGTGGCTGCTCCTTCAGCAAGGTCCGAGCAGGCACACGGGGGGAGGGGTTTATTAGTGATTGGGAGCTCCAACGTTAGGCGGCTGATGAAGCTCCTTAGGGAAATAGCGGAAAGGTCGGGGAAGAAAGCCAGTGTTCACTCTGTCTGCTTGCCGGGGGGTCTCATCCGAAATGTGGAGGAGGCCCTGCCGGCGGCGATATAGAGCACTGGGTGTACCCGACTGCAAATTGTTGCTCATGTCGGCACCAATGACTCCTGCCGTCTGGGTTCAGAGGTCATCCTCAGTTCATACAGGCGGTTGGCGGAGTTGGTGAAGGCGGAAAGCCTCGCTTGCGGGGTGGAATCAGAGCTAACTATTTGTAGTATCCTTCCCAGAACCGATCGCGGTCCTCAAGTTTGGAGCCGAGTGAAAGGCTTAACCCAGAGGCTCAGACGATTCTGCGGAGATCTGGGGTTAAAATTTCTCGAACTGATTGAAACAGTTGGCGCAGAATAGGGAATCAGCTATCATAAAGCGGTTAATGCATCGATGAATTCAGACGTAAATAGAAATATTAAATAAGGTAGGAAGATTTTTCTATTTAGCAAAAGGGACGAAAAGGAAATTTCAGAGTATCTGATCGCTCAACACGAAAGTTTTGTCTCAAGTACAGATAGTGTTGAGGATCGGTGGACAATATTCAAAACCATCGTACAATATGCATTAGATGACTATGTGCCCTGCAATATCGTAAGAGATGGAAAAGAGCCACCGTGGTACAACAACCGAGTTAGAAAACTTCTGTGGAAGCATAGGGAACTTGACAGCAATCATAAACATAGCCAAAGCCTTGCACACAAACAAAAATTGTGCAAAGCGAAATGTGCTCGGAGAAGGGCTATGCGAGAGGCGTTCAATGAATTCGAAAGTAATCTTCTACGTATTGCCTTGGCAGAAAATCCTAAGAAATTTTGGCCTGATGCCAAAGCGGTAGGTGGATCAAAACAAAATGTCCAGACACTCTGTGACCAAAATGATACTGAAACAGAGGATGACAGACTAAAGGGCGAAATACTAAATGTCTTTTTCCAAAGCTGTTTCACAGAGGAAGATTGCACTGTAGTTCCTTCTCTAGATTGTCGCACAGATGACAAAATGGTAGATATCGAAATAGACGACAGAGGGATAGAGAAACAATTAAAATCGCTCAAAACAGGAAAGGCCGCTGGACCTGATGGGATACCAGTTCGATTGTAAACAGAGCAGGCGAAGGAACTTGCCCCCTTCTTGGAGCGGTGTACAGTAGGTCTCTAGAAGGGCGTAGCGTTCCAAAGGATCTGAAAAGGGCACAGCTCACCTCCGTTTTCAAGAAGGGACGTTGAACAGATGTGCAAAACTATAGACCTATATCTCTAACGTCAATCAGTTATAGAATTTTGGAACACGGATTATGTTCGAGTATAATGACTTTTCGGGAGACTAGAAATCTACTCTGTAGGAATCAGCATGGGTTTCGAAAAAGACGTTCGTGTGAAACCCAGCTCGCGCTATTCGTCCACTAGACTCAGAGGGCCATAGTCACGGGTTCCCCTGTAGATGCCGTGTTTCTTGACTTCCGCAAGGCGTTCGATACAGTTCCATACAGTCGTTTAATGAACAAAGTAAGAGCATATGGACTATCAGACCAATTGTGTGATTGCATTGAAGAATTCCTAGATAACGGAACGCAGCATGTCATTCTCAATGGAGAGAAGTCTTACGAAGTAAGAATGATTTCAAGTGTGCCGCAGGGGAGTGTCGTAGGACCGTTGCTATTCAGAATATACATAAATGACCTTGTGGATGACATCGGAAGTTCACTGAGGCTTTTTGCGGATGATGCTGTGGTATATCGAGAGGTTGTAACAATGGAAAATTGTACTGAAAAGCAGGAGGATCCGCAGCGAATTGACGCATGGTGCAAGGAATGGCAATTGAATCTCAATGTAGACAAGTGTAATGTGCTGCGAATACATTTAGCTACAATATAGCAGGTTAGCAACAGGAAGCAGTTAATTCCATAAATTATCTGGGAGTAGGCGTTAGGAGTGATTTAAAATGGAACGATCATATAAAATTGATCGTCGGTAAAGCTGATGACAGATAGATTCATTGGAAGAATCATAAGAAAATGCAATCCAAAAACAAAGGAAGTAGGTTACAGTACACTTGTTCGCCACTGCTTGAATACTGCTCAGCAGTGTGGAGGAGGAGATTAATGTTTAACGTCCCGTCGACTACGAGGTCATTAGAGACGGGGCACAAGCTCGGGTTAGGGAAGGATGGGGAAGGAAATCGGCCGTGCCCTATCGAAGGAACCATACCGGAATTTGCCTGAAGTGATCTAGGAAAATCACGGAAAACCTAAATCAGGATGGCCGGACGCGGGATTGAACCGTCGTCCTCCCGAATGCGAGTCCAGCGTGCTAACCACTGTGCCACCTCGCTCGGTCCAGCAGTGTGGGATCTGTACCAGATAGGGTTGATAGACGAGATAGAAAACATTCAACGGAGAGTATCGCGCTTCGTTACAGGATCCTTTAGTAATGGCAAAAGCGTTACGAACATGGTACACACCTGGAAATGGAAAAAAGAACACATTGATACCGGTGTGTCAGACCCACCATACTAGCTTCGGACACTGCGAGAGGGCTGTACAAGCAATGATCACACGCACGGCACAGCGGACACACCAGGAACCGCGGTGTTGGCCGTCGAATGGCGCTACCTGCGCAGCATTTGTGCACCGCCGCCGTCAGTGTCAGCTAGTTTGCCGTGGCATACGGAGCTCCATCGCAGTCTTTGACACTGGTAGCATGCCTCGACAGCGTGGACGTGAACCGTATGTGCAGTTGACGACTTTGAGCGAGGGCGTATAGTGGGCATGCGGGAGGCCGGGTGGACGTACCGCCGAATTGCTCAACACGTGGGGCGTGAGGTCTCCACAGTACATCGATGTTGTCGCCAGTGGTCGGCGGAAGGTGCAAGTGCCCGTCGACCTGGGACCGGACCGCAGCGACGCACGGATGCACGCCAAGACCGTAGGATCCTACGCAGTGCCGTAGGGGACCGCACCGCCACTTCCCAGCAAATTAGGGACACTGTTGCTCCTGGGGTATCGGCGAGGACCATTCGCAACCGTCTCCATGAAGCTGGGCTACGGTCCCGCACACCGTTAGGCCGTCTTCCGCTCACGCCCCATATCGTGCAGCCCGCCTCCAGTGGTGTCGAGACAGGCGTGAATGGAGGGACGAATGGAGACGTGTCGTCTTCAGCGATGAGAGTCGCTTCTGCCTTGGTGCCAATGATGGTCGTATGCGTATTTGGCGCCGTGCAGGTGAGCGCCACAATCAGGACTGCATACGACCGAGGCACACAGGGCCAACACCCGGCCTCATGGGGTGGGGAGCGATCTCCTACACTGGCCGTACACTTCTGGTGATCGTCGAGGGGACACTGAATAGTGCACGGTACATCCAAACCGTCATCGAACCCATCGTTCTACCATTCCTAGACCGGCAAGGGAACTTGCTGTTCCAACAGGACAACGCACGTCCGCATGTATCCCGTGCCACCCAACGTGCTCTAGAAGGTGTAAGTCAACTACCCTGGCCAGCAAGATTTCCGGATCTGTCCCCCATTGAGCATATTTGGGACTGGATGGAGCGTCGTCTCACGCGGTCTGCACGTCCAGCACTCCAGCACGAACGCTGGTCCAACTGAGGCGCCAGGTGGAAATGGCATGGCAAGTCGTTCCACAGGATTACATCCAGCATCTCTACGATTGTCTCCATGGGAGAATAGCAGCCTGCTTTGCTGCGAAAGGTGGATATACCCTGTACTAGTGCCGACATTGTGCATGCTCTGTTGCCTGTGTCTATGTGCCTGTGGTTCTGTTAGTGTGATCATGTGATGTATCTGACCCCAGGAATGTGTCAATAAAGTTTCCCCTTCCTGGGACAATGAATTCACGGTGTTCTTATTTTAATTTCCAGGAGTGTAGATAAATTCCAGTGGAAGACTCTGCAGGAGAAACGCTCAGTAGCTCGGTACGGGCTTTTGTTGAAGTTTTGAGAAAATACCTTCACCGAGGAGTCAAGCAGTATATTGCTCCCTTCTACGTATATCTCGCAAAGAGACCATGAGGATAAAATCAGAGAGATTAGAGACCACACAGAGGCATACCAACAATCCTTCTTTCCACGAACAATACGAGACTGGAATAGAAGGGAGAACCGATAGAGGTACTCAAGGTACCCTCCGCCACACGCCGTCAGCTGACTTGCGGAGTATGGATGTAGATGTAGATGTTTATTTAACGTACTGCAACGCGTTTCTAGCGCGTTGTGCACACTTCAGGTGTTTATACTTACAGAACATTGTTACTTAATGTAAAATGTCTTATACTAAATTAACGTAGGACATTTTGTTTATTGATCACTACTGGTGTGCGGGCAGTGGATGGCGAGTAATTCATGTCCAGTGTTGTCCTTAGCTGATGTGGAGCTCTGTCTCGTTGTTTATTATGAGTGATGCCATAGCCCGTGTTGGCTGCACATAGTTTTGCATCAGTTGTTATAATACCAATAGCGTGCGATCCACTTTTTTATTTTACAGTTATTCAGTTTCGATTTTGGCGTCCGAAAGCATCGTTTCAAATATTGGTGCACTGTCAGAGTTGTTGGAATACATTACTCTATTGCACTATTTATTTTGGCGCTCTTCTTCAAATTTTTCAAGATACATTTTAACACCACAAGTGTAATACAATAGGCGGCCTTGCAGTGAGTGAATGAGTATCGATTATCCCATTTTGCATCGATGTTCTCGATACTGTGAGTCTTCTAGTCGTATTTGTTTCCTATTGGCACACCTTAAATCTATTGCAATAGAACTGGCTTAAGGCTACTGAAGAAGTCTGAGTTCTTCAATTCGGCAATTTCCTTAAGAATGTCTGAAAGGATAGCCTGTGCGAAAATCGAACACAGTCTCAAAATTCTACACAAAATCGTAAAAAGCAAAAGAATCGATATCATGTACGAAGTGGAAATTTTCATTCATAACACTAAATATGTAGATAGTATTCTCAATGAAATAGCCATTTGCAATGCAACGGATTTAACGTGTGTGAATATGAGCAAACGACTACCAGACAGCCAGCATCGCGAATATAGACGTAAAAAACGGTCATCGATGTCCATTCACAGGCTACAATGACGCCAAATTACATTAAATGTATATTGTAAATATGTATGTTGAAAAATTAGGCAGTGAATTACGTTGAGAAACAGAGCGTAAATAAATCGTCCAACAACAGCCCCCCAGTGCAGCAATGATGCAAACGAACTTTTGGCACGTCTAAATCGTAAGCGAACAACTGTCAAATTAAAAAAGTGTTTCACACGAATTCCGTACAATTGCAATTGATGCATAAACACTTGCGTGCCACAAAAGCTGTGACACAGTTCAACCCCATCGGAAGACATCACCGGACATCAGTTTCTGGTCTACCAGGACCCACTCCCACATCCTCAAAATGCCCCAACAGGCACACCAGCAGCAAAAAATAAACAAAAATCCTACTTTAATTCAGTCTCTGACAGTTTATTTATAAACTATAAATTTCTGTATGTATAAAAACCTGAAGATGAGCGAAACATGTTCGAACCGCTTTGAAATACGTTCAGTTACACATAAAATACATAAAAGTAACTGGTAGCAGAAAATACAAATGAGTAAAATTTTGTAGAAGATGAAGTAAACTGCTTATGGCGATCTGTAGTGCGCATGCAGTTGTAACAGACGTCGCTACACTGAAGTACCGACAAACTAGCATCGTCTGTTCCTAGAAGCACTATCCACTAGGTACGACAGTCTCCCCCAACTGGCTAATTCGACATCTAGAGAATAGAATCCAACGAAAGAAGCAGAGATCAAAGGTTTGCAGAAAGAAAAGCAGTAAGACAGAGAGAGAAGCGAGCAGAGGAATACTGCCACGAGATGGAAGGATCGCAGCCGCTTCCCCGTCTCCCCGGTTGAAGATTAATAGGCGGGAATTAAGTCCCAGTGACTCGGAGGCGCGACGTCGCAGGCGAGCGGTTTATTAAGACAGCCGCCGCGTCCTGGGCGGACGGCGAGTAATTGCATTTATGATGAAGCTGCGGCGGGGGACGCGACCGTCCGCTTTCGAAAGGACACCAGGGCGCCGGCAGGAATAAAACGAAACAGCGGCGCACGAGCGCCTTGCGAGTGTTCCACAAGCCAAGTAACACATCGGAAGGTGTTAAGCATGTCGAAGGAAGTTTTGCTAATCCAAATACCTGAAAATTTCCAACACATTGTGCAGAATACATATTTCTGAGAAAAACAGGGGGTAAGCTAAAGAAATAGACGGGTAATATGCAATAAACAAGAGATAAGACGGAATAATAAGAATGAACGACAAATAACGAAGTGCTCGGATGAATGTAAATGTCGTGTGATTAGGGCCTCCCGCCGCTTAGACCGTTCGCCGGGTGGAAGTCTTTCGATTTGACACCACTTTTTGATTTACAATTAAGAGTCATCCTCAGAGGACGATGCAGATAGGAGGCGCGTGGGGTCAGCACACCGCTCTCCCAGTCGTTCAGAGGGTATCCTTGACCGAAGCAGCAACAATTTTTTTTAAACCAAACGCAAATTTCTTTTTCCTTTCAGAACAAATTATGAGGAATAAATAAGGAAAAGTTTTTTTTAAAGAAAACAAAGACTCCAATTATACCGGTTTCTCCTTCAAGTGTTTTTTTTTTAAAAAAAAAAATACGTGAAGTCGTCGTGCGACTTGTAGTTAAAGTCTAGTTCTTACAGGAGCTCCTAAAGTGTATCCGCCTACAGCACGCCAGCTCGGCCATACGTGTCTTCTCATTCCGTAGGCGTGGGTTCTGGGTTGCAGATCTATTCAGTTCGTTCGGCTCGGTTTATAGAGTTTTCAGCTACTCAGGGCTTCGACGTTGCAGCTACTAGGTGGGTCATCGAAAGTGCTCCGTAAGAAATAGGAAAAATATTGTTTATAGCGTGGTTTGCGTATCAGGACGCAGTGTCGTTCGTTGAGATAAGTCCAATATCCTAGCGTAGACTTGTCGGCAGAAGTAAAAAGATAGCGGATCGTGTGGCCACAGATCCAATTCGCACAGTGAGTTTTGGCGGAGGGGTAGAAAGTGTTATCGGGGTACAAAAGCATGTGGACGTCGTTCTGAGTCGGTGTATGGCGTGTAAGAAACGCCAAAATTCGCCGCGCAAGTGTCCAGACGTCGAACGCTGTGCCACAGTGGAACCGGTGGACATCCGTGTCATCCACTCCACAGTGGGTGCAGAGGGATGAATCGGCGAGATAGATTCGGTGCAGACGATCTCGGTTAACTTGTTTGCCATTCACGATGATGTACCACGCTGATTGAACATCTGCTCCAAGAAAATGCTCATGGATCGCCTTCCATATGTGTCGCCACACGTACTGTGGATACTTACGTTCGATGGGGTTGGACGGGCGGCACTGTTGTAGCAATTCGGAGACTGTTTTCATGAGGTACAAACGTGTAAGTGGTAAGGACCGTTAGATATAACTATACTCCAGGAAAAATCGTTGGATGTAAGAAAAGGGGGATGGAATGGTCGATACCAGTACTGGGGCGAACAAGGAGGCCGGTGCAAAGTTGTGAAGCAGGGGGCTAGTAAGGCTCTGCGGGCAACAGTGCCAAAGTTTTAGTTGGGAGCTGACGTATAGTGCCTTGACACGAGTCGGAACGTGGATGAGTCCCACCCCGCCACGATCTCGTGGCAGTGCAAGGGATTCATACTGTACCTTGAATAACATCCCGGAGCTGACGAAGGAGCCGAAAGCCATCAACAGCCGTCCCGCCAGGAGATTTGGGACTGGTAGTACTTGAGCCACGTGTGGTATACGGGAAGCATGATACATGCTCACGTATTGCGCGCGTTGGATAACGTCGAGAGCTCGTAGCCGGTGATCTGCGAGATTTGCTCTGATTGTAGCAAGAGTCTACCATTGATAGTCGCTGAGCGGCGCAGGTCTGGTGTGAAATAAAGCCCGAGACACCATATGGTGGTGGCGACACTAAGGGGGCAGCGCATCTCTCCGGCAAGCCCATGAGCAGGACTTTGGATTTTGACACTTTGAGGCAGCTCCCCGACGCTTCGCCATAATTCGCCTCCCATGTCAGTGCTGCTCGTACTTTATCTTCACTGCGCAGATAGAGTACTATGTCGTCTGCGTAGGCTGTACAACAAAAACGGTGGCCGTGCACAGCCATACCTTCCAAAAGTTGGCGCATGCCCTGGAGCAGGGGTTCCAAGGCGAAACCATACAAAATCGGGGAAAGAGGGCAGCCTTGTCGTACAGATCGTGCGATGACCACTGACGGTGTAGGGCGACCATTGTACATGATTTTAGAGGTTGCACTTCTCAACAGGCGCATAACCACTGTGACAATCCCGCCAGGAAAACCCATATGCTGAAGAACTGTCCGTAAATAGAAATGGTCAACACGGTCGAAAGCCTGACTAAAGTCCAGTGAAGCCAAGCCGCCAGGGAGACGCTGGTAATGCGCTAATGCTATCATGTCTGTGTAACGGCAAAGGGCCGTACGGATATTGTTGTCGCCTCCTAGGGAAGTCTGGTCGCAGCATGTGACGTAACATGCGACCTTCTTGAGTCGCGATGCCAGTAGCCGTGTGAATATTTTCATGTCGCTGTTGAGTAAAGTAATTGGTAGATAGTCCTGGACCCCCGATAACCCGCGCGGTTTATGTACGGAGATAATAATGCCTTCTAGAAAGGTGCTCTGGACCACTGTCATCGGTGACATCAGCTCTTGTACGATTGCCGTCCACGTGGAAGCCAACAAATAGTGAAAACTTTTATAAAATTCGATGGGTATACCGGCAGGTCCAGGACATCTGCTATCGGAACCCGCCTTGATAGCATCTACCACTTCATCTGTGGTTACGTCGTCTTTGAGGTCATGCACTGCATCCTCCGGAAGAGCGTTCGTAGTAAGCTGAGCGACTTCTGTGATCAGTGCTGCAGAATGCGCTACGGCTGCGTATAGCCCGGCAAAATGAGCATGGAGAGCACGGCCGATGCTTTGTTGGGTGTCGTGCCGGCGCCCTTCCACATCAGTGACGACTTGGATCAGAGCTCGTCGTCGTCGTTGTCGTTCCTGATGGAGGTGGTACATCGACGGACGTTCTTGTGGGATACAATTAGGAACACGAGAACGGACTACAGTTCCTTCCAAGTAACGGCGCATGATCAAGGAGATCTGCGCCTTTGTGCGATGGACCATCGACTGCCGGGCTGGCGAGAAAGGCATCGTCGTACAGTCACGTAGAATGGTGTAGTAGAGGTGCAGGATATTAGTTTGCCACGCATTTTATTCCTTCCCATAACTCATCAGAGTCTTCCTGAGGGTCGGCTTTCCACAGGAGAGCCATCATGAAAAGATGGAATCATAGGCTTCTCGACGGTGGTGGCAGCGTGCCCACTCTTCTTCGACCATACGGCGACAGTCTGAGGAGGACAGGTGAGCGACATTGAGTTTCCACAGACCACGACTATGCCACACTTGCTGTCGGGCGAGGGTGACGTCACAGAGGTACGCATCATGGTCTGAAAAGGCCAAGGGCCAGACTTCCGCATGACGTGTGCCATCAGCAAGGGGGCGGGTAACGTAGATGCGATCAATGCGGCTTGACGAGTGAGAGGTGTAGAATGTATAGCCCGGTTGAATTCCGTGGAGCTTCTTCCATGTGTCAACATGTCGTAGACGGTCGATGACCACTGAGAGAGATGCACAAGGGGAATGTCACGGGAGTTGGTCCGCGGGCTCTTGTGTCGAGTTAAAATCCCCACCGAGTACCAAATCGTCCTGCGGACCGGTGATGAGGGGTGTGAAGCTTTCGGCAAAAAAAGTTTGTCGGTCATGATGGCGGCCAGTGCCAGACGGAGCGTAGATATTAATAATACGCACGCCGAACAGTGTGAGGGCCATACCTCGCGCAGTGGGGAGGTAGGCGACGTCCTCTGCAGGGAGTCCGTCGCGTAGCAGGATGGCGACGCCACTATGTTGTCGGATGCGGGGGAAACATGGGCGTTGTATCCGGTGGGAACTAGGAAGTCAGCCACAAACACCTCTTGTAAGAGTGCCATATCCACATCCGCAGAGTAAATAGTGTCTCTGAACATGGCCAGTTTATGGGGGCACGAATGGTGACAAGATTCATCGTGGCGATACGATATTTCTGTGTACGGCCATCCTCAGTATTTGCAGAACTTGCGGTAGAAGTATCCGGCAGGTGGAGACTCACCGGTGGTTCCGCAGTGGTGATAATTACTGGCCTCAGATTCGCCGAGGTGGACTCCTGTGCAGACACGTTGGCAGTCTTCTTCTACAACGTCATCGGCCCAGGAAGCTGACGACGTGGACATGTGACGGTCACGTACTTTCGGAACGAGTGCTGTGGATTCCGCAACATGAGTGGCAGGGGGACCGCCGTCATCATTCGTTGACAACGGCGAGGACACGTCCCTGGCTGGGAGAGTAGGCGTCACAGAAGGGGCTCCTGTTGCTGCCACATCGCGTGACTGGACGCAATGTGGGAGATCACCGTCAGACATCAGGTCGACATCTCGCGTGGCCGTCTCAGAAAGGGCGTCATCGGAAGGCGTTCGTCGTCGTTTCCTGTGTTTGCGAGGCGACCGCTGTTTTCTGATGTAGCCTTCTGAATCAGAATGTGGTCGCCCGTCGTCTGACGCTGAAACCGTCTGGACAAAGGTAGACGTCGGCACGACACCGAGGACGACGTCCGTGATACCAACAGGAACATCGGTTTCGGTCTGCAACGGTCCTGAAGCGAGCACTGGAGGCGACGCCGTGCTGGTGTCTTCGGCGCATTGTTCTGCGGCAGGTGGCGTTGACGATGCTGCTGGCGCAATTGAGATTGGTACGACGGGGTCCTGTGCAACCTTGGCGTAGGTGATGGGTAAGGACGTGACCGTCGGAGCCTGGGTTTCTTCACGTAGCGGCGTCTGTATTAAACGGCGGTGTAAACATTCGGAACGTACGTGTCCCTCCAGGCCACATCCTGCACACGTTCGTGGCTGTCCATCGTACATGACGATGGCCCTCACACCGCCAATCAGCAGGTACGATGGGACATGTTTCGTCAGCTCAATTTTTATTTGCCGGACGCCATTTAATACGGGGTAGGTCGTAAATGATTCCCACTTCTCTGCAACGTGACCAAAGACGCTGTCATATGGTTGGAAAGCGGCAGTGACCACATCCTGAGGCACCTCGAACGGGAGCTCAAACACCCGCAATGTCCGGAGACCGAATCCAGCATGGGCGACTGTCACAGCACCCATATGTCCATCAGAGAGTTTAAATTTCAGTCCGGTGGCATGACGGTGAATTATGTCATTGCAAATTTCCTCCGTCGACATCTTGATGTAGACAACACTTCCAGTGATGGAGAAATGTATGCCGATTACGTCCTGGGGTTCAAACGTAGATCATCACGTACGTACTGTTCGACTTCGAAAGCTCTGGGTCGCGGATGGTCGGCCTGAAACGTTACTTTGATCGTTGCACGGCGGTACGAGTGCGCCATGGTGTACGTTAGTACTGGACTCGATTGACACAAACACCGCGACGCGGAAGTAAACACCGCCGAGAGCGGAGCGTCGGACGGCGCGCGGAGCAGCTCCGCACGCTAGCACGGCTGCGAGCCGACTAACTTCGGCGGCTTGCGCGTTGATGCGCATGAAATGATGATGATTGGGACAACACAACACCCAGTCCCTGAGCGGAGAAAAATCTCCGACCCAGCCGGGAATCGAACCCGGGTCCTTTGGATTGACATTCTGTCGCCCTGACCACACAGCTACTGGGGGGACAGTGCTCGGATTAAGAAGACTGCAAGACACGGATGTAGCCTTTCGCTCCTACTGTTCAATCTGTACATCGAAGAAGCAATGATGGAAATAAAATAAATATTCCCGAGTGAAATTAAATGATACGATTCGCTGACGATATTGATTCTCCTGAGTGAAAGTGGAGAATTACATGATCTGCTGAATGAAACGAACAGTCTATCGAGTAGAGAAGATGGGTTAGTAAATCGAAGAAAGATGAAAGTAATGAGAAGCAGCAGATATGACAACAAATTGTTCAAATTTCTATGAGTACTTTGGGACTTAAACATCTGAGGTCATCAGTCCCCTAGAGCTTAGAACTACTTAAACCTGACTAACCTAAGGACAACAGACACATCAATGCCTGAGGCAGGTTTCGAACCTGCGACCGTAGCAACAGCGCGATTCCGGACTGACACGCCTATAACCGGTCGGCCACTGCGGCCGGCAATGACAACAGCGAGAGTATTAACTTCGGGAGTGATGGTCGTGAAGTAAAAGGAGTTAAGGAATTCTGCTATCTAGCCAGCAAATAACCACTGACGGATGGAGCAAGGAGGACATCAAAAGCTGACTAGCACTGGAAAAAGAGCATTTATGACCAAGACAACTCTACAAGTATCAAACATAGGCCTTAATTTGGGGAAAAAGTTCTGAGAATGTACATACAACATTCTATGATAGTGAAACATGGGCTGCGGGAGTAATGGAACAAAAGAGAATGGAAGCATTTAGGATGTGTTGCTACAGACGAATGTTGAAAACTAGATTGACTGACAAGGTAGGGAAACAGGAGGTTCTGCGCAGAGTCAGACAGGGAAGTGATGTGTGTACAACAGGGACAAGATAATAGGGCATCTGTTAAGACATCAGGGAATGATTTATTTTCATCATGCCAGCAACACCAGCAACCGTTAGGAAATTTTTTCGAATGAAAAACAGCACACAGTTGCACAAATTATGTTTATACTAAATCTTGACGATGGTTTCAACTATAATAATACAGTCTTCTTCAGAAGTTCTAAAAAGTGATCAATTAACATTTAGACCAGTAATACAACCTATACATAAGCTTTTCAAAATGAAAAACGTCTTAGCCCAGTCACTGAGTCACGATCAATAAAATAAAATAACTTTAAGAGAATTAAGCCTGTTTCGACCATAAGTAAAACTACATATGGCACCGGTCGTCAAACGTGCTACATCCCGTGGGCCATAGGTTGCACTCCAGATATTGAGCTACAACACACCGTTTAACGGGAACCTACTCGTTAACTACGATAAAATATTAATCACAAGCCTAATAGTCCAACAGTTAAAATGCTGTTGCATGCGATCATTAAAGTGGTCAAACATCAAGAAATTCCTATAACAAAGTTTGCATTACTATTTGAATCATCATTTAAAAACGGGGCTATTATATGCAAATAAATCTCAGCTTACATCATCCGCTCTAACAGCTTATAGGCCTAATTCTACCAGCCGACCTTAATCGTTGCCCATGGGCACACTACTAATCAAAGACGATAGTTCTACGAACAGCAGTCTAGTGCTTAAGCGCGGTAACATGGCCCAATACAATGAAAGGCACGTTAACGTAAATATCTCAACACAAACTACTGTTAACATAACAACAGGTCATCCCTCTTTACGACAATTTCTTATTGGAGCATTGTCCTAAAACAGTAGTTATCTCCAATAACCATACAATACATATACAATACTATGGCACAAACAAGTCACCACTAGTGCCTATCTGCTATACACAAAACGGGCTGCGACTGCTATAACAGATGTAGGCCTAGTGGCAGACGACATACGGTGCCGTATGTAGTTTTACTTATGATCGAAACAGACTTATGTCTGTTGAAGTTATTTTATTTTATTGATCGTGACGCAGCCGCTGGGCTAAGACGTTTTTCATTTCTAAAAGCTTATGTAAGTAATATGTTGTCACATACGTAATTTTGGAAGTTTATGTACAATTGTATTACTGGTCTAAACGTTATTTTGATCACTTTTTAGGACTTCTGAAGAAGGCTATATTATTTTAGCTGAAACCATGGTCAAGATTTAATATAAACAGAATTAGTGCATTTGTGGGCTCTTTTTCGTTCGAAACAATCGGGGTATGATTTCCGTGGTACTAGAGGGAGCTGTAGAGGACTAAAACCGCAGAGGAAGACACTGATTGGAATATATCCATCAGAGAATTGAGGAATTAATTTGCAAGTGTTACTCTGAGATGAAGAAGGTGGCAGTGGAGAGGAATTCTTGGTGGGCAGCATCAAACCAGCCAGAAGGCTGATGACCGAAGAAAAAAAAAATGATGTGATCTGTTCTCGAGGTTTTCGGGGAAATGGCCGTCATTCATAGTACTTAAATGTCGGAAATTTGATGGTGATTTCCGAATCTCAGTTGATTAAACACTTAGCTATAAAACTCATTTTTATTGACGAAACGTGTGGGGACATTCGTCGACATTTAGCATAACATCACACATTACACAGAGCGAAAGGGAACTCCAACGCCGTTTCGTTCCTCGAACAGTTTAACAATATTTTCTCATAAATACTTAAATCTATATAGTGTTTCATTATAAGGCATTGTTTCCTTCTGTATATACTGATGGAATCCCCCCCCCCCGTTGGTGGGAAGTCTTGGAGCCTCAGCGAAATAGATAGCAGTACTGTAGGTGCAACCACAACGGAGGGGTATATGTTGAGAGGCCAGACAAACGTGTGGTACCTGAAGAGGGGCAGCAGCCTTTTCAGTAGTTGCAGGGGCAGCAGTCTGGATCATTGACTGATGTGGCCTTGTAACTATAAGAAAAACGGCCTTGCTGTGTTGGTACTGCGAACGGCTGAAAGCAAGGGGAAACTACAGCCGTAATTTTTCCCGAGGGCATGCAGCTTTACTGTATGGTTACATGATGATGGCGTCCTCTTGGATAAAATATTCCGGAGGTAAAATAGTTCCCCATTCGGATCTCTGGGCGGGGACTACTCAGGGGGACGTCGTTATCAGGAGAAAGAAAACTGGCGTTCTACGGATCGGAGCGTGGAATGTCAGATCCCTTAATCGGGCAGGTAGGTTAGAAAATTTAAGAAGAGAAATGGATAGGTTAAGGTCAGATATAGCGGGAATTAGTGAAGTTCGGTGGCAGGAGGAACAAGACTTCTGGTCAGGTGAATAAAGGGTTATAAATACAAAATCAAATAGGGGTACTGCAGGAGTAGGTTCAATAATGAATAGGAAAGTAGGAATGCGGGTAAGCTTCTACAAATAGCATAGTGAACTCATTATTGTGGCCAAGATAGATACGAAGCCCACCCCTACCACAGTAATACAAATTTACAAGCCAACAAGCTCTGCAGATGACGAACAAATTGAAGAAATGTATGATTAAATGATAGATATTATTCAGATAGTGAAGGGAGAAGAAAATTTAATAGTCATGGGTGACTGGAATTCGTCAGTAGGAAAAGGGAGAGAAGGAAACGTAGTAGGTGAATATGGACTGGGGCTAAGAAATGAAAGAGGAAGCCGCCTGGTAGAATTTTGCACAAAGCACAACTTAATCATAGCTAACACTTGGTTTCAGAATCATGAAAGGAGATTGTATACATGGAAGAACCCTGGAGATACTAAAAGGTATCAGATAGATTATATAATGGTAAGAAAGAGATTTAGGAACCAGGTTTTAAATTGTAAGACATTACCAGGGGCAAATGTGGACCCTGACCACAAGCTATTGGTTATGAACTGTAGATTAAAACTGAAGAAACTACAAAAAGGTGGGAATTTAAGGAGATGGGACCTGGATAAACGGAAAGGACAAGAGGTTGTAGAGAGTTACGGGGAGACCATAAGGGAACAATTGACAAGAATAGTTGAAAGAAATACAGTAGAAGAAGAATGGGTAGCTTTGAGGGATGAATACTGAAGGCAGCAGAGGATCGAGTAGGTAAAAACACGGGGGCTAGTAGAAATCTTTTGGGCCAGAAGAAATATTGAATCTAATTGATGAAAGGAGAAAATATAAAAATGCAATAAATGAAGCAGGCAAAAAGGAATACAAACGTCTGAAAAATGAGATCGACAGGAAGTGCAAAATGGCTAAGTAGGGTTGTCTAGAGGACAAATGTAAGGTTGTAGAGGCTTATCTCAATAGGGGTAAGATAGATACTGCCTACAGGAAAAATAAAGAGACCTTTGGGGAAGAAAGAACCACCTGTATGAATATCAAGACCTCAAATGGAAATCCAGTTTTAAGCAAAGAAGGGAAAGCAGAAAGGTGGAAGGAGTATTTAGAGGGTCTATACAAGGGCGATGTACTTGAGGACAATATTATGGAAGTGGAAGACGATGTAGATGAAGATGAAAGGGGAGATATGATACTGCGTGAAGAGTTTGACACAGCACTGAAAGACCTGAGTCGAAACAAGGTCACGGGAATAGAGAACATTCCATTAGAACTACTGACAGCCTTGGGTCAGCCAGTCCTGGCAAAACTCTATCATCTGGTGAGCAAAATGTAGAGGAAAGGCGAAATACCCTCGGACTTCAAGAAGAATATAATAATTCCAATTCCAAAGAAAGCAGGTGTCGACAGATTTGAAAATTACTGAACTATAAGTTTAATAAGTCACGGCTGCAAAAAACTACGAAATAGTAACGTGCATTGTTTAGAGACGAATGGAAGAACAAGTAGAAGCCGACCTAGCGGAAGATCAGTTTGGATTCCGTAGAAATATCGGAACGCGTGAGGCAGTACTGACCGTACGACTTGTCTTAGAAGTTAGATTAAGGAAAGGCAAACCCACATTTCTAGCATTAGGAGACTTAGAGAAAGCTATAGACAATGTTGACTGGAATACTCTCTTTCAAATTCTGAAGGTGGCAGGGGTAAAATACAAGAAGCGATAGGCTATTTACAATTTGTACAGGAAATAGATGGTAGTTATAAGAGTCGAGGGGCATCAAAGGGAAGCAGTGGTTGGAAACGGAGTGAGACAGGTTGTAGCCTCTTCTTAATGTTATTGAATCTCTATATTGAGCAAGCAGTGACGGAAACGAAAGAAAAATTCGGAGTAGGTATTAAAATCCATGGAGAAGAAATAAAAACTTTGAGGTTCGCCGATGATATTGTAATTCTGTGGGAGACACAAAGTACTTGGAAGAACAGTTGAACGGAAGACATAAGATGAACATCAACAAAAGCAAAACGAGGATAATGGAATGTAGTCGAATTAAGTCGGGTGATGCTGCGGAAATTAGATTAGGAAATGAGACACTTAAAGTAGTAAAGGAGTTTTGTTATTTGGGGAGTAAAATAACTGATGATGGTCGAAGTAGAGAGGATATATAATGTAGACTGGCAATGGCAACGAAAGTATTTCTGAAGAAGGGAAACTTGTTAACATCGAGTACAGATTTAAGTGTCAGGAAGTCGTTTCTGAAAGTATTTGTATGGAGTGTAGCCATGTATGAAAGCGAAACGGACGATAAATCTTTTCGACCAGAAGAGAAGAGAAGCTTTCGAAATGTGGTGCTACAGAAGAATGCTGAAGATTAGATGGGTAGATCACATAACTAATGAGGAAGTGTTGAATAGGATTGGGGAGAAGAAGAGTTTGTGGCACAACTTGACAAGAAGAAGGGATCGGTTGGTAGGACATGTTCTGAGGCATCAAGGGATCACCAATTTAGTATGGGAGGGCAGCGTGGAGGGTAAAAATCGTAGGGGGAGACCAAGAGATGAATACACTAAACAGATTCCGAAGGATGTAGGTTGCAGTATGTACTGGGAGATGAAGAAGCTTGCACAGGATAGAGTAGCATGGAGAGCTGCATCCAACCAGTCTCAGGACTGAAGAGCACAACAACAACAACAACAACAACATACTGATGGCAAATATATCACAACACGGAGAAGGAGTTGTGCGACATATACGAAAGATGGTAGGCATGTTTCTAGCAGGCAGGTTTCTACATGTGAAAGATGATATCTGTTAAAATTTCGCCCTAGCCACAGAAGAGTGGTGCCAGTAGCGTCACTGTGAGGATGTAAATCAGGTTTGCTTCGAATACACGCCGCAAAGGAAGCGAGTGGCAGTTACAGATCAGATGTGAGCGGTAGTTACAGATCAGACGTGAGCGGCAGTTACAGATCAGGTCGTGAGCGGCAGTTACAGATCAGACGTGAGCAGCAGTTACAGATCAGGTCGTGAGCGGCAGTTACAGATCAGACGTGAGCGGCAGTTACAGATCAGGTCGTGAGCGGCAGTTACACATCAGACGTGAGAGGCAGTTACAGATCAGACGTGAGCGGCAGTTACAGATCAGACTTGAGCGGCAGTTACAGATCAGACGTGAGCCTCAGTTACAGATCAGGTCGTGAGCGGCAGTTACAGATCAGACGTGAGCGGCAGTTACAGATCAGGTCGTGAGCGGCAGTTACAGATCAGACGTGCGCGGCAGTTACAGATCAGGTCGTGAGTGGCAGTTACAGATCAGACGTGGGAGGCAGTTACAGATCAGGTCGTGAGAGGCAGTTACAGATCAGACGTGAGCGGCAGTTACAGATCAGGTCGTGAGAGGCAGTTACAGATAAGACGTGAGCGGCAGTTACAGATCAGGTCGTGAGCGGCAGTTACAGGTCAGGTCGTGAGCGGCAGTTACAGGTCAGGTCGTGAGCGGCAGTTACAGATCAGACGTGAGCAGCAGTTACAGATCAGACGTGAGCGGCAGTTACAGATCAGGTCGTGAGAGGCAGTTACAGATCAGGTCGTGAGAGGCAGTTACAGATCAGGTCGTGAGCGGCAGTTACAGATCAGGCCGTGAGCGGCAGTTACAGATCAGACGTGAGCAGCAGTTACAGATCAGGTCGTGAGCGGCAGTTACAGATCAGGTCGTGAGCGGCAGTTACAGATCAGGTCGTGAGCGGTAGTTACAGATCAGACGTGAGCGGCAGTTGCAGATCAGGTCGTGAGCGGCAGTTACAGATCAGACGTGAGCGGCAGTTACAGATCAGGTCGTGAGCGGCAGTTACAGATTAGACGCGGTGAGTTTACGTTAGTCAAGAATGCCTTGAAGCCCAAAAAGATGCCATTATCAAAACCTCTTTGAGATTGAACGAGAAAGTGTAACTGGGCTATCAGAAACTGTATGTTTCTTCTGCTATATTTTAAAAGAACTTAGCAGGAATGTAACCACTGTATATGACCACTGGCAGCGGTGGTGACGAGAATATTCGGTCGCAAGGAGGCCGGATTCCTGACGGCCACGTGGCACTAACGAGAGGGAAAACCATCGTGTTCGGCGTATGGCCCGTCGCATCATGGTGCAGCTGCAGTAGAAATTTCAGCTGCAGTTGGGACTAACACAACAAACTATTACAAATCGATTACTTCGAGGACAGCTTCGAGTCAAACGCCCTGTAGACTGCATTCCTCTGAACTCAAACCACCGCCATTTGCGTCTTCAGTAGTGTCGAGTGAGATGTCATTGGAGTGCAAAATGTTTTCTGGCGAAAGTTGGTGCTAGAGATGGCCGTGTGTTGGTTGGAAGGAGGCTAGGTGACGGCCTGTAACCAGTCTGTCTGCATTCTGGACTCCCTGGAACACTAGACGTACACCTGGAGTTACGGTATGAGGTGCGATTTCGCATGGCAGCAGTGGCACTCCTGCGGTTATCGCATACACCCTGACTGCAGATTTGCACTTAAGTCAGTTGGTTCGACCTTTAATGCCGCCATCCTTGAACAGTATTCCCGGGGTTGTTTTCCAACAGAATAACGCTCACCCACATTCCACTGTTCCAAAGCGTCGACATGTGGCTTTGGCCTGCTCGGTCACCAGATATCTCTAATCAAGAACCTCTGGGCCTCTGGGACATCACCGAACGATAACTCCAACATCAAACAGCGCTAACGGCTCCTGATTGATCGACGTGGTGCAACAGACATGGAACTATCATGTCACCTTTACAGTACAATGCATGCAGGTTTTGATGCTTTCATTCGACATTCTGGCGGTTACACCGCTTATTTATGTATTTTCAACATTTCGCGGCCCTGACAGCGACTGTATAAATAGTAATTTTAATAACCAACAGCCTCAGTTGCAACGTTTACCTAGATTTAACCTAGGTTTCAGTCGGGATAAAACAACCTTCTTCAGAATAAAAGTAACTACCGTTTGTCCATAGTGTATATCGTCAAGCTAAAACTACAAATCCATAAATTACCGTGAGACTATAAAAACGTATCTGAAACTGCCTCGGCCCGACTTTGCGACCGCGATGCGGCAGCCATGAGTGCTGTACTAGCATCCCCACTGAAGAAGATCATTGGCCGGTACGCCTTATGAGTATGGTGATTATATCTGTTGTTCCACACATCATATTCTTCAGTATGGATTCACTCACATTGCCCGAATTATTACGAGAATCGGTAGATTGAGTGCCGCGATTACTGAGTATAGTGGGCAGGGTCACTTAAAGTTTAGTGTGTGGACTGTAAGTTGAGAATGTGGGCCTCACGGGGAGCGTGCCAGGGATAAGTCCCTGCAGCCCCTCTGTCATCTATATCCTAATTCGCTCAAACAGATGGAGCACCTACCATGTAAGCAAGAGATCCCGAGTTCGAGTCCCGGTCGAGGCACACATTTTCAGCTGCCTCCATTGATATTTATCAATGCCTGTAAGCAGCTTAAGGTCTGGATTTCATTATAATTTCATTCTTTGAGAGCTGCAAGATCACCAATGGTATCTGTTCTTTCAGATAATAGTGAGAGATATAGAGATGGTATCTGTTCTTTCGGATATGTCCAACTCAGTTCTCTCTGTCACCATCCAGTCTGCATTTCGGTGGGAGGTCAGTGCCGCAGACCATGTCTTACATGGTGTGCTACACAGCGTCCTAGACATTGTCTAAATGCCCTATAGTGTCTCAACAGTGTCCTAGTTGGTGTCGCTATCTTGGGCACTAACTAGCGTCTTACACAGTGTCCTGAACAGCATTCTAGATAGTCCTAGATATTGTTCTACACACTACTGCCTAGACATTCTTCTAGACAGTGTCTTAGACGATGCCGCAGATTGTGTCCTGCACGGTTTCCTCAATGGTTTCCTGGATGGTGACCTAGATGATACACTAGACATTGTCCTGGAAAGTGGCCTAATATATGTAGTAAATGGTGTCCAGACGGGTTTCCAATTTGGTGTCCTGCTCGGTCAGGTACAGGATGGTCGCTGTCTTCGTGTGAGTCCTAGGCCACGCTGGGTTGACGTCTGGTTGGAGTTCTGGGTGGCACTCAGAATTGCTAATGAAGAATGCTATCAGAAGATAATCTGCAGGAAACAGCCGTTGTTGAGCCCAGAGAGTGGGCCACATGCTTTCATGTAATGGTTTTGCAGTGTCCTGAATAACCCGCAAAAACGCTTTTCTTGTGGTATCAGGTGGTACGTGGACGTGTGTCACTCGGCGTGGAGACAGAATGCTGCCCTGTTCGCAGTGTTGCGGTCGATTGTGGGTGCTGGTTGTGGACGATACTTGTGCCTCTCTTGGAGTCCACTAAAGTCTAGGTTGTAGAGAGAGAGAGAGATACTGGTGTTTTCTGGCGAGCACACAGGGCGGCGTGTTGCTGTTGTCTGCCAATGTTTGTAAGCAAGCACGCGATGAGTACAACCAGAATTTGGACTGCCACTTGTGTCGGGTTTCGGTGGAGGACTCCTAGGGCTGCGGCAACCCACCGGCCGCGAATGTGTTACTGTGGAAACAGTGGCCAGGTGAATGGAGAGACACTACACAAACAGCCGCTAAGAGGGCTTTAACCATTGATTTTGGTCAAAATGCACGCACCGCACAATATATATGACCAACGCTGTTAGAAATACTGCTTGTGTGAGGCAAGAAAGCTGAAACATTCAGTGTGAAGGGGAATTTTATAGCAGTGGAAGAAATAGCGAAAAAATTTTCTTTCAGGTTAGATGATATTGCATCGTATTTAAGATACAGCGAGTACATGAGCTGATTGGTGCTCATGGAACTTATTTTTAAGCCATCACCTGATGTTGATGATTTGGTAAAGGAGGTAAAGAAGACGACACCTAAATTAGGAGTCGCGTATTCCTAAGGAGAGAGCTGAGAGAAAGATACGTGCACCTTTAATCTCGTTAATGGAAGTCATCATCCTGCAGAGGATATGAGCGTTGGAAACCTGCCGTGCACCTGCTCTCACCTGGCCGGCATGTGTTCTCTGTGGGTGGTTGCTACTGGGACGCTGGGGAAATGAACTGGAGTGCTGGCGTATCCGTCAACAACTGCAGCAGACTCTGGCATGCGCGGGAGACGCAATTCATCCTTGCTTCGGAATACGGAATTACCTGTACCCTGCGGCGAGGTAATGGCAGATTCCTTAGGTTCTGGAGTGAAGACATGAGGAATCATTTGTGTCGTCAAAGAAGTGAATGTCTTATTTTGTGCCTTTTAATGAACTTATCGTATCTGAAAGGCAGCTTCAAATTGGGCGATGTTTGCAATGGATCTTACTGTTACAAGGTGACGGAAAACGACAACATGAGAGAGGGCATGACGTGCTGACTTGGGTAACAGGTGTCAGGCATTGGTGGATCAGTCTTATTATCACTATGGGAAAAAGATTTCTTGTGCTTAATCTGAGCGCCAGCCGCTGTGGTAGAGCGGTACTAGGCGCTGCTGCTACGGTAGCAAGTCCGAATCCTACCTGGTCATCGATGTATACGATGTCCTTAGGTTAGTTAGGTTTAAGTAGTTCTAAGTCTATGGGACTGATGACCTCAGATGTTAAGTCTCATAATGCTTAGAGCCATATGAACCATTTTTGAGCTTAATCTGATAAAAGCGTTCGATGTGCAATCACAGCAGTATGGGACTTTCTTGAAATATAGCGCAACGGATACAAATATTTCAAGCGTAAAAGTTTTAAAACGCGAATTATGCTTGGTTGCGAGTATGTCTCAAAGAGTATGCAGGTCTGTATGTATTTCTGATCGATAAAAATAAAAAAAACACCTTCGGTTATGTGATAAGTACACCACTAATTGCTAGTTGATGCGAGAAGGTGAAATGAATCTACCGGTCTGACATGTCTTGACTACATCTCACTGGTCCACATTTTTCCTTTCAGAAGCATGACAAAGGTCAAACGTTTGTGCTGACACTATTTTATTATACTTGACGCGAGTTTCTCTGTTGCAAACATGTCTGCGTAAATGACTAAGAATAAAATACGGTGGCTCAACGCAAAGTTTACAGAACACAAACTTACTATCGAAAACGAAACCACATAACCTGTACACGAAATTACACAGTACTCAAGTAACAATTTTAAGGTGAAGGTGGTGGCAGCGGCTCTCTCCTGTGCCATTCAGAAAAATCGGCAAACGTATCCAAGGTTCTTCCTGCGTAACAAGTTCGGAAAATTCTCTTCTTAGCGTCGGATTTTCATTGTACAGAGCTAACTAAGGTATACAATGAACAGTAAGCAGAATTACTTCTGCATCACTTCTCGCCTCTTTCAGGTCACAAGATACTCATCTATCGCGTGCTAGCCACCGACTGACTCTTGCCACAAAGGAGCTTTGCACTTCGACCGCCAGATCCACCTTTTACTTCTGCTTAGCCAGTTCCGTTGCAGAGGGGCTTCCCTCCGAGTTTTACATGATTACGTTCCCAACACATCAACCAGTATTACTAGTAAAGTTCTAACTTTCACATTTTTTACAGCTCGTTACTTTTGAAATTACGTCCACAGATTAATTACAATTGTATAAATTATCACAAATACTGAATAAAACATTTACATCGGTGCTACATCAAACAGCTTCGTTGTACGGAAGTCGCATTAACTGAAAACAGACAAAGAAGTTAGATAAGATCATTGTAGGCGATACCGATAATTGTGTTTGAAATTGATGTATTGTAGCGTCTGAGAGCTATTAGTTAGGCAGGTGAGCCTGGGTGTCCTGTATATAATATTAATCATTTATTGATAAGAACAGTGGCACATTCAAGTAGTATGACTCTGTTACGGCAGGATTTGTTCTTAATGAAACTGAGAAGAAAATGCTGTGAATTTCTTTAGGAAGCATGTCTGTCTTAAAAACAACTCTTGTATCTACCTATATGTAGCGTGAGTCACGTAAGACGTAATACATCGTTAAGTTCGTGAACGGTTCCATATATCGAAGCAAGGTTTTCGGCACATGAAGTACGCTGTAGTTTGGTGTTTGATAAAGAGTTTTAACTGTTGTATCGGTCGAGATATTGAAGCAGGTATGATTTTTAATAGAAAGATAAACATTTTTAAACGATGTCCGAAAGCGCATGAAAAGACGAGTACAGTGAAATAGCTTTTGCTAATGTTGGGCTTGAATCTCTTGGCAAAAGAATACGGGAAATATTCTAAAATTGACAAGTAAAACTACCGGAATAGCAATATAGCGTTGTTAACACGCTCTTAGCTGGCCTCGTATCTGTATCAGGACTTTCGGCTGTTTACTTGTCTGCACTGCAGAAGTAGCACGCACTGAGTCGTCTATCGGCAGGCCACTTGTGCTTCAACATTCCTCGCATGCAGACGTGTACGCCAACGAGGTGAAGTTAGACACACTACTTTATGCGGAAAATGGTGGCACGAGGTGTATTGCCGAGGAATGGGGGATAAGCCAGACGAGTATATTCTGCATTTGACATCCACGTAATTCCACCCTTATCTCAGGCACACCCTTATGTCAGGCACTCTTATGTCAGGCACACGGCAGACCTGATTTTGAAAGTCGTATAGCACATTGTTGGTTTGCTCTGCGTCACTTGGGAAACAGCACTACGTTCACCCAACGTGTGCTCTTTACCGACGAAGTAATGTTTCCGAAACACGGTAGTGTAAATTTACGCAACGTGCACTACGGAGCTGCTGAAAATTCACGCTGGTAGCATAAGGTACAGCAACAGAGACCGCAAACTTATGGTGCAGCAACTTAGGGAATTCCACTGCGGAGACCTTACTTCTCCCGAGGGATGTTAATTGCAAATACCTATGCACAGCCGGCCGAGCGGTTCTAGGCGCTTCAGTCTGGAACCGTGCGACCGCTACGGCCGCAGGTTCAAATCCTGCCTCGGGCATGGATGTGTGTGATGTCCTTATGTTAGTTAAGTTTAAGTAGTTTTAAGTTCTAGGGGACTGATGACCTCATATGTTAAGCCCCATAGTGCTCAGAGCCATTTGAACCACTTTGAACCTATGCAAACTGTCTTATGATTATCTATGTGTTCTTGTAGAAGAGGTATGGGAGTGACAATTATTGAACTATAGATAAATAAAGACGTAAATCAGTTACAAACTACGGAGTGCACACACTTTATTCATCGTGTGAACGTCACTACAGGTATTTGGATTTAGATTATGACAAGTTCGATATCCCTGATGTCATTGGCGATGATCTGAGAGAGACGAATAGCGAAGTATTGCGTGACCCGATGAAATGTCGGGAAAAAGATGCTGTCGGTGACCTCCTGAATGGCTCTTTTAAGCTGAGTAACGGCATTGTGATTATTGCTGCACATCTTGTCTACAATGTAGCCTCACAAAAACGAGTCGCATGTATTCAGATCTGGAGAATATGGCGGCCAATCTAGGTCCACGCCAGTGGCCTCTGCGTACCCTACAGCCATAATGCGGTTCCCAAAGTGCTCCTCCAGGACATCAAACATTCTCCTGCTTCGTTGGGGTCGAGCTTTGTCTTGTATGAACAACATCTTGACGAAATCAGTGTCGCTTTCGATAATGGGGATGAAATCATCTTCCAAAACTCTCACGTACCGTAAGGTAGTCACCGTGCTATTAAGGAATGTCGCACGAATTACTCCTTGACTTGACATTGCACACCACGTAGTCACCCGATGAGGGTACAAAGACTTCTCGATCGCGAAATGAGGATTCTTAGTCCCCGAAATGCTCCATTTTTGCTTAGTGACGGACCCATCCAAATGAAAGTGGGCTTAGTCGCCTCTCTTGCAGAGTCTGCCACTTGAGTTTGCTGAACATCTCCGTAACACTATCACGGTCACCAAATTAACCCTGTGACGAAACGCGCCGCTCTTCTTTGGATCTTCTCTATATCCTCCGTCAACCCCATCTCGTACGGATCCCACACTGATGAGCAATACTCAAGTATAGGTCGAACGAGTGTTTTGTAAGCCACCTCCTTTGTTGATGGACTACATTTTCTAAGGACTCTCCCAATGAATCTCAACCTGGTACCCGCCTTACCAACAATTAATTTTATATGATCATTCCACTTCAAATAGTTCCGCACGATTACTCCCAGATATTTTACAGAAGTAACTGCTGCCAGTGTTTGTTCCGCTATCATATAATCATACAATAAAAGATCCTTCTTTCTATGTATTCGCAATACATTACATTTGTCTATGTTAAGGGTCAGTTGCCACTCCCTGCACCAAGTGCCTATCCGCTGCAGATCTTCTTGCATTTCGCTACAATTTTCTAATGCTGCAACTTCTCTGTATACTACAGCATCATCCACGAAAAGCCGCATGGAACTTCCGACATTATCTACTAGGTCATTTATATATATTGTGAAAAGCAATGGTCCCATAACACTCCCCAGTGGCACGCCAGACGTTACTTTAACGCCTGTAGACGTCTCTCCATTGATAACAACACGCTGTGCTCTGTTTGCTAAAAACTCTTCAATCCAGCCACACAACTGGTCTGATATTCCGTAGGCTCTTACTTTGTTTATCAGACGACAGTGCGGAACTGTATCGAACGCCTTCCGGAAGTCAAGGAAAATAGCATCTACCTGGGAGCCAGTATTTAATATTTTCTGGGTATCATGAACAAATATAGCGAGTTGGGTCTCACACGATCGCTGTTTCCGGAATCCATGTTGATTCCTACAGAGTACATTCTGGGTTTCCAAAAACGACATGATACCCGAGCAGAAAACATGTTCTAAAATTCTACAACAGCTCGACGCCAGAGATATAGGTCTATAGTTTTGCGCATCTGCTCGACGACCCTTCTTGAAGACTGGGACAACCTGTGCTCTTTTCCAATCATTTGGCACCTTCCGTTCCTCTAGAGACTTGCGGTACACGGCTGTTAGAAGGGGGCAAGTTCTTTCGCGTACTCTGTGTAGAATCGAATTGGTATTCCGTCAGGTCCAGTGGACTTTCCTCTGTTGAGTGATTTCAGTTACTTTTCTATTCCTTGGACACTTATTTCGATGTCAGCCATTTTTTCGTTTGTGCGAAGATTTAGAGAAGGAACTGCAGTAAGGTCTTCCTCTGTGAAACAGCTTTGGAAAAAGGTGTTTAATATTTCAGCTTTACGCGTGTCATCCTCTGTTTCAATGCCATCATCGTCCCGGAGTGTCTGGATATGCTGTTTCGAGCCACTTACTGATTTAACGTAAGACCAGAACTTCCTAGGATTTTCTGTCAAGTCGGTACATAGAATTTTTCTTTCGAATTCACGCATAGCCCTCCTTACGCTAACTTTGACATCGTTTAGCTTCTGATTGTTTGAGAAGTTTTGCCTGCGTTTAAACTTGGAGTGCAGCTCTCTTTCCTTTCGCAGTAGTTTCCTAACTTTGTTGTTGAACGCCGGCCGTTTTGGTCGAGCGGTTCTAGGCGCCTCAGTCTGGAACCGCGCGACCACCACGGTCGCAAGTTCGTATGCTGCTTCGGGCATGGATGTGTGTGATGTCCCTAGGTTAGTTAGGTTTAAGTAGTTCTAAGTTCTAGGGGACTGATGACCTCAGGTGTTAAGTCCCATAGTGCTCAGAGCCATATGAATCATATGTTGTTGAACCACGGTGGGTTTTTCCCGTCCCTCACAGTTTTCTGCACGTACCTGTCTAAAACGCATTTTACAATTGCCTTAAACTTTTTCCATAAACACTCGACATTGTCAGTGTCGGAACAGAAATTTTCGTTTTGATCTGTTAGGTAGTCTGGAATCTGCCTTCTATTACTCTAGCTAAACAGATAAACTTTCCTCCCTTTTTTTATATTCCTATTAACTTCCATATTCAGGGATGGTGCAACGGCCTTATGATCACTGATTCCCTGTTCTGCACTTACAGAGTCGAAAAGTTCGGGTCTGTTTGTTATCGGTAGGTCCAAGATGTTATCTCCACGAGGCTGTTCTCTGGAGGTAATTTTCGGATAGTGCATTCAGTATAATGTCACTCGATGCTCAGTCCCTACCACCCGTCCTAAATATCTGAGTGTCCCAGTCTATATCTGGTAAATTGAAATGTTGAATTGAATGTTGAATCGAATGTTGAGAAAATTTATGTGAAATGTATTCCAAATTTTCTGTCAGTTGTTCTGCCACTAATGCTGCTGAGTCGGGAGGTCGGTAAAAGGAGCCAATTATTAACCTACCTCGGTGGTTGAGTGTAACCACCACCCATAATAATACACAGGAACTATCTACTTCTACTTCACTACAGGCTAAACTACTACTAACAGCGACAGACACGCCACCACCGGTTGTATGCACTCTATCCTTTCTAAACACCGTCTGTGCCTTTGTAAAAATTTCGGATAAATTTACTTCTGGCTTCAGCCTGGTTTCTGTACCTATAACGATTTCAGCTTCGGTGCTTTCTATCAGCGCTTGAAGTTCCGGTACTTTACCAATGCAGCTTCGACAGTTTACAATTACAATACCGATTGCTGCTTGGTCCCCGCATGTCCTGACTTTGCCCCGCACCCTTTGAGGCTGTTGCCCTTTCTGTACATGCCCGAGGCCATCTAACCTAAAAAACCGCCCAGTCCACGCCACACAACCCCTGCTACCCGTATAGCCGATTGCTGCATGTGCTCAGTTAGTACTTCATTATAGATACATGCATTATATGCAAACAGCCTGATTTTACTATTAATATGATCTGATGGATCTTTAATATACAATATGAACAGCAAGGGTCTCAACACACTTCCCTAGGACATATCATAATATTACTGAAATTGAACACTCGGTCCCCTCTAAGGATCTAATAAACTAACTGTGGCATTCCATTCAATTGTAAATAGCGGACGTCCTTCAACGAATCATTATACAAGGCGGCCCATTGATAGTGACCGGGCAAAGTATCTCACGAAATAAGCGTGAAACGAAAAACCTACAAAGAACGAAACTCGTCCAGCTTGAAGAGGAAACCAGATGGCACTATGGTTGGCCCGCTAGATGACGCTGCCATAGGTCAAACGGATATCAACTGCGTTTTTTAAACAGGAGCCCCCATTTTTATTACCTATTCGTGTAGTACGTAAAGAAATATGAATGTTTTAGTTTCGCTTTCTGATAGATGGCGCTGTAATAGTTACAAACATATAAGTACGTGGTATCACGTAACATTCAGCCAGTGCGGACGGTACTAGCTACGTGATACATTACCCGCGTTAAAATGGACCGTTTACCAATGGCGGAAAAGGTCAATATCGTGTTGATGTATGGCTATTGTGATCAAAATGCCCAACGGGCTATGTATGCTGCTCGGTATCCTGGATGACACCATCCAAGTGTCCGGACCGTACGTTATTTGAGGAAACAGGAAGTGTTGAGAAACAAGTGAAACGTATACCTCGACCAGCAACAAATGATGATGCCCAAGTAGGAATTTCAGCTGCTGTCGTGGCTAAGCCTCAGATCAGTAGCAGACAAACTGCGCGAGAATTGGGAATCTCAGAAACGTCAGTGTTGAGAGGAATGTCCTCACACGTATTGCCAAATGCATTCAGGTTGACAGACATCATTTTGAGCATTTATTGCATTAATGTGGTATTTACAGGTCATCACGCTGTAACAGCGTGCGTTCTCAGATATGATAAGTTCACGAAGGCACATGTATCACATTGGAACTCCGAAACAAAATGTTCACACGTGGCTACGTTCTGTATTTTAATTTAAAAAACTTACCTCTTACAAACTGTTCGTCTAAACTTGTGAGCCATATGTTTGTGACTATTACAGCGCCATCTATCACAAAGCGAAAAAAGTGGTTCAAATAAAACATTCATATTTCTTTACGTACTACACGAATATGAAATAAAAAATGGAGGTTCCTATTTAAAAAACGCAGTTTATATCTGTTTGACCTATGGCAGCGCCATCTAGCGGGCCAACTATAGCGCCATCTGATTTCCCCCTTCAAGCTAGACGAGTTTCGTTCGATGTAGTTTTTTCCTTTAACGCTTATTTCGTGAGATAGTTGGCCCAGTCACAATCAGTGGACCACCCTATATAATTGCAACTAAGATACAATCATTAACTGACAAGAAGAGGAATAATTGGAAAAGAAATGATGCAGAGGATAGCTCACATACAGTAAACACGCTGTTTCAGTGGCAATAGACGGAATCTGTTTGTTAGCTTCCTCATTACACTTTCTGCTAAACTTTTCTATTTTCGTTCTCACGCAGTTGCTTGTTCATCATCGTCCGGTATGTCTGGGTATAATCCGTTACGTTGGCGCGGGAGTCCGTTAGCATGAAAGAGCCCAGCCGCTTGGACGCCTGCGCACATTAGAATGCTCAGAGTGCTGCATGCGCCGCGAATGCCAGCCGAACCGCATTTCACGCGCAGCTCACGTCGCTTCTAACAGACCAGCCACCCCACGTGTTGAAGTGGAATTCACCGGCGAACTGCAGCGCTGGCTGCAGCACTGTGCCGCCAAATTAAGAGACTCTGGACACCCTCCCCTCCACCTCGCCACTATAATATAACGGCGGAGGTGCGACGGCCAGGTTTTTTGGCCAGTGTTTCATGGAGTTCGCAGGCCATTTATCACGCCGCTTCTGGCGAGGACGTAAGCCAGGGCGGCAGGTAGTTTTTCACCGAGCTCCGTTTTTGTCTCAAGGGTGACGCAGGGCGATAAAGGGCGCATCAGCGGACAGCCAGGACAGTGCCCTTACAAAGTACGGCTTATCCGCTGCTACACGTGGCTGTGCGCTTGATATGAAGCTCTGTTGGTGCCAGCAGATAAGCAGGATATCCGGTAAAGTGTGTAGCTCATTTCTGCTTGTGTAACATGGGACGAACAATGGGAAGTCCACCGCCTCCTTCAAAACTGTGCCATTTTCAGCGTTGGAGAAACTCATGGAGCGTTCTAGCCTCCTACTGTGGTAATACTTTCATGAATTTCCGGCAAAGAGTATCCCTGATTATTAGTAAAACGTTACAGACCGACACTGACACATTGTAGTACGTGATACATCTGACATGATACGCTACAATACTGCTTTCATTCCATTATTAGCTGTCTGGTGCAGCAACCAGTTCTGATATTTTTTGAACGTTGTAGAACTGTTTTTTTATTAATACCAATTACGCGTTTCGACCTTATTAGGCATCTTCAGAATGTGCAAAAAAGTGTCAGAAAAAAGTTCATTCGTCAATTGCCACAATAGGGTATCAAGTGAGAACAAAAATTAAGAGAGTAGGGTAACCGATCGTCAAAAGTCCTATCGAAACCGAAAAGAATCTTACATGTACTATGATAGGATCAGCATGGTCTACAAATCGCAGAAAAACGGCAGCATACATGAGTAAGCATGTTTATACCTTATGTACACCATGCTGGTCCGGTCATAGTTCATATAAGATTCTTTTCGGTTTCGATGAGATTTTTGACGATCGGATGCCGTACATGATTTTTATTCTAATTTTAAGCCCTGTTGTGGCATCTGACGAATGAAGCTTCTTCTGCAACATTTTTACATGACTCACATGGGTGAAATCCGTAATTGGTATTACTAAAAAGCTATTTTGCACCCGAGACTGCCTATATCCTCCCCCCATGAACCATGGACCTTGCGGTTGGTTGGGGAAGGCTTGCGTGCCTCAGCGATACAGATGGCCGTACCGTAGGTGCAACCACAACGGAGGGGTATCTGTTGAGAGGCCAGACAAACGTGTGGTTCCTGAAGAGGGGCAGCAGCCTTTTCAGTAGTTGCAGGGGTAACAGTCTGGATGATTGACTGATCTGGCCTTGCAACATTAACCAAAACGGCCTTGCTGTGCTGGTACTGCGAACGGCTGAAAGCAAGGGGAAACTACAGCCGTAATTTTTCCCGAGGACATGCAGCTTTACTGTATGATTAAATGATGATGGCATCCTCTTGGGTAAAATATTCCGGAGGTAAAATAGTCCCCCATTCGGATCTCCGGGCGGGGACTACTCAGGAGGATGTCGTTATCAGGAGAAAGAAAACTGGCGTTCTACGGATCGGAGCGTGGAATGTCAAATCCCTTAATCGGGCAGGTAGGTTAGAAAATTTAAAAAGGGAAATGGATAGGTTAAAGTTAGATATAGTGGGAATTAGTGAAGTTCGATGGCAGGAGGAACAAGACTTCTGGTCAGGTGACTACAGGGTTATAAACACAAAATCAAATAGGGGTAATGCAGGAGTAGGTTTAATAATGAATAGGAAAATAGGAATGCGGGTAAGCTACTACAAACAGCATAGTGAACGCATTATTGTGGCCAAGATAGATACGAAGCCCACACCTACTACAGTAGTACAAGTTTATATGCCAACTAGCTCTGCAGATGATGAAGAAATTGAAGAAATGTACGATGAAATAAAAGAAATTATTCAGATAGTGAAGGGAGACGAAAATTTAATAGTAATGGGTGACTGGAATTCGAGTGTAGGAAGAGGGAGAGAAGGAAACATAGTAGGTGAATATGGATTGGGGCTAAGAAATGAAAGAGGAAGCCGCCTAGTAGAATTTTGCACAGAGCACAACTTAATCATAGCTAACACTTGGTTTAAGAATCATGAAAGAAGGTTGTATACGTGGAAGAACCCTGCAGATACTAAAAGGTATCAGATAGATTATATAATGGTAAGACAGAGATTTAGGAACCAGGTTTTAAGTTGTAAGACATTTCCAGGGGCAGATGTGGACTCTGACCACAATCTATTGGTTATGACCTGTAGATTAAAACTGAAGAAACTGCAAAAATGTGGGAAATTAAGGAGATGGGACCTGGATAAACTGAAAGAACCAGGGGTTGTACAGAGTTTCAGAGAGAGCATAAGGGAACAATTGACAGGAATAGGGGAAAGAAATACAGTAGAAGAAGAATGGGTAGCTCTGAGGGATGTAGTAGTGAAGGCAGCAGAGGATAAAGTAGGTACAAAGACGAGGGCTGCTAGAAATCCTTGGGTAACAGAAGAAATACTGAATTTAATTGATGAAAGGAGAAAATATAAAAATGCAGTAAATGAAGCAGGCAAAAAGGAATACAAACGTCTCAAAAATGAGATCGACAGGAAGTGCAAAATGGCTAAACAGGGATGGCTAGAGGACAAATGTAAGGATGTAGAAGCTTATCTCACTAGGGGTAAGATAGATACTGCCTACAGGAAAATTAAAGAGACCTTTGGAGAGAAGAGAACCACGTGTATGAATATCAAGAGCTCAGATGGCAGCCCAGTTCTAAGCAAAGAAGGGAAGGCAGAAAGGTGGAAGGAGTATATAGAAGGTTTATACAAGGGCGATGTACTTGAGGACAATATTATGGAAATGGAAGAGGATGTAGATGAAGACGAAATGGGAGATACGATACTGCGTGAAGAGTTTGATAGAGCACTGAAAGACCTGAGTCGAAACAAGGCCCCCGGAGTAGACAACATTCCATTAGAACTACTGACGGCCTTGGGAGAGCCAGTCATGACAAAACTCTACCAGCTGGTGAGCAAGATGTATGAGACAGGCGAAATACCCTCAGACTTCAAGAAGAATATAATAATTCCAATCCCAAAGAAAGCAGGTGCTGACAGATGTGAAAATTACCGAACTATCAGTTAATTAAGCCACGGCTGCAAAATACTAACGCGAATTCTTTACAGACGAATGGAAAAACTGGTAGATGCAGACCTCGGGGAAGATCAGTTTGGATTCCGCCGAAATGTTGGAACACGTGAGGCAATACTGACCTTACGACTTATCTTAGAAGAAAGATTAAGAAAAGGCAAACCTACGTTTCTAGCATTTGTAGACTTAGAGAAAGCTTTTGACAATGTTGACTGGAATACTCTTTTTCAAATTCTAAAGGTGGCAGGGGTAAAATACAGGGAGCGAAAGGCTATTTATAATTTGTACAGAAACCAGATGGCAGTAATAAGAGTCGAGGGGCATGAAAGGGAAGCAGTGGTTGGGAAAGGAGTGAGACAGGGTTGTAGCCTCTCCCCAATGTTATTCAATCTGTATATTGAGCAAGCAGTAAAGGAAACAAAAGAAAAATTTGGAGTAGGTATTAAAATTCGTGGAGACGAAGTAAAAACTTTGAGGTTCGCCGATGACATTGTAATTCTGTCAGAGACGGCAAAGGACTTGGAAGAGCAGTTGAACGGAATGAACAGTGTCTTGAAAGGAGGATATAAGATGAACATTAACAAAAGCAAAACGAGGATAATGGAATGTAGTCAAATTAAATCGGGTGATGCTGAGGGAATTAGATTAGGAAATGAGACACTTAAAGTAGTAAAGGAGTTTTGCTATTTAGGAAGTAAAATAACTGATGATGGTCGAAGTAGAGGAGATATAAAATTTAGACTGGCAATGGCAAGGAAAGCGTTTCTGAAGAAGAGAAATTTGTTAACATCGAATATAGATTTATGTATCAGGAAGTCGTTTCTGAAAGTATTTGTTTGGAGTGTAGCCATGTATGGAAGTGAAACATGGACGATAACTAGTTTGGACAAGAAGAGAATAGAAGCTTTCGGAATGTGGTGCTACAGAAGAATACTGAAGATAAGGTGGATAGATCACGTAACTAATGAGGAGGTATTGAATAGGATTGGGGAGAAGAGAAGTTTGTGGCACAACTTGACTAGAAGAAGGGATCGGTTGGTAGGACATGTTTTGAGGCATCAAGGGATCACAAATTTAGCGTTGGAGGGCAGCGTGGAGGGTAAAAATCGTAGAGGGAGACCGAGAGATGAGTACACTAAGCAGATTCAGAAGGATGTAGGTTGCAGTAGGTACTGGGAGATGAAGCAGCTTGCACAGGATAGAGTAGCATGGAGAGCAGCATCAAACCAGTCTCAGGACTGAAGACAACAACAACAACAACACTGCCTATATTAAATAAAATACTATCGATGACAGTGATCGTAAAGCAGAGTTATTGAACACAGCCTTCCGAAATTCCTTCACCAGGGATAACGAATTAAATATGGTAGAATTCATATAAAGAATATCTGGATCTTTTTATCGACCTCCTATACAGGGTGTTACAAAAAGGTACTGCCAAACTTTCAGGAAACATTCCTCACACACAAAGAAAGAAAATACGTTATGTGGACATGTGTCCGGAGACGCTTACTTTCCATGTTAGAGCCTATTTTATTACTTCTCTTCAAATCACATTAATCATGAAATGGAAACACACAGCAACAGAACGTACCAGCGTGACTTCAAACACTTTGTTACAGGAAATGTTCAATACGTCCTCGGTTAGCGAGGATACTTGTATCCACCCTCCGTCGCATGGAATCCCTGATGCGCTGATGTAGCCCTGGAAAATGCGTATTGTATCACAGCCGTCCACAATACGAGCACGAAGAGTCTCTACATTTGGTACCGTGGTTGCGTAGACAAGAGCTTTCAAATGTCCCCATAAATGAAAGCCAAGAGGGTTGAGGTCAGGAGACCGTGGAGGCCATGGAATTGGTCCGCCTCTACCAATCCATCGGTCACCGAATCTGTTGTTGAGAAGCGTACGAACACTTCGACTGAAATGTGCATGAGCTCCATCGTGCATGAACCACACGTTATGTCGTACTTGTACAGGCACATGTTCTAGCTGCACAGGTAGAGTATCACGTATGAAATTATGATAACGTGCTCCATTGAGCGTAGGTGGAAGAACATGGGGCCCAATCAAGACATCACCAACAATGCCTGCCCAAACGTTCACAAAAATCTGTGTTGATGCACAATTGCGTGCGGATTCTCGTCAGCCCACACATGTTGACTGTGAAAATTTACAATTTGATCACGTTGTAATGAATCCTTATCCGTAAAGAGAACATTTGCACTGAAATGAGTATTGACACATTTTTGGATGAACCATTCGCAGAAGTGTACCTCTGGAACCCAATCAGCTGCTGAGAGTGCCAGCAAAAGCTGTACTTGGTACGGAAACAACTGGTTCTCCCGTATCAATCTCCATACAGTGACGTGGTCAACGTTACCTTGTACAGCAGCAACTTCTCTACGCTGACTCCACGAAGAATTGCCTCGTCTGTTGCAGGTGTCCGCGTCGTTCTAGATCTTCCCCAGTCGCGAGTCATAGGCTGGAATGTTCCGTGTTCCCTAAGACGCAAATCAATTGCTTCGAACGTCTTCCTGTCGGGACATCTTCGTTCTGTAAATCTGTCTCGATACAAACGTACCGCGCCACGGCTATTGCCCCGTGCTAATCCATAAATCAAAGGGGCATCTGCCAACTCGGCATTTGTAAACATTGCACTGACTGCAAAACCTCGTTCGTGATGAACACTAACCTGTTGATGCTACGCACTGATGTGCTTGATGCTAGTACTGTAGAGCAATGAGTCGCATGTCAACACAAGCACCGAAGTCATCATTACCTTCCTTCAATTTGGCCAACTGGCGGTGAATCGAGGAAGTACAGTACATACTGACGAAACTAAAATGAGCTCTAACATGGAAATTAAGCGTTTCCAGACACATGTCCACATAACATCTTTTCTTTATTTGGGTGTGAGGAATGATTCCTGAAAGTTTGGCCGTACCTTTTTGTAACACCCTGTATAAGATGATACAATTGCTGAAAGGCTGACAGAACACGTACCCGACTCATACAATTATAGTTCCTGGTGACTAATCTACACTTAATATGTTGGCGAAAATACGTGACCAAACCCGAAGGTACGCATAAAACATCATCTGAAACTCTGCTAGAGACATTCTCTGAAAATTAGTTCGAACAATTCTTGATAAACACAGACGAATAGTAAAAGGTTGTGAAAACACACCTGATCTCTTAGCAATAAATAATCCTGTACTAATAACGAGCATCAAAACGGATACAGAGATTAGTTAATACAGTGTTGACGTAGCGAGTTTGTATACTGTACCCCCAAAATCTCCACATTAAACCAAATATATACCTATTCGAAAAGGGAGATAAAAATTCACTTGGCGCTTTTCTGAGAGACAATAGGCATATAAAAACGCACCTGGCGCTTTTCTGAGAGACAATCTTCACTCCTTTAAAATTAATAGTGTAAGTTTGTAGACCGGGTGTGGCTTCATTTCAAAGAAATAGTATCGACAGCATTTGAGAAATTTATACCAAATACATTAATAAACGACGGAGTTTGTCCTCCTCGGTACACAAGACGGATGAAAACACTGTTGCAGAGAAAACGCAAACAAGCATGCCAAACTCAAACGAACGCAAATTCTCTAAGATTTGCGATCAAATACAGATGCTCGAAATTTAGCGCGATCATCGATGCGAGATATTTATAATAGTTTCCACAACGAAACTTTGTCTCGAAACATGGGAGAAAATGTAAAGAGGTTATTATCGCATGTGAATTATGCTAGCGGCATGCCTTGTCTGCGCGTTAGCAATGGAGATACTATCGAAGACAGTGCCACCAAAGCAGAGTTGCTAGACACAGCCATCCGAAATTACTTCACCAGAGAAGCCGAAGCAAATATGAAAGAATTCGAATCATGAGCAGCTGCCAACATGAGTAACGTAGAAGTAGGTATCCTCGGAGTAGTGAAGGAACTTAAATTACTTAACAAAAGCAAGTTCTATGGTTCAGATCGTATACCATTTGGGTTCCTTTCAGAGTATGCCGACGCAATAACTCTATATTTAACAATCGTATACAGCTGCTAGCTCGACGAAAGATCCGTAGCCAAATACTGGAAAGTTACATAAGTCACACCAAAATTGCGGAAACGCAATAGGAGTAATGCACTAAATTACGGACCCATATCATTAACGTCGATATGCAACATTATTCTGAAACATATATTCGGTTCGAAAAAAAGGAATTACTTCAAATGGTCTATTAACATACAGTAAACGTAGATTTAGAAATCAGCGTTCTTGTGAAACTCAAGACGCTGTCTACTACACGAAGTGTTGAATGTTATCGAGGAGGGATTTCAAACTGATTCCGTATTTACAGATTTCCATAAGGCATTTGACACAGTACTTCAATAATCTAATTTCGTATTCATGGAATATCGTCTCTGATATGTCGCTGGATACGTAATTTCCTCCCTCTCAAAGAGGTCACAGTTCGCAGTAATTCACGAAAAGTCCTAGAATTAAACACAAGTGTTTCTGGCGTTCCCCAAGGGTTACAGGTCCTCTGCTGTTCCTTTCCCTTATGAACGATTTAGGAGACAATATGAGCAACCATCTTTAGTTGTTTGCAGATAACGCTGTTGTTTATCGTCATGTAAAGCCATCAGAAGATCAAAATCCATTGCAAAATGATTTAGAAAAGATATCTGTATGGTGCGAGAATTGAGAATTGACCATAATTAAATGTGTGAGGTCATCTAAGTGAGTGCTAAAAGGAATCCTTTGAACTTCGATTACACAACAAATCTATTAAATATGAAGGCCGTAGATTCAACAAAATATACTAACTACCCAGGAATTACAATTACGACCAGCTTAAGTTGAAAATATTGTGGGGAAGGCGAACCAAAGACTGTGATTTATTGGCAGAAAACTTAGAAGATACAACAGGTCTTACAAAGAGGCTGGCTACTCTATGCTTGTCCTTATTCTTCTGGAGTACTGTTGCGTGGTGTGGGATCCTTACCAGTTAGGATTAATGGCTACACAAAGAAAGTTCAGAGGAGGGAAACACGTTTTGTATTATCGGGAAACAGTGGAGAGAGTGTCCTCGACATGATACAGGATTTGTAGCGGAAATCATTAAAATAATAGCGTTTCTCGTTGCGGCTTGATCTTGTCACGAAATTTCAATCGCAAACTTTCTCCTCGGTATGCAAAAATATTTCAATGATGCCAACCTGCATAGGAAGAAACGATCATCATAATAAAATGAGGAAAATACGGCCTCACAAGATAAGATTTAGGTGTTTTTTCTTCCGTGCGCTGTTCGAGAATGGAATATTAGAGAATTAGTACGTCCTCCGCCACTACATCTGTTATACTCACTATAACAGTATGGCGGAGGACATAAGGTGCCATATGTAGTTTTACTTATGATCGAAACAGACTTATGTCTGTTGAAGTTATTTTATTTTATTGATCTTGACGCAACCGCTGGGATAAGACGATTTTCATATTTAAAAGCTTATGACTTCTGAAGAAGACTATATTATTGTTACGGAAACCACGGTCTGGGTTTAGAATAAACATAATTAGTGCAACTGTGTGCTGCTTTTCATTCGAAATACTCTGAAATACTAATTTTTGAAAATAATTTTAATGAAGTTGCTGGTTAAATATATGACTGGCTGTAACTGAATCTTTGTTACGTAAAAAAATGATATCAGTAGCCTCAACGTAACGCAAGGCAAGCAATTTACTTTTAATCAATGAAAGATTCAATCGAATTTACTTTCAGCAAATGAGTAACTGATTTCACTTTTAATATAAGAACAATAAAATACATTCCAAGCCAGCACAATGCACTCGCTGAGCTAATCACAGAAAAAAACGAAATTGAGCATTCTTAATTCTTGCCGTACCTTTAGTTATTTCTTTTTTCAGTGAAATTTTACGTTACTTTGAGTGAAGTTGACGCTCAAAATTGCGAATCTGTTAAACCTCTGTTATACTATGCTAGAATGAACAGTTACTGAGGCAATAAACTGAAACTGGTCATTACCGTTCATACAAAACTGGCATTATGTAGTTAATCAAAATTCATTTTCTTACGACACTCGGTGACTGCATGGACAGGAAAGGGACCGTGCTAATATTGTCTGAGGGTAATGACAACATAGGTGCCCTACGTGTTTTAACTATTGCAGGTTACTGTTCGAGAAAGTTAGCCAAACTTCGCGAAAAAAAAAGACCACTGGGTAATGCCTCTGAAGTATTAGTTATCTTTGTAACTTGACAGTCTTACGACGTTGTGGCTGTGCGGAAGACGAAGAATGTAGTCGACGAAAATGGTGAGCTGCCGCTGTTGCTGCTGTTTGAGAACCCCGAGTTGTCTCCAGAGCCACAGGTGAGTTAGAATTGCCTGTCCACTCCTACCGTGCTCCCAATACTCGCGAGCATAGCTGCACACCGCGTCTGTGGGAACGCCCAGCAAACACGTCGGCATTCTTTCATGACTCAAGCTGCTCTGCCTCCACTCTGCTCGCAACGCGACACAGACTCTGCATACACAAAGATAAACAACGTCACAGCTACTGCCATTACGTTGTTGCTATCGATGCTTTTAAATAAAGTTCCCATGGCTATTACACAGCAAGTTACAATATTTGCATTGTAATTACAATCTGTTATGTACATTCACAAATAAATAAACTATGACATTCGTTACATATGAAATACAGTCTCTGTAATAAAGCTTACACATTCAAAATTAGAAGTACAGTACAAGTTATCGACGGATATTAAACGGCGAAAATTTTTGGATAGTCCAGAAGATACATTAGCTGCATTTTCTTTGTTAGAAGTGGTCCTAATATTTTGGTTTGTAATATCTCTTTATATTCTACTAATTATCCCTGCACAATTCTATGAGTGAATTACGTTTCCTACTTGACCATCTATATACTCGCAGAATCGATGCGAAAAGTAGTACAGTACTATTACTATTCCATGAGCGCATAATTTCTCTTTGTAATATTCTCTCTGGTGTGTGTTGAAGGGACTTCAAGGATTTTCTCCGTGCCGAATAGCCGCATTGAATAATAGTAATTTTGATATCGACGTTACTGGAAGAAAGAGACTGGAAATATATATTATATGCTAATCAAGAGAATATATACTGAGCATTTACATCAACGAATTTCATTATATATGTATTCTCTAATTGGAAATTTGCACGGTGGTGTCGTTTCGTTGGTAATCAGAAGGGAACTTTCGATGAATTGAAAACGAACCTGCAATTATTAGATCCAAGAGATCCATTATTTCATTGGACCATTAAACTCTATCAAAGCAATAATTCCGGTTGATCTGAGGTTTCCCGACTGACTACGCAACGCAAGAAAACCAAGATATTTTATTTACACAGGATGGCAGATCGCTTCGAATCATCGAGACTGCGGACAAGGACAGTCATCGTCAGATTCTGATTAACAAGTGAAGCTTAATTATAACTTTCTTGAGCAACTGTGATGACTGTGATATGACCGCTTATGAATGAAATCATTAATAAAATACTAATAACTAAATTTCCTCCTCACCAGCAACCAGAATGAACACAATAATAATTAAAAGTATAGGTTCATTAGTGTATAGTTGGATTTATCAGAAGAAAGCGTCTAAAATGACTATCCAGGTGGCTGGTTATGAGCTGTTAAAAGTCAAGCAATGTTCTCGCTTACGTAGCAAGATACTGACTGCATGGCAAGTACTTCTAATCCCGTAAAACATAGTTTGGGGCGCCTATAGATACAACAAGGGATCTCGCATCCTGGGTCCTGAACATAATCTGAAGGTAAAATGATAGTTCACGGGAGTTTTAGAGCCCGAGGTTGTAATGACACATTCCGACGCAGAGACATACAATATCTTAAAAGCTGCGCCAAAGATTAAATTGAGAGGCATGTAGATTATAGTCTTTGTAATGTTCACGTTGGATTCTCTTTTGTTTCATACTCCTAGACGGAGCTAAGAGACACTTTCGATTGTTGCCTTGTGGAGGACGGACGTAATTTTGGAGTGTGCGGAAAGGCAGCCATATTGTTAGTAATTATGGTTTGGGCGACTACCAGGGGAAGTCTTATTGTCTTGTGAATAAACAATAGTGAGAAGTATCGAAGTGTTACGAAAATTATTTAAGGTGACGTAGCATTGTATTTCCTTGGTTTCCACCGTCTTCGTGAAGTGAACCGATGATGACTCAGGAAGATACACACGGTCAACAAAGAGACGAACATCGATGGCGACTAATGACTTAAAATTGTGGCAGAAAGACTAATTCTACGTCTAAGGTGAGAACTCTCATTAAATCAACAGTGACGTAGAATTCAAAAATGTAATTAATCGGAATGGTAAATTATATTACAGGCATATTTCACGCAGCACTGAATTTGTCCGCATTCAATACGGTCAATACAGTCCGTCAAAAAGCCTTTCAAAAATTCTAAAGTTACAATTCCATGTCCATCATTTTTCCTCTTTTCAAAAACAAACAAATTTAATTTTTTTATTTATTTCGCCACAGTACATTCTGCCTTTCAAGGATGTCCACGTGCTGTATTTACGCATATGAGTGCCCGAGTACGTGTGACGAGTATGTTACAAGTCTTCTTCGAGGGCGACTGGTAGGTTGTTTTTCCTAGCCTACACGAGCACCTCACATGTCGTCCGTAGAAAAATTCTGAGGTGTAGATGTCACCAAATCAATTTTCCACGTCGTCCAGCAACAACTTTCGAAGCTTTGTGCACTAGCGAATTAGTTACAAGAAGGGAAACTGCGAAAAATGCATTCGGAAATTCTTGACTTTAAGCTACTACGTGTAGAAGATTGCAACAACAGAGAACTATGCGTTATACTGAACTGCCAAAGCCACACTTATTTACACTTCAATCATTGTAAAAATTTTAGTATTGTTTCGTCGGAGGATCTAACGTGTTGTACACTGTTCATATTCCAAAATAAAATTTTCACTATGCAGCGGAGTTTGCCCTGATACGAAACTTCCTGGCAGACTAAAACTGTCCGCCGAACCGAGATTCAAACTCGGGACATTTTCCAGATCCCGAGTTCGAGTCTTGGTCCGGCACAATGTTTTAATCTGACAGGAAGTTTCTTTGTTCTTACCGATCACACCTTCAGGTGATGAAATTTCTAATAACACTGTCGTGATTTCTTCCGTATGGATACCAGCAGAATTTTCCGAATACTTGGATGCATAATATTAACGTGATCGGCAACACAAACCTTCTGGAACCACGAAGAAAAATTCGAACCAGAATTTCACTCAGTCACTAGTTGTGGAGTCCCTGTATTATATTACTCAGAAGGTATACTGTTTTCTCAAGAAATGTATGATGTGAGAGCCGAAAAAATGCTCCGTTATTCGACAAATGACAGTATTGATGACAGTGTTGGGTCAAGAGTTCCCCACTGTTGTTGTAACGTTGCTCCACCAGGACCTTACTTTTATCATACGGCATGCCCCACTGGTTCCAAAATGTACGATGATAGGAGTTTTGAAAGGTAATTTCTCATAATAGGTTCAGAAAAGTCAACTAACTCATGTTCTCAGTATTTTTCTTTTTGCACAGCGTTCCAGAAGTAATGGTCATTATTGACAGATATGACAGGAATGATCATTCGAAACAAAAAAGGCAAGTACATCAGATATATTTCCCACGACTCGTGTTTATTCCAGGTCATAGAACAGCGTAACATAAATATGTAACAGCACCTTTCTCTATATTTAATGGTATCTTTCGACTTGTCATGTCAGTACAGTGTTTACAAGTTTATGCAGTTTTTTAGGTCCCTTATCATATAATTTTTATATTTTATGAAACGGAATACAGTAACCCAAATTTTGGATAAAACATACATGTAATTGTTGCAGCTTTCTTCAGCACTTATGTTTCACTTTGCTTACTCAGCTAACTGTTTCACAAGTGCTCTGCAGTGACTTTAGGAGCCACAAGTATCTTTCTAAGGTTCTGCTTTTACATGAGTACTCAGTAAGCCACCTGACGAAGTATGGTGGAGGGTACTTCTGGTAGCAGTAACTGATCGCCCAGTTCATGTCCCAGTTGCCAGCGATGCATTAACTCCTGGAATATTAGAAGATACCTAAATTGACCAACTGACAATACATGCATGAGAACATAGTAGAGAGAACAAAGTTTTACATGTCTCCAGGACTCCAAAATAATTCGCTCAAATTGTATTTTCTGCTTGCTGACTAAATGGACGTTTTTCTGCTTCTTAGTCGCTACAGCAGCATTGTTTATAAGTACATCAGTTCCACTATATATTTCTTTCAGGTTGTCTCGTAATCTCCAAAATCTTTCCCAGTTATCCATATCAGGATAGTAACCGTTTGGACGTAGACCCTTTTTTTTTAAATTCATCGATAGCTTTTAGATCATCTCCTGCCGTTAAGTATACAGTCCTACCAAATTGCTCACATAGGCCATGGACAACTGCAAAACCAGTGCCCTCATTTCCACTAGTAACCACAGTAGTCGTCTACATCTACATCTACATTCATATTCCGCAAGCCACCTGACGGTGTGTGGCGGAGGGTACCTTGAGTACCTCTATCGGTTCTCCCTTCTAGTCCAGTTTCGTATTGTTCGTGGAAAGAAGGATTGTCGGTATGTTTCTGTGTGGGCTCTAATCTCTCTGATTTTATCCTCATGGTCTCTTCGCGAGATATACGTAGGAGGGAGCAATATACTGCTTCACTCTTCGGTGAAGGTATGTTCTCAAAACTTTAACAAATGCCCGTACCGAGCTACTGAGCGTCTCTCCTGCAGATTCTTCCACTGGAGTTTATCTATCATCTCCGTAAGGCTTTCGCGATTACTAAATGATCCTGTAACGAAGCGCGCTGCCATTCGTTGGATCTTCCCTATCTCTTCTATCGACCTTATCTGGTACGGATCCCACAACACTGAGCAGTATTCAAGCAATGGGCGAACAAGCATACTGTAACCTACTTCCTTTGTTTTCGGATTGCATTTCCTTAGGATTCTTCCAATGAATCTCAGTCTGGCATCTGCTTTACCAATGATCAACTTTATAAGATTATTCCATTTTAAATCACTCCTAATGCGTACTCCCAGATAATTTATAGCTAAATGATAAAGGATCTTTCTTTCTATGTATTCGCAGCACATTACACTTGTCTACATTGAGATTCAATTCACATTCCCTGCACCATGCGTCAATTCGCTGCAGATCCTCCTGCATTTCAGTACAATTTTCCATTGTTACAACCTCTCCATACACCACAGCATCATCTACAAAAAGCCTCAGTGAACTTCCGATGTCATCCACAAAGTCATTTATGTATATTGTGAATAGCAACGGTTCTACCACACTCCCTTTCGGCACACCTGAAATCACTCTTACTTTGGAAGACTTCTCTCCATTCAGAATGACATGCTGCGTTCTGTTATCTAGAAACTCTTCAATCCAATCACACAATTGGTCTGATAGTCCATATGCTCTTACTTTGTTCATTAAACGACTGTGGGGAACTGTATCGAACGCCTTGCGGAAGTCAAGAAACGCGGCATCTACCTGGGAACACGTGTCTATGGCCCTCTGAGTCTCGTGGACGAATAGCGCGAGCTGGGTTTCACACGATCGTCTTTCTCAAAACCCATGCTGATTCCTACAGAGTAGATTTCTAGTCTCCAGAAAAGTCATTATACTCGAACATAATACGTGTTCGAAAATTCTATAACTGATCGACGTTAGAGATGTAGGTCTATAGTTCTGCACGTCTGATAGACGTCCCTTCTTGGAAACGGGGACGACCTGTGCCCTTTTCCAATCCTTTGGAACGCTACGCTCTCCTTGAGACCTACGGTACACCGCTGCAAGAACGGGGGCAAGTTCCTCCGTGTACTCTGTGTAAAATGGAACTATTATCCCATCAAGTCCAGCGGCCTTTCCTCTTTTGAGCGATTTTAGTTGTTTCTCTATCCCTCTGTCGTCTATTTCGATATCTACCATTTTGTCATATGTGCGAGAATCTTGAGACGGAGCTACAGTGCAGTCTTCCTCTGTGAAACAGCTTTGGAAAAAGACATTTAGTATTTCGTTCGGCCTTTAGTCTGTTATCCTCTGTTTCAGTACTAATTTGGTCACAGAGTGTGTGGACATTTTGTTTTGATTCACCTACCGCTTTGACATAAGACTAAAATTTCTTAGGATTTTCTGTCAGGTCTTCACTTTATTTACCAAAATTATATGTAAGTTGATGATTGGGGGTGGGGGAGGGGGTGAAAGGAAAGTAACGAGTAACTGATTTTAGCTGCGTAGAGACATTACGCGGAATCAGCGCAATGGTTAAGACGTGTACCTAGTAAGCAGGAGATCCCGGCCTCGAATCCCGGCTCGGGACAAATTTTTGCACGTCACCGCTGATTCTGCATAATGTCCCTATGCAGACCTTTCCGTCTCTTTCCCCCTTCACCCTGCTTTCGGACATGTCCGAAAGAAAAGACGCCACACAATCACATAATTGCCCAAAAATATTCCACAGGTGCACAGCAGCACTTCTGCCGCCAATGTAGCAGGGTTCAATATACTATGGAAGAAGAGCTGATGTGCATGAAACCGGTCACCAGCTACAGTCATCGAGCGAAATTCCTTAGACCAGCTTAAGTTTCTTCAGTATGTTACTAAGATACAGATTTCTGATAGTGATTAAAACTGATAGTTCTAATAACATTATTCCACTGTCAATTCGGATTGCTAATCACCGACTTCCATTCTGTATCCAATGTAGCTCGCAGAAGTATAAAGTAAGCAAGAGCTCCAAAAATCGTTGATGAAAATGTTGCCCGGGCAACTCGAAGCCAGTTTTTCGAATCGACGACACTTCAGCGTCGATGAATCCTCGACATAAATTCGTGTTACAGAATACTTATTTGCGAATGACACGATATACGGAAGGGCCCATTTCTAATCATCACATTCCATTACACAGTAGGGATTATAAATTATTTCAGCTGGTCGTATATTGGAAATTTAATGAAACTGTAATGAATTCCATGCATTAAGAATACAAGGCAATTGTTAAAATTCCTATCGAAAAATTCAAATAGCGGCTTTATAAATACCAATAACTGCAAATGCCTGCACAGTTTAGAAGATTTCATATCCCTCACACAAGAGATTAATCTGATTGCAACCATTATACACTGTAGGATGCAATGGGACACAGCAAAAAACACGAACTGCTTAAACAACAGATTGTAATCAACGATTTTCAAGTAATGTGATATCGATAAATATGTAGATTTATACGCGTACTATGTCTCACACACTCACGAATCTTGAAGGACAGAAGTGAAAAGGGCGCTCGTATTTGTAGTCATCATCTACATCTGTCCCTTTGAATACTTACAACCTCCATAAACACAGCTATATGATCTGTAACATGTCAGATAACGATGAAAAATAGTACCAAGGAATATGGACTGATATTTCAGTAGCTAACTTATAACCAGATAAACATTAAATTAAACTGAATGTGTCAACAGCGTTTCGAGAGTGTAACAATCTCGCTGTAGATACTTAACTGGAAGTGATACTAAGGTGAGCGAATGCACTCTATTGACCAGACACCACGAACTATTTCGAAGATACAAAAAGGTTCACATAAAAGGGAAGAAAGCGCTAACAGGTGTACATTTTCCCCGATAAACGATTATTCGATTAACAAGGAAAGTAACTAGGTTCCACATTCCTAGCCGTTTAATGAATTTTAAGACAACACAACTGTCGTGTCGGTACAGTGGGAAAGTCTTCATGTTTTTCGGAAAGTAATATCTTTCAACGCCAAAGGTCTTGCCGAATTGGTAACACCGGTTCCCGTCACATCACCGAAGTTAAGCGCTGTCGGGCCGCCCTGGCCTTTGGATGGGTGACCATTCGGTCTGCAGAGCGCTGTTGTGCAAGCGGGGTGCCCACAGCCCTCGTGAGACAATCTGCAGAGCTACTTGACTGAGAAGTAGCGACTCCGGTCTCAGAAAACTGACATACGGCCGGGAGAGCGGTGTGCTGACAACATGCCCCTCCATATCCGCATCCAGTGAATTCTATGGTCTGAGGATGACACGGTGGCCGGTATGTACCGTTGGGACTCCATGGTCTGTTCTGGAGGATTTTAAATTTGTTTTATGTCTTTCAACCGACAGAAGTTGTCAGTGGTTTGTTAAGTCCCATCTACTGTCTCATCGATCTTTCCTCATGGTTGTTCAACTATGAATTAATATGTTGTTGATCTGAGAGGACACTTGTCATACGGTTTGAACATGGGCCCCAATCCCAATTGGGTGTTTTACCACTGACATCGATTGTCATGGTGGTCAATGAAACTTTTTATTTGTTCAGGTTACCTTCCATTCACAAGGCTGTTGCACGCAGCGACTGTTATATTGAATTGTAAATAATGGATTTCAGGTATCAGTCGCCCTTTTGAAATTTTATTGGCAGATCTAGATTTCAGCTAGAAACTAGCCATTCTGAATGGACTATCATTCTTGACCAATGCATGTAATGCCTGTTGGTCGGGCTTCATTGAGAATGGCTAGTTTCTAGCTGAAATCCAATAAAATTTCAAAAGGACGACTGAAAGCTAAAACCTATTTTTTACAAGTTATTATTTGTTGTTTACGTAGCACCACAAACGCCGACACATAATTAAAACAAAGGAAAAGCTCACCATGTTCTTTCATGTGAACTAAAAATTAATGCAATGCCCACTCCTACTTTGTTTTGGACGTCATTCACACAGTTAGCAAGTGGACACACACGCAACCTTATTATCCACTCCGGCACTGATGCTTGAAATTTAAACAGTACCATTTCCAGCCGTTGCGCCCTTATTGTACCACAGTACATTATTAGTAACTATCTCCAGTTTATATGTTGATAACGTAAAGCAGTCCAAAGCGTTACCTTGATTGTATGAGTTTTGTCATGACACGCTGATTTTAAAGATTTCTTGGCAGCTCATACACGGTCATACCAATTTATTTTGAACTTCCTTATTCAATGACTTCCTTATTCTCACGATAAGTTCCAAAATACGGTTTCATATTAATGTGCTTCTCCATTCCATATGTACAACGCCCATCGTTCGTAAGTGTGGTTGTACATGCTAACGGCTTGGCAGCACTGCAGTAGTGTAGTTGCAAAAAGCAGTGGAAGTTTCAAGATTCATTAGCTTGCTCTTTGCTGTAGCTTATTGTGGGGGCTGTGAATGAATGTTCACAGCAGGAATTTCTGTATGGTAAAAAACTATAGGCTCTGAACTCCAGACGTTGTGAACAAGATTTTATAAACTTTGTGAGGAATTAACGCTGTTATCAATAGTCAAATCACACGTAATGTTTTCAGGTAACTCTGAAAAGGTGGAAATACCACGGAACCCAACCGTCAAGACAACGAAAACACCTGCGCAGTATTGCATCCTCTGTACACCCTCCTACGGTCCAGCACTCAGAACACTATGCCACGACGAATCATCCCAACCTTCTTTGATTATCTCTACATCCTCAACTGATACCAGCTGGAAAATGTCTCAAACTGATTAGCTATATGCTACAATCAATTGGAAGGATTATTGTCTCCAGTCTACTGTTCTTCCTCTTGCCATTCTGCATTTTACATTTTCTCAACACAGTCCTCAGTTGCTGCTCTTAATCACACATTCATAGTTTTCTTGCAAATGGCTCTATTGTGGATCAATTTTTACTGTAACTTTTCTGCTTCTATTACTCTAATTATTCCAGAATGAAATTTTCACTCTGCTGCGGAGTGTGCGCCGATATGAGATTTCCTGGCAGATTAAAACTGTGTGCCGGACAGAGACTCGCTCTCTGGACCTTTGCCTTTCGCTCGCAAGTGCTCGAACATCTTAGCTACCCAAGCACGACTGACGAGCCGACCTCACAGCTTCAGTTCCGCCGGTACCTCGTCTCCTACCTTCCAAACTTCCACTTGCCCGCGAAAGGCAAAGGTCCCGAGTCTCAGTTCGGAACACAGTTTTAATCTTCCAGCGCACACTCCGCTGCAGAGTGAAAATTTCATTCTGGAAATATCCCACCCCCACTGTGGCAAATCCATGTCTCCACAATATCCTTTCTTTCAGGAGTGCTAGTTCTGCAAGGTTCGTAGGAAAGCTGCTGTGAAGTTTGGAAGGTAGGAGACGATGTGCTGGCGGAACTGAAGCTGTGAGGTTGTGTCGTGAGCCGTGCTTGTGTAGCTCAGATGTTAGAGCACTTGCCCGCAAAAGACAAGGGTCCCGAGTTCGAGTCTCGATCCGGCACACAGTTTTAATCTGCCAGGAAGTTTCGCTCTACTTATTGTCCGTCTCTATAGGTGGGTGGTCAGTGCGGCTGGCTGCCACGGTTCACATCTGGGTTCGATTTCGAATCCCAGTGCTGCCAGGGAGTTTTCATTGGCGGGATGACTGGAACGGCGTGCACTCAGCTTCATGAGGTCAACTGTGCAGCTGTTCGGCCGATTACTAGTGGTTCCAAGGTCAAGAAACCAGTCAACGACTTGGAGAGCAGTGTGCTGAGCACATGCATCTGCATATCACATCTAATGACGCCTTCGTCAGAGGGTGTTCCGGCGGTCGGCAGCGCCTGATCGGCGCGTCTAAGCCCTGAACGGGGAACTTTATCTACCTGTCAGTATGTATAAATTAATAGTAAGGAGAACACAGAGGAGTTTGCTGCTCAGTCTCAGAAGAGCCTATGGGACAACAACGGTGGAGGTGCTATTAGTTATACTAGGCGTGTTCCCAGTAGATGTTAGCGTCAGATGCAGAGGTTTTCTTTACTGGCCTCGTAAAGAGAATCTTCCCGAGTTGAGAGGAATAGTTGGCCAAGAAATAACAACCAAACCACGGCTAAAATTGTGGAAGACTATCGCAACACGTAGCAAAGAATGGTACACATTTCCAAGTATCGAGGAGAAGATCCTTCCATGTAAATAAGTGAAGAGATGTAATTGGCTGCATGTCAGACTATGGAGCATACCCTTAATATTTGTATAGGATAGGGGAAGGTTTGACAAATATGCGTGCACTTGGCGACATTGGTCTGTGAGACTCTACTGTACTAGAGTGTCCTTCCTCTGAAGATTTGCGGATTCAAATAACAGGAACTGGTCCATTAAGTGACACTTTTAAAGACAAAATTGTAGAAAAAAAGGCACGAAGGAAGGAACTTAGAAAATATTTCTAAAATGAAGGCTCAGTGAAAGAAAAACTAATTATCTTCACTATGCAGGGTTAAATCTGACTTTGGCACAGAAAGGGGTAAATTATGCTGCCACAAAAGTCTTTGGGCACCTACCAAACAGCATCAAAAGCCTGACAGATAGCCAACTAACATTTAAAAATAAATTAAAAGAATTTCTAGTTGACAACTCCTTCTACTCATTGGCTGAATTTTTAGATATAAAGTAAGTAAAAAAAAAAAAAAAAAAAAAAAACTTAATCATTAGTGTCATGCAATATTTTGTGTAATGTAATTTCTTGTACAGACATCTTTTATTAACCTGACACGTTCCACATCATTACGAAGTGTCGTATTCATGATCTATGGAACAAGTATTAATCTAATCTAATCTAATCTAATCTAGCACCGTGGAGAGTACTGTTAGCGAAGTCAATATTGCTGAGTATTTGCCGAAGGTGGAATTAAATCCTAAACAGAGGCTGACAGGAAGCAGTCGATTAGTGTCCAACAATGTGGCAGCTATGGCGGTACTAGCATAATCAATGGGTACTTGAAGGTGATTAATTTGTGTCTCCAATCAAGAAAAAGCTTTGGAGGGAGTGATTTCATTCTGTTAAGTGTTATGGTTCATTGATTGCTCCCACAGAGCCTATGAACAATGGCGTAGGGTCACCTGTGGCCCTTCTCAGCGCTGATGGACGTTGGGTTCCAGATAATTTGAGGGTGATCTGGATCCTAGAACTACCGAGAGGGGAGGCGGTGGGGGATGGGGATATGTTATGTTTTCCCCAGCAATCGGTGACTCACGTAAGTAATGTTAGCATGAATAATAGAGGCAGAAATCTGCATCAGCGGCTTCCTAACGAATGCTACTTCCCTAACTCCGAGGAGTGCAGTGGTTAGGATTATGAACTGCTAGTACGCCATCTGGTCCGATAGAAGTGCCGTTAATATTTAAGGATTTTTTTTTCTGTTTTTACTGTTTTATGTCCTGCTAACTGAGAAACCCGTCTTGCCCATGTTTTTATTTACCTCAATCTTTTGTTAGTCCAACTCCTTTCCTCTCTCGTCCATCTCCACCCCTCCCTCTGTCCATATTTCCCCCACCTCCCTCTCAATTTTCTCCTCCCTGTGTACCTACCCATCTCCTCATCCCCATTCCCTTTCTCCACCTCCCCCCCTCTTGTGTACATGAACCCATCATCAGCGAAAGGCTGACACCCACCTCCAACTACAATTGGAGCTTGGTGTTTTTATCCCAACAGTACTTCTTTCTAAATAGTAAATAGTATGTATACCAAGTTTCGTTTAAATCTATCTAAGAGCTAAGTCGAAGATGTCGAACATGCGCGCATGTGATGTACAGGATGTATCACCTAAAACTTGCACCGAAATATTGCGGAAATGGAAAGTGCTATTGATGTGCGCTTTTCACACAATGGATTGGTAGTCAGGGGCTCGTACTGTTAGCCAATCAGTGGATTGTAATAGTACATACAACGTGTATTTTTGTAAAAACATACACGTTTTTAAATGGAACAATGTCTATTGACGATGAGAGACTAAAAGTAGAGTAAATTGCAATGTCAGTGGTGCTTCTTGTAAGATTCTAGTGCGAGTTGTTTACGCGACATCGTAATTTGAAACATTCTCGCACGAAACTTGTACAATACCTGTGGCAGCACGATCTAAAGAACAACACAAGTGCGCACACTAGACGGGTGTACTCTGACCAGTAACAAGACAATTGACTATCATAGGTTTGTGTTCAAAATGACCACCAGCAGCGGCAGTACACGCTTCCAGTCTGGTATGGAACGACTGCTGCACACATGCTGGCATTTTAGAGTAGATGTCTGAGCAGGCTGCAGTAATACGTCGTTGCATATCACTGGGTGTAGTTGGTCAGTCCTTGTAGACAGCGTCTTTCATCTTTCCCCACGAAAAATAAGTCTACAGGAGCAAAATCCAGGAAATGGACCGGCAGTTTGCAGGTCCTCTGCGCCCAATCCAAAGATTGAGAAACAATTCGTTCACTGTGAGCTGGACAGCTATCAGGTTGTTCCAGAGATTCGTCCTAGTCTGAAGAGGAACGTGTGTAGTATCTGCGGAAGGTAGTCTGTCAGAAGGCTGCGATACTTGTCGACCGCGCTCCTGACAACCTGTCAAATTTTACGAACTGTTTTACGTCAGCTCGTCGTTTCTGTATCTCCATGTACCGAATTTAATGACGAGCTGGCGTGGCCATAGTCATAGAGCGTATTCGCTATACACGGAAGGTAATGGGCAAGAATGTACGTACCCTGATCATACCCTTCATACCGTAGGTATAAATAGGCCAGCATCCGCAAGATCTCTTAACCGTAGCTCGTAAGGGAGCTAAACTACTCGTGGTCCAGTAATGGGAGACTGCTTCCAGAATCAAGCAAGGCACATAGGGGTTTGTAGTTTAACTCAACACAAAGAAAAGGAAGGTGCTGATTTATTATAGCCTGATCTATTAAACTTTGGTTGTAACGACACCTTGAGTGGTTCACGTTCGCTCTGGCATCAGTTTCAAGACCCAAGAGCCTTTTTGAACTGTCGTCGACCCATTCTCTTCATTGATGTACCTGTTTTTGCTCCTCCACTCTTTAGTTTTATTAAGAAACTTATTATATTTGACAAACCAGTGTGGAGCGCGTTCTCAGTATGTCGACGAGACTGATGTGTAACTATATTCCTGTGAGATTTCAGTGTCTGACGATGACAGCTAGCTACCATCAAAACTGTTACTGAAATAAACTATTTCACATCAAGCAATCGTGGCTCCTACTATTATAAATTACTCGCATTTTATGGACTAAATGAATAGCTTTCAACAAAAGGTAGTTTGCAATGTTGCCACTATGTTAATCAATGTGTAACTGATTCCTTACAACAATTTTTAACTTTTTATGTTAACTTATTGTTTTTATTTTTTTCAGGGTGGTCAAAGACACTCCTCATAGATGTAACCCAAACTGGACGAATTTAAGGGAATTGTGTTGGGTATTATTTTGACATCTTCAGTAGGAGCAGGAGGTTAGCATAGTATAAAGGTGAACACCATGTAGACAGCGTCTTTCAGCTTTCCCCACAGAAAAAGATAAGTCTATAGGAGCAAACTCCAGGAAATGGACTGGCAGTTTGCAGGTCCTCTGCGCCCAATCCAAAGATTGGGAAACAATTCATGAAGACGTGATGTGGTACTTCGTTCACTGTGAGGTAGTTGTTCAAGAGGTTCATCCTAATCTGAAGAGGAACGTCAGTAGTATCTGCGGAAGATAGTCTGTCAGAAGGCTGCGATACTTGTGCGAGTGCGCTCCCGACAACCTGTCATATTTTACGAACTGTTTTACGTCAGCACGTCGTTTCTGTATCTCCATGTACCGAATTTCACGACGAGCTGGCGTGGCCATAGTCATAGAGCGTATTCGCTTTACATGGAAAGAAATGGGCAAGAATGTAGTACCCTGATCATACCCATCATACCGCAGGTATAAATAGGCCGGCGTCCACAAGATCTCGCCAGAATGGATGTGTATTTCACTCGTCGAAACGTCGCAGTTGTTTAATACTACAACCCGGCTGGAAACCCGAGAGCATTTTGTCAATTGTACATGACGGGAAGGTTTGCATTCGGAAGTGGAATTTGTTGCATGTTTTTGGTATATATATGTCCGACTGTTAAAGGGAAGCCTAACAATAGTTAGCGGAAATATTATAATTTCAGGGTGCACGTGTCGCTGTGCCGTTCTCGAGTTCTGTTGTTAATCCTCGTCACTTCGAATTAGTTCGCACCGCCAGGTAGGCAGGCCAATTACTAGATGTGCAAAGCTAGTTGCATTCACCCTTTCCTGGCTACGTGACACCAATGACTTTCACCCAAGAATTGATGCCTGCCGTATCACAAACGAAGCCATACTGAGGACCTGAAGTGTGAGTTACATGCTCGGGGATACCCGCTGTGCACTGATGTGCACTTTGCGATCAAAAGTATCCGGACACTGGGCTGAAAAGACTTACAAGTTCGTGGCGCCATTCCAACGGTAATACTGGATTCAATACGGCGTTGGCCCACTCTCAGCCTTGATGACAGCTTTCGCTGTCGCAGTCAATGTTCAATCAGGTGCTGGAAGGTTAATTGGGGAATGGCAGCTCATTCCTCACGGAGTGCTGCACCGATTTCGGTCGGTGAGGCCTGGAACGAAGTCGGCGTTCCAAAAGATCCCAAAGGTGTTCTATATGGCTCAGGTCAGGACTCTGTGCTGGGAGTCAATTACAGGGATGTTATTGTCGTGTAACAACTCTGCCACAGGCCGTGCATGAAGGACAAGTGCTCGATCGTTTTGAAAGATTCAATCACCATCCCCGGATTCCTCTTCAAAAGTGGGAAGCTACAAGGTGCTTCAAAAACATCAATGTAGGCCTGAGATTTCATAGTGCTACACAAAACAGCAAGGGGTGCTGCCCCCTGCCCATGAAAAACACGACCACACCATAACACCACCGGTTCGTCACTCCACACAACGTTTTCCCACTATTCAATCGTCCAATGTTTATGCTCCTTACACCAATTGAGGCGTCATTTGGCATTTACCGCCGTGATGTGTGTCTTACGAGCACCCACCTCGACCATGAAATCCAAGTTTTCTCACTTCCCGCCTAACTGTCGCAGAACTTGCAGTGGATCCTGATGCAGTTTCGAATTTCTGTGTGATGGTCTGGATAGATGTCTGTCTATTACACATTACGACTCTCTTTAACTGTCGGCGACTTCTGTCAGTCAACAGACGAGGTCGGCCTGTACGCTTTTGTGCTGTACGTTTCCCTTCACGTTTACACTTCACTATCACATCGGAAACAGTGCACCTAGGGATGTTTAGGAGTGTGGAAATCTCGCTTACAGAGGTATGACGCAAGTGACAGCCCATCACCTGACGACGTTCGAAGTCCGTGAGTTCCGCAGAGCCCTCCATTCTGCTCTCTCACAATATCTAATGACTACTGAAGTCGCTGACATGGAGTACCTGACAGTAGGTGGTAACAAAATGCACCTGACATGAAATACGTTTGTTCTGGGGCGTGTCCGGATACTTTTGATCACACATTGTACGTCTGTTCTCGGTATTTCTTATAGGTTTTGCGTAGTCGTCTTCTGAAAGCCTGGAGGTACTTAGGAGTAACCATGTGTGTAATACCAGCCCCCATTTCATCCTCCCAACCAACCAACAGCCCAACCCCTTTGGAAAACTAAATGGAGAGAAATAGTGTTTTCATAGGCCTATAGTTACATATGACTAACACATTAATTAAAGTAATCGTACATTAATGTTTTTGAAACACAGTTGGTAGCCAAAGCATTAAAGATGATATCAAACTAATAACGTAAGCAAGGGAATTTTCCCTTTTGTAGGATTATTGGTAAGATATTTGGCCATTTCTGTAGCTTCTTGCTAGAAGGTGAGTTCGGTTTGTGCTTTTTCTGTAAGGGTCTTGTGTTTAGTTCCCGAGAAATTAGTCACGGCGTTTGTGCATTTAGATGATCAGATACCGATAAATGACTTGAGTAATGTATCTGGCAACGTATAATCTGGTAACATCTTTGTATCTGCATTTCAGAAGCTTCCACTAATTGCGTTTGAGGGAGTTCATTTCGTGGCTGACTGGGTTAGGAGTATCACTCTTTAATAGAAAATATCCCGTTTCAGTAGATTTCTATCCACTGCGGTATATGATGCTCGAACAGAGAATGGCTCAGTACCTTATATATACCGCTCGGGATTAACCGAGCGGTCCAAGGCGCTGCAGTCGTGGCGGAGGTTCGAGTTCTCCCTCTGGCAAGGGTGTGTGTATGTTTGTCCTTAGCATAATTTTGGCTAAGTAGTATGTACGCTTAGGGACTGATGACCATAGCAGTTAAGTCCCATAAGTTTTCACACATACACATACCTCATAAAGTGCCAAATGTGTCGCCCGTTCTGCTCTCCACCAGATTCTAGTAGCTCCTCTTGTTCTATTCGTAGATTCTTCCACATTATTTGTTACTTACACGAAATGACGATTACACATTACATTCGAGTAGTTTAGCGAACGACTAAATGGGAAATCTTCCCACCAAGGAGAGTTAATTCATTGTTAGCAAAATGACAGAGTCGCGCAGACGTAGCCTCGTGACAAATAAACATCAGAGTCACAGGACAACGAGACCAGCCTATCAGAGGTCTGGAGGTATTTCTGCTTGTGCTGACAATCAAGTCGTCAGCTAACACCTCCTCAATTCGGGTGAGGTTACTTATGTTCAGTGTGTTGTTGCACCACATTGCTCATGTCAGAACGTCTAAAAATGAATCACACAGATATCGGTAAGGAGTAAAACTTTCAGTCCAGCTTATTTTCACCATCTTGCAGAACTGATAGCTCTTGCCATGACTGCCTTGCCCCTAGAGTTGATCAGTTGCAGAATTTTGGAACACGTATTATGTTCGAGTATAATGACTTTCCTGGAGACTAGAAATCTACTCTGTAGGAATCAGCATGGGTTTCGAAAAATACGGTCGGGTGAAATACAGCTCGCGCTATTCGTCCACGAGACTCAGAGGGCCATAGACACGCGCTCACAGGTAGATGCAGTGTTTCTTGACTTCCGCAAGGCGTTCGATATAGTTCCCCGCAGTCGTTTAATGAACAAAGTAAAGTAAGAGCATTGTGTAATTGGACTGACGAGTTCCTAGATAACAGAACGCAGCATGTCATTCTCAATGGAGAGAAATCTTCCGAAGTAAGAGTGATTTGAGGTGTGCCGCAAGGGTGTGCCATAGGACCGTTGCTATTCACAATATACATAAATGACCTTCTGGATGACATCAGAAGTTCACTGAGGCTTTTTGCTGATGATGCTCTGGTGCATCGAGAGGTTGTAACAATGGAAAATTGTACTGAAATGCAGGAGGATCTGCTGCGAATTGACGCATGGTGCAGGAAATGGCAATTGAATCTCAATGTAGGCAGGTGTAATGTGCTGGGAAGACATAAAAAGATATGTAGATACCTTATCATTTAGCTACAAAATAGCAGGTCAGCAACTGGAAGCAGTTAATTCCATAAATTATCTGGGAGTACGCATTAGGATTGATTTAAAACTGAATGATCATATGCAGTTGATCGTTGGTAAAGCAGATGCCAGACTGAGATTCATTGGAAGAATCCTAAGGAAATGCAATCCGAAAACAAAGGAGGTAGTTTACAGTATGCTTCTTCGGCCACTACTTGAATACTGCTCATCAGTGTGGGATCTATACCAGATAGGGTTGAGAGAAGAGGTAGAGAAGATCCAACGGAGAGCAGCGCGCTTCGTTACCGGATCATTTACTAATCGTGAAAGCCTTACGGAGATGATAGACAAACTCCAGTGGAAGGAGAGACGCTCAGTAGCTCGGCACGGGCTTTTGTTAAAGTTTCGAGAACATACCTTCACCGAAGAGTCAAGCAGTATATTGCTCCTTCCTACGTACCTTCACCGAAGAGTCAAGCAGTATATTGCTCCCTCCTACGTAAATCTCGCGGACGGGCCAAGAGGATCAAATCAGAGAGATTAGAGCCCACACAGAAGCATACCGACAATCCTTCTTTCTACGAACAATACGAAACTGGAAGAGAAGGGAGAACCGATAGAGGTACTCAAGGTACCCTCCGCCACAAACCGTCAGGTGGCTGTGTATGGCTGTAGATGTAGATGTAGACAAGCTCGTGGCGACCCCGGTCCCACCGTTCAGACCCAGGGGGCGCAGCTTGGTGGTCCGGCAGTCCAAACACGGCCTCAATAATGCACGTGTGCTGGCAAACAGGTAGCTGATGCATTAAAAATGCGCTCGTAATAGAACGCTGGGCCGCCCGCCATTAATACGTAATTCGTGCCAGTTAGCCGTGCGTGCAATACATGTTGTACGAGCACCGGTATGCGATGCTTCTGGGGAGGCCACCATATGCCTCAGGGATTAGTCTCCAGTGTTCGCGCAGCCAGTGTTTTGGATGGCACAGGTATGCAACGTTCAAGTCATAAAAGTGGAATTCTTGTGATCCTGAAAAATATAACTCCGTAAAGCTTTTAAGGGCACTGACATTACTGTGGTACTGTAGGGAAGCGGAAAAAAATTAGACTGCTGCTAATAATAAGTCGTGTATTACACGACTTCTTCAGTATAGAACAACAACGCATTTCATTAGCCAAAGAATCGTGGTGCTGTAAACATTGTGCTTTTGTTGTGGAAACAGTTACTAGGGTTTGTCGGCTATACAGGCGTTCCATTGACCATTTGAACTACTCTTTTATCGAAATGATGTGGAACGAGTCAAATTGCGAAATATGGATATATGATGATTTTTGACATTAATGCACATATCTGCTTAATAGCTTGTTTGTCCGTATTTGGACGAAATACCTCACTGATGCTTCATTTCAGGGATCTCACGGTTTGTTGATAGTTTTGTGGAGGTATGTGCCATGTGTCCCGTATACGTAATGCAACTGGCGTAAACAAAGGGCCGCTGATTTGTGTTTACTGTGACGGTGTCCGATTACGACCCAGATGGGTTACATACGATTTACATCACGGGAATGTGGTCTCCATCAAAGTGAATTCACTACAAAGCTCTTCAAACCATTATAGCACGGTTCTGACTCTGAGACACTGACAATGAAGTCGCCGTCGGGGAAGACAACAGCTAAGAAAGGATGCAACAGTTTCGCAGCTATCAGCGTATCTTCGATTGCTACCACAGTTTCACCCAAGTGCAGGAGAATGTCTTCCATAGCATAATGCTGCTCCCACCAGCCTGCGTCCGTGGCGCGCTGTACGTATCGAGCTGCCGTTCACCGCAATGACAGCGTTTGTGGAGACGAGCATCGATCTAGTGTAGTAAAGATGTGATTCAGCCGAAGAGCCGACACGTTTCCATTGGCCTACGGTCGAGTCCCGATGGTCCTCTACCCATTGCAGACGTAATTGACGATGTTAACGTGTCAGCACGCAGGAGTGGTCTGCTGTATTGCTCCGCGTTCAACAACGTACGGCGAACGGTGTGCTCCGAAACACTTTCGCTTGCACTAGGTTTGTGTTCTTTCGGCAGAGATACACAGATCACCATTATCCTGGTTTACAGAGCATACAAGCCTCTGAAATCCACGTTCTGTGAAGAGTCGTGTACGTTCAACCATTTAGCGCTCCTATTGCTAGTTTCACTGTCGCTCTACCTGTTTGTGTAGACGCTGACGATAGTAGCACGTGAGCATTCGACCAGCTTCGTTGTTTTCGAGGTAGTCTTCCACAGGCTCTGTGTAATAATAATCTGCCCTTTGTCAAAATCGCTTATCTCATTGGATTTCACCATTTTCAGCCCGTATCTTCCGTGTCTGCTCCGTTTACATAGTTTTGCTATCGCTTCACTTGTCCGCAAAACCTCCAGGCGGCATCCACCGCCGCGTTGGTCTGTGATCATAATGCTTTGGCTTATAATTGTACTACTTTACCGACGTACTTACGCAAATGTACTTAAAAAGTTTCTTTTTTCAGGCTACAAGTCTTCAAGTAAATATACCTCCAAGCAATACAAGTTGTTCAGAAAAAATTCTTTTGCATTAAATAAAAAAAAATTTGGTTGCCTGTGACATGTTATGTTATTCATAAATGGACAAACATTTTTGTTGCTACATATTGAATTCCTTTCTGAGACACTGATACCATTAATAATGCGTAATTAAAGCCACTTTTTTCTCCATTGTTGTAGGCATGGACATATCTGTACTCTGGAATCCGACTTGGGACAATTACATCTCACTGCGAAGATGGGTATGATTTTACAGCCCTAGCACTAAACACGTCTCTTGATAAACAATAACAGTATTATTGTTCATGTTTGTGTTGTGTTAAGCCGCGAGGAGTGGCCACGTGGTCAGAGGCGCCAAGTCACGGATTGCTTGGCCCCTCCCGCCGGAGGTTCGAGTCCTCCCTCGGGCATTGGTGTGTGTCTGTTGGCCTTGGCATACAGTAGTTTAAGTTAGTTTACGTAATGTGTAAGTCTATGGACCGATGACCTCAGCAGTTTGGTCTCGTAGAAATTCACACACATTTTTGTGCTTACATGAGAATTTCTACTGAAATTAATAGGTTCTTAATGGAGGACTACGCCGATTGAGTTAGCTGACACGCATGTCATTTGTACGAAGTCTCGAAGAACACGAAGAACAGTCGAGCAACATGGGACTTGTAAGTAGAAAAGTTTTCAGGAAGGAGATTAGCAAATCATGTCACATTTCTAAGACTTGAAGGTCGTGTGAGTGAAACAGGATGCCTTAGAACAGACCAACAAGAATCCGGAATAGCTCGTCGTACGTAAGCTGTTCAGTTTGAGGAACAAACCTAGCAATCGCACATTGTCCTCAGCCTGGGACCTCAACGCCTCCAACATTGATGTGAGCTGATAGCACTTGTGCACTAATGTAAAAAGATGACATTTTAAGTAACATTTCAAAAACAATATTCATCACACGGCAGTTTGAAAACCATCTCTGAACATATCTAGCACCAAAATCTTCATGTACCCGAGTGGGGAAACGGTGCACCTAAGACATTGTTTTCTTTTCACATAAAAACAGTGTTCCTGTTTACCTCGTCTAATCACTCGACAATTTTCTGTATGCGGTGTTTTTATACCCCGTATGTAGTGATGGTGTAGGTAAACTCTCTAACCCCTTGAAGAGTTACCTACAAGACGACCATGGGTTAACACCACCTATTATACTTACTGCCCGTTTTTGTTCAATCAACACTTTCGTTATAAGTGGTGAGTTACCACAGAATATTATTCCTTGAGACTTTATTGGCATGAAATTTTCATAACACGTTAGGACATTGATTCGTATGTTTAAAAAAAATGGTTCAAATGACTCTGAGCACTATGGGACTCAACTGCTGTTGTCATTAGTCCCATAGAACTTAGAACTACTTAAACCTAACTAACCTAAGGACATCACACACATCCATGCCCGAGGCAGGATTCGAACCTGCAACCGTAGCAGTACCACGGTTCCGGACTGCGCGCCTAGAACCGCGAGACCACCGCGGCCGGCTCGTATGTTTCCACGACCAGTAATTACTAGGAGCAAAAGCAGTTGAACTCCACTGTTTTAGCCGGTCAGTAAAACGCTTCTTCGAGTTAGTTTCCACCAATGTGTATGCACCAAAATTTGGAGCATTCCAGCCTCTTTACTCGCTAATTCCATGTACTACGTTAGTTGTTGGTAGGGTGTAGATGGCGTCCAGAAGTGAGTATAGTGTGTTTTCTGGAAATCTGCAGAGAACCTATTAGCAACTGAACCTTCCTGGCAGATTAAAACTGTGTGCTGAAACTCGGTATCCAGACCATTCTCTTTCGGAAACAAGAGGTCTATCACCTGAGCTAACCAAGAGTCGCTCACGTCACGTCCCCAAAACTTTATTGCAGCCAGTAACTCAACTCCTACCTTCCAAATTTAACAATTATGAATCTTTCAACACTAACACTCCAGGAAGAAATGATAATGCGGAGGCATGGCTAAGTCACAGTCTGAGGGATTATCCAAAATGAAATTTTCACGAAGTTTTAATCAGCAGGGAAGTCTCATATTAGGGTACACACACCTGCAAAGTGAAAATTTCATTCTTGAAACATTTATCAATTCCTTGAGAAACATCATTAACAATGTCTTGTGTTACTTTCTCTGCAATGAGATTTATTATAATAGTACTATCGTCTCCATAAAGTAACAATCATGACTGCTAATGTTATGCAGAAAGTCATTCACACATACAAGAAACAAAAGTAGAAATAAAATTGAACCCCATGAGACTATCTTCGTGATTCCTCTTCACTTACTAAATTTTTCTACCCTACCAAACTTGTTTGAATCATTCAGCACAGGTCTTTTCATTCTGGTTTGTATGTATGATTCAAACCAGTTGTTTGTAAAGACTTCTGTTCTGCAGATCTTCGGATTTTCTAAGAGAGTAACATGCTCTATGCACTCCAGTACCTTAGAAAGATCACAAACAATGCCAGTAGGTGATATTTAATTAATTAAGGCTGGTAACATTTGGTGAGTGAATGTATGGAAATCATTGTCAATCACACAACGCTTCTGGAATCGAACTCTGACGTGCTGAGGAAATTGTTTCTGCTTAAATGTTAGATTGTTCTTGAGTACCTTAGTTCTTCGAATATTCTGGAAGAAAACTTTACGGTAGAAAGTGTACTATAATTATTTGTATCTTCTAGGCTCCATAGCTGAGTGGTCAGCGTAGATGGTTACCATGCAGAGCACTCCGGCTCGGTTCCCGGTAATGACAGGGATTTTTCCTTGGTGGTGGGACTGGTATGGGTGCACTTATCCTCGTGATGCTACGTGAGAAATTACCTGAATGAAGAGTATCGGCTCCAGGGTCTAATAATACGGAAAAACGGCTGGGAATGCCGTGTGCTGACGACATGCTCCTCCATAAAAGGTCCACATGACTCCACCAGGCAGAGAATGACACTGTGGCCGGTTGACATCCCATGGGCTTTCAGGGTCTCGAAGAGTAGCTGGTTTCTTACATAGAGGTTTAACAATGGCATTTTTAATGTCTCTAAATTTATATCTTCCAGTAATTCATTACTGAATGGTACGCTACATTGGCGTCAGAATAATTACCTGCTGGGTGTGAGGGCCAAGCCACAACAAGTAAACGGAAATAATATTTCTAACGCCTGCCTTTTGGGGCTAAGAATATAGGTGAGTTGCGTGGCGAGGTAGGTGGTCTCACAACGTCATTGTGGAACGTGTAATCCAAAAGTTGACACAAGGCCTTCATTTACTGGGGTGACTGCCTGTACCCGGGTTGTCATATACGAATATCATCAGTCAACCTTACTTTATCTTTAATCCTAATCGTAGCCGCACTTTGTTAGATAAGACGTCTGAGAATCTACTGGACACCTCTAACAATTCCTTAGATTCAAGAGACTCAAGTGACTTACCTCAAACCCCGCACCGTGTTCCAAAGCACAGTCAATCAAGTGCAACCACTGACAACAACAGTTTTGAAATTCTGGTAAGAACACCTCTTAGCATAATTTGGAACCAACCTGCTTAGCAGAGTGAAGTCACCTCTCAAAGCAAACTGACAGACCTATCCTTAACTGCTATCAACGCTATTAGCCATGAAAAATGTTGAACGCCAAGACTCACCCGCAAACAGGCCAACAGAGGCAACATCTGCCTATTGACATTATGACATATCTCGACCGCAGCTCGTAAGGGAGCTAAGCTATTCGTGGTCTAGTAATGAGAGACTACTTCCAGTCTCAAGCAAGGCACATATGGGTTCGTGGTTTAACTCAACACAAAGGAAAGGAACGTTCTGCTTTACCATTGCCAGACGCGATTACATTGCTTTGGTTGTAACGACACCTTGCACGGGTCAGTTTCCCTCTGGAGTCAGAGTCAAGATCCTAGAATATTTTGATCTGTCATTGACCCATGCTCTTTATTGATGTACCGGTTTTCTCTCCTGCACTCTTTAGTGCTGTTGCAGATATTTTATTTAGAAACTTAATATATTTGACAAACTAGTGTGGAGCTGTGTTGTTATAATCGGGGCGCGTTCTCAGTATGTCGACGAAACTGATGTGTAACTATAATCCTCTAAGATTTCATAGTCTGACGATGACAGCTACCTACTATAGAAACTGTTAATGAAATAAACTATTTCACATCAGGCAATCTGGGCTCCTAATATTATAAATTACTTGCCTTTTATGGATTTCATGAATAGCTTTCAAGAAAACATATAATTCAAATATTGCCACAATGTTGATGTGGAATATACTGAATTTGATATTAGCATCTATGTATACCTGATCCCATACAACCATTTTTAACATTTCATGTTAACTTATTGTTTTTAACTTCTGGTAATTTTTTATTTCCTTTTTTTGTCGAGGTGGGTGGAGAGAGTCCTTATACCGGTAACCTAAAGTGGACGAATTTAAAGGAATTGTGTTGGGAGTTATTCTGAGGCCTTCAGTAGGAGCAGCAGGTTTGCATAGCAGAAAAGTGGACACCTCTTTGATCACATTATTATCGTATCCCAATACTTTTTTATGGACATATTTCATATTGCACATTAATAAAGGAAGAACCCTAATAGGTCTCTCCGAAAAATATATTAAAATGTTTTGTTGTACAAGAGTTATTATTAATTAAAAACTGACACATAATTTGGCCACGCCATTTATTACGTGTACTTAAATTGGCCAACATTTTAATAGCAGTCTGTTGCTGTTTCTCTGCGGCCACATGAACTCCGAACTCAGAATATTTTCAGGGCGCCACGACCCGCCTGTTACCTCACAGAGTGAAGCCACATGTTCGTCATAAGAGGTTAAGTCCATGTGCTGCAGTTCAGGCTATGAGAGCCCCCTGCCGCGCTGTGTCAGTGGTGACTTTTCGCGGGGAAAGGCGCAGGTCGCCCATCGGTGTCTGGTGGGCGAGTGTCGAAATCATCCGCTAGGAGATGTGCGGTCGCGTGGCGGCACCATTCCTCACTCGTTGTCTGCGCTGACAGGCTCAGTAAGGGCAGCGGCAATGTCTCCGCTATACAGCGGGTGACGTAGCCCATATCAAGGCTGCGTTCTTCCAGCCTCGGACAGCTTCTTGTTGTGTCCCTTCATCAGATTGCAGCAGGGCCATTTGTTGTTGTTGTTGTCTTCAGTCCTGAGACTGGTTTGATGCAGCTCTCCTTGCTACTCTATCCTGTGCAAGCTGCTTCATCTCCCAGTACCTACTGCAACCTACATCCTTTTGAATCTGCTTAGTGTACTCATCTCTCGGTCTCCCTCTACGATTTTTACCCTCCACGCTGCCCTCCAACGATAAATTTGTGATCCCTTGATGCCTCAAAACATGTCCTACCAACCGATCCCTTCTTCTAGTCAAGTTGTGCCACAAACTTCTCTTCTCCCCAATCCTATTCAATACCTCCTCATTAGTTACGTGATCTATCCACCTTATCTTCAGTATTCTTCTGTAGCACCACTTTTCGAAAGATTCTATTCTCTTCTTGTCCAAACTAGTAATCGTCCATGTTTCACTTCCATACATGGCTACACTCCATACAAATACTTTCAGAAACGACTTCCTGATACATAAATCTATACTCGATGTTAACAAATTTCTCTTTTTCAGAAACGCTTTCCTTGCCATTGCCAGTCTACATTTTATATCCTCTCTACTTCGACCATCATCAGTTATTTTACTTCCTAAATAGCAAAACTCCTTTACTACTTTAAGTGTCTCATATCCTAATCTAATTCCCTCAGCATAACCCGATTTAATTTGACTACATTCCCTTATCATCGTTTTGCTTTTGTTGATATTCATCTTATATCCTCCTTTCAAGACACTGTCCATTCCGTTCAACTGCTCTTCCAAGTCCTTTGCCGTCTCTGACAGAATTACAATGTCATCGGCGAACCTCAAAGTTTTTACTTCGTCTCCATGAATTTTAATACCTACTCCAAATTTTTCTTTTGTTTCCTTTACTGCTTGCTCAATATACAGATTGAATAACATCGGGGAGAGGCTACAACCCTATCTCACTCCTTTCCCCACCACTGCTTCCCTTTCATGCCCCTCGACTTTTATGACTGCCATCTGGTTTCTGTACAAATTGTAAATAGCCTTTCGCTCCCTGTATTTTACCCCTGCCACCTTTAGAATTTGAAAAAGAGTATTCCAGTCAACATTGTCAAAAGCTTTCTCTAAGTCTACAAATGCTAGAAACGTAGGTTTGCCTTTTCTTAATCTTTCTTCTAAGATAAGTCGTAAGGTCAGTATTGCCTCACGTGTTCCAACATTTCGACGGAATCCAAACTGATCCTCCCCGAGGTCCGCATCTACCAGTTTTTCCATTCGTCTGTGAAGAATTCGCGTTAGTATTTTGCAGCTGTGATTTATTAAACTGATAGTTCGGTAATTTTCACATCTGTCAGCACCTGCTTTCTTTGGGATTGGAATTATTATATTCTTCTTGAAGTCTGAGGGTATTTCGCCTGTCTCATACATCTTGCTCACCAGCTGGTAGAGTTTTGTCATGACTGGCTCTCCCAAGACCGTCAGTAGTTCTTATGGAATGTTGTCTACTCCGGGGGTCTTGTTTCGACTCAGGTCTTTGAGTGCTCTGTCAAACTCTTCACGCAGTATCGTATCTCCCATTTCGTCTTCATCTACATCCTCTTCAATTTCCATAATATTGTCCTCAAGTACGTCACCCTTGTATAAACCTTCTATATACTCCTTCCACCTTTCTGCCTTCCCTTCTTTGCTTAGAACTGGGTTGCCATCTGAGCTCTTGATGTTCATACAAGTGGTTCTCTTATCACCAAGCGTCTCTTTAATTTTGCTGTAGGCAGTATCTATCTTACCCCTAGTGAGATAAGCTTGTACATCCTTACATTTGTCCTGTAGCCATCCCTGTTTAGCCATTTTGCACTTTTTGTCGATCTCATTTTTGAGACGTCTGTATTCCTTTTTGCCTGCTTCATTTACTGCATTTTTATATTTTCTCCTTTCCTTAAATTCAATATTTCTTCTGTTACCCAAGGATTTCTAGCAGCCCTCGTCTTTTTACCTACTTTATCCTCTGCTGCCTTCACTACTTCATCCCTCAGAGCTACCCATTCTTCTTCTACTGTATTTCTTTCCCCTATTCCTGTCAATTGTCCCCTTATGCTCTCCCTGAAACTTTGTACAACCTCTGGTTATTTCAGTTTATCCAGGTCCCATCTCCATAATTTCCCACATTTTTGCAGTTTCTTCAGTTTTAATCTACAGGTCATAACCAATAGATTGTGGTCCGAGTCCATATCTGCCCCTGGAAATGTCTTACAACTTAAAACCTGGTTCCTAAATCTCTGTCTTACCATTATATAATCTATTTGATACCTTTTAGTATCTGCAGGGTTCTTCCAGGTATACAACCTTCTTTCATGATTCTTAAACCAAGTGTTAGCTATGATTAAGTTGTGCTCCGTGCAAAATTCTACTAGGCGGCTTCCTCTTTCATTTCTTAGCCCCAATCCATATTCACCTACTATGTTTCCTTCTCTCCCTTTTCCTACACTCGAATTCCAGTCACCCATTACTATTAAATTTTCGTCTCCCTTCACTATCTGAACAATTTCTTTTATTTCATCGTACTTTTCTTCAATTTCTTCATCATCTGCAGAGCTAATTGGCATATGAACTTGTACTACTGTAGTAGGTGTGAGCTTCGTATCTATCTTGGCCACAATAATGCGTTCACTATGTTGTTTGTAGTAGCTTACCCGCTTTCCTATTTTCCTATTCATTATTAAACTTATTCCTGCATTACCCCTATTTGATTTTGTGTTTATAACCCTGTAGTCACCTGACCAGAAGTCTTGATCCTCCTGCCACCGAACTTCACTAATTCCCACTATATCTAACTTTAACCTATCCATTTCCCTTTTTAAATTTTCTAACCTACCTGCCCGATTAAGGGATTTGACATTCCACGCTCCGATCCGTAGAACGCCAGTTTTCTTTCTCCTGATAACGACATCCTCCTGAGTAGTCCCCGCCCGGAGATCCGAATGGGGGACTATTTTACCTCCAGAATATTTTACCCAAGAGGATGCCATCATCTTTTAATCATACAGTAAAGCTGCATGTCCTCGGGAAAAATTACGGCTGTAGTTTCCCCTTGCTTTCAGCCGTTCGCAGTACCAGCACAGCAACGCCGTTTTGGTTAATGTTGCAAGGCCAGATCAGTCAATCATCCAGACTGTTGCCCCTGAAACTACTGAAAAGGCTGCTGCCCCTCTTCAGGAACCACACGTTTGTCTGGCCTCTCAACAGATACCCCTCCGTTGTGGTTGCACCTACGGTACGGCCATCTGTATCGCTGAGGCACGCAAGCCTCCCCACCAACGGCAAGGTCCATGGTTCATTGGGGGGGGGGGGTCTTTTTTCATCGCATTTTATCGCTGTGGCATGCGGAACGGGCTGCACTTACAGACAACAAGCTTCGGGCCTTCATACCTCTTCCCACGGCTTGGACTGCCTCTTCATGCCATTCTCGGCGGGAGGAGGTCGTTTGGCCGGGTTACGAATTGGACACTGCCGGTTCAGCCATCGCCGTCTGCTGTCGGCTGCGCCGGCGCCGTTCTGCCCATGTGGGCAATTGCTGACGGTACTCCACATTTTAACATCCTGTCCGAATTTTAATACACTGCTCTTTGATCTTGGCTTTCCATGTACTCTGGATGCCATTTTAGCGGATGATCTAGGAGCAGCTGCTCGCGTTCTTCGTTTTATCCATATGACAAACCTGTCTAAGGACATTTGATTATGCTGTTTTTCTTTAATCCTATGCCTCTCAATATGTCTTTTACAGTGTTGTCCCTTTTAGTTGCTGTTTTCACCTTGTGCCTCGCAGTGTATTTCTAACTTAGTATTGGCACTAATGACCATTGTAGTTGTGCGCCCTAAAACCACAAAAAAGTAGCCCATATCCCCGAGCGTTCTTTCCGCTGTGGTAGCCCACTCCCCGAAGTGGATTTGCTCGGAACCGATGGGCTTCGGCGTTGTTCCGGCGGCTCTAGTCTTCCTCTTCGGTGTGTCCGCCACGGTGTGTCCGCCACGGTGTGTCCTTTTGCCGGCTGCTTTGTAATGGCAGCGGCGGCAGGTGTCTTTTCTTCGTCCCCACGGATGTCGTCTGCAATCTGTGACCGCAATTATCGCAGGTGGCTGCGTGCCTCTTCCATCTCTGCAGGGCCTTAAAGGCTGCCCTGTCTGCGTCCATGGCCACTTTGAAAGCCGCAATCGCTTCCTCCACCGCGGCCGCTAGCATGTGGCCCATCTCCTGCACTTGCGGCGCTTCCTTTGGTACCGCCGCCGGCCGGTCCCCGCGCCACCCTCACTGGTTCTTTTTTTTATAAAGGATGGGTCCCCTCCATGCGCACACCAACGTAGTGATCAAACCAAAAGTTCTACTGTCACCTCCGTAAACATGTTACTTTTTGAATCAGGCGTCACAGTATGCGGGCTGTGATGTTGTCCATGCGTCTGGGTAAGATTGCTCATTAACATGGTCCATCAGGAGATAGAATTAGTCGAAAACGATTGAAGGGTAGCGGTTGTAAGGGCAGACGGAAAAAAGTGCCAAGGCAAGAGCCAAGGGTAAAAATACCTCTGCGACCGTAGGACTGGTAGTAAGGGCAGTAGCGGCTTGCTATCTGCGACAGTGCATGCAAGGTGTGGTTCTGTTAGTTCGAGGTATCGTGCATCGTTACCTTTGTCATTGTTGGAGCTTGTTGCGGCTCTTGCTGCAGTTGCTGCGTCCCTGCAACAGTTCAAGGTCGTTGTAGATTAGTGGGCGATCGGTCATAGATCGCTCACAGACGGTGTAGGGGGTGTGTGTGGCTGGTTTGCGTGCTGTGTACAGTACGGTTTCCCTGCGGTTGCCTGATTTTCGGCTGATCGCACATCTGGGTTTCCAGTAATAACTGTGTTGCAGGGGCTCGCCAGTACTGTCGTGTTAGCGTTCTAGGGACCATAGATGTTTAGTTCCTAGTCAGTAATGTCTTTGGTCTGTAATGCTTCCATCTATGGTTGTGGTCGTAGTTACCCAGAGAAAGGATAAAATGATTGCGCGAGTGTTTCGTGTTATTGTACAGTCATGTGGAGAGTTTTTGGAATAACTGCAAGATAGTATCTAGCCGGTATTCCAGGTAAAGGTCTGCGATGCGTGTGTAGCACGGAGCGTTGCTTATGATTTTGAGTACTTTGTTCTGTATGAGCTGCAGACGGCGCAGGCGAGTTGGCGCAGCGTATCCCCAGATACGGGCTGCGTACGTCATCAGAGGACTAATAAGTGTCATGTACATGGACACAGACACTCTTCTGTTCAGTGTGCTACTCCTGTTAAGCATAGGGTAGAGTTGTTTGAGCCTCGCGTTAGCTTTGTTGGTCACGTGTTGAATGTGGTCCCCCAAGAGTAGCTTCCTGTCCAGACAGACACCGAGGTATTTGACCTTGTCGCGGAAACATATTGGGCGTGTGTGTAGTGTTATTGGGTTGCAGTGCTTATGTTTGCGCAGTTGCTTCGGTCTTCTAGTGAACAGAACGGCCTCGCACTTGTCGACGTTTACTCTAACACGCCAGCTCTCTCACTGGTTCGATATTCCGGCCGCCTGTGGGCAGTGGGGGCTGTCTTCTCTCCTTCCGGATGCCTCTTCGTTCGGTGGCGCTTATGGCGCCGTAGTCGTGGCTTGTCGGTTTGCGCCTTGTTTCTAGCGCAGCCGTAGGTGACGAAAGCCGAGCAGCGACGTCAGTTTGCCACATGTGGCCCGCTGTAGCGAGCAGAAGTTGGCGCCTCTTTTGATCGCCTGTCATAGGCGCGGATATCTTGCGCGCCTTTCTCACCACGGCGAGTTGTTGCACTGTTTTGCCACATGCGTTTCAGCTGGTACCTGAAGCAATGTGGCTTACGGTCCATGCCCAGGGGGAGAGCGGCAGTCACAGGAAAGCCTATGAGCTTCCTTATCCCGAAGATCTCGCTGTCATCCATCGCAGTTCCCACTACGATGATGTAGAGCGGCAGCCTCTTCTTATTCGTTGGGGTTGGGGTTGGGTTGTTTTTGGGGAAGGAGACCAGATAGCGAGGTCATCGGTCTCATGGAAGCAGAGAAGGAAGTCGGCCGTGCCCTTTCACAGGAACCATTGGAGCGATTTAGGGAAATCATGGAAAACCTAAATCAGGATGGCCGGACGCGGGATTGAACCGTCGTTCTCCCGAATGCGAGTCCAGTGTCTACCCACTGCGTCAGCTCGCTCGGTTTCTTATTCGCCCAGTTGCCCAGTTTAGTAATTGCACACCTGAGTCATTTCATCACAAATCCAAGGCAGCCCTCTGATCAGGGCCTTGGATTACTTCTCGCGCTGTTTCGGCGCGGCCGTCTTCTCCACAGTAGATGGATCAACAATGTCGGCGGCCACAGCGCTCTTGAGTGCGCGGTAGTCGGCCATGCTCGTTGCCTGCAGCTGGACGATGGCCTCTGATTCCAAGGACCCTATACCTACTTCTTCCCTGCAGCACCTGGGTATGACACATCTCTGTACAGGACCCTCTACTGCACTGAATGTACAGAGGAGGGACTGGTACATGATGCTCATCGCGATTCCGTTCTGCATTCCCGGTGGATTGCGGTGTCGAAGGCTGATCGCTGTGTCTGCCTTCTTCTTCTTCTGCCCGTTTCTGCCCATTCTGTGGCGCGACAACACGACAATTTTGCTGTGTCATTATAACCACGCACGACAATTTGCTCAGTGTCACGCCACAGTCGGAGCATGGCTTCGCAGCTCTTCTTGTGGCCAAGCACAGATGGCGCTCTTCATCACTGATGCCCGAGTCTCCGCTGCTCTGGAGCAACACACACAGTCATCGACGACAAACACATTTCTCCCATCGGCAGATTTCTCTGAGAATTACTTTGAACAATTAGCTCATGAGCCTACACGAATTGTAAATGGTTGCGAAAACACACTTGACCTCTTAGCCCCAAATAATCCTGATCTAATAGACAGTGTCATGATGCTTACAGGGATTAGTGAACACAAGGTCACTGTAGTGAGGCTCAAAACCATATCAACCAAAACCACTGTAAATAAACGCAAAATATATCTATTTAAAACAGTAGATAAAAATTCGCTTGATGCCTACCTAAGAGAGAGTCTTCATTAGGTCCAAGCTAATTATGTAAGTGTAGACCAGATATGGCTCAGATTCAAATATACAGTATCGACAGCAATAGATAGAATCGTACGGCATAGGTTAGTAAGAGACGGGACTGATCCACCATAGTACACAAAACACGTCAGAACACCGTTGCAGAAGCAACGAAAAAAGCATGCCAAATTAAGAAGAACGCAAAATCCCCAAGACTGGCTAAGTTTCACGGAAGCTCGAAATTTAGTGCAGACGTCAATGCGAGATGCTTTTAATGGTTTCCACAATAAAACATTGTCTAAAATATGGTAGATAACCCAAAGAGATTCTGGTCGTATATACAGTACACCAGCGGCAAAAAAACAGTCAATACCGTCACTGCGCGATAGCGGTGGAAATGTTACCGATGATGGTGCCACTAAAGCGGAGTTACTAAATACAGTTTTCCCTAATTCCTTTAAGAAAAAAGATGAAGTAAATATTTCAGAATTCGAAACCAGAACAGTTGTTAGCGTGAGTGACATAAAAGTAGATAGCTTAGGTGTTGCGAAGCAACTGATATAACTTAAGAAAGGCAAGTCTTCTGGTCCAGATGGTATACCACTCAGGTTCCTTTCAGAGTATGCAGACACTATAGAGCGTTTCTTAGCAATCGTATACAACCGCTCACTTAACGAAAGGTCTGTTCCTAAAGACTGGAAAGTAGCACAGGTGACACCAATATTCAAGAAAGGAAACAGGAATAACCCATTGAATTACAGACCCATATCACTGACCTCAATTTCCAGTCGGATTTTGCAGCATATACTGTTCTCACCTTAAAGAAAATGACTTATTGAGACATAATCAACACGGATTCAGAAAATATCGTTGTTGTGCAACTTGAAGTAATGAGTGCTGTCGACAAGAAATCTCAGATCGATTCTATATTCCTAGATTTCCAGAAGGCTATTGATACCGTTCCTCACAAGCGGCTATTAATAAAATTGCGTGCAGGTAGAGTATCGCCTCAGTTGTGTGGCTGCATTCGTGATTTCCTCTAAGAGAGATGACTCTTCGTAGTGATAGACGGTAAATTATCGAGTAGAACAGAACTGATATCTGGCGTTCCGCAAGGAAGTGTCATAGGGCCTCTGCTGCTCCTGATTTACATAAATGATGTAGGTGATAATCTGAGCGGCCCCCTTAGATTGTTTGCAGATGACGCTGTAATTTACCGTCTAGTAAAATCTTCAGACAATGAATTCTAATTACAGAGTAATCTAGCGAGAATTTATGTATGGTGCGAAAAGTGGCAATTGGCACTAAACAAAGAAAAGTGCGAGGTCATCCACATGGGTACTAAAAGAAATCCGATAAATTTTGGGTACACGATAAATCTCAGAAGTCTAATCGACTAAATACGTAGGAATTACAGTAAAGAGCAACTTAAATTGGAAAGACCACATAGATAATATTGTGGGGAAGGCGAAACAAGAATTACGCTTTGTTGGCAGAACATTTAGAAGATGCGACAAACCCGCTAAAGAGACAGCCGACATTACACTTGTCCGTCCTCTGCTGGAATATTGCTGCGCGGTGTGGGACCCTTATCATGTAGGATTGACGGAGGACATCGAGAAAGTGCAAAGAAGGGCAGCTCGTTTCGTGTTATTGTCCAATAGGGGTGAGAGTGTCACTGATATGGTACTCGAGTTGGGGTGGCAGTCACTGAAACAAAGGCAGTCTTCTTCGCGGCGAGATCTATTTACGAAATTTCAATTACCAGCTTTCTCTTCTGAATGCAAAAATATTTTGTTGACACCGACCTACGTAGTCAGAAAGATCATCGTAATAAAATAAGAGAAATCAGTGCCCCAACGGAAAGATTTAGGTGTTCCTTTTCCCATGCGCCATTCGAAAGTGGTGTGGCAGAGAAGTAGTATGAATATGGTTCGATGAACCCTTTGCGAGGCACTTAGGTTTGAATTGCAGAGTAACCATGTAGATGTAGATGTAGATTGGCTCAAATGGCTCTGAGCCCTATGGCACTAAACTTCTGAAGTAATCAGTCTCCTAGAACTTAGAACTACTTAAACCTAACTAACCTAAGGACATCACACACATCCATGGCCGAGGCAGGATTCGAACCTGCGACCGTAGCGGTCACGCGGTTCCAGACTGTAGCGCCTAGAACCGCTCGGCCGCTCTGGCCGGCTGTAGATGTAGACAGATCAGATTGTTGACAGAATCATTACAGAATGTTTGATTTTGTTGACGGAGCCACAGCTTCACTTATGCGCGCACCGGTTCATCACTATCACAGTGAAGTACTCGAATGTGTACAGAACCACCACTCTCTACTAACTTTTGGCTATCGTCAATTGTACTTCCTAAGGATTATCAGCGACAAGGGTCAGCTCGTGTCACATGTAGCGAAGCTGCGGTCCGCAAGAAGACTTTTTCTTCTTTTTTAACTGTGGCAGACGCCCGCATCTCGTGGTCGTGCGGTAGCGTTCTCGCTTCCCACGCCCCTTGTTCCCGATTCGGGGCGGGGTCAGGGATTTTCTCTGCCTCGTGATGGCTGGGTGTTGTGTGATGTCCTTAGGTTAGTTAGGTTTAAGTAGTTCTAAGTTCTAGGGGACTGATGACCATAGATGTTAAGTTCCATAGTGCTCAGAGCCATTTGAACCATTTTTGAACTGTGGCAGACGTTGCTGCGAGTTGGTAAGCAGAAAGGATGCGTAGAGTACCGCATTCCTTAAATGAGAGACGGCCGGGGAGCGTGGGAACTAGGCCGAGTGGTGCTGAAGCGTACACAGAGAAAGCATCGGCACCAAGCACCTAACTTTATTTACGTTTACTGTTTAAATGTTTGTACAGAATTCCAACTGTGTTGACGAACGTATCCATACTTCTGGCTTTCTAAATATGATTTCAGTAACTCTAATATCGCATTCCTAAACTAATTAAAGATTTTATTTCATATAGTTTGTCATTGGTGGACTGAATCGACCAATCGTGTCCGCGCTCCAAGGAGCAGGCTAGCTCACTTAGCCAATGTAGAACACACTTTCAGAGGGCGAAGACCAGTATGGGGAGCAAGAATGTAGTTCGTCATACAGTTCGTGACTATCTTTCATGCCTGTAGTGTGCGCGCGTTACAAGTTCTCGTATCGCGTACTTAGATGTGAAGTTTAAACCAGCCTCTGAACACATTGTAAATAGACAGCGGCTAGTATTAAGAGATGCAACACTCGTTCCAGGAGGATGTTATCTTTTTTTGCACAAAGTACTGCTTCGGGAACATTCTTGTGCAACTTCTAAGTGTCGACAAACTGGTGTGATAACTGTTTTGACATATAAAGTTATTATTACGAAAAGCGAGAAATAGATTCGTCTATTTATTATGCAATCTTTGATGCTTGATTGTCTCTTAAAAATAAATACATATCTGACTTCCCGCTTTTGAGATAAAACTTAATAAAATTCCGGTGACATCCCAGTATTCTGAATTTTCGTTATCGTAGTATCGAATATTGGCACACGCTACACCTAAGATTCACTCTTTAACGAAATCGAGCTGGTAACAGAAGCAGACGTTGGAGAAATCCAGTGCGCAGAACGTAACATTTATACAACACACGAGCTAAACACACCTCTCCCAACTCACGCTAGAAGATGATTGAGGGAAAACTTTGGAGTTTTTATCACGAATTACTCAACGCAGCCCTCCGCATTCAGCGACTCGAAAGAAAAACTTGTTAGCATGTCAGAGTCACTAAATGTGTCACTGCAGGAACATTCCACATATCATAATAATTTCTTAATTATTTCTGAAGGCGTGGCAGCCGGCCGCGGTGGCCGAGGTGCTCTAGGCACTTCAGTCTGGAACCGCGCGATGGGTACGGTCGAAGGTTTGAATCCTTGCTGCGGCATGGATGTGTCTGTGATGTCCTTAGGTTAGTTAGGTTCAAGTAGTTCTACGTTCTAGGGGACTGATGATCTCAGATGTTAAATCCCATAGTGCTCAGAGCCAAGTGGTGGCAACCGCCACATTTTCCCTCCACTTTGACGTTTAGCGGAGTGCTTAAATTTGGTTTTCGCAAAAACATTTCAAGGCTTTGTTTCCCAGTGAAACTTGCAGTTTTCGGATGTAACGGTCTGTTTGGAATCGCCCACACTCTAGTAAAGAAGAAACGAAAATTAAACGCGGATTACTGGAATCAGGTTCTCGGAAAAGCTCTAGGTGTCGCAATACGGGATGGAGCGCGGACACGCGAGAGCAGCCGAACGACAGGAATTTAGTAGGAGAGCGCGCGGAGAGCAGTAATCCCCTCGCGACCTACATACATCGCGTGTGTCACGTGTCAGCCACCGTACGATGAGCGCCCGCTAACAGACTTCGCGGCAGCTGGGCCGTGAAGTCTATAGTCTGTCGCAGCCCGCGTTAAGCCGCACGCCTCAGCGAACCGCCAACCCGGCACCGTTCTGTGAGGCGTCCATCAGTAGCTGAGGCGACAGTGGCTGACTCGTTAATTAAAACGCCCACGTTCACGCTGTCCGCGCTTTAGCGTTGCGCGTAGGCAAAAGCAGCGAATGAAATGTCGCTCACCTAAGCAGAGGGGCAAGCGTGGAACGACGTTAGTCATACCGAGGGAGACATGTCTTTTCGCATAAATCTGTCGGTGTTCGTAAGGACAGTTGACCATAGGTCTTCAACTGGGGAGAAGTATTTGAGACTACCTTGAGTATGGGTTTGTTTATAGATAACTCTTGTGCTACCAGTCACGATTTTCTCATATTCATACAGGGTGACGATTATAGAACTGTATGAAAAAAACTAAATTAATTACAAACTATGACGTGCACACACATTATCCAACCTGTAAACGTTACTACAGATATTCGGATATAAAAAATGGTTCTGAGCTCTATGGGACTTAACATCTGTTGTCATCAGTCCCCTAAAACTTTGAAGTACTTAAACCTATCTAACCTAAGGACATCACACACATTCATGCCATAGGCAGGATTCGAACCATCGATCGTAGCAGTGGCGCGGTTCCGGACCGGAGCAGCTAGAACCGCTCGGCCACCGCGGCCGGCTATTTAGGTTATGACATGTTCGATGTGCCAGCCATTATGGGCGATGATGTGGCGCAGACGAATAGCCAAATCCTGCATGACCCGCTAAAGGGGTGGTCCATCGATGCTATCCATGACTTTCTGAATGGCTGTTTTCAGCTCAGCAGTGGTTTTGCGGCTATTAATGAAGACCGTGTCCTTAAAACAGCCGCACTAAAACGAGTGATATGTGTTTAAAATGGCAGCCAATCGAGGCCCAATCCAGTAGACGTTGGGTACCCCAGACCAGGAATACGGTCCTCTAAGTCCTCCTTCAGGGCATCGAACACTCTCCCGCTTCAATGCGGTTGAGCCCCGTCTTGCAAGAACCACATCGTATCGAAATCAGAGTCACTTTGGATAACAGGGATGAAATCATCTTCCAAAACTTTCACGCATCGTTCTGTAGTCACCGTGCCATCAAGAAATACCGCACCCATTATTCCTTGACTTGACATTGTACACCACACAGTCACCCGTTGAGGGTGAAGAGACATCTCGATCGCGAAATGCCAATTCTCAGTCCCCCAAATGCGTCAATTTGGCTCATGGACGAACCCATCCAAATCGAAGCGAGCTTCGTCGCTGAGGCAAACAACAATCCGCATACGAATTGGCATCATTCCCCGCAGCCAACCGCGCAGTTTGAACTTCCTAACGCAAACCGTTCAGAAGCTATCACGATTTTATTTCATACAATTCGACAATTATCAATGTGTATTTTATACGAGTCGTTTCAGGAAATAATTAACATTTTCAAGTGCTTGTCATTCCTTTGATATGTAGCCAACGGTCTTGCCGCTGTGGTAGCACTGATTCCTATCAGATCACCGAAGTTAAGCGCTATCGGGCTTGGCTGCCACTTGAATGGGTCATCGTCCAGGTCTGCAGAATGCTGTTGGCAATCAGGGTGCATTCAGCCCTTATGAGGACAGTAGAGAAGCTACTTCAGTCAGAGGCAGCGGCACCGGTCCCGGAAACTGACAACATCTGGGAGAGAGGTGTGCTGACCGCATGTCCCGCATCTGATGACGCCTAAGGGCTTAGGACGACACGGCGGCCGGTTGACACCCTTGGGCCTCCAAGGTCTGTTCCGACGGTTCTTGACACGTGAGGTACTGCTCCGTGTTATTGACTCTACTGCGACGTATGATGAAGTTCGTATGAAGTTAGCGGCGAAATTTCTAAGAATTTGTACCTACAGTTTCCTTAACAGTCTATTTGTGCACAGTCTCACACATCTTAAACATCACACGCAACTTCCTGCGCACAGTGTTCATCGAGAATAGCTTATATAGACAAATCTTTGAAAAGACTTTTTTAGATGTATTGTCTCTCTCTCTCTCTCTATTCGTTTAGTCGGTTCCGACTCTCCGTGACCCCATGTACCAAATCAGGCCACTTTTTTCTGTCTTGCACTTCCTCCCGTAGACTTCCCAGATTGGAACACATTGCTTCTGTGGTGCCATCGATCCATCTCATCCTCTGACGTCCTCTTCTTCTAGTTCCTTCAATCTTCCCCAGCATTAAGGTTTTTTTCCAGCGAGGCATGCCTTCCCATATTGTGTCCAAAGTAGGTCAGCTTTTGTTTTAACAGTAGACCTTCCAGGGAGAAATCTGGTTTTATTTGATCCAATATTGATCTGTTGGTTCTCTTTGCAGAGACACAAATGAGCCCTCACACACAATTGTTTTAGTCTTATTCCCGTTATCGTTAATGTTCATATAAACAGGGTGTCCTAGTTCCGTTAGGGCTATAGTTATATGAAATGAAAGTCATGGACTATGTTCACAAAATCACTGATTATTTAAACTAGTCTTCTCCAGAGTTGAACAACAACTGAAATCGTTTTAAAAGTGTTTTGAAACAGTCTCTGTAATCCTTTTCTTGGAGCTGCACTTAGTGCCGCAGTTCAGTATCCTCAGATATCTTTTCCTGCGTAATATCGGTGTCGTTACATTACCAATTCGAATTTGGGAAACTACCAGAAGTCGGCTGGAGCCAAGTTGGGAAAATATGGCTGGTGATACAGGACTGTGATCCATGTTGTTATTGTTGTGATGTTCAGTCCAGAGACTGGTTTTTCCATTCGTCTGTAAAGAATTCGCGTCAGTATTTTGCAGTTGTGACTTATCAAACTGATAGTTCGGTAACTTTCACATCTGTCAACACCTGCTTTCTTTGGGATTGGAATGATTATATTCTTCTTGAAGTCTGAGGGTATTTCGTCTGTTTCATACATCTTGCTCACCAGATGGTAGAGTTTTGTCAGGACTGGCTCTCCCAAGGCCGTCAGTAGTTCCAATGGAATGTTGTCTACTCCGTGGTCCTTGTTTCGACTCAGGTCTTTCAGTTCTCTGTCAAACTCTTCATTCCATTTCCATAATATTGTCCTCAAGTACATCGCCCTTGTATAGACCTTCTGTATACTCCTTCCACCTTCCTGCTTTCCCTTCTTTGCTTAGAACTGGGTTTCCATCTGAGTTCTTGCTGTTCATGCAAGTGGTTCTCTTGTCTCCAAAGGTCTCTTTAATTTTCCTGTAGGCAGTATCTATCTTGCCCCTAGTAAGATAAGCCTCTAAATCCTTACATTTGTCCTCTAGCCATCACTGCTTAGCCATTTTTCACTTCCTGTCGACCTCATTTTTGAGACGTTTGTATTCCTTTTTGCCTGCTTCATTTACTACATTTGTTATTTTCTCCTTTCATTAATTAAATTCAATATATCTTCTGTTACTCAAGGATTTCGACTAGCCGTCGTCTTTTTACCTACTTCATCCTTTGCTGCCTTCATTACTTCATCCCTCAAAACTACTCAGTCTACTTCTACTGTATTTCTTTTCACCATTCCTGTCAATTGTTCCCTTATGCTCTCCCTGAAACTCTGTACCACCTCTGGTTTAGTCAGTTGGTCCCGATCCCATCTCGCTAAATTGCCACCATTTTGCAGTTTCTTCAGTTTTAATCTACAGGTCATATCCAATAGACTGCGGTCAGAGTTCACATCTTCTTCTGGAAACGTCTTACCATTTAAAATCTGGTTCCTAAATCTCTGTCTTACCATTATGTAATATATCGGAAACCTGTCACAATCTGCAGGCTTCTTCGATGTATACAGCCTTCTTTTATGATTCTTGAACCAAGTGTTAGCTATGATTAAGTTGTGCTCAGTGCAAAATTCTACCAGGCGGCTTCCTCTTTCATATCTTAGCCCCAATCCGTATTCATCTACTACGTTTCCTTCTCCCCCTTTTTCTACTACCGAATTCCAGTCACCCATGACTATTAAATTTTTGTCACCCTTCACTATCGGAATAATTCCTTTTATTTCATCATACATTTCTTCAACTTCTTCGTCATCTGCAGAGCTAGTTGGCGTATAAACTTGTACTACTGTAGTAGGCGTGGGCTTTGTATCTATCTTGTCCACAATGATGCGTTCACTATGCTGTTTGTATTAGCTTACCCGCATTGCTATTTTCCTATTCATTATTAAACCTACTCCTGCATTACCCCTATTTGATTTAGTGTTTATAACCCTCTAGTCACCTGACCAGAAGTCTTGTTCCTCCTGCAACCGAACTTCACTAATTCCCGCTATATCTAACCATAACCTATCCATTTCCCTTTTTCAATTTTTTAACCTACCTGCCCGATTATTGGATCGTACATTCTACGCTCCGATCCGTAGAACGCCAGTTTTCTTTCTCCTGATAACGACATCCTCTTGAGTATTCCCCACCCTGAGATCCGAATGGGGGACTATTTTACCTGCGGAATATTTTACCCCAGAGCAAAGCTGCATGCCCTCGGGAAAAATTACGGCCGTAGTTTCCCCTTGCTTTCAGCCGTTCGCAGTACCAGCACAGCAAAGCCGTTTTGTTTATTGTTACAAGGCCAGATCAGTCAATCATCCATTGCGTTTTCTAAAAGCTGTTGGGAGTTTCGTATGAAATTAAGAGAAATAATTTCTGAAAAATTTCATGTTATGTACCCATAAGTTCTCGGTGTGTGAGGGGCCAGTTTCTTTCATTTGGTGAATTTTGACAAGCTCATGTCTTATCTGAGTGGACTTGTATCTTTCATTTTTGTTTTATTACACATTCACGAATATTAAAGTTTCTATTTATGTGTACTGCAGACAGAGCAAAATGACTAGCGTATGGTCAGCGAAAGGAATGTTCGTATTAATAGAGCTAACGAAGAATTGTAGGCGAATCCAGTTTTGTGAGCAAACTGTATGTTTTGCGAGCCATATAAAGCCGACAATTGCCGCTGGAGAGAGTTGAGGGCGCAAATTCATGTCAACCAGATCGTGCCGTATACTGTCGCGGGATATCCTACCTGCATACACGTTAACTTTAGCTGCCTCGTCCCGTGTGTGAACAGTTGTACAATCTAACACAGTCACTTTTTGTCTAACAATAGTCCCTAATATTGGCTGATTTTATCGTAAAATGTCGCTATCGCCACTCGTGATTAATCATTCTTAGCAGTTATATGTGCGTATTTTATACATACTCTTTGTGCCATTATGTGAAGTGACACACTTGTCCTTCATCAGAGAAAGAAATTAGGATTTTCTCTTGCAGGCAGAGCGTGAAAGGACGGTAATGTCGTAAATCCGCACGCAAATAGTGGTTCGTTGAAAGACCAGATTATTAAAATTTGTTGACTATAGAGGGAAAGAGGGACAACGTGATTACTCTCTGTCGCTAACTGAAATAAAACAGAAGTGAAAAACGCAATAGAAAATGAAAATAGAAGTCGTGATAACTGTTTAGTGCCTGTTCACCAGACGCCGTGAGCTAACAAGCTGGTAGAGTTGTCATCGCAGAAGTGAGCAGTCAGATCTCCGTATGACCTAGTATAAGCCCCGGTCAGTGGCGTGGGAACTTTCAGGGACTAAATTTCAATTACCGGGTGCATATTTGCTCAACATTTTTGATTATGGTCCGCGTATTCCCATGTTGGCTAGCGTATAATTGATTGTTAACAAAATGTGGCTCGCCTGCTGTTTGTATACAATTTGTTTTGTTGATTTTGTGAGGACATGTTGTGTCAACTCGCCTACGTTTACTCCGTATACAGTCCGAGGCGTTACAGCAGCTCTGTCTCTATTGCTATCAAAGTCACGTCTTCCGAAAGCGAACTTTTACAGGTGACTGCAGCAAAAATGAAAAGAAGACACTGCAAAAAAAAGTACATTAAATAAGTGTAGCATAAAACACAATAGGTACAAAATAACCCTTGGGTGCATGAGGGGTCTTTTAGTCCTGGCAGATTTCCATTTTCTCAATAAATTGTCTTAAAATTACTTAATTAGTCGACGCCATGTCTAATCGTTGAAATTACAGTTCAATTTGTTTGGAGAAAAACATGATTATTTGCAAATCTAGTTGCTCATTTTATTTCATGAATTTGGTTGTTCTGCACGTGTATGCATTACAGGTGTCCTGCAGAACCCTTAGGAAAGAAGGCATATTTCTAATATGTTTGTCACTGATCTGAGCGGTATGTTACAGGTTACTCAAAACACTTACCAGTTCTGTACAGTTATACTCCGTGTTTTAAATTCAGAAGTATTATGACAGCTGCAACTAAGTACTCTTCTGAAGTCAAGTAGATTGCTGATTGTCAAAACAAAGAAAAGAAAACTTCAGATGAGGACAAGTTTAGTTTCATACACATAATAATTCTGCAAGTTTCTAATATTCTTCACAAAGATAAGTAATACAATACTATCTGTAAGAGAAAAAAGAACATCATCTGAAGTCAGCAAAAGTGATGGAAATTTGGATCAAATATTTCTCTGTGCCTTGAAGGTGAAGCTTAATCTGATCAGGAAGATAGCACATATTCACACACTGAGGCCTCTGCGATGTTCAGCTCGCCTCGTCTAGCGTCTCATGCAAGGTAGACAATAAATAGTAAAATGTTTCGGACTATGTAGCTGCTGATTTCCTTATACGCCATAAAAAGTCATAAAGTAAAACACTTCCACCAATAAGCAGAAAAAGGTAAACAACATCATGAAAATTCTTCCTGCCTTGTTAACAGGTAGTGTAACAAAACAAAAAGGAAATGTTACTAGAAATGATGCAGAGCACGTTCATCACAATTATTTTGGCTTGAAATACAAATTGTCAATTGTATGTTATGTAGTCAAGAAAAACAAAAATGTCATATTGGTAATTCCCTTGCACGCCAGCAACACTATAAGTGGGCACAACATCAACTACGAGAATGTTTTACTCTGTAATGAATGTAAATCAAGACATGGTTCTCTTGTCCTGAAGGTATGTACATACTCTTGGGAGCAACAATCAGGTAGATGATATTCTGTCTTATGGACAAATCTATTACATATAGTAGCATATTTGAGATTACTTTCACAGCAATTTTCCACCTACATGGAACGCAGATAGGACAAATGCAGAATTTTTCTCATATGGAGAGCAGAATGTTCTACAAGCTTCAACACGGCTCCACATCGGGCGAAGATCGCGGAAACTACAGGGTCACCAAAACGACGATGCTTCGAGTGCCAAATCGAATAGACCGGAAAAATGCTCAAACATTCTACACATGCACAAAAAATATAAGCAAGGAACATAGTGAAGTTATTTATCAAGAGAGGCTATTTATATGAGCATATCGTCTGTTGTGGACCCGTAAAATTGAGAGTTAGTTACCCGATGTCAAGGAAATTGCAACATAATTTATAATTCTGTATTTCAAAAAAATGGCTCTGAGCACTATGGGACTTAACTTCTGAGGTCATCAGCCCCCTAGAACTTAGAACTACTTAAACATTACTAACCTAAAGACATCACACACATCCATGCCCGAGGCAGGATTCGATCCTGCGACCGGAGCGGTCTCGCGGTTCCAGACTGTACCGCCTAGAGCCGCACAGCCACTCCGGCCGGCTCTGTATTTCATATTATACTGAAATAAAGGTCACAATATGACGATTAATGCTTTATTATTAGTTTTGTTGCAATAACCTCTGCAAAAACGTGATAACATTTCCGTTAATACCACCATATTGAATTGGTTTTTAGGACAGAGCACTTTCATGCGTTCTGAGAGTAAAGGCAATTATACATCCAAGAGATAGTTACGACAGGTTTCAAAATATCTTGCATATTATTTTAATGGAGGAAGTGTCAAGGAGGATCATAGTCACACGACACTTTCGCACCGAAACAGATAATATTTATTTATTATTTTTATTTATTTATGCATTTATTTTACCTGGCAAAATTAAGGCCTTCCGGCCCTCTCTTACACCTAACCAGGCATACTCAGATTGAACGAGTTACAGTTTCTACAGAACATTAAGGACATATAACGTATTATGCAGTATTGATGTTAAATAAAAAAATAGAGATTGTAATAGTAGTACAATGATAACATTAACAATAAAAAGTAATTATAACAATCAAGCATAATAATGATAATAATAATAATAGTAATGACTATGTATATGAAAGTAAACATACTTTTCTTTTGTGAATGCCAGTCTTGTTGTTAGTTTGGAATTTTCTCGTCATGTTCTTGCAGCTTGTGTGTTATTCTCATCGAGCAGAGACATAAGACGATAGAATGGGGTAAATGAGATATATAAGATGTAGATAGTTTAGAGGAAGAGAAATAGAATGGTAAAATTCGAAGAGAAAGAAAGAGATGAGAGGGGCACAATAATGGTGGCTATATCGTCCCTAATATGTAAGTTTTGAGTTCCCTTTCGAATGTTGAGTAGTTCTGGATAAGACGCAGATCACAGGGGAGCGCGTTCCATAGTCGTATGGCTGAGGTGGAGAATGACTTGGAGAAAGAGGGGCACAAAAATTCTGGCTATACCGTCCCTAATATGTAAGTTTTGAGTTCCCTTTTGAATGTTGAGTAGTTCTGGATAAGACGCAGATCACAGGGGAGCGTGTTCCATAGTCGTATGGCTGAGATGGAGAATGACATGGAGAAAGATTTTGTGTTATGTAAAGGTACAGCCAAGATGCTGGACGTATCCGATCTGGTATTGCGATTGTGGAATGATGATAGGCGTTTAGTGTGAGAAGACAAGTATTGGGGGCACCAGTGGCTAAGAAATCGATGAAGTAAGCTCATCGTGTGGAGATCGCGTGCCTTATGTGGGCGTATCCAACATAGCTGGGAGTATGAAGGACTGATATGATCATACAACCGAATATTGCACACGTATCTAACGCAAGCATTCATCACTAGCTCGAGGCATCTAGAATTTTCGCTATTTGTGCCGTGTTGAACTACATCACAGTAGTAAAGATTAGGCAAGACTAGTGTTTGGACTAATTTTTGTTTAACGTGGGTTGGAAATACTTTTCTAAATTTTTGAATTGCATGTAGGGAGGAGAGCGATTTCCGGCAAGCTGTGACTGTTTGTTCTTCCCCGTTTAGGTGTTCATCCAAGATTATTCCAAGGTCTTTTACTGTTTTTTGGTATGGTAGTTGGGTACCATTGAGGAGTATTTGAGGGAATGTTTCGCGAAAGTACCGGCTGATTAACTTTGGATGAGATATACGTATGACCAGGGATTTCTTGGGGTTTAGTTTCAGACCTAGGTTCTGTGCCCATCGAGAAACAGAGCAAAGATCTGCGTTCATACTCGCTATTGCGTCAGCAATGTTTTTGGGGCTTGCACTTATGTACAGTAGGATGTCGTCGGCATATAGATGGTAGTTGCAGGAGTGAATCACTGAATAAATATCATTAATGTACAGTGAGAAGAGTAGTGGACCAAGGACGGAGCCTTGGGGAACTCCAGAGCGCACGTTTTTCCATGATGACTTTTCTGACCCACAAATTACTTGTTGACTTCTGTTTTTGAGGTAGCTGTCGAACCAGTGTATTGCGCTATTTGAGAAATTCAGCTGTTTCATTTTAATTAGTAATATATCGAAGTCAACTGTGTCAAAAGCTTTGCTAAAGTCAAGCAGTGTTAGGATAGTAGCTTCACGTCTGTCCATAGCATGTTTAATGTCGTCAGTTACTTTGATTAATGCAGTTGCTGTACTATGATGCTTTCGAAAGCCTGACTGATATTCGTCATGGATGTTATGAGTTTTGAGGTAATCCATCAGCTGTTCATGGACGATGTATTCTAGGGCTTTAGATATTACAGGTAGTATGCTGATCGGCCTGTAGTCATCTGACGACTTAGGGTTGCCAGTCTTGGGTATAGGTTGAGTTAAACTTTGCTTCCACTTAGTAGGATATGTACAACTGACAAGAGACCGGTTGACGATGTCTGTGATAACTGGAATAATAGTGTCTACGACGTTCTTAATCATGCCAATGCTCACTCCATCATTTCCTACTGCCTCAGAAGAGATTCTCACAATTGCCTTGTGTACTGTGCCGGTAGTGACATGTTTTAGGAAAAACTTGTCTCTCGAGAGATTGATATCTTGGGGCTGGTAATTTGTCGCTGCGTGGCAGTTTACAGCTGTTGAGAAGAAATCGTTTATTTCTTCTGCAGACGCTTGATAAACAGCGTCAGATACTCGCTTCCCTATACCGAAACCGCGCAGCTTTTTCCACAGTGCAGCAGGTTTTGATATGCCGCATACGACAGAGCGGGCATGTCTGATTTTGGCATCCCTCACGCTTGGCTTGGTTCTGTTTCGGAGTTTCCTATAAGCTTCGTACGCCTCGAGAGTTGGGTTACGCTTGAAGGCCCTCTGTGCAGCAACACATTTATTCATTAACTGGCGTAATGCAGTGGTGAGCCACGGAGCGCGAGCTCTCTTTACCTTAACAGTGCGTTGAGGAGCATGTTTATCATACAGTGCAATAATTTTGCGACATAATTGCCGAATATCAAACAGTCAATAATTTTATCTGGAAAATTACGTAATATTTGTGGATTGGAAGAAAGAATTTGACAGAATTCACATAGATATGCTATAGGAAATAGTGGAGAAAAGGGTAATGTGCAGACATTCTGATCCAAGTCATACAAAAGCCTATATATGAACACCAAATTATAACTGACACACATGTAGAAATATTTCCTTAAATACAAACAAATTAAGTAGTAAAACAAGGATGCAATCTGTTACCAACGTTATTCAATATTTATATGGGGGACATGATCAGCGATTGGAAAATAGAACTGTGTCATTCATAAATATTGGAAGGAATAAAGATATTAACTTATATAATTCGCAGATGACCAAGTTAGTACACAAAGCACCGAAGATGAGTTACAAATAACATTGCAGAAGCTATGTGAAATAAGTACAATCTGCAATCAGACTATATCCGTAAACAAAACTAAAAACTGGCCATTCCAGGTATCCATCCAGTGCGAGTAAGAATAGTCTCCACTAGCAGAACGACAGAAGAGGCAGCCCATTGCCGACTTTTAGCATGTCAATTGTCATTTGAACAAGATATGGATGCACAGAGATAAAACTAATACTTACCAACCTATACGTGGTGCAGTAAGAAAAGCACTCAAGAGTAAAGAAAGGGAAAAAGAAACAACTTAAATTTTATAAATTCATGACATCCGAACTTTGTTATATTTAATTTCGTTGGAAATCTGGACGCTGAGGAATAAATATTTACTGCAACTGGAAGCAACAGAAATGAAATTTCTAAGGTCTCTGACAGGCTGCACTAGCGAACACAAAACTATAATGAATGTAAAAAGAGTAGAATTAATAACGCAACCAATAGCCCAAAAAGCAATCCAGTACAAAGAAAAACAGAGAATATGTATACTTCGTATGCCGCAACAAGAACTTCCTAATCTAGCCAAAGATTATAAGCTGTAAGTAGGCTGCTTAGGTTTTATTGTTGGTAACGCCACATAGCGCTCTGTATGAAAATCACTGGCTGTGCTGTGTGCAGTCTGTGGCTGGTTTGCATTGTTGTCTGCCATTGTAGTGTTGGGCAGCGGCAGCTGGATGTTAACAGCGCTTAGCGTTGCGCAGTTGGAGGTGAGCCGCCAGCAGTGGTGGATGTGGGGGGAGAGATGGCGGAGTTTTGACATTTGTAAGACTGGATGTCATGAACTGCTGTATACATTATGACTTTTGAACACTAGTAAGGTAAATACATTGTTTGTTCCCTATTAAAATCTTTCATTTGCTAACTATCCCTATCAGTAGTTAGTGCCTTTAGTAGTTTGAATATTTTATTTAGCTGGCAGTAGTGGCGCTCGCTGTATTGCAGTAGTTCGAGTAACGAAGATTTTTGTGAGGTAAGTGATTTGTGAAACGTATAGGTTAATGTTTCTCAGGGCCATTCTTTTGTAGGGATTTTTGAAAGTCAGATTGCGTTGCGCTAAAAATATTGTGTGACAGTTAAGGCACAGTCATGTACAATTTTTATAAGGGGACGTTTCAAAGCTATGGAGTGAGAGAAGTGTGGGAAGACTGAAGAATAGATTGTCAGACCGGAACCGACCCTATGCCTAACCCTACAAAAAGAAAGATATAATATAGTGCACGGTTCTCAGGATTTATCTTCCAGTTTAACACTTTAGCTTGAAGTACTACATAGTAAATAGAGATTATTGATATATGGAGAGATAACTCGTAATTTATTTAATTTTTATTGACTTGGTACAGCAGATTTCGCTAAAGATATCGATCCACATGAGAAATCTCACTGTGTATTCTGGTCCATAGAGATGATGCCCGATACTCGAGGGAAACGGAACTCAGCGGTACAATATGTGAGGGACTCCCTGCCCCGACTAACTATTCTCTCTCTGCATACGTCGCTTGTGGAAACAGCTAGCATTCTCTCTAAACAGGGCGCACATCGTCCACCTGTTTCAGACGGCATTATAGTGGACATTTGCAAGGAGTCGGAAAAAATCTGTGCTTAGCCAGAAACAGAGTTGAAAATGCCACGATCAGTATTTCACGAAGTCCTCTTTGAGATATTACGTCTTTATGTCTATAAGGTGCAGGTTCGTTAGCACTAAAGCAAATGAATTAACCCTAACAGTTTGCAGTGTATATGGTAACCAGGACTGGCGCAAGAAATGACTTCTTGGAAAAGATTTATTTCTCCGACGAGTTAACTTTTCGTGTATCCGGCAAACAGAATGGTTGTATTGTTCGTATATGAGGATCAGAGGGTGTTCACGTTACATGTGATATGGAAAAAAACAGTCCCAAGGTCGATGTGTAATGCGCAGTTACGTACGATTGCATCAACAGTTATGTTTACCTGGCTTGTTACAACAATGCCACCCCTGTAACTAGACGTCATATTCCAGCAGGATGTGGCGCTACCCCCATTGTCCCTAAATGTCTGTCGGTTTCTAGATGTGAAGTTCCCAAGTAGATGGATGGCACGAGGTGGTCCGATTCGGTAGCCACCACAATCACGTGATGTAACACAGCTAGAGTTCTTCCTGTGGGGTTTCGTAAGGGACCAGATGCACCCAAATAACGTTACAGGACCAACAGAAAGTATTTGCAAAGTATTTCAATATATCACTGTGGAGATTCTGGAGCATACAAGGAGAGAAGTAGAATGCCGACTGCATTAATCGATGCCAGCAGGTTTGCACACATTGAAGTGTGTAATTTAGCGAACAAAACATTATTTATTGTGCCATGTGTCGGAAACCAAATTTCATTATCTAGTATATTTTAGAAGGCATTGAAGTCTTAAGGTGAAGTCGAAATAGTTTCTCAGTTCAAATATTTAGGGAAGACCAGTCAGCAAATCGGCCAAGAAAAGATTGGTTACGAAATTGTCTGTCACAAAATGCAAAAGTTTATGTCGGTTACATAATAAAAACTGCATTTCAAAATACACCATGTTGAGACACTACAACATAATCAATAAGCCAGACCGTCTATATGAGGCTGAAACACTAATTTTAGACAGAAGGAAAAGCATGGGAGAAATCCATAGTAGAGAACGAAAACTAATTAGGAAAACCTGAGATCCTAAAAGAAAGAAACATGCAAGCAGTAGGTAAGGAAATTAAAACCTATACCATCATTTATCCAGTTATTAAAGAACATCGGGGTTCAGTTCTATGGGAAATTAAAAGAACTGGACCAACCTAATTAACACCTCGGCTGTAGAATTCTACGAAATCTCCTGTATAACCAAAACTTAAACAATACAATTGACCAGTGTAGTGAAAGAGTACCTGAAGAAAGCACACGTGGAACACAGGGTGTGTAGTCAGAGGAACGTAATTCGACAGCGTCATCTACTGTGGTAACGATACATTTCCGGACCTTTTTTCCTCCACTACCAATCAGGAATCCGTCTCTGCAGTTTGTCCGTTTTATTAATGTTCACCCAGTATAAAGGCTTATGGCTTATGTAGTCTAGGGTATTGTGACAACAGTGAAGACTCTTCCCTTGCTGTTCTCAACATTAATCTGTAATGAACAAAGTCAATTAAATTGACACCTATACCACCTATATTCTAAAACTCAGACAGCTTTTGTTTAATTTTTATTCCTTTTTCTTTTAATGTCGAAGCTCTACATTTTTTCCTTTCTTTTCTGTGAACAAATGGGATCATTACATTGCTACTGACGAGCGTGGGCGAGATATTAGCTCGATTCTTCCCCCCCCCCCTCCCCCCTAGGGCCTTTGGGTGGTGCTGTGAGGAACATATGACATGCAGCTTCAAGGCGAAGCACGTGCCACAGAAGTAAAGTATGCCAACAAATATGGCCTTTCAACGGCACTGATAGAGCTTAGCTCTAGGAGTGTGCCTGCCCTTTGTGTGACGAGTATTGTGAGAGGATTGTCAGCTACACCAATGAGAACAAGGTGGTTTGACAGAAACAGTGTGATGTCAACGGGTGGTAGGAGGCTGGTATCTCAGACATGGGCTTACTGTACTTTCTGCGTATCGTACATGGTTGGAATATTTCATAAACTGGCGAATGACTGTGTACTATGTTGGTTAATTGAAATATTTTTGAATGTAATGTTGTGATTGTCAGATAGTGTGTCTACTCAAGCCAAAGCTAGGACAAAGGAGATGTTTCTATTTGATGTCACTGTGCTATTTACGCTGAGAATGGTTGCACAATTACTCCGTGCTGGTAAATCTGAGTTTATATCATTGCCACTTTAATACCTTTGATATGTAAATCTGGCAAGATGTTTAATTGTGATCCGGTAACATTTTAATTGCCGTGTCGAAACTGTGCCTAGAGGAGCCTTATTTGGGTAATCGGGTAATTGTTACGTTTTCTGGTACTTGCAACGGTAAGAGATATTTTCGCGGTGTACATTTTCCGCCATGATTCGAGATATAACTGCATTTTTAGGGATTGTGCAGTCGACAATAGATTTCGTTAAACATGCCGGAGTAAGACTTGACTGTGTTATTACGAGCTGCAGGCAATATTCGGTAGCAAAGGTCCCGAGTTCGAGTCTCGGTCTGGCGCACAGATTTAATCTGCCTGGACGTTTCATATCAGCGCACACCCTACTGCAGAGTGAAAATCTCATTCTGGGAATAATCGGTAGTCCTGTATTTCCAAATGTGAGGTTGCGGTGATCACTTATAGTCTATGTGTATCCTCAAATGTATGAGATGGGAAGCTCGAGCTAATTGAATTCGCAGCTCCTTCGATATTACAATTTTATTCATTGCATTTATGGAACAAGTTTAATTAATACTAACTGTTGTTGTTGTTGTGATCTCAAGTCGAAAGACTGGTTTTATGCAGCTTTCCATGCTAGTCTATCCTGTGCAGACCTCTTCATCTCCGAGTAACCACTGCAACCTACATCCGTCTGAATCTGCGTATTCATCTCTTGGTCTCCCTCTACGATTTTTACGCTCCACACTTCCCTCCGGTACTAAACTGTTGATCGCTGTATGTCTCAGATCTCGTACTGCTAACCGACCCGTCCTTCTAGTTAAGTTGTGCCGAATTTTTCTTTTCTTGCCAGTTGTACTCAATACCTTTTCATCAGATGCATGATCTAGTTAAACCTTCACCATTCTTGTGTAGCGCCATATTTTAAGATTTCGTGTTCTCCTCTCGTCTAAACTATTTATTGTCCACGTTTCATTTCCATTCATGGTTACATTCCATACCAAAACTTCCACAAAAGACTTCCTACCACTTAAACTTATATTCTATGTTAACAAATGCTTTTCCTACTATTGCCAGTCTACATTTTATATTCTCCTTACTTCGCCAATTATCATTTGTCGTGCTGCCAAAATAGCAAAATTCATTTATTACTTTAAGTGTCTCGTTCCGTAATCTAATCCTCTCTGCATCACGTGATTAAATTCAAATTCCTAAGTCCTTTGCTACCTCTGACAGTTGTTAAGCCACTCAAATGTAACGAAATTTAAGGTCATGCACAGGAAAACAGAGATTGGAAAACATCCAGCAAATAGTTGAGGCCTTATGTTGCAAGTGCTATAATGAGATAAATAGGTCGACACAGAAGAGGAAATCTTGGGGGGCTCCAGCGAACCAATCAGAATGAAACTTCCGCGTTTCTACCTAAATTACTGGACGCAACAGAACCTTCTGTAACTGATGGGTGAAACTGAACCTACAGGCACTTACTTGCTTTTATCATCTCAGCACTAAACTACAGAATTTTCCGTGAGAAATGCAACTTAATTTTATTCATTCATATATGACCCACAATATACAAACGCAACGCAATCTGACTGCAAATAATGAACACAAAAGAAAGGGCTTGAGTTAGAGAAGATCCTAACAATAACTCATACATTTCATAAGTCACTTACCTCACAGAAAATCTTCATGACAGGAACTAAAGCAAATACAGCAAGCATACAGCCAGCTAAGTAAAAAGATTCTAACTAGTGTAGGCACTAACTATAATAGGCATGTGGTTAGCAAAAGAAAGATTTTGTTGCAGAGCAAACGATGTATTTAGCAGATTTGGCCTTAATCATGTGACATCCATTTCCAAAATTATATAATCATCAGCAATTCCGTTTCCCAGACATTAGGAAATGCATCAGCCATCATTTAACAATCCATTTCCAACCGACACTAAGTCTCCGTGACAGACACACATTCCGCCCGTTCGCTCGCGCTAACCCTGCCAACCTCCAGCACTGGTAACTGTTAACTTCCAACTACGAGTCCTTCCAGCCACAGTCTCTTATAGAGGGCGCAAAGCTCTGTCCTTGACATTAATGCAGTCTATAATTCTGCCATCATACAAACATATAAACAGACTGCTTACAAAAAATCTGATGACAAAAAATGTCATGTTCTTGTCTTATTGATTTCCCAAAGAAACACAGAGTTAATGTTTATGTGACTCGGTGTCTGACTCCAAATTTTCTATTTAATTATTCGCAGTTTAGCTGATAATATGGTAAAATGTGTTTAACTTAAATTGTTATGCACCTTTACTTAAATTGTCGGGCACAGAACTTAACTTTAAATCAGTTAATGTTTAAAAGATTTTTGGGGCTAGCAATGTTGCTATATGAATCTTTAGCACTCAACGATAAGTAAAATCGGTTGTTACCTCGATTTTAGGTAGCTGTAGCAATCCGTTTTTATGCAACAATTTTTGTGAAATAAAATAGATTCTGACGCACTTTCCCACTACATGTCTACTGGTCGCTTTGTTGACAGTCCGTAGTGCTAAGGTAATCGCTATGCTGTCCATGTGGACACTTGTCTACCTCGAAATTCCTGTGACGTGGCTGCGCAAGCCTGCAAATCCCAGCGAACATTATGTCTGGTCTCTTGGGCGCTTTTCGCTACAGGTCACTGAGATTGTGCATGGTACTGGTATGGCCCTCCTCAAGATATAGAATGCATATGCGCATGGTAGTAATGAGATCCACACCAAAGCGAGCAGAATGACGCGAAACGATGAACCACAATGTAGACAGCCGAACCTACTGTCACGCTCTAGAATTCTGACAGGTACCTGTAGATTTTCTCACTTAAGAAACAACACACTTTCTCAGAAACAAACATGTGATACCTCTGTGAGAAACCCACTGCTTAATCTTCCCGTCTACACTTGCTTTGTGCAGCTTCTCTGTAATACTAAGTTTTTGCATATCTAAGCATTTACACTACTGGCCATTAAAATTGCTACACCACGAAGACGACGTGCTACACACGCGAAATTTCACCAACAGAGAGAAGATACTGTAATATGTAAATGATGAGCTTTTCATAGCATTCACACAAGTTTGGCGCCGGTGGCGACACATACAACGTGCTGACATGAGGAAAGTTTCCAACCGATTTCTCATACACAAACAGCAGTTGACCGGCGTTCCCTGGTGAAACGTTGCCTCGTGTAAGGAGGAGAAATGCGTACCATCACGATTCCAACTTTCCTAAAGGTACGATTGTAGGGTTTGCGGTTTATGTTATCACTACATTGCTGCTCGTGTTGGTCGTGATCCACTGACTGTTAGCACAATGTGGAATCGGTGGCTTCATGAGGGTAATACGGAATGCCGTGTTTGATCCCAACGGCCTGGTATCACTAGCAGTCAAGATGACAGGCATTTTATCCAGATGGCCATTACGGATCGTGCAGCCACGTCTCTATCCATGAGTCAACAGACGTGGACATTTGCAAGACAACAACAATCTTTACGAACAGTTCGACGACGTTTGCATCAGCTCGGAGACCATGGCTGCGGTTACCCTTGACGTTGCGTCACAGACAGGAGCACCTGTGATGCTGTACTCAACGACGAACCTGGGTGCACGAATGGCAAAACGTCATTTTTTCGTATGAATCCGGGTTCTGTTTACAGCATCATGATGGTCGCATCCGTGTTTGGCGACATCGCGGTGAACGCACCTTGGAAGCGTGTATTCGTCATCGCCATACTGGCGTATCACCAGGCGTGATGGTATGAGGTGCCACTGGTTACACATCTCGGTCACCTCTTGTTCCCATTGACGGCACTTTGAACAGTGGACGCTACATTTTAGATGTGTTACGACCCGTGGCTCTACCCTTCATTCGATCCCTGCGAAACCCTACATTCCAGCAGCATAATGTACGACCGCGTGTTGCAGGTCCTGTACGGGCCTTTCTGGATACAGAAAATGTTCGACTGCTGCCCTGTTCGGCGCATTCTCCAGGTCTCTTACCAACTGAAAACATCTGGTCTATTGTGGCCGATCAACTGGCTCGTCACAATACGCCAGTCACTACTCTTGATGAACTATGGTATCGTGTTGAAGATATATGGGCAGCTGTACCTGTACACGACATCGAAGCTCTGTTTGACTCAATGCCCAGGCGTATCAAGGCCGTTATTACGGCCAGAGGTGGTTGTTCTGGGTACTGATTTCTCAGGATCTATGCACCCAAATTGCGTGTAAATATAATCACGTGTCAGTTCTACTATAATATATTTATCCAATGAATACTCTTTATGATCTGCATTTCTTCTTGGTGTAGCAATTTTAGTGGCCAGAAGTGTAGTACACTTCTTGAGTATTCGACGTGTGTTCAGTGCTGCGTTCACGGTGCTAGATTCTTGATGGGTAACAGTGTTACCTTGACTCCAACAGTCAGACGGAATGCTATAAATGAATTAATAAAGTTAGCGAAAAATAAACTCCATTTTTTAATGTTGCCTTTCTAGCAGTTATCGAGAACCTCGCATTCTCGCTCCACAGCCGCCGATGCAGTATACGCAGGCCTGGTCCCCTGCTACTCCTGTTCCATCACAACGCTGCCGCATTGCACGTTGCCGTCCCGCACTCCAGCAGGCGCTCCCTTCGCAGACAAACAGTGATGCGTCTCGCCATCACTTCCTGGGCTTGTATTCGGTGCTGATTGTAAACATTCCGTTCACAGGTTCAGTGCTATCAAACACCACCATGAGCTGCTACCAAGGGTCAACAACAACGCCAGCCTCGCTACCACGGACTACCTCACGCCCATGGATCACGTGGTCTTCGAGAGCCGGCAGATATTCCGTCTCCACGGTGTGTTTAGGCATAGGCGCACGTTCCACCGTCCAGTTGCAGGCCACTTCCTCTGATCGCTCAGGGGGTCTCACTTGTTGGGGGACACTATGGCGCATTTCGGCGTTGCACCGCCCAGAAGCCATCAGCTTTCGCAGGAACTCGTTGTTGCGTAACAGTGAAAAAGTCCCGACCACCATTACGAGCTACGTCACTATCCAGATAACGACAACTTCTCGCCGTTGCTACTTTCGTGGTTTTGAGACTCCAATAAACGTTAGTTGTGAAACTAACAGTGGAATCATTAGTCACTCCAATACATACTACTGTGCAACATCCGGACATAAAAGTGAATGTCGTAACGGGAAACAAGAGAGGCTATAGATATAATTAAAAGCTCTTAAACAGCATCAACAAGAGAGAATTGTCACAGGTTACCTACTATAACAGCGATTCCAGCACACCGGACCGCATGTGTTCACCAGCAACCAGCTGTATATGACCCAGGTTTAACTGCATACACAGCGACCACGAGAGAACCATCGTGGGGCTTCAACGTTTCACTGAAGGGGAAACACCCTCCAATGGATACAAACTGTTGATTGGCTACTGCCTTCCAGTCACATACGAGAGCTGCCTGTGTCATTTATTAGGGTATCACAGACAGTAGTCTACTGATTGGCTGTTGCTTACTCAGCACCTCCTGGAATTTCCTTCCAATCAGCCACCACCACAGGCAGCAGCCCACCATACAGCTATCCCACGCCAAAGTAACCTCTCTTCTAATTCTCCTGTGACGTCCCAGATATGTGACGTTGGTAGCGACTGGATAAGCGAAACGAACAGTATATAGTGGACGACATTAACCGTCCTGAAGAGGATAGCTACAAAATCTGTCGAAACGTCGGATGTTACATTCCTTAAGCTCCCCCTTTATGGTCAATAATATTGCGGAATGTTCCCTTATTAGCAATAATGTTGAATTTTAACGACGAGATTGAGAGGTTGCACATAAACTTTCAAAATATGTTTCACTTTATGGAAATATTGAGCCGTATGTGGGCAGTATCGACAAGATTCTTGACAGTGGCTCGCGTGCTACGCAGACCAAGGTTAGGTTAGGTTTGTTGCTGTGTGGGAAATGCGTTCGAAACACGACGAAGAGCATAATTACCAGCGTCCGTCGAAATCTATAAATCGTTGCCGGAATGCTAGGGCAGATGAGTGCAAATGGTTCAAATGGCTCTGAGCACTATGGGACTCAACTGCTGTGGTCATTAGTCCCCTAGAACTTAGAACTACTTAAACCTAACTAACCTAAGGACATCATACACATCCATGCCCGAGGCAGGATTCGAACCTGCGACCGTAGCAGTCGCACGGTTCCGGACTGCGCGCCTAGAACCGCGAGACCACCACGGCCGGCAGATGAGTACAAAAACAGAAGTGTTTTGAATGATGAGTCATATGATTTATTGCTCACAGACACAGTAATGGCGACGTAGGAAGGCGCCTTTAAAAAAAAGTAATTATTGCAAGGCTATGAATGAAACTTTGTACAAACATTTATCTTTGAGTATACATCACTTACCCGAATATAGTCCTTTTCTGCATGTATTATTACAAGACACGTTTGGATAACTACGACACAAATACTCTAAGATTAATTTCTACTCTTCGAAAGTACTGGCAGAGGCAAGGAATCGCAGCGTAATAGATAACTCATGAATTAGTGGAATAGTTTCCCTCATTGGATTATTTTGTTTTGTGATCATGGGGATATAGGTGTCGGTTGAAATTTATCCGAGAGGGGTGAGAATGTATGGGTAAAACCATTCCCAGTAATGTATCAAATGTCGAAACGTCAGAAGTTATGTTAGTCTTCTTTTTCTTTGTCTTTTCAATTCTCTCAACAAGTAACCTTTTCGTGAGTGATTTTTAACGCACCATGAACCAATCTTTCATCCACCTTTTTTTTCTGCTTCCGTCATAGTAGAGGAGTCATCACAGAATAGCATCTTTATCGTGCAACTTTCCAAAGCACAGAAACAGTGCACATATTTTTCACAATATCATTGAGCTTTCTAGGCAGATTCTAAATAATATTGCACATATTACTGTGCATTATTATTGAGCACCTAGTGTCCGCTTTAGTGTTTCGTAATAGCGTGGCCTAATATCCACAATTATTTAATCAATAATGGCACGAGCCGTAAAAGGTTGAGAATTTATATGATAATTCCTTATTTTGATGTTTTAATTCGCAAGTGAATTTGACCTATATTTCAAACATTTGTTCTGGGCTTCCCTCAGTAAGCCAGCGCACCAAGGGGGAAGGATTCATCGGAGAATGCGTTATCCGCTGTGTAAGAGCGTTTATAAATTACTCGCTCCTTTATTTACTTGCACAAAAGTGGAGAGTCTCTAATTTTACTGATTCTTGGATAGTGAAAGAAGTACGTCGCCGGATTTGAATAATTTAAACAGTAGTCGAGGTTTAATTGGACACGCCCCGGAAGCACGCACAGAGGAGTGTACTTACGGCGCAGCGCCGCCCTCGGGTCACGCCTGCTTCTGTTTCGGCACGCTGGCCCTTTTCCCCTCTCCCTCCACCGCCGCCGCGGCGACCGGGCTCCTCTTGTTGTTGCACTCAGAGAGCGTGCGGCAGCTCCTTTCAAAATTCACTTTGTACACAGGATTAAGGGGGGATGCATATTCATCAGGGGCTGCGCGGCGTTCTCTCACCCGCAGGTGGAGGCGCAGGCGTCGACGGTGTGAGAGTGTTGTGGGTGCGGGAGGGGGAGGAGGAGGGGGAGGGGGAGGGGAAGATGATGGCGACGGACCGGGTGGGGGAGGGGGTGAGGGGTTGTGTAGTGTGAGGCAGCGGTGGGCCACCGGCCTCTTCCGCGCGAGTCGTAAACCGTAACGAGCGGCACGCCTGCGGGCTGTGGCGCGCTGGGGAGGGGAGGGGAGGGGAGGGGAGGGGAAGGATCTGCTGACGCCGTGGCAAAAACTCGCTCCGGGCACCTCTAGGAGGATCAGGCCGCCGCCTCAACCCTATCTGCTCACTTATTCGCCGACGAGGCGCCGGTGGCTGGAGTGGTATTCTATACTGCCTCGGCGGTAACGAGCGAAGCACTTCCTCACCCTCCAGACGGAGCGAATAAAGACTTGCCCGATATCTCACTCGAGTCTTCTCGTGACATTATCTAGTCCTGTGTGAGTTGGTGTTGCTACATACATAGTCTTACCTGCTGCGCCTAATCTGAAGAGCTTGGTGAATGACGAGTGACTGTCTTAATCATTTCATTTCTAATTTTTGAGAGAGCCTTGGTTAGTCCTAGGTCTAAATCACATTCGATAAATAATCTATGTTTAATTAAAGTTTCAGATTAGTCGAAAGTGGGATACCGATTGTGAAATTTTGGCCAAATAACAGTACTCCTCCTGCTGACGAATCTTTAAACCATCGAACCCCAATGTAGAAATGTTTTGAAACATCTCATTATTTTAAAACTGAGTTAATGAGAAGAAAAATTGACTTTAAATACTGTGCTGTGGAATTTCAACTACTCAAATTAAACTCGGAAAATGAGCGAAAAATGGTTCAAATGGCGCTGAGCACTATGGGGCTTCACATCTTAGGTCATCAGTCCCCTAGAACTTAGAACTAATTAAATCTAACTAACCTAAAGACATCACACACATCCATGCTCGAGGCAGGATTCGAACCTGCGAGCGTAGCAGTCCCGCGGTTCCGGACTGGAGCGCCTAGAACCGCACGGCCACCGCGGCCGGCCAAATGAGTGCAAAATGACATTTATTGAAACATTAGTATCACATTTACGATTATGATAACAAAAACTTCATAGAGAAGATAATGCGATTAGGTTCGGGAAGAGGAACAGTTTGTAAGCAGTAAGCCGTTACAGAGTGACAATAAAGTTCGTGATGCTTCAACGCCAGTTAAATTTCCGGCAAAACACAGTGACAACAAGCAAAGAAAGATGCCAGTTCACAGCAGCAAATTCCTTTAAACATTTAACTGCTAGGAACGAACGTCGTGTAACAGTCGAATGATTCTGCCAATCTTCTCTACAGAGTAGGAAGCTGCTCCCATCTACCTCAGTGACGTCCGTGCTATACGCGTTCCAGTACGTAGACCCTCTATGCTTGAAGATGATACACCGTAGTTACTTTGGTTCATTCGTTTTGGATTATTCACCTGCTGACTAATGAAAACATCAAAATCAAAGCAAGTTTTTCAAGCATCTCAATGGCCATGACGTCATATCTCCTGGACTGTGTCGTATAGCGACATAATTTTGCAGGTGCACGCAGTGGTGTATGTGGATACCGTTTCAAAAATATGTTACGGATAAACTTACTATCAAAGAAGTTACAAATTAAAACGCCATGCCTAACGCTAAAGTCTTGCTGCATGAACAGAGAAAACGTAGTAGGCGATAAACTTCTCCCCTTTCAATATTTTGCCGTAGACGTCAGGGAGGAAGAGGTTTTGAAAGGGGAAGAAATTACGTATAAAGTTTTCTGTTGGTCGCTGACAGACGGCATTCTCAAATATTTCCTGAGTATGGTCCGAGTAGTTTGTACTCCAAGAGTTGCGCTGCCCCATGACATATACTCAGTTTGTTACATTTATGTAATAGTGTGCAAAACAAGAACGAAAGTAACATTCACATGTCCTGTCACTGTTAAGCTACAGAGCTCGATGAAACTTGGATCATACAGAACTGCTACAGGACAACCGAGGAGATAAATGAAAAAAAAGAATAAAAAAACGCATCGGCAATAACGGAAATGAAATTCAAGCATACTAAAGTCAGATCTCTCACCATACGGGACGCTACACAGAAGTCACACCTCTCACCATATGAGGCAACGTAATACACCCAGGAGCATTACGCAATATAATCGGTTTGATCGTCCACTTGTTATGGGATGGGAAGGCATAACTTTGGATGGACATGCATGCTCGAGGCCAGATCTTAGTGCACTCACGTGTCAACGTTATTGTGACTGTTTGCTCCTCCCTCACGTGCGTCTTTTCAGAGGTGCATTAGGGCTTGACTTTATTTTTACGGACGACAATACGGGACCGTATGGAACAGCGCAGGTGGAAGGTCTGGGACGAGAGGATGTTCAGCGAATGGATTGGCCTTCCGGTTCCCCCGACTTGCATCCCACCGAGTGGGACATGTTGGGAATACGTGTTATAGTACTTTCTCATGCACCATCGACAATCCATCTGTTGTCAACCGAGCTGATAGAACAGTGGAACGCCCTGCCATAAGAACTCCTTACCAAACACGTGATCGACATGCAGAGCATGCACTGCCGCCATAGTGATCAACGACGCTTTTAAGAAATGTGCCCTGCCTTTCGTAACGTCCAGGTGTCTTTGAATAATACAGTCAAATCTGTTCGCCTCATTATACAGGGTGAGTCACCTAACGTTACCGCTGGATATATTTCGTAAACCACTTCAAATACTGACTAACCGATTCCACAGACCGAACGTGAGGAGAGGGGCTAGTGTAATTGTTTAATACAAATCATACATAAATGCACGGAAGTATGTTTTTTAATACAAACCTACATTTTTTTTAAAAAAACGGAACCACATTAGTTTTGTTAGCACATCTGAGCATATAAACAAATACGTAATCAGTGCCACTACTACACATTCTTGATGTTTGTGAAACTGCTTAAAGATAATTTTTTTTTAATTTGGTGGCATATTAAGGGACCTTATGCTGACCATTTCTCGAGAAAGTGGCCTTCAATAACTGTTTAACTTGTTTTTTTGGCCTATGATTCACATAAGTGGCGTTTGTTATTAACAACCCTGCTTAGTCTTCTGCGCTTCAGGCCGGTTATAGAGGGGTTGCTGGCTGCAAGGGCTTTTAGCTGTTATGTACCACCATTGTGTTTAATGGCTGCCTTAGAAGCGTGTCAGCGATTGCCTTATGACTTAGCTCGCTTGTTAACGACGCCTGCTAATAATTTTATGTTAAGTGCTGCCTGTATTACTTCATTTTCTGATCCATGGATAATTACTTAAGGTTTTACTTAAAGTTGTACATCTCCACTGGACTGAGAAATTGCTGTCATGATTATGAGGTCGCGCGAATATTTCCAAATCATTTAACCATAATTACTGGTATCAGCCTAAATTAGGATTGTACTTGCCTCACCCATTAGGCTATTTTGGTTCTTGATAAAATTTTCTCTACATTTTATGGTGATATTTGCACTGTATTTGCTCTCTTGCGTCTTAAGGACCTCTTTTTTATTAAAAAAAAGTTGATGTTTTGTATGATTGTGGCACTATGTTTTGTACCTTGTTGAGGTAAAATCATTTGTTAAAGTCGGTTATTTCTATAAGCAACTAATTAACCCTACCATTTCGCACATAATTATTCTTGGTTATTTTATTTATTTATTTGTGCTGTTATGGGGTGGTTAAATAAACGTAAACATTCAAACGACAAATAACGTTGCTGTTGTGGGTTCACCCTTCCGTGATTTCCATGTCCTACCCCATCCTATGAATAGGGGCTTCAGTGGGAAGTAGCGGAAATGAGAACAGCGAAAACTTAACTTTATGATTGATAGTCACGAAATAGATGAAGTTAAGAAATTCTACTATGTAGGCAGCAAACTAACCAATGATGGATGGAGAGAGGCAGACGTAAAAAGCAGACTAGCACTGGCAAAAGGGCATTTCTGGCCAAGAGATGTCTACTGGTGTCAAACATAGGCCTTAATTTGAGGAATAAATTTCTAACAATACACGATTGGAGGACAACACCGTAAGCTAGTGAAATATAGAAAGCAGGAACAGAAAATTGCACGCAGCAAAAACTTTCAATATTTGTTTATTCGAAACTTTAACCATACTTCGAAATAACATTTCATTGTGAACAGAGTACGAGATTTTCGTTTAATTAATGTTACAGTTAGTAACAAATAATTGTCCATTTTTGGTGAAAATTGAACTGTACTCAAGCACCCGCCAATAACAAAACAATGAATATTTCTAAATTCCTGTACGTTATTCACTATCAACATTCATGTAGACTACCTAGATTTTTTTCTTTTTCCCAGATTCAAATTTACACCAGTTATACTGTGTGCCGCGAATCGCCTCAGATTCAGTGTTCCTGGGGAGATTTGGTGAATTTTCGCCATTTCGTAATGTACTACGACAAAATATTTTGTAATATACTTAAATATCAAGTAAATAACTACCCCGAGGGTTATTTCTGTATCACCACTCAAGGGAAACGCTTTTTCTTTTGTGCTGGAAAATTGGTGTTACCGTTTAAGGAAATGCTAAATATGACACTATCGTGAGCCCCATCTCCAAATGATCCGTACAGTGGTTCATACCATTACCGTCTAACGTAGCAGAAGAGTTGCATACGGTAAACTGATTATTCCAACAACCTCCACATAAACCATTATGACTCTTCCGAGGAAGTTGAACCATTGACTCACGTCCGTTGTTTAATTAAGACGTAGGATGTGATCACGCAACTCAAGTGGCAGACGTTGTAAGAGAATATTTGCACATTAAGATTTGGTTAGCCGTAGCTCTGAAAGCGTGGGTTGCTACAAGAATCAACCAATAAGTGGTTCCTGCTGCTTACATGTATATCACGAAACGGCTAACCGTGTTCGTGGCTAATATAGTTCATGGTTGGTTGTTGCAGATTGCCTGCCTAACGGCTTTCAGGGCACAAAACTTGGATTATATATACATTGACCCAATTTAAAATTTTCAAATACTGTCATAACCTCCTCTCTAAGATGTGTAATCGTATGTTTAGGGATTAACACAGTAAGACAAGTAATACAGGTACAAACTATATACATGTATCCAAGCAGCGTAGCTCATGACAAACAGATTACCCAGCATATATTCATTCAGACTGAGGCAGAAACGTTTATCGGTTACTACATTTTACGTGTTTCTGCCGCAGAACTTTAGCATAACGCAGGACATTTTAATTTACTGCTTCTTAACAACTGTGTTCGCAACGCGTTTACCACTGAATATAGCTGCAAAATTATATGATTTTACGGTCCGTTGTTCGGGAGCTATGATGTCACGAACTGTTAGGTTATTACGAGATAACTATTACGAGAGACGTCCAACAAGGAAAGCAACATGTGACTAAGTGGACTTTCCAGCCTTATTAACAGAGCAACCTCTTGTCGAGTCTTTAGCCGTATCAAACTGTCATCTTCACACAAATATTTGCGCTGTCCACTTGGCCTCCATCATCAGCTGAGGAAAGTTAAGCCGTTGTCGCCGATAACTGGTTCAAACCGTGAAAGACGAAATCTTTATATTCAGCGAAAATTCGAAGGTGCGTGTGCTAAGGTAAAACGCGCAAGCCCTTAATTGTTGCTGCGGCCCCTTGGCACGAGATGAGTTATAGCGCCTCCAGTGGTGTATACTGTCGATAAACTATAGATTATTACTCATAGCAGGCCGATTCAGATATCGTAGTTTATTCATATCCGAGAAAACTGGATTCCAAGTATTACTTCGCGGGTATCCATAGTCACGGTTAACGATAGTATCTATTAGTCTGATTTCGACAGATTCCTTTAAAATACAATCCCAGTAAAACGAGGCTCCTGCATCCACTTGTGTCTCATTCTACCCTACGTCCCTCCGTAAGGCAGTGCTCAGGCACCGCAGATTTATGGTGTTGTAATGATCGCATATTGCGATGATATTCAACACGTCCGCCTTTGACGGTACGAATTGTTTGTCCAGTGTATATTTTACCGAATTCACATAGTATTTTGTAAATGCCAGGCTTCCTTAAACCTCAGTAGTCCATAACAGAGACAAGAAGTGCTCTAATATTACCTGTCACACGAGATACACATCAAGCATCATGTTTCTTCAAACTCCTACCTATCTTGGGAGACACGTTCCCAGCATATGGAAGGAAAGCTACATAACTAAATGAGTCCTCAGCTATTTTAGGTAGTGGTTCAAACTTAAAAGAACGTCGAATCTGTCTGTCAGTATAGCTTCTATATTTAAACACGTCCTTCAGATGTTGCAGATTTGGTGGTAAATTCTCAGCATCCGAGATAGCATACGCTCTTTCGACCAAGCTTCGTAGGATTCCTGTATGTTGAAACAATGGATGACAGCTAACAGCATTTAAATATGTATCAGTACGTCTGGATATCCTTCAAACTCTGTGTCCAAGAGCTCCGTCATTTTTTTTTTTTTTTTATAGACCAGTAAGTTCAAATAGGGTAACTTACCATTATTTTCAATTTCAGTCGTGAATTTGATGTTAGGATGTAAACAACTAAAACAGTTCAATAACCGATGCATAGAATCAATCCCATGTGACCAAACAGGAAACATACCGTCAACATTTCTCAAAAAAGAAGAAGGCTTCAAAAAAGATGTTTTCAGGGCCATATCCTTAAAGTCCTCCATAAAAAGATTAGCGACTATGAGGGATGAAGGACTTACCATAGCCACACAGTCAGTCTGTTCAAAATATTTGTCATTGAATAAAAAATAAGTGGAATACATGACGGCAGAGCTTCATCATTTCCATGTCTAATTTTTCATTAATTAATATCACTGAATCTTCAAGAGGGATCCGAGTAAAAACAGACACCACATCGAAACTGACAAGTAAATCAGAGGAACCAAGACGAAGTGATTTTGAACGCTGAATAAAATTCATCGAATTGGAAATATGGTGTCCACATTTGACCACACGAGAGCAGATGACCGTCGCTAAATATTTTGCCAAATTAGATGTCGGCGCACGATGATTACTAACAATCGGACATTATGGGACGCCATCCTTCCATCTTTATGGACCTTCGGCAACCCGTATAATATAGGTGGAACGTCTGTACCAGGACGAAGTATTTTATAAGTGTCCTGAGGTATGAGGACGTTCAAAAGTGAAGTCGCTGTCCGTTTTATGTCCCTGAAAGTACGTTGGACTCATTCGGGATTACAATACATCATATTATTCCCCACTCTTTTGTCCGCTTAACCCTACTTTTCAACACTATTTCCGTTCCATTCGACGGCCTTACGTTACCTTATTGCGAAGGCCTGTATGCCCTCATGGTACCACTCTACTGTTCGACGTCGGAAAAAACCGCCTTACTGCATCAATAACGTGCCCGTCATACATGTGTTCCTTCACGCGGAATGCATCATTCATTGGGCCAAACAGATGGAAGTCGAAAGTTACTCGACCTGGGATATGGTGAGCGAAGAAGAATTTTGTGAACACTACCAACAGAAACGTCAAGTTGTGCAGCGAGTTGTTTGAGTGTGATCCGTCGATGACCTCGAATGAGAGAGTACGCACGTTCCAGCATTGCATTACTCACAGCTGTGACCGGGCAGCCGGGAGATCCGACAGGTTTGAGTGACCTTGTAGCATTGACGACAGACGCCTCGCCCAACGACTCACCATGCTTTTGTTCCATGCCAGGTCTCCACTGATATGCTGCAAGCGCCTATAAACACCTGTGATGTTCTGGTGTTCCACCAAAAGAAAACTCAGTGACAGATTTTGGAACGTATCTCCGTCACAGAAGTCATTTTGGAGCTTTAGTATAGCGCCACCAGCTATAGGAACTTCATGAAACTACAGGGGATGAAATGGGAATATTCCGCAATATCCCACAACGAATTTTCCATTTTCCAACCGAGGCTCACTGTGAGAAAAAATTGCTGCATTACCTCGTTTAAAACCGAGCCTAAATTTTTCAAGCCGTACTCACTCAGTACTTGGTAATGAGAGTGCTTGGCGATTTCCATTAAATCTTGGATGGAGGTTCACACCTTTTCTCAAATTTTACTCGCTTATGTGCTGCGCGACATATATTTAGGAGTCATACTTATTTTTAAAGTAATCAGAAGTGGGAAGCGGTTTTATACATTGCAGTTCATTTCTTTCGAGAACCTGTAGTTTACTGGTGCCTTGCGAAAAGGACATGAAGATAAAATGTGAATGATTGAGCTCGCATGGGGGCTTAGCAACAATCGTTCAATCAGAATAGCGACAGAGACATGTTTGCAAATCCTAAAGATGACCTACGTGACGTACCACTCACATTCCTCCGTTGTGCACAAAGAGCACCAAAGTAATCGTTTGGAATTTTAAGTTTCCATGGCTAAGTTCCTTGGCCGACGTTTATATGTTTTTATATCTGAAAACAGGTGCAGTGGTACCTGCACGTGAAATCGTTTGTACACGTGAGTGTATTTCTCTGAGATACTAGGGATTGTAGGAACTCTACAGTTTTATGTTACTCTGACGAAACTGCCTTGAGTGATTCTCGGAAAATAAAAAGTATTCGACGCTTCCAAACTGCAGCACAGAAGCAGATGTATAAAAAAAGTTTCTATTTTTTCCGCTAGGGAATTTTCAGGGCTACTTCGCAGCATTTTCATTTATTTCTTTTCCGCGCTGCCGTTTTCTGAATAATTCCGTCTGCAGCAGAATTCCGGATGCCGTCTCGAAAGAAGAGCGCTTTTTTATTCTAATACAATTCGCTCTTTATCTGAATAGCAAATTACACCGCACCCAGAGGCGAACCAGGCGAAATGAATGGCAAAAGAGGTGATCTGTATGGGTATATGAATAATACATCGACGCTGACGGGGGTGTCAGAATTAGCAGTAAGTTCTGTTCCACAGCGTGGCGCAATTATACAGAGCCATAAAAACTATAGTTGGTCAGTCATTCATGCCAATGAACCCCGTACATAGCTTCGCACGCAGTCATATTTTACCATAGGAAAAAGATGTATTCGCAAGGCATACAAAAATTGGGTGGTACATAAGTTCATTGGCTTTTTCCATACTTTTAAAACACAGAAACACATAACAGAGACTTTAGTGGTTAATAATATATCCTCATTCGCTACTTACAACACTCTGTCAACACTGGGGTAACTTTTCGATATCGCAATGGTAGAAATCTAGTGGTTTTGACGCGAAGAACTCGTCAAGTTATGTTCGGTGGGCGTTTTGATCTGAAAAAGAAGTTACTAGAAGGTCGACCGATAGAGAGAGGCCAGCCGGGATGTCCGAGCAGTTCTAGGCGCTACAGTCTGGCCCCCACGCGACCGCTACGGTCGCAAGTTCGAATCCTGCCTCGGGCATGGGTGTGTGTGATGTCCTTAGGTTGGTTGGGTTTAAGTAGTTCTAAGTCTAGGGGACTGATGACCTCAGTTGTTAGGTCCCATAGTGCTCAGAGCAATTTGAACTATTTTTTTAGTATCATATCTCGCAGTCTTCCTGGTCATAGTTCTTGGATTCCGTCTGCAAGACGTCTCAATTGTTGACAATAAATGTCAGCAGGGACGGTTACAAACCGGTGCAACAATTTGTAGTACACCACACCGTCGCTGTACCACTAGGTGCATAATATTATCTTTTTGTCGGCGTGCGCAGGTCTTCCTAGGGAAAGTTGCTGCTCTATTTTCCTTGTGTTCGCATGAAGAGACAATTTCTCGTCACCAGTGACGATACAGTTTAGGAATGGAGGGTTTTGTTCACGAACCAGTTGATAGTGCGCTAGCAGATGCACCTACGGCGATCTGCTGATTTTTGTGATTTTGGCTTAGAACATGCGCTGCCCTAACACCCGATTTTTTAACCCTTCCTACTGCACACAAATGTCGCACGATAGTGGAATGACCACAGTTCGTCACATCTGCCAGTTCTTGAGTACACTACGTGGACCATTGTGGATTAATGTATTTAAGCGATATTTATCAAAACCCGTAGGTCTCCTGGAGAGTCACTAATGTCTGGAGAGTCACTAATTTCAAAACTATCCTCCTTAAAGGAAGATAACCATTTCGTTGTCCTGTTCGGTCCAATGATACTGTCCTCATACACGGCGCAATTATTTTTGCCTGCGTCTACTGCTGTCAGCATCCACTGAACTCAAACTGGAGTACACGTCGGAAATGTTCAGATATCCTAACTTGGCACTCCATTTACTAGTGTTCACAGCTCCACTCAGTATCTCAAAACGACAAAACGTAAACACAAACAGCAACAGTGAGCTACAAATAAAAAGTGACAATTGAAAAAACAAACGCCTCGTGTATTATAGCTCCGCGTATAATTTGCAGTTTATTTGAATTTTTGTTCTTTGTTTCTCACAAGGGAAGTGTGTGACATCGGTTGCTCAAAATCGCAAGAAAATGTGCTTAGGATATAAATCGGCCACACGAGAGACTGTGGCATGAGCTTTTCGCACGCGTTACCTCGAGAGACGTTTGAATGTTGAGCCATTCAAAGAGAAGGGTTCTGCCAACTCGAAGAAACAAAATATCGATATAATAGGACTACACATATTTCAGTATCGTGACTTACTACTGTATCCCTCTGCTTAAAATAATTACGCCATCTGAGCAACACATTTTTACTACTGAACTCATAGTGTTGCACAGCCATTGTCTTCAAATTTCAAATATGGGATTGCAAAGAAGAGGCCGAAGAAAAATGGAGCAGAACAATAAGAAAACCTCACTAAAGTTACTTTTTCACATTCAACGTAACTTCTGCATGCAAACAGTCCCATATAAACGCCACTCGAACTGCATTTTCATATTGGTATCTGAACGTGGGAACCTGCCTTTTGCCACGAATATTACAGTATAAGTTTGTATTTCAGTGCAGAAAGTTGGACATACAGCACGTAGTGAAGACTTATGGTCAAATGACGATCCTGTAAATATACTTCTGGTTTCCCAAAGTGTAGGTTCACAGAATCAACGATCTTTCTCGTGTAGAGCTTATGTTGGAAGAAAAGCACATCTACATCTAAATCCATACTATGCGATCCACAGTAAAGGGCATGACACAGGCTACGTCATATTCTAACAGTTATTTCGGTTCTTTGTCCCTTGCATTCAATTGCGGACTACCGAATGAATAATTGTTCAAATCCCATTGTGCGTGTTGTAATTAATGTCATCTTATTTTTTGGGCCTCTATGAGCGCGATACGAAGGCTTTGAGGATACCAAATTCATACGAGATTCATCACTTAAAGATGGTTCTAGACCATTTTATGTGTCAGGGTTACCTTCCATTTGGAATGTGGGTTCACGCAGTGACTGTTATGTAATTTATAAATGATAGAGCGCAGCAATATGTCGTCCTTTTTTCCGGTTTTATTAAGCAAATCCACATTTCGGCTAGTGCCAGGCCATTATCAATGCACTAATTTTTAAACTCGATGCATGTTAGATGCATCTAGATAAAAAAAATAGTGCATTGGTAATGGCTAGACACTAGCCGAAATTTGGATTTGCGTAATAAAACCGGCGAAAAGGACGACTTATTGCTGCACTCTATCATTTATAAACATTTATGTAGGTTTTCTCGGGATAGGTAGGGTCTATCTTCTACCATCTGCCAGTTCAGTTTCTTTAGTATCTCCGTGACACTCTCTCAATGGAATGAAGAACAAACCTGTAACCATTCGTGCTGCCCTTCTCTCTATTCATTTCATAGCCCCCCTTAATTCTATCTGGGAGCACCTATGGTCTAGGGGTAGCGTTTTTGGCTAACAACGAAAACATCCTCAAACCCAGGTTCGAACTTCACTACAATTTAAACTTGGAACAAAAATCGTCGTTAATGTTGTTGTTGTTGTCTTCAGTCCTGAGACTGGTTTGATGCAGCTCTCCATGCTACTCTATCCTGTGCAAGCTGCTTCATCTCACAGTACCTACTGCAACCTACATCCTTCTGAATCTGCTTAGTGTATTCATCTCTCGGTCTCCCTCTATGATTTTTACCCTCCACGCTGCCCTCCAATGCTAAATTTGTGATCCCTTGATGCCTCAAAACATGTCCTACCAACCGATCACTTCTTCTAGTCAAGTTGTGCCACAAACTTCTCTTCTCCCCAATCCTATTCAATACCTCCTCATTAGTTACGTGATCTATCCATCTTATCTTCAGTATTCTTCTGTAGCACCACATTTCGAAAGCTTCTATTCTCTTCTTGTCCAAACTATTTATCGTCCATGTTACACTTCCATACATGGCTACACTCCAAACAAATACTTTCAGAAACGACTTCCTGATACATAAATCTATATTCGATGTTAACAAATTTCTCTTCTTCAGAAACGCTTTCCTTGCCATTGCCAGTCTACATTTTATATCCGCTCTACTTCGACCATCATCAGTTATTTTACTTCCTAAATAGCAAAACTCCTTTACTACTTTAAGTGTCTCATATCCTAATCTAATTCCCTCAGCATCACCCGATTTAATTTGACTACATTCCATTATCCTCGTTTTGCTTTTGTTAATGTTCATCTTATATCCTCCTTTCAAGACACTGTCCATTCCGTTCAACTGCTCTTCCAAGTCCTTTGCCGTCTCTGACAGAATTACAATGTCATCGGCGAACCTCAAAGTTTTTACTTCGTCTCCATGAATTTTAATTCCTACTCCAAATTTTTCTTTTGTTTCCTTTACTGCTTGCTCAATATACAGATTGAATAACATCGGGGAGAGGCTACAACCCTGTCTCACTCCTTTCCCAACCACTGCTTCCCTTTCATGCCCCTCGACTCTTATGACTGCCATCTGGTTTCTGTACAAATTATAAATAGCCTTTCGCTCCCTGTATTTTACCCCTGTCACCTTTAGAATTTGAAAAAGAGTATTCCAGTCAACATTGTCAAAAGCTTTCTCTAAGTCTACAAATGCTAGAAATGTAGGTTTGCCTTTTCTTAATCTTTATTCTAAGATAAGTCGTAAGGTCAGTATTGCTTCACGTGTTCCAACATTTCGACGGAATCCAAACTGATCCTCCCCGAGGTCTGCATCTACCAGTTTTTCCATTCGTCTGTAAAGAATTCGCGTTAGTATTTTGCAGCCGTGGCTTATTAAACTGATAGTTCGGTAATTTTCACATCTGTCAGCACCTGCTTTCTTTGGGATTGGAATTATTATATTCTTCTTGAAGTCTGAGGGTATTTCGCCTGTCTCATACATCTTGCTCACCAGCTGGTAGAGTTTTGTCATGACTGGTTCTCCCAAGGCCGTCAGTAGTTCTAATGGAATGTTGTCTACTCCGGGGGCTTTGTTTCGACTCAGGTCTTTCAGTGCTCTGTCAAACTCTTCACGCAGTGTCGTATCTCCCATTTCGTCTTCATCTACATCCTCTTCCACTTCCATAATACTGTCCCCAAGTACATCTCCCTTGTATAAACCTTCTATATACTCCTTCCACCTTTCTGCCTTCCCTTCCTTGCTTAAAACTGGGCTGCCATCTGAGCTCTTGATGTTCATACAAGTGGTTCTCTTATCACCAAGCGTCTCTTTAATTTTGCTGTAGGCAGTATCTATCTTACCCCTAGTGAGATAAGCTTCTACATCCTTACATTTGTCCTCTAGCCATCCCTGTTTAGCCATTTTGCACTTCCTGTCGATCTCATTTTTGAGACGTTTGTATTCCTTTTTGCCTGTTTCATTTACTGCATTTTTATATTTTCGCCTTTCATCAATTAAATTCAATATTTCTTCTGTTACCCAAGGATTTATAGCAGCCCTCGTCTTTGTACCTACTTTATCCTCTGCTGCCTTCACTACTTCATCCCTCAGAGCTACCTATTCTTCTTCTACTGTATTTCTTTCCCCTATTCCTGTCAATTGTTCCCTTATACTCTCCCTGAAACTCTGTACAACCTCTGGTTCTTTCTGTTTATCCAGGTCCCATCTCCTTAATTTCCCACATTTTTGCAGTTTCTTCAGTTTTAATCTACAGGTCATAACCAATGGATTGTGGTCAGAGTACACATCCGCCCCTGGAAATGTCTTACAATTTAAAACCTGGTTCCTAAATCTCTGTCTTACCATTATATAATCTATCTGATACCTTTTAGTATCTCCAGGGTTCTTCCACGTATACAACCTTCTTTCACGATTCTTGAACCAAGTGTTAGCTATGATTAAGTTGTGCTCTGTGCAAAATTCTACTAGGCGGCTTCCTCTTTCCTTTCTTAGCCCCAATCCATATTCACCTACTATGTTTCCTTCTCTCCCTTTTCCTACAATCGAATTCCAGTCACCCATTACTATTAAATTTTCGTCTCCCTCCACTATCTGAATAATTTCTTTTATTTCATCGTACATTTCTTCAATTTCTTCATCATCTGCAGAGCTAGTTGGCATATAAACTTGTACTACTGTAGTAGGTGTGGGCTTCGTATCTATCTTGGCCACAATAATGCGTTCACTATGCTGTTTGTAGTAGCTTACCCGCATTCCTATTTTTTTATTCATTATTAAACCTACTCCTGCATTACCCCTATTTGATTTTGTACTTATAACCCTGTAGTCACCTGACCAGAAGTCTTGTTCCTCCTGCCACCGAACTTCACTAATTCCCACTATATCTAACATTAACCTATCCATTTCCCTTTTTAAATTTTCTAATCTACCTGCCCGAATAAGGGATCTGACGTTCCACGCTCCGATCCGTAGAACGCCAGTTTTCTTTCTCCTGATAACGACATCCTCCTGAGTAGTCCCCGCCCGGAGATCCGAATGGGGGACTATTTTACCTCCGGAATATTTTACCCAAGAGGACGCCATCATCATTTAATCATACAGTAAAGCTGCATGTCCTCGGGAAAAATTACGGCTGTAGTTTCCCCTTGCTTTCAGCCGTTCGCAGTACCAGCACAGCAACGCCGTTTTGGTTAATTTTGCAAGGCCAGATCAGTCAATCATCCAGACTGTTGCCCCTGAAACTACTGAAAAGGCTGCTGCCCCTCTTCAGGAACCACACGTTTGTCTGGCCTCTCAACAGATACCCCTCCGTTGTGGTTGCACCTACGGTACGGCCATCTGTATCGCTGAGGCACGCAAGCCTCGCCACCAACGGCAAGGTCCATGGTTCATGGGGGGAGGATCGTCGTTAATGGTGGTCGAAAACTTCCGGTGAAAGAAGTTACCATCTTTATCCCCAACGGCCTTGTCAAACAGGGCGGGGAAGCTGATAGGTTCGGGGCACTCTCTTGTCCTTTGGGTGGGAAACTGTCCCTAAAACGTGGAATAATCAATAATAATACTTGGCATGAGGCTGCAGAAGGCAATGGAAACCACTGTGTTAAAGGTACATAATGTGTATCCACAGGACATATGGCCTGTAATTGAAAAAGCGTCAGATTGATCTCTCCGTTGGTAAAAGGTTTAGATTAGTCCCCTATTCGTATATCTAGGAGGTTACTGAAATGAGTGAGGTGACCAAGAGTACAAGACTAAATAACCAACAAAAGGCTGGCGTTCTACAAGTTGGAGTATGGAATTTCAGAAGTTTGAACGTGGTAGGGAAGTCAGAAAATATGAAAAGGGAA